>NC_135310.1:133854903-134466227 GCF_048772815.1 Callospermophilus lateralis | reverse complement strand
TAGACTCACCAAATTTTGTTCTTCTAGTTTGAAGCATTCGTTTCCAGTAGCAGTTTATATTATTAGGTTTCTCTCTGTTCTCTCCTATATAGATAGATGAATTTGGAACTCTAAATCCAACATGGATTGTAGTAGCTCTTTGAAACTTGACAAAAAAAGTAGTTCTCAGTTTTGTCTCTATGATTTGTTTCCTCTTCAAGTAGCCCTAAGCAGAGACTGTTGAAAAGCACTTACATTGAAATGGGTTGCCAAGCTTCCAAGAAATTATGAGTTTCCGAAATACAAGCAAGTATTTTTTCTCCCAATCTTGATGATACGTGGTGGTAATTACAAGTACACATATCCCACAAGGTCACCAAATTTTGTTCTTCTAGGTTGAAGCGTTCGTTTACAGTAGCAGTTTTTATATTTAGGTTTCACTCTGTTCTCTCCTATATAGATACATGAATTTGGAACTCTAAATCCAACATGGTTTGTAGTAGCTCTTTGAAACTTGACAAAATAAAGGAGTTCTCAGTTTTGTCTCTATGGTTTGTTTCCTCTTCAAGTAGCCCTAAGCAGGGACTGTGGAAAAGCACCTTCATTGAAAGGGGTTGCCAAGCTTCTAAGAAATAACGAGTTTCAGAAATAGCAGCAAAAATTTTTTCACCCAATCTTGATGATATTGGTGGTAATTACAAGTACACAAATCCCACATGGCTCACCAAATTGTATTCTTCTACGTTGAAGCGATCGTCTACAGTAGCAGTTTTAATATGTAGGTTTCACTCTGTTATCTCTTATATGGATAGTTGAATATGGAACTCTAAATCCAGCATGGTTTGTGGTAGCTCTTTGAAACTTGAAAAAATAAGTAGTTCTCAGTTTTGTCTCTATGGTTTGTTTCCTCTTCAAGTAGCCCTAGGCACAGACTGTGGAAAAGCACTTTCATTGAGAGGGGTTGCCAAGCTTCCAAGAAATGACGAGTTTCCGAAATACCAGCAAATATTTTTTCACCGAATCTTGATGACACGTGGTGGTAATGACAAGGACACAAATCCCACTTGGCTCACAAAATTTTGTTCTTCTAGGTTGAAGCGTTCGTTTACAGTAGCAGTTTTTATTTTTAGGTTTCACATTGTTCTCTCCTATATAGAGAGATGAATTTGGAACTCTAAATGCACAATGGTCTGTAGTAGCTCTTTGAAACTTGACAAAATATAGGAGATCTCAGTATTGTCTCTATGGTTTGTTTCCTCTTCAAGTAGCCCTAGGCACAGACTGTGGAAAAGCACTTTCATTGAGGGGTTGCCAAGCTTCCAAGAATTAACGAGTTTCTGACCTACCAGCAAAGATTTTTTCACCCAATCTTTATGATACGTGGTGGTAATGACAATTACACAAATCCCACTTGGCTCAACAAGTTTTGTTCTTCTAGGTTTAAACTTTCGTCTACAGTAGCAGTTTATGTATTTAGGTTTCACTCTGTTCTCTCCTATATACATAGATGAATTTGGAACTCTAAATCCAAAATGGATTGTAGTAGCTCTTTGAAACTTGAAAAAATAAAGGAGTTCTCAGTTTCGTCTCTATGGTTTGTTTCCTCTTCAAGTAGCCCTGGGCACAGACTGTGGAAAAGCACTTTTATTGAGAGAGGTTGCCAACCTTCTAAGAAATAACGATTTTCCGAATACCAGAAAATATTTTTTCACCCAATCTGGATGATACGTGTTGGTAATGATCAGTACACGAATCCCACATGGCTCACCAAATTGTGTTCTTCTACGTTGAAGCGATCGTCTACAGTAGCAGTTTTGATATGTAGGTTTCACTCTGTTGTCTCTTATATAGAATGTTGAATATGGAACTCTAAATCCAACATGCTTTGTAGTAGCTCTTTGAAACTTGAAAAAATAAGTAGTTCTCAGTTTTGTCTCTATGGATTGTTTCCTCTTCAAGTAGCCCTAGGCACAGAATGTGGAAAAGCACTTTCATTGAAAGGGGTTGCCAAGCTTCCAAGAATTAACGAGTTTCCGAAATACCAGCAAATATTTTTTCACCCAATCTTCATGATACTTGGTGGTAATGACGGTACACAAATCCCACTTGACTCACCAAATTTTTTTCTTCTAGTTTGAAGCGTTCATTTACAGTAGCAGTTTATAATTTTAGGTTTCCCTCTTTTCTCTCCTATATAGATAGATGAATTTGGAACTCTAAATCCAACATGGTTTGTAGTAGCTCTTTGAAACTTGAGAAAAAAAAGTAGTTCTCAGTTTTGTCTCTATGATTTGTTTCCTCTTCAAGTAGCCCTAAGCAGAGACTGTGGAAAAGCACTTTCATTGAAAGGGTTTGCCAAGCTTTTAAGAAATGACGAGTTTCCGAAATACCAGCAAATATTTTTTCACCCAAACTTGATGACACGTGGTGGCAATGACAAGGACACAAATCCCACTTGGCTCACCAAATTTTGTTCTTCTAGGTTGAAGCGTTCGTTTACAGTAGCAGTTTTTATTTTTAGGTTTCACGTTGTTCTCTCCTATATAGATAGATGAATTTGGAACTCTAAATCCAAAATGGTTTGTAGTAGCTCTTTGAAACTTGACAAAATAAAGGAGTTCTCAGTATTGTCTCTATGGTTTGTTTCCTCTTCAAGTAGCCCTAGGCACAGACTGTGGAAAAGCACTTTCATTGAGAGGGGTTGCCAAGCTTCTAAGAAATAACGAGTTTCCGACCTACCAGCAAAGATTTTTTCACCCAATCTTGATGATACTTGGTGTTAATGATCAGTACACAAATCCCACTTGGCTCACCAAATTTTGTTCTTCTAGGTTGAAGCGTTCGTCTACAGAGGCAGTTTTTATATTTAGGTTTCACTCTGTTCTCTCCTATATAGACAGATGAACTTGGAACTCTAAATCCAACATGGTTTGTAGTAGCTCTTTGAAACTTGACAAAATAAAGTAGTTCTCAGTTTTGTCTCTATGGTTTGTTTACTCTTCAATAGCCCTAGGCACAGACTGTGGAAAAGCACTTGCATTGAAAGGGGTTGCCAAGCTTCAAAAAATAACGACTTTCCGAAATACCAGGAAATATATTTTCACCCAATCTTGATGATACTTGGTGGTAATCATCGGTACAAAAATCCCACTAGACTCACCAAATTTTGTTCTTCTAGTTTGAAGCGTTCGTTTCCAGTAGCAGTTTATATTACTAAGTTTCTCTGTGTTCTCTCCTATATAGATAGATGAATTTGGAACTCTAAATCCAACATGGATTGTAGTAGCTCTTTGAAACTTGACAAAAAAAGTAGTTCTCAGTTTTGTCTCTATGATTTGTTTCCTCTTCAAGTAGCCCTAAGCAGAGACTGTTGAAAAGCACTTTCATTGAAATGGGTTGCCAAGCTTCCAAGAAATTATGAGTTTCCGAAATACAAGCAAGTATTTTTTCTCCCAATCTTGATGATACGTGGTGGTAATTACAAGTACACATATCCCACTAGGTCACCAAATTTTGTTCTTCTAGGTTGAAGCGTTCGTTTACAGTAGCAGTTTTTATATTTAGGTTTCACTCTGTTCTCTCCTATATAGATACATGAATTTGGAACTCTAAATCCAACATGGTTTGTAGTAGCTCTTTGAAACTTGACAAAATAAAGGAGTTCTCAGTTTTGTCTCTATGGTTTGTTTCCTCTTCAAGTAGCCCTAAGCAGGGACTGT
Source organism: Callospermophilus lateralis (assembly GCF_048772815.1). NCBI lineage: Eukaryota > Metazoa > Chordata > Mammalia > Rodentia > Sciuridae > Callospermophilus > Callospermophilus lateralis. Next base: position 134,462,529 of record NC_135310.1, on the reverse strand, counting down.
GGAAAAGCACTTTCATTGAAAGGGGTTGCCAAGCTTCTAAGAAATAACGAGTTTCAGAAATACCAGCAAAAATTTTTTCACCCAATCTTGATGATACGTGGTGGTAATTACAAGTACACAAATCCCACATGGCTCACCAAATTGTATTCTTCTACGTTGAAGCGATCGTCTACAGTAGCAGTTTTAATATGTAGGTTTCACTCTGTTATCTCTTATATGGATAGTTGAATATGGAACTCTAAATCCCACATGGTTTGTGGTAGCACTTTGAAACTTGAAAAAATAAGTAGTTCTCAGTTTTGTCTCTATGGTTTGTTTCCTCTTCAAGTAGCCCTAGGCACAGACTGTGGAAAAGCACTTTCATTGAGAGGGGTTGCCAAGCTTCCAAGAAATGACGAGTTTCCGAAATACCAGCAAATATTTTTTCACCGAACCTTGATGACACGTGGTGGTAATGACAAGGACACAAATCCCACTTGGCTCACAAAATTTTGTTCTTCTAGGTTGAAGCGTTCGTTTACAGTAGCAGTTTTTATTTTTAGGTTTCAAATTGTTCTCTCCTATATAGAGAGATGAATTTGGAACTCTAAATCCACAATGGTCTGTAGTAGCTCTTTGAAACTTGACAAAATAAAGGAGATCTCAGTATTGTCTCTATGGTTTGTTTCCTCTTCAAGTAGCCCTAGGCACAGACTGTGGAAAAGCACTTTCATTGAAAGGGGTTGCCAAGCTTCCAAGAATTAACGAGTTTCTGACCTACCAGCAAAGATTTTTTCACCCAATCTTTATGATACGTGGTGGTAATGACAATTACACAAATCCCACTTGGCTCAACAAGTTTTGTTCTTCTAGGTTTAAACTTTCGTCTACAGTAGCAGTTTATGTATTTAGGTTTCACTCTGTTCTCTCCTATATACATAGATGAATTTGGAACTCTAAATCCAAAATGGTTTGTAGTATCTCTTTGAAACTTGAAAAAATAAAGGAGTTCTCAGTTTCGTCTCTATGGTTTGTTTCCTCTTCAAGTAGCCCTGGGCACAGACTGTGGAAAAGCACTTTTATTGAGAGAGGTTGCCAACCTTCTAAGAAATAACGATTTTCCGAATACCAGAAAATATTTTTTCACCCAATCTGGATGATACGTGGTGGTAATGATCAGTACACGAATCCCACATGGCTCACCAAATTGTGTTCTTCTACGTTGAAGCGATCGTCTACAGTAGCAGTTTTGATATGTAGGTTTCACTCTGTTGTCTCTTATATAGAATGTTGAATATGGAACTCTAAATCCAACATGCTTTGTAGTAGCTCTTTGAAACTTGAAAAAATAAGTAGTTCTCAGTTTTGTCTCTATGGATTGTTTCCTCTTCAAGTAGCCCTAGGCACAGAATGTGGAAAAGCACTTTCATTGAAAGGGGTTGCCAAGCTTCCAAGAATTAACGAGTTTCCGAAATACCAGCAAATATTTTTTCACCCAATCTTCATGATACTTGGTGGTAATGACGGTACACAAATCCCACTTGACTCACCAAATTTTTTTCTTCTAGTTTGAAGCGTTCGTTTACAGTAGCAGTTTATAATATTAGGTTTCCCTCTGTTCTCTCCTATATAGATAGATGAATTTGGAACTCTAAATCCAACATGGTTTGTAGTAGCTCTTTGAAACTTGAGAAAAAAAAGTAGTTCTCAGTTTTGTCTCTATGATTTGTTTCCTCTTCAAGTAGCCCTAAGCAGAGACTGTGGAAAGGCACTTTCATTGAAAGGGTTTGCCAAGCTTTTAAGAAATGACGATTTTCCGAAATAACAGCAAATATTTTTTCACCCAAACTTGATGACATGTGGTGGCAATGACAAGGACACAAATCCCACTTGGCTCACCAGATTTTGTTCTTCTAGGTTGAAGCGTTCGTTTACAGTAGCAGTTTTTATTTTTACGTTTCACGTTGTTCTCTCCTATATAGAGAGATGAATTTGGAACTCTAAATCCACAATGGTTTGTAGTAGCTTTTTGAAACTTGACAAAATAAAGGAGTTCTCAGTATTGTCTCTATGGTTTGTTTCCTCTTCAAGTAGCCCTAGGCACAGACTGTGGAAAAGCACTTTCATTGAGAGGGGTTGCCAAGCTTCTAAGAAATAACGAGTTTCCGACCTACCAGCAAAGATTTTTTCACCCAATCTTGATGATACTTGGTGTTAATGATCAGTACACAAATCCCACTTGGCTCACCAAATTTTGTTCTTCTAGGTTGAAGCGTTCGTCTACAGAGGCAGTTTTTATAATTAGGTTTCACTCTGTTCTCTCCTATATAGACAGATGAACTTGGAACTCTAAATCCAACATGGTTTGTAGTAGCTCTTTGAAACTTGACAAAATAAAGTAGTTCTCAGTTTTGTCTCTATGGTTTGTTTACTCTTCAATAGCCCTAGGCACAGACTGTGGAAAAGCACTTGCATTGAAAGGGGTTGCCAAGCTTCAAAAAATAACGACTTTCCGAAATACCAGGAAATATATTTTCACCCAATCTTGATGATACTTGGTGGTAATCATCGGTACAAAAATCCCACTAGACTCACCAAATTTTGTTCTTCTAGTTTGAAGCGTTCGTTTCCAGTAGCAGTTTATATTACTAGGTTTCTCTCTGTTCTCTCCTATATAGATAGATGAATTTGGAACTCTAAATCCAACATGGATTGTAGTAGCTCTTTGAAACTTGACAAAAAAAGTAGCTCTTAGTTTTGTCTCTATGATTTGTTATTTCTTCAAGTAGCCCTAAGCATAGACTGTTGAAAAGCACTTTCATTGAAATGGGTTGCCAAGCTTCAAAGAAATTACGAGTTTCCGAAATACAAGCAAGTATTTTTTCACCCAATCTTGATGATACGTGGTGGTAATTACAAGTACACAAATCCCACTAGGTCACCAAATTTTGTTCTTCTAGGTTGAAGAGTTCGTTTACAGTAGCAGTTTTTCTATTTAGGTTACACTCTGTTCTCTCCTATATAGATACATGAATTTGGAACTCTAAATCCAACATGGTTTGTAGTAGCTCTTTGAAACTTGACAAAATAAAGGAGTTCTCAGTTTTGTCTCTATCGTTTGTTTCCTCTTCAAGTAGCCCTAAGCAGGGACTGTGGAAAAGCACTTTCATTGAAAGGGGTTGCCAAGCTTCTAAGAAATAACGAGTTTCAGAAATACCAGCAAATATTTTTTCACCCACTCTTGATGATACGTGGTGGTAATGACAATAACACAAATCCCACTTGGCTCAACAAGTTTTGTTCTTCTAGGTTTAAACTTTCGTCTACAGTAGCAGTTTATGTATTTAGGTTTCACTCTGTTCTCTCCTATATAGATAGATGAATTTGGAACTCTAAATCCAAAATGGTTTGTAGTAGCTCTTTGAAACTTGAAAAAATAAAGGAGTTCTCAGTTTCGTCTCTATGGTTTGTTTCCTCTTCAAGTAGCCCTGGGCACAGACTGTGAAAAAGCACTTTTATTGAGAGAGGTTGCCAACCTTCTAAGAAATAACGATTTTCCGAATACCAGAAAATATTTTTTCACCCAATCTGGATGATACGTGGTGGTAATGATCAGTACACGAATCCCACATGGCTCACCAAATTGTGTTCTTCTACGTTGAAGCGATCGTCTACAGTAGCAGTTTTGATATGTAGGTTTCACTCTGTTGTCTCTTATATAGATAGTTGAATATGGAACTCTAAATCCAACGTGGTTTGTAGTAGCTCTTTGAAACTTGAAAAAATAAGTAGTTCTCAGTTTTGTCTCTATGGATTGTTTCCTCTTCAAGTAGCCCTAGGCACAGACTGTGGAAAAGCACTTTCATTGAAAGGGGTTGCCAAGCTTCCAAGAATTAACGAGTTTCCGAAATACCAGCAAATATTTTTTCACCCAATCTTGATGATACTTGGTGGTAATGACGGTACACAAATCCCACTTGACTCACCAATTTTTTTTCTTCTAGTTTGAAGCGTTCGTTTACAGTAGCAGTTTATAATTTTAGGTTTCCCTCTGTTCTCTCCTATATGGATAGATGAATTTGGAACTCTAAATACAACATGGTTTGTAGTAGCTCTTTGAAACTTGAGAAAAAAAGTAGTTCTCAGTTTTGTCTCTATGATTTGTTTCCTCTTCAAGTAGCCCTAAGCAGAGACTGTGGAAAAGCACTTTCATTGAAAGGGTTTGCCAAGCTTCCAAGAAATGACGAGTTTCCGAAACACCAGCAAATATTTTTTCACCCAAACTTGATGACACGTGGTGGTAATGACAAGGACACAAATCCCACTTGGCTCACCAATTTTGTTCTTCAAGGTTGAAGCGTTCCTTTACTGTAGCAGTTTTTATTTTTAGGTTTCACGTTGTTCTCTCCTATATAGAGAGATGAATTTGGAACTCTAAATCCACAATGGTTTGTAGTAGCTCTTTGAAACTTGACAAAATAAAGGAGTTCTCAGTATTGTCTCTATGGTTTGTTCCTCTTCAAGTAGCCCTAGGCACAGACTGTGGAAAAGCACTTTCATTGAAAGGGTTTGCCAAGCTTCCTGGAAATGATGATTTTCCGAAATACCGGCAAATATTTTTAAACCCAATCTTAATGACACGTGGTGGTAATGACAAGGACACAAATCCCACTTGGCTCACCAAATTTTGTTCTTCTAGGTTGAAGCGTTCATTTACAGTAGCAGTTTTTATTTTTAGGTTTCACCTAGTTCTCTCCTATATAGAGAGATGAATTTGGAACTCCAAATCCACAATGGTTTGTAGAAGCTCTTTGAAACTTGACAAAATATCGGAGTTCTCAGTATTGTCTCTATGGTTTGTTTCCTCTTCAAGTAGCCCTAGGCACAGACTGTGGAAAAGGACTTTCATTGAGAGGTGTTGCCAAGCTTCTAAGAAATAACAAGTTTCCGACCTACCAGCAAATGTTTTTTCACCCAATCTTGATGATACTTGCTGGTAATGATCAGTACACAAATCCCACTTGGCTCACCAAATTGTGTTCTTCTAGGTTGAAGCGTTTGTCTACAGTAGCAGTTTTTATATGTACGTTTCACTCTGTTCTCTCGTATATAGATAGATGAATTTGGAACTCTAAATCCAACATGGTTTGTAGTAGCTCTTTGAAACTTGAGAAAAAAAAGTAGTTCTCAGTTTTGTCTCTATGATTTGTTTCCTCTTCAAGTAGCCCTAGGCACAGACTGTGGAAAAGAACTTTCATTGAGAGGGGTTGCCAAGCTTCTAAGAAATAACGAGTTTCCGACCTGCCAGCAAATGTTTTTTCACCCAATCTTGATGATACTTGCTGGTAATGATCAGTACACAAATCCCACTTGGCTCACCAAATTGTGAATTGTGTTCTTCTAGGTTGAAGCATTCGTCTACAGTAGCAGTTTTTATATGTACGTTTCACTCTGTTCTCTCTTATATAGATAGATGAATTTGGAACTCTAAATCCAACATGGTTTGTAGTAGCTCTTTGAAACTTGAGAAAAAAAAGTAGTTCTCAGTTTTATCTCTATGATTGTTTCCTCTTCAAGTAGACCTAAGCAGAGAATGTGGAAAAGCACTTTCATTGAAAGGGTTTGCCAAGCTTCCAAGAAATGAAGAGTTTCCGAAATACCAGCAAATATTTTTTCACCCAATCTTGATGACACGTGGTGGTAATGACAAGGACATAAATCCCACTTGGCTCACCAAATTTTGTTCTTCAAGGTTGAAGCGTTCCTTTACAGTAGCAGTTTTAATTTTTAGGTTTCACATTGTTCTCTCCTATATAGAGAGATGAATTTGGAACTCTAAATCCACAATGGTTTGTAGTAGCTCTTTGAAACTTGACAAAATAAAGGAGTTCTCAGTATTGTCTCTATGGTTTGTTTCCTCTTCAAGTAGCCCTAGGCACTGACTGTGGAAAAGCACTTTCATTGAAAGGGTTTGCCAAGCTTCCTAGAAATGACGATTTTCGATATACCAGCAAATATTTTTTCTCCCAATCTTGATGACACGTGGTTTTAATGACAAGGACACAAATCCCACTTGGCTCACCAAATTTTGTTCTTCTAGGTTGAAGCGATGGTTTACAGTACCTGTTTTTATTTTTAGGTTTCACGTTGTTCTCTCCTATATAGAGAGATGAATTTGGAACTCTAAATCCACAATGGTTTGTAGTAGCTCTTGAAACTTGACAAAATAAAGGAGTTCTCAGTATTGTCTCTATGGTTAGTTTCCTCTTCAATTAGCCCTAGGCACAGACTGTGGAAAAGCACTTTCATTGAGAGGGGTTGCCAAGCTTCTAAGAAATAACGAGTTTCCGACCTACCAGCAAATATTTTTTCACCTAATCTTGATGATACTTGGTGGTAATGATCAGTACACAAATCCCACTTGGCTGACCAAATGTTGTTCTTCTAGGTTGAAGCGTTGGTCTACAGTAGCAGTTTTTATATTTAGGTTTCACTCTGTTCTCTCCTATATAGACAGATGAACTTGGAACTCTAAATCCAACATGGTTTGTAGTAGCTCTTTGATACTTGACAAAATAAAGTAGTTCTCAGTTTTGTCTCTATGGTTTTTTTCCTCTTCAATAGCCCTAGGCACAGACTGTGGAAAAGCACTTGCATTGAAAGAGGTTGCTAAGCTTCAAAAAATAACGAATTTCCGAAATACCAGCAAATATTTTTTCACCCAATCTTGATGATACTTGGTGGTAATGATCGGTACACAAATCCCACTTGACTCACCAAATTTTTTTCTTCTAGTTTGAATCGTTCGTTTACAGTAGCAGTTTATATTTTTAGGTTTCCCTCTGTTCTCTCCTATATAGATAGATGAATTTGGAACTCTAAATCCAACATAGTTTGTAGCAGCTCTTTGAAACTTGACAAAATAAAGTAGTTCTCAGTTTTGGCTCTATGGATTGTTTCCTCTTCAAGTAGCCCTAGGCACAGACTGTGAAAAAGCACTTTCATTGAAAGGGGTTGCCAAGCTTCCAAGAAATAACGAGTTTCCGAAATACCAGCAAATATTTTTTCACCCAATCTTGATGATACTTGGTGGTAATGACGGTACACAAATCCCACTTGGCTCACCAAATTTTGTTCTTCAAGGTTGAAGCGTTCCTTTACAGTAGCAGTTTTAATATTTAGGTTTCACGTTGTTCGATCCTATATAGAGAGATGAATTTGGAACTCTAAATCCACAATGGTTTGTAGTAGCTCTTTGAAACTTGACAAAATAAAGGAGTTCTCAGTATTGTCTCTATGGTTTGTTTCCTCTTCAAGTAGCACTAGGCACAGACTGTGGAAAAGCACTTTCATTGAAAGGGTTTGCCAAGCTTCCTAGAAATGACGATTTTCCGAAATACCAGCAAATATTTTTTCACCCAATCTTGATGACACGTCGTGGTAATGACAAGGACACAAATCCCACTTGGCTCACCAAATTTTGTTCTTCTAGGTTGAAGCGTTTGTTTACAGTAGCAGTTTTTATTTTTAGGTTTCACGTTGTTCTCTCCTATATAGAGAGATGAATTTGGAACTCTAAATCCACAATGGTTTGTAGTAGCTCTTTGAAACTTGACAAAATAAAAGAGTTCTCAGTATTGTCTCTATGGTTTGTTTCCTCTTCAAGTAGCCCTAGGCACAGACTGTGGAAAAGCACTTTCATTGAAAGGGTTTGCCAAGCTTCCAAGAAATGACGACTTTCCGAAATACCAGCAAATATTTTATCAACCAATCTTGATGGTACTTGGTGGTAATGATCGGTACACAAATCCCACTTGCCTCTCCAAATTTTGTTCTTCTAGGTTGAAGCGTTCGTTCACAGTAGCAGTTTATATTTTTAGGTTTCACGTTGTTCTCTCCTATATAGAGAGATGAATTTGGAACTCTAAATCCACTATGGTTTGTAGTAGCTCTTTGAAACTTGACAAAATAAAGGAGTTCTCAGTATTGTCTCTATGGTTTGTTTCCTCTTCAAGTTGCCCTAGGCATAGACTGTGGAAAAGCACTTTCATTGAGAGGGGTTGCCAAGCTTCTAAGAAATAACGATTTTCCGACCTACCAGCAAAGATTTTTTCACCCAATCTTGATGATACTTGGTGGTAATGATCAGTACACAAATCCCACTTGGCTCACCAAATTTTGTTCTTATAAGTTGAAGCGTTCGTCTACAGTAGCAGTTTTTATATTTAGGTTTCACTCTGTTCTCTCCTATATAGACAGATGAACTTGAAACTCTAAATCCAACATGGTTTGTAGTAGCTCTTTGAAACTTGACAAAATAAAGTAGTTCTCAGTTTTGTCTCTATGAATTGTTTCCTCTTCAAGTAGCCCTAGGCAGAGACTGTGGAAAAGCACTTTCATTGAAAGGGGTTGCCAAGCTTCTAAGAAATAACGAGTTTCCAAAATACCAGCAAATATTTTTTCATCCACTCTTGATGATACTTGGTGGTAATGATCAGTACACAAATCCCACATGACTCACAAAATTTTGTTCTTCTAGTTTGAAGCGTTCGTTACAGTAGCAGTTTATATTATTAGGTTTTCCTCTGTTCTCTCCTATATAGATAGATGAATTTGGAACTCTAAATCCAACATGGTTTGTAGTAGCTCTTTGAAACTTGACAAAATAAAGTAGTTCTCAGTTGTGTGTCCTTAGTTTGTTCCCACTTCAAGTAGCCCTAATCAGAGACTGTGGAAAAGCACTTTCATTTAGAGGGGTTGCCAAGCTTCTAAGAAATAACGAGTTTCCGAATTACCAGCAAATATTTTTTCATCCACTCTTGATGATACTTGGTGGTAATGATCAGTACACAAATCCCACTTGCTCACCAAATTTTGTTCTTTTGGTTGAAGCGTTCGTCTACAGTAGCAGTTTTTATATTTAGGTTTCCCTCTGTTCTCTCCTATATAGATACATCAATTTGGAACTCTAAATCCAACATGGTTTGTAGTAGCTCTTTGAAACTTGACAAAAAAAGCAGTTCTCAGTTTTGTCTCTATGGTTTGTTTCCTCTTCAATAGCCCTCGACACAGACTGTGGAAAAGCACTTTCATTGAGAGGATTTGCCAAGTTTCTAAGAAATTACGAGTTTCAGAAATACCAGCAAATTTTTTTTCACCCAATCTTGATGATACTTGGTGGTAATGACAAGTACACAAATCCCACTTGGCTCACCAAATTGTGTTCTTCTAGGTTGAAGCGTTCATTTACAGTAGCAGTTTTTATTTTTAGGTTTCACTCTGATCTCTCCTATATAGATAGATGAATTTGGAACTCGAAATCCAACATGGTTTATAGTAGCTATTTGAAACTTGACGAATAATAGTAGTTTTCAGTTTTGTCTCTATGATTTGTTTCCTCTTTAAGTAGCTCTGAGCAGAGACTGTGGAAAAGCACTTTCATTGAAGTGGTCGCCAAGTTTCTAAGAAATAACAAGTTTCCGAAATACCAGCAAATAGTTTTTCACCCAATCTTGATGATACGTGGTGGTAATGACAAGTACACAAATCCCACTAGGCTCACCATATTTTGTTCTTCTAGGTTGAAGCGTTCGTTTACAGTAGCAGTTTTTATTTTTATGTTTCACTTTGTTCTCTGCTATACACACAGATGAATGTGGAACTCTAAATCCAACAAAGTTTGTATTAGAACTTTGAAACTTGACAAAATAAAGGAGTTCTCAGTATTGTCTCTATGGTTTGTTTCCTCTTAAAGTAGCCCTAGGCACAGACTGTGGAAAAGCACTTTCATTGAAAGGGTTTGCCAAGCTTCCTAGAAATGACGAGTTTCTGAATAGAGCAAATATTTTTTCACCCAATCTTGATGATACTTGGTGGTAATGACGGTACACAAATCCCACTTGACTCACCAAAGTTTTTTCTTCTAGTTTGAAGCGTTCGTTTACAGTAGCAGTTAATAATTTTAGGTTTCACTCTCTTGTCTCCTATATAGATAGATGAATTTGGAACTCTAAATCCAACATAGTTTGTAGTAGCTCTTTGAAACTTGAGAAAAAAAAAGTAGTTCTCAGTTTTGTCTCTATGATTTGTTTCCTCTTCAAGTAGCCCTAAGCAGAGACTGTGGAAAAGCACTTTCATTGAAAGCGTTTGCCAAGCTTCCAAGAAATGAAGAGTTTCCGAAATACCAGCAAATATTTTTTCACCCAATCTTGATGACACGTGGTGGTAATGACAAGGACACAAATCCCACTTGGCTCACCAAATTTTGTTCTTCTAGTTTAAAGCGTTCGTTTACAGTAGCAGTTTTATTTTTAGGTTTCACTGTGTTCTCTCCTATATAGATACATGAATTTGGAACTCTAAATCCAACATGGTTTGTAGTAGCTCTTTGAAATGTGACAATAAAAAGTACTTCTCAGTTTTGTTTGGATGATTTGTTTCCTCTTTAAGTAGCCCTAAGCAGAGACTGTGGAAAAGCACTTTCTTTGATAGAGGTTGCCAAGCATCTAAGAAATAACGAGTTTCCGAAATACCAGCAAATATTTTTTCACCCAATCTTGATCATACTTGGTGGTAATGATCAGTAGAAAAATCCCACTTGCTCACCAAATTTTGTTCTTTTGTTTGAATCGTTCGTTTACAGTAGCAGTTTATATGTTTAGGTTGCTTCTGATCTCTCCTTTTTACATAGATGGATTTGGAACTCTAAATCCAACATGGTTTGTAGTGTCTCTTGGAAATTTGACAAAATAAAGGAGTTCTCAATTTTGTCTCCATGGTTTCTTTCCTCTTATATAGCCCTAGGCACAGACTGTGGAAAAGCACTTTCATTGAGAGAGGTTGCCAAGCTTCTAAGAAATAACGACTTTCCGAAATACAGGCAATTATTTTTTCACCCAATCTTGATGATACTTGGTGGTAATGATCAGTACACAAAACCCACTTGCTCACCAAATTTTGTTCTTTTGGTTGAAACGTTCGTCTACGGTAGCAGTTTTTATATTTAGGTTTCACTCTGTTCTCTCCTATATAGATAGATGAATTTGGAACTCTAAATCCAACATGGTTTGCAGTAGCTCCTTGAAACCTGAGAAAATAAAGGAGTTCTCATTTTTGTCTCTACGGTTTATTTCCTCTTCAAGTAGCTCTAGGAACAGACTGTGGAAAAGCACTTTCATTGAAAGGATTTGACAAGCTTCTAAGAAATAACGAGTTTCCGTAATACCAGCAAACATTTTTTCACCCCATCTTGATGATACTTGGTGGTAATGATCATTACACAAATCCCACTTGGCTCACCAAATTTTATTCTTCTAGGTTGAAACGTTCGTCCACAGTAGCAGTTTTTATATTTAGGTTTCACTCTCTTGTCTCCTATATAGATAGATGAATTTGGAACTCTAAATCCAACATGGTTTGTAGTAGCTCTTTGAAATTTGACAAAATAAAGGAGTTCTCAGTTTTGTCTCTATGGTTTGTTTCCTCTTCAAGTAGCCCTAGTCACAGACTGTGGAAAAGCACTTTCATTGAGAGGGGTGCCAAGCTTCTAAAAAATAACGAGTTTCCAAATACCAGCAAATATCTTTTCACCCAATCTTGATGATACTTGGTGGTAATGATCAGTACACAAATCCCACTAGGCTCACCAAATTTTGTTCTTCTAGGTTGAAGCGTTCGTTTACAGTAGCAGTTTTTATATTTAGGTTTCACTCTGTTCTCTCCTATATAGATAGATGAATTTGGAACTCTAAATCCAACATGGTTTGCAGTATGTCCTTGAAACCTGACAAAATAAAGAAGGTCTCAGTTTTGTCTATATGATTTTTTTCCTCTTCAAGTCGCCCTAGCTACAGACTGTGGAAAAGCACTTTCATTGAGAGGGGTTGCCAAGCTTATAATAAATAACGAGTTTCTGAAATACCAGCAAATATTTTTTCACCCAATCTTGATGATACGTTGTGGTAATTATCAGTACACAAATCCCACTTGGCTCACCAAATTTTGTTCTTCTAGGTTGAAGCGTTCGTTTACAGTAGCAGTTTTTATATTTAGGTTTCACTCTGTTCTCTCCTATATAGATAGATGAATTTGGAACTCTAAATCCAACATGGTTTGTAGTAGCTCTTTGAAACTTGACAAAATAAAGTAGTTCTCAATTTTGTCTCTATGGTTTGTTTCCTCTTCAATAGCCCTAGGCACAGACTGTGGAAAAGCACTTTCATTGAAATGGGTTGCCAAGCTCCTAAGAAATAACGAGTTTCTGAAGTACCAGCAAATATTTTTTAACCCAATCTAGATGATACTTCGTGGTAATGATCAGTACACAAATCCCACTTGGCTCACCAAATTTTGTTCTTCTTGTTTGAATCGTTCGTTTACAGTAGCAGTTTATATGTTTAGGTTGCCTCTGATCTCTCATTTTACATAGATGGATTTGGAACTCTAAATCCAACATGGTTTGTAGTATCTCTTGGAAATTTGACAAAATATAGGAGTTCTCAGTTTTGTCTCTATGGTTTGTTTCCTCTTCAAGTAGCCCTAGTCACAGACTGTGGAAAAGCACTTTCATTGTGAGGGGTGCCAAGCTTCTAAAAAATAACGATTTTCCAAATACCAGCAAATATCTTTTCACCCAATCTTGATGATACTTGGTGGTAATGACCACTACACAAATCCCACTAGGCTCACCAAATTTTGTTCTTCTAGGTTGAAGCGGTCGTTTACAGTAGCAGTATTTATATTTAGGTTTCACTCTGTTCTCTCCTATATAGATAGATGAATTTGGAACTCTAAATCCAACATGGTTTGCAGTAGGTCCTTGAAACCTGACAAAATAAAGAAGTTCTCAGTTTTGTCTATATGATTTGTTTCCTCTTCAAGTAGCCCTAGCTACAGACTGTGGAAAAGCACTTTCATTGAGAGGGGTTGCCAAGCTTATAAGAAATAACGAGTTTCCGAAATACCAGCAAATATTTTTTCACCCAATCTTGATGATACTTGGTGGTAATTATCAGTACACAAATCCCACTTGGCTCACCAAATTTTATTCTTCTAGATTGAAGCGTTCGTCTACAGTAGCAGTTTTTATATTTAGGTTTAACTCTGTTCTCCCCTATATAGATAGATGAATTTGGAACTCTAAATCCAACATGGTTTGTAGTAGCTCTTTGAAACTGACAAAAAATGGAGTTCTCAGTTTTGTCTCTATGGTTTGTTTCCTCTTCAAGTAGCCCTAGGCACAGACTTTGAAAAAGCACTTTCATTGAAATGGGTTGCCAAGCTACTAAGAAATAACGAGCTTCCGAAATACCAGCAAATTTTTTTTCACCCAATCTAGATAATACTTCCTGGTAATGATCGGTACACAAATCCCACTTTGCTCACCAAATTTTGTTCTTCTTGTTTGATTGGTTCGTTTACAGTAGGAGTTTATATTTTTAGGTTGCCTCTGTTCTCTCCTTTATAGATAGATGGATTTGGAACTGTAAATCCAACATGGTTTGTAGTAGCTCTTTGAAACTTGACAAAATAAAGGAGTTCTCAATTTTGTCTCCATGGTTTGTTTCCTCTTAAATACCCCTAGGCAAATACTGTGGAAAAGCACTTTCATTGAAAGGGGTTGCCAAGCTTCTAAGAAATAACGAGTTTCCAAAATACTAGCAAATATTTTTTCACCCAATCTTGATGATACTTGGTGGTAATGATCAGTACACAAATCCCACATGACTCACCAAATTTTGTTCTTCTAGTTTGAAGCGTTCGTTACAGTAGCAGTTTATATTATTAGGCTTACCTCTGTTCTCTCCTATATAGATAGATGAATTTGGAACTCTAAATCCAACATGGTTTGTAGTAGCTCTTTGAAACTTGACAAAATAAAGTAGTTCTCAGTTGTGTGTCCTTAGTTTGTTTCCACTTCAAGTAGCCCTAAGCAGAGATTGTGAAAAAGCACTTTCATTGAGAGGGCTTGCCAAGCTTCTAAGAAATAACGAGTTTCCGAATTACCAGCAAATATTTTTTCATCCACTCTTGATGATACTTGGTGGTAATGATCAGTACACAAATCCCACTTGCTCACCAAATTTTGTTCTTTTGGTTGAAGCGTTCGTCTACAGTAGCAGTTTTTATATTTAGGTTTCCCTCTATTCTCACCTATATAGATAGATGAATTTGGATCTCTAAATCCAACATGGTTTGTAGTAGCTCTTTGTAACTTGCCAAAAAAAAGTAGTTCTCAGTTCTGCTTTTATGATTTGTTTCCTCTTCAAGTACCCTAAGGAGAAACTGTGGAAAAGCACTTTCATTGAGAGGGGTGGCCAAGCTTCCAAGAAATTACGAATTTCCAAAATACCAGCAAATATTTTTTCACCCAATCTTGATGATACTTGTTGGTAATGATCAGTACACAAATCCCAATTGGCTCTCCAAATTTTGTTCTTCTAGGTTGAAGCCTTCGTCTAAGGTAGCACTTTTTATATTTAGGTTTCCCTCTGTTCTCTCCTATATAGATAGATGAATTTGGAACTCTAAATCCAACATGGTTTGTAGTAGCTCTTTGAAACTTAACAAAAAAAAAGTAGTTCTCAGTTTTGTCTCTATGATTTGTTTCCTCTTCAATAGCCCTAGACACAGACTGTGGAAAAGCACTTTCATTGAAAGAGGTTGCCAAGCTTCTAAGAAATAACGAGTTTCCGAAATACCAGCAAATATTTTTTCACCCAATTTTGATGGTATGTGGTGGTAATGACAAGTACACAAATCCCACTTGGCTCACCAAATTTTGTTCTTCTAGGTTGAAGCGTTCATTTACAGTATCAGTTTATATTTTTAGGTTTCACTCTGATCTCTCCTATATAGATAGATGAATTTGGAACTCAAAATCCAACATGGTTTATAGTAGCTATTTGAAACTTGACGAAAAACAGTAGTTCTCAGTTTTGTCTCTATTATTTGTTTCCTGTTTAAGTAGCCCTAAGCAGAGACTGTGGAAAAGCACTTTCATTGAAAGGGGTCGCCAAGCTTCTAAGAAATAACAAGTTTCCGAAATACCAACAAAATTTTTTCACCCAATCTTGATGATACGTGGTGGTAATGACAAGTACACAAATCCCACTAGGCTCACCAAATTTTGTTCTTCTAGGTTGAAGCGTTCGTTTACAGTAGCAGTTTTTATTTTTAGGTTTCACTTTTTTCTCTCCTATACACATAGATGAATTTGGAACTCTAAATCCAACATGGTTTGTAGTAGATCTTTGAAACCTGACAAAATAAAGGAGATGTCAGTTTTGTCTCTATGGTTTGTTTCCTCTTTAAGTAGCCCTAAGCAGAGACTGTGGAAAAGCACTTTCTTTGAAAGGAGTTGCCAAGCTTTCAAGAAATTACGAGTTTCCAAAATACCAGCAAATATTTTTTCACCCAATCTTGATGATATGTCGTTGTAATGACAAGTACACAAATCCCACTTGGATCACCAAATTTTGTTCTTCTAGGTTGAAACATTCGTCTACAGTAGAAGTTTTTATATTTATGTTTCACTGTGTTCTCTCCTATATAGATACATGAATTTGGAACTCTAAATCCAACATGGTTTGTAGTAGCTCTTTGAAACTTGACAAAATAAAGTAGTTCTCAATTTTGTCTCTATGGTTTGTTTCCTCTTCAATAGCCCTAGGCACAGACTGTGGAAAAGCACTTTCATTGAAATGGGTTGCCAAGCTCCTAAGAAATAACGAGTTTCTGAAGTACCAGCAAATATTTTTTTAACCCAATCTAGATGATACTTCGTGGTAATGATCGGTACACAAATCCCACTTGGCTCACCAAATTTTGTTCTTCTTGTTTGAATCGTTCGTTTACAGTAGCAGTTTATATGTTTAGGTTGCCTCTGATCTCTCATTTTACATAGATGGATTTGGAACTCTAAATCCAACATGGTTTGTAGTATCTCTTGGAAATTTGACAAAATATAGGAGTTCTCAGTTTTGTCTCTATGGATTGTTTCCTCTTCAAGTAGCCCTAGTCACAGACTGTGGAAAAGCACTTTCATTGTGAGGGGTGCCAAGCTTCTAAAAAATAACGATTTTCCAAATACCAGCAAATATCTTTTCACCCAATCTTGATGATACTTGGTGGTAATGACCAGTACACAAATCCCACTAGGCTCACCAAATTTTGTTCTTCTAGGTTGAAGCGGTCGTTTACAGTAGCAGTATTTATATTTAGGTTTCACTCTGTTCTCTCCTATATAGATAGATGAATTTGGAACTCTAAATCCAACATGGTTTGCAGTAGGTCCTTGACACCTGACAAAATAAAGAAGTTCTCAGTTTTGTCTATATGATTTGTTTCCTCTTCAAGTAGCCCTAGCTACAGACTGTGGAAAAGCACTTTCATTGAGAGGGGTTGCCAAGCTTATAAGAAATAACGAGTTTCCGAAATACCAGCAAATATTTTTTCACCCAATCTTGATGATACTTGGTGGTAATTATCAGTACACAAATCCCACTTGGCTCACCAAATTTTATTCTTCTAGATTGAAGCGTTCGTCTACAGTAGCAGTTTTTATATTTAGGTTTAACTCTGTTCTCCCCTATATAGATAGATGAATTTGGAACTCTAAATCCAACATGGTTTGTAGTAGCTCTTTGAAACTGACAAAAAATGGAGTTCTCAGTTTTGTCTCTATGGTTTGTTTCCTCTTCAAGTAGCCCTAGGCACAGACTGTGGGAAAGGACTTCAGTTAAGAGGGTTTGCCAAGCTTCGAAGAAATAACGATTTTTCGAAATACCATCAAGTATTTTTTCACCTAATCTTCATGATACTTGGTGGTAATGATCAGTACACAATTCGCACTTGGCTCACCAAATTTTGTTGTACTAGGTTGAAGCGTTCGTTTACAGTAGCAGTGTTTATTTTTAGGTTTCACTCTGTTCTCTGCTATATAGATAGATGAATTTGGAACTCTAAATCCAACATGGTTTGTAGTAGCTCTTTGAAACTTGACGAAAAAAAGTAGTTCTCAGTTTTGTCTATATGGTTTGTTTCCTCTTCAAGTAGCCCTAGGCACAGACTGTGGAAAAGCACTTTCATTGAAAGGGGTTGTCAAGCTTCCAAGAAATTACGAGTTTCCGAAATACCAGCGAAGATTTTTTCACCCAATGTTGATGATACGTGGTGGTAATGACAAGTACACAAATCCCACTTTGCTCACCAAATTTTGTTCTTCTAGGTTGAAGCCTTCGTCTACTGGAGCAGTTTATATATTTAGGTTTCACTCAGTCCTCTCCTATATAGATAGATGAATTTGAAACTCTAAATCCAACAGGGTTTGTGGAAGCTCTTTGAAACTAGACAAAATAAAGGAGTTCTCTGTTTTTTCTCTGTTTTTTGTGTCCTCTTCAAGTAGCCCTAGGCACAGACTGTGGAAAAGCACTTTCATTGAGAGGGGTTGCCAAGATTCTAATAAATAACGAGTTTCCGAAATACCAGCAAATATTTTTTCACTCAATCTTGATGATACTTGGTGGCGATGATCAGTACACAAATCCCACTTGGCTCACCAAATTTTGTTCTTCTAGGTTTAAGCGTTCGTCTACAGGAGCAGTGTTTAAATTTAGGTTTCACTCTGTTCTCTCCTATATAGATAGATGAATCTGGCACTCTAAATCCAAAATGGTTTGTAGTAGCTCTTTGAAACTTGACAAAATAAGGGAGTTCTCAGTTTTTTCTCTATGGTTCGTTTAATATTCAAGTAGCCCTAGGCACAGACTGTAGAAAAGCACTTTCATTGAGAGAGGTTGCCAAAATTCTAAGAAATAACGAGTTTCGAAATACCAGCAAATATTTATTCACCCAATCTTGATGATACTTGGTGGTAATGATCAGTACACAAATCCCACTTGGCTCACCAAATTTTGTTCTTCTCGGTTGAAGCGTTCGTCTACAGTTGCAGTTTTTGAATTTAGGTTTCACTCTGTTCTCTCCTATATAGATAGATGTATTTGGAACACTAAATACAACATACTTTGTAGTAGCTCTTTGAATCTTGACAAAATAAAGGAGTTCTCAGTTTTGTCTCTATGGTTGTTTCCTCTTCAAGTAGCCCTAGGCACAGACTGTGGAAAAGCACTTTCATTGAAAGGGGTTGTCAAGCTTCCAAGAAATTACGAGTTTCCGAAATACCAGCGAATATTTTTTCACCCAATCTTGATGATACGTGGTGGTAATGACAAGTACACAAATCCCACTTGGCTCACCAAATTTTGTTCTTCTAGGTTTAAGCGTTCGTCTACTGGAGCAGTTTATATATTTAGGTTTCACTCAGTTCTCTCCTATATAGATAGATGAATTTGGAACTCTAAATCCAACAGGGTTTGTGGTAGCTCTTTGAAACAAGACAAAATAAAGGAGTTCTCTGTTTTGTCTCTGTTTTTTGTGTCCTCTTCAAGTATCCCTAGGCACAGACTGTGGAAAAGCACTTTCATTGAAAGGGATTGCCAAGCTTCTAAGAAATAACGAGTTTCCGAAATACCAGCAGATATTTTATCTCCCAATCTTGATGATACGTGGTGGTAATTATCAGTACACAAACCTCACTTGGCTCACCAAATTTTGTTCTTCGAGGTTTAAGCATTCGTCTACAGGAGCAGTGTTTATATTTACGTTTCACTCTGTTCTCTCCTATACACATAGATGAATTTGGAACACTAAATCCAACATACTTTTTAGTAGCTCTTTGAAACTTGACAAAAAAAAAAGGAGTTCTCAGTTTTGTCTCTATGGTTTGTTTCCTCTTCAAGTAGCCCTAAGCACAGACTGGGGTAAAGCACTTTCATTGAGAGGGGTTGCCAAGCTTCTAAGAAATAACGAGTTTCCGATATACTAGCAAATATTGTTTCACCCAATCTTGATGATACTTGGTGGTAATGATCAGTACTCAAATCTCACTTTGCCCACCAAATTTTGTTCTTCTAGGTTGAAGCGTTCGTCTACAGGAGCAGTGTTTATATTTAGGATTCACTCTGTTCGCTCCAATATAGTTAGATGAATTTGGAACTCTAAATCCAACATACTTTGTAGTAGCTCTTTGAAACTTGACAAAATAAAGGAGTTCTCAGTTTTGTCCCTATGGTTTGTTTCCTCTTCAAGTAGCCCTAGGCACAGACTGTGGAAAAGCACTTTCATTGAAAGGGGTTGTCAAGCTTTCAAGAAATTACGAGTTTCCGAAATACAAGCGAATATTTTTTCACCCAATCTTGATGATACGTGGTGGTAATGACAGGTACACAAATACCACTTGGCTCACCAAATTTTGTTCTTCTCAGTTGAAGCGTTCCTTTACAGTAGCAGTTTTTATTTTTAGGTTTCACACTTTTTCCTCCTATGTAGATAGATGAATTTGGAACTCTAGATCCAACATGATTTGTAGTAGCTCTTTGAAACTTGACAAAATAAAGGAGTTCTCAGTTTTGTCTCTAAGGTTTGTTACCTCTTCAATTAGCCCTAGGCACAGACTGTGGAAAAGCACTTTCATTGAGAGGGGTTGCCAAGCTTCTAAGAAATAAGGAGTTTCTGAAATACCAGCAAATGTTTTTCACCCTATCTGATGATACTTGGTGGTAATCATCAGTACAAAAATCCCACTTGGTTCACCAAATTTTGTTCTTCTAGATTGAAGCGTTCTTCTACAGTAGCAGTTTTTATATTTAGGTTTTCCTCTGTTCTCTTCTATATAGATAGATGAATTTGGAACTCTAAATCCAACATGGTTTGTAGTAGCTCTTTTAAACTTGACAAAATAAAGGAGTTCTCAGTTTTGTCTCTATGGTTTGTTTCCTCTTCAAGTATCCCTAGGCACAGACTGTGGAAAAGGACTTTCATTGAGAGGGGTTGCCAAGCTTCTAAGAAATAACAAGTTTCCGAAATACCAGCAAATATTTTTTCACCCAATCTTGATGATAGTTGGTGGTAATGATCAGTACACAAATCCCACTTGGCTCACCAAATTTTCTTCTTCTAGGTTGAAGCGTTCGTCTACAGTAGCAGTTTTTATACTTAGGTTTCACTCTGTTCTCTCCTATATAGATAGATGAATTTGGAACTCTAAATCCAACTTGGTTTGTGGTAGCTCTTTGAAACTAGACAAAATAAAGGAGTTCTCTGTTTTGTCTCTATTGTTTTTGTCCTCTTCAAGTAGCCGTAGGCCCAGACTGTGGAAAAGCATTTTCATTGAGAGGGGTTACCAAGCTTCTAAGAAATAACGAGTTTCCGAAATACCAGCAAATATTTTTTCTCCCAATCTTGATGATACGTGGTGGTAATGATCAGTACTCAAATATCACTTGGCTCACAAAATTTTGTTCTTCTAGCTTGAAGCGTTTGTCTACAGGAGAAGTGTTTATATTTAGGATTCACTCTTTTCTCTCCAATATAGTTAGATGAATTTGGAACTCTAAATCCAACATACTTTGTAGTAGCTCTTTGAAACTTGACAAAATAAAGGAGTTCTCAGTTTTGTCCCTATGGTTTGTTTCCTCTTCAAGTAGCCCTAGGCCTAGACTGTGGAAAAGCATTTTCATTGAGAGGGGTTACCAAGCTTCTAAGAAATAACGAGTTTCCGAAATACCAGCAAATATTTTTTCTCCCAATCTTGATGATACGTGGTGGTAATGATCAGTACTCAAATATCACTTGGCTCACCAAATTTTGTTCTTCTAGCTTGAAGCGTTTGTCTACAGGAGAAGTGTTTATATTTAGGATTCACTCTTTTCTCTCCAATATAGTTAGATGAATTTGGAACTCTAAATCCAACATACTTTGTAGTAGCTCTTTGAAACTTGACAAAATAAAGGAGTTCTCAGTTTTGTCCCTATGGTTTGTTTCCTCTTCAAGTAGCCCTAGGCACAGACTGTGGAAAAGCACTTTCATTGAAAGGGGTTCTCAATCTTTCAAGAAATTACGTGTTTCCGAAATACCAGCGAATATTTTTTCACCCAATCTTGATGATAAGTGGTGGTAATAAAGGTACACAAATCCCACTTGGCTCACCAAATTTTGTTGTTCTAGGTTGAAGCGTTCGTTTACAGTAGCAGTTTTTATTTTTAGGTTTCATTGAGAGGGGTTACCAAGCTTCTAAGAAATAACGAGTTTCCGAAAAACCAGCAAATATTTTTTGTCCCAATCTTGATGATACGTGGTGGTAATGATCAGTACACAAACCTCACTTGGCTCACCAAATTTTGTTCTTCTAGGTTGAAGCGTTCGTCTACAGGAGCAGTGTTTATATTTAGGTTTCACTCTGTTCTCTCCTGTATAGATAGATGAATTTGGAACACTAAATCCAACATGGTTTGTAGTAGCTCTTTGAAACTTGACAAATAAAGGAGTTCTCAGTTTTGTATTTATGGTTTGTGTCCTCTTCAAGTAGCCCTAGGCACAGACTGAGGAAAAGCATTATCGTTGAGAGGGGTTGCCAAGCTTCTAAGAAATAAAGATTTTCTCAAATACCAGCAAATGTTTTTCACCCATTCGTGATGATCCTTGGTGGTAATCTTCAGTACACAAATCCCACTTGGCTCACCAAGTTTTGTTCTTCTAGGTTGAAGCGTTCCTCTACAGTAGCAGTTTTTATATTTAGGTTTTACTCTGTTCTCTCCTATATAGATAGATGAATTTGGAACTCTAAATACAACATACTTTGTAGTAGCTCTTTGAAACTTGACAAAATAAAAAAGTTCTCAGTTTTGTCTCTATGGTTTGTTTCCTCTTCAAGTAATCCTAGTCACAGACTGTGGAAAAGCACTTTCATTGAAAGGGGTTCTCAAGCTTCCAAGAAATTACGAGTTTCCGAAATACAAGCGAGTATTTTTTCACCCAATCTTGATGATACGTGGTGGTAATGACAAGTACACAAATCCCACTTGGCTCACCAAATTTTGTTCTTCTAGTTTTAAGCGTTCGTCTACAGGAGCAGTGTTTATATTTAGGTTTCACTCTGTTCTCTCCTATATAGATAGATAAATTTGGAACTCTAAATCCTACATGGTTTGTAGTAGCTCTTTAAAACTTGACAAAAAAAAGGAGTTCTCAGTTTTGTCTCTATGGTTTGTTTCCTCTTCAAGTACCCCTAGGCACAGACTGTGGAAAAGCACTCTCATTGAGAGGGGTTGCCAAGCTTCTAAGAAAAAACGAGTTTCCGAAATACCAGCAAATATTTTTTCACCCAATCTTCATGATACGTGGTGGTAATGATCAGTATTCAAATCTCACTTGGCTCACCAACTTTTGTTCTTCTAGGTTGAAGCATTCGTCTACAGGAGCAGTGTGTATATTTAGGATTCACTCTGTTCTCTCCAATAGAGTTAGATGAATTTGGAACTCTAAATCCAACATACTTTGTAGTAGCTCTTTGAAACTTGACAAAATAAAGGAGTTCTCAGTTTTGTCCCTATGGTTTGTTTCCTCTTCAAGTAGCCCTAAGCACAGACTGTGGAAAAGCAATTTCATTGAAAGGGGTTGTCAAGCTTTCAAGAAATTACGAGTTTCCGAAATACTAGCGAATATTTTTTCACCCAATCTTGATGATACGTGGTGGTAATGACAAGTACACAAATCCCACTTGGCTCACCAAATTTTGTTGTTCTAGGTTGAAGCGTTCGTCTACAGGAGCAGTGTTTATATTTAGGTTTCACTCTGTTCTCTCCTATATAGATAGATAAATTTGGAACACTAAATCCAACATACTTTGAAGTAGCACTTTGAAACTTGACAAATAAAGGAGTTCTCAGTTTTGTCTCTATGGTTTGTGTCCTCTTCAAGTAGCCCTAGGCACACACTGAGGAAAAGCACTATCATTGAGAGGGTTGAAAAGCTTCTAAGAAATGACGAGTTTCCGAAATACCAGCAAATAATTTTTCTCCCAATCTTGATGATACGTGGTGGTAATGATCAGTACTCAAATCTCACTTGGCTCACCAACTTTTGTTCTTCTAGGTTGAAGCGTTCGTCTACAGGAGCAGTGTTTATATTTAGGATTCACTCTGTTCTCTCCAATAGAGTTAGATGAATTTGGAACTCTAAATCCAACATACTTTGTAGTAGCTCTTTGAAACTTGACAAAATAAAGGAGTTCTCAGTTTTGTCCCTATGGCTTGTTTCCTCTTAAAGTAGCCCTAGGCAGAGACTGTGGAAAAGCACTTTCATTGAGAGGGGTTGCCAAGGTTCTAAGAAATAACGATTTTCTGAAATACCAGCAAATGTTTTTTACCCAATCGTGATGATACTTGGTGGTAATCTTCAGTACACAAATCCCACTTGGCTCACCAAGTTTTGTTCTTCTAGGTTGAAGCGTTCGTCTACAGTGGCAGTTTTTGTATTTAGGTTTCACTCTGTTCTCTCTATATAGATAGATGAATTTGGAACTCTAAATACAACATACTTTGTAGTAGCTCTTTGAAACTTGACAAAATAAAGGAGTTCTCAGTTTTTTCTCTATGGTTTGTTTCCTCTTCAATAGCCCTAGGCACAGACTGTGGAAAAGCACTTTCATTGAAATGGGTTGCCAAGCTCCTAAGAAATAACGAGTTTCTGAATTACCAGCAAATATTTTTTAACCCAATCTAGATGATACCTCGTGGTAATGATCGGTACACAAATCCCACTTGGCTCACCAAATTTTGTTCTTCTTGTTTGAATCATTCGTTTACAGTAGCAGTTTATATGTTTAGGTTGCCTTTCTTCTCTCATTTTTACATAGATGGATTTGGAACTCTTAATCTAACATGGTTTGTAGTAGCTCTTTGAAACTTGACAAAAAAAAGTAGTTCTCAGTTTTGTCTCGATTATTTGTTTCCTCTTTAAATAGCCCTAAGCAGAGACTGTGGAAAAGCACGTTCTTTGAAAGAGGTTGCCAAGCTTCTAAGAAATAACGAGTTTCCGAAATACCAGCAAATATTTTTTCACCCAATCTTGATCATACTTGGTGGTAATGATCAGTACACAAATCCCACTTGGCTCACCAAATTTTGTTCTTTTGGTTGAAGCGTTCGTCTACAGTAGCACTTTTTAGATTTAGGTTTCCCTCTGTTCTCTCCTATATAGATAGATGAATTTGGAACTCTAAATCCAACATACTTTGTAGTAGCTCTTTGAAACTTGACAAAATAAAGTAGTTCTCATTTTGTCTCCATGGTTTGTTTCCTCTTAAATAGCCCTAGGCACAGACTGTGGAAAAGCACTTTCATTGAAAGGGGTTGCCAAGCTTCTAAGAAATAACGAGTTTCCGAAACACCAGCAAATATTTTTTCACCCAATCTTGATGATACTTGGTGGTAATGATCAGTACACAAATCCCACTTGACTCACCAAATTTTGTTCTTCTAGTTTGAAGCGTTCATTTACAGTAGCAGTTTATATTTTTAGGTCTTCCTCTGTTCTCTCCTATATAGATAGAGGAATTTGGAACGCTAAATCCAACATGGTTTGTAGTAGCTCTTTGAAACTTGACAAAATAAAGGAGTTCTCAGTTTTGTCTCTATGGTTTGTTTCCTCTTCAAGTAGCCCTAGGCACAGACTGTGGAAAAGCACTTTCATTGATTGGGGTGCCAAGCTTCTAAAAAATATCGAGTTTCCGAAATACCAGCAAATATCTTTTCACACAATCTTGATCATACTTGGTGGTAATGATCAGTACACAAATCCCACTTGACTCACCACCTTTTGTTCTTCTAGTTTGAAGCGTTCGTTTACTGTAGCAGTTTTTATATTTAGGTTTCACTCTGTTCTCTCCTATATAGATAGATGAATTTGGAACTCTAAATCCAACATGGTTTGTAGTATGTTGAAACTTGACAAAATAAAGTAGTTCCCAATTTTGTCTCCATGGTTTGTTTCCTCTTAAATAGCCCTAGACACAGACTGTGGAAAAGCACTTTCATTGAGAGAGGTTGCGAAACTTCGAAGAAATAACGAGTTTCCGAAATACCAGCAAATATTTTTTCACCCAATCTTGATGATACTTGGTGGTAATGATCAGTACACAAATCCCACTTGGCTCACCAAATTTTGTTCTTCTAGGTTGAAGCGTTCGTCTACAGTAGCAGTTTTTATATTTAGGTTTAGGTTTCACTATGTTCTCTCCTATATAGATAGATGAATTTGGAACTCTAAATCCAACATGGTTTGTAGTAGCTCTTTGAAACTTGACAAAATAAAGTAGTTCTCAATTTTGTCTCTATGGTTTTTTTCCTCTTCAATAGCCCTAGGCACAGACTGTGGAAAAGCACTTTCATTGATAGGGGTTGCCAAGCTTCTAAGAAATAACGAGTTTCCGAAATACCAGCAAATGTTTTTTCACCCAATCTTGATGATACTTGGTGGTAATGATCAGTACACAAATGCCACTTGGCTCACCAAATTTTGTTCTTCTAGGTTGAAGCGTTCGTCTAAAGTAGCAGTTTTTATATTTAGGTTTCACTCTGTTCTCTCCTATATAAGTAGATGATTTTGGAACTCTAAATCCAAAATGGTTTGTAGTAGCTCTTTGAAACTTGACAAAAAAACGTAGTTCTCAGATTTGTCTCTATGGTTCATTTCCTCTTCAAGTAGCCCTAAGCAGAGACTGTGGAAAAGCACTTTCATTGAAAGGGGTTGCAAAGCTTCCAAAAAATTACGAGTTTCCTAAATACCAGCAAATATTTTTTCACCCAATCTGGATGATACGCGGTGGTAAGGACAAGTACACAAATCGCACTAGGCTCACCAAATTTTGTTCTTCTAAGTTGACGCGTTCGTCTACAGTAGCAGTTTTTATATTTAGGTTTCACTCTGTTCTCTCTTATATAGATAGAAGTTTTGGAACTCTAAATCCAACATGGTTTGTAGTAGCTCTTTGAAAGTTGAAAATATAAAGTAGTTCACAATTTTGTCTCTATGTTTTTTTTCCTCTTCAATAGCCCTAGGCACAGACTGTGGAAAGCACTTTCATTGAAAGGGGTTGCCAAGCTTCAAAAAATAACGACTTTCCGAAATACCAGCAAATGTTTTTTCACCCAAACTTGATGATACTTGATGGTAATGATCAGTACACAAATCTCACTTGGCTCACCAAATTTTGGTCTTCTAGTTTGAAGTGTTTGTCTACAGTAGCATTTTTTATATTTAGGTTTCCCTCCGTTCTCTCCTATATAGATAGATGAATTTGGAACTCTAAATCCAACATACTTTGTAGTAGCTCTTTGAAACTTGACAAAAGAAAGGTGTTCTCAGTTTTGTCTCTATGGTTTGTTTCCTCTTAAGTAGCCCTAGGCACAGACTGGGGAAAAGCACTTTCATTGAGAGGGTTTGCCAAGCTTCTAAGAAATAACGAGTTTCTGAAATACCAGCAAATATTTTTTCACCCAATTTTGATGATACTTGGTTGGAATGATCAGTACACAAATCCCACTTGGCTCACCAAATTCTGTTCTTCTCGGTTGAAGTGTTCGTCTACAGTGGCAGTTTTTGTATTTAGGTTTCACTCTGTTCTCTCCTATATAGATAGATGAATTTGGAACTCTAAATACAACATACATTGTAGTAGCTCTTTGAAACTTGACAAAATAAAGGAGTTCTCAGTTTTGTCTCTATGGTTTGTTTCCTCTTCAAGTAGCCCTAGTCACAGACTGTGGAAAAGCACTTTCATTGAAAGGGGTTCTCAAGCTTCCAAAAAATTACGAGTTTCTGAAATACCAGCGAGTATTTTTTCACCCAATCTTGATGATACGTGGTGGTAATGACAAGTTCACAAATCCCACTTGGCTCACCAAATTTTGTTCTTCTAGTTTTAAGCGTTCGTCTACTGAGCAGTGTTTATATTTAGGTTTCACTCTGTTCTCTCCTATATAGAAAGATGAATTTGGAACTCTAAATCCAACATGGTTTGTGGTAGCTCTTTGAAATTAGTCAAAATAAAGGAGTTCTCAGTTTTGTCCCAATGGTTTGTTTCCTCTTCAAGTAGCCCTAGGCACAGACTGTGGAAAAGCACTTTCATTGAAAGGGGTTGTGAAGCTTCTAAGAAACAACGAGTTTCTGAAATACCAGCAAATATTTTTTCTCCCAATCTTGATGATACGTGGTGGTAATGATCAGTACACAAACCTCACTTGGCTCACCAAATTTTGTTCTTCTAGGTTGAAGCGTTCGTCTACAGGAGCAGTGTTTATATTTAGGTTTCACTCTGTTCTCTCCTATATAGATAGAGGAATTTGGAACTCTAAATCCAACATGGTTTGTAGTAGCTCTTTGAAACTTGACAAAATAAAGGAGTTCTCAGTTTTGTCTCTATGGTTTGTGTCCTTTTCAAGTAGCCCTAGGCACAGACTGTGGAAAAGCACTTTCATTGAAAGGGGTTGTCAAGCTTCCAAGAAATTACGAGTTTCCGAAATACCAGCGAATATTTTTTCACCCAATCTTGATGATACTTGGTGGTAATGACAAGTACACAAATCCGACTTGGCTCACCAAATTTTGTTCTTCTAGGTTTAAGCGTTCGTCCACTGGAGCAGTTTATATATTTAGGTTTCACTCAGTTCTCTCCTATATAGATAGATGAATTTGGAACTCTAAATCCAACAGGGTTTGTGGTAGCTCTTTGAAACAAGACAAAATAAAGGAGTTCTCTGTTTTGTCTCTGTTTTTTGTGTCCTCTTCAAGTATCCCTAGGCACAGACTGTGGAAAAGCACTTTCATTGAAAGGGGTTGCCAAGCTTCTAAGAAATAACGAGTTTCCGAAATACCAGCAAATATTTTATCTACCAATCTTGATGATACGTGGTGGTAATTATCAGTACACAAACCTCACTTGGCTCACCAAATTTTGTTCTTCGAGGTTTAAGCATTCGTCTACAGGAGCAGTGTTTATATTTAGGTTTCACTCTATTCTCTCCTATATACACAGATGAATTTGGAACACTAAATCCAACATACTTTTTAGTAGCTCTTTGAAACTTGACAAAAAAAAAGGAGTTCTCAGTTTTGTCTCTATGGTTTGTTTCCTCTTCAAGTAGCCCTAAGCACAGACTGGGGTAAAGCACTTTCATTGAGAGGGGTTGCCAAGCTTCTAAGAAATAACGAGTTTCCGATATACTAGCATATATTGTTTCACCCAATCTTGATGATACTTGGTGGTAATGATCAGTACTCAAATCTCACTTGTCCCACCAAATTTTGTTCTTCTAGGTTGAAGCGTTCGTCTACAGGAGCAGTGTTTATATTTAGGATTCACTCTGTTCGCTCCAATATAGTTAGATGAATTTGGAACTCTAAATCCAACATACTTTGTAGTAGCTCTTTGAAACTTGACAAAATAAAGGAGTTCTCAGTTTTGTCTTTATGGTTTGTTTCCTCTTCAAGTAGCCCTAGGCACAGACTGTGGAAAAGCACTTTCATTGAAAGGGGTTGTCAAGCTTTCAAGAAATTACGAGTTTCCGAAATACAAGCGAATATTTTTTCACCCAATCTTGATGATACGTGGTGGTAATGACAGGTACACAAATCCCACTTGGCTCACCAAATTTTGTTCTTCTCAGTTGAAGCGTTCCTTTACAGAAGCAGTTTTTATTTTTAGGTTTCACACTTTTTCCTCCTATGTATATAGATGAATTTGGAACTCTAGATCCAACATGATTTGTAGTAGCTCTTTGAAACTTGACAAAATAAAGGAGTTCTCAGTTTTGTCTCTACGGTTTGTTTCCTCTTCAATTAGCCCTAGGCACAGACTGTGGAAAAGCACTTTCATTGAGAGGGGTTGCCAAGCTTCTAAGAAATAAGGAGTTTCTGAAATACCAGCAAATGTTTTTCACCCTATCTGATGATACTTGGTGGTAATCATCAGTACAAAAATCCCACTTGGCTCACAAAATTTTGTTCTTCTAGATTGAAGCGTTCTTCTACAGTAGCAGTTTTTATATTTTGGTTTTCCTCTGTTCTCTTCTATATAGATAGATGAATTTGGAACTCTAAATCCAACATGGTTTGTAGTAGCTCTTTGAAACTTGACAAAATAAAGGAGTTCTCAGTTTTGTCTCTATGGTTTGTTTCCTCTTCAAATATCCCTAGGCACAGACTGTGGAAAAGGACTTTCATTGAGAGGGGTTGCCAAGCTTCTAAGAAATAACAAGTTTCCGAAATACCAGCAAATATTTTTTCACCCAATCTTGATGATACTTGGTGGTAATGATCAGTACACAAATCCCACTTGGCACACCAAATTTTCTTCTTCTAGGTTGAAGCGTTCGTCTACAGTAGCAGTTTTTATACTTAGGTTTCACTCTGTTCTCTCCTATATAGATAGATGAATTTGGAACTCTAAATCCAACTTGGTTTGTGGTAGCTCTTTGAAACTAGACAAAATAAAGGAGTTCTCTGTTTTGTCTCTATTGTTTTTGTCCTCTTCAAGTAGCCGTAGGCCCAGACTGTGGAAAAGCATTTTCATTGAGAGGGGTTACCAAGCTTCTAAGAAATAACGAGTTTCCGAAATACCAGCAAATATTTTTTCTCCCAATCTTGATGATACGTGGTGGTAATGATCAGTACTCAAATATCACTTGGCTCACAAAATTTTGTTCTTCTAGCTTGAAGCGTTTGTCTACAGGAGAAGTGTTTATATTTAGGATTCACTCTTTTCTCTCCAATATAGTTAGATGAATTTGGAACTCTAAATCCAACATACTTTGTAGTAGCTCTTTGAAACTTGACAAAATAAAGGAGTTCTCAGTTTTGTCCCTATGGCTTGTTTCCTCTTCAAGTAGCCCTAGGCACAGACTGTGGAAAAGCACTTTCATTGAAAGGGGTTCTCAAGCTTTCAAGAAATTACGTGTTTCCGAAATACCAGCGAATATTTTTTCACCCAATCTTGATGATAAGTGGTGGTAATAAAGGTACACAAATCCCACTTGGCTCACCAAATTTTGTTGTTCTAGGTTGAAGCGTTCGTTTACAGTAGCAGTTTTTATTTTTAGGTTTCACAATTTTTCCTCCTATGTAGATAGATGAATGTGGAACTCTAGATGAAACATGATTTGTAGTAGCTCTTTGAAACTTGACAAAATAAAGGAGTTCTCAGTTTTTTCTCTAAGGTTTGTTTCCTCTTCAAGTAGCCCTAGGCACAGACTGTGGAAAAGCACTTTCATTGAGAGGGGTTGGAAGCTTCTAAGAAATAACGAGTTTTCTTAAATACCAGCAAATGTTTTTCACCCAATTGTGATGATTCTTGGTGGTAATCTTCAGGACACAAATCACACTTGGCTCCCCAAATTTTGTTCTTCTAGGTTGAAGCGTTCATCTACAGTAGCAGTTTTTATATTTAGGTTTTACTCCATTCTCCCTATATAGATAGATAAATTTCGAACTCTAAATCCAACATGGTTTGTAGTAGCTCTTGGAAATTTGACAAAATAAAGGAGTTCTCAGTTTTGTCTCTATGGTTTGTTTCCTCTTCAAGTGTCCCTAGGCACAGACTGTGGAAAAGGACTTTCATTGAGAGGGGTTGCCAACCTTCTAAGAAATAGCGAGTTTCTGAAATACCAGCAAATGTTTTTCACCCAATCGTGATGATATATGGTGGTAATCTTCAGTACACAAATCCCACTAGGCTCACCAAATTTTGTTCTAGGTTGAAGCCTTCGTCTACCGGAGCAGTGTTTATATTTAGGATTCACTCTGTTCTCTCCAATATAGTTAGATGAATTTGGAACTCTAAATCCAACATACTTTGTAGTAGCTCTTTGAAACTTGACAAAATAAAGGAGTTCTCAGTTTTGTCCCTATGGTTTGTTTCCTCTTCAAGTAGCCCTAGGCACAGACTGTGGAAAAGCACTTTCATTGAAAGGGATTGTCAAGCTTTCACAAAATTACGAGTTTCCGAAATACCAGCGAGTATTTTTTCACCCAATCTTGATGATACGTGGTGGTAATGACAAGTACACAAATCCCACTTGGCTCACCAAATTTGTTGTTCTAGGTTGAAGCCTTCGTTTACAGTAGCAGTTTATATTTTTAGGTTTCACACTTTTTCCACCTATGTAGATAGATGAATTGGAACTCTAGATCCAACATGATTTGTAGTAGCTGTTTGAAACTTGACAAAATAAAGGAGTTCTCAGTTTTGTCTCTACGGTTTGTTGTCTCTTCAAGTAGCCCTAAGCAGAGACTGTGGAAAAGCACTTCATTGAAAAGGGTTGCCAAGCTTCCAAGAAATTCCGAGTTTCCGAAATACCAGCAAATATTTTTTCACCCAATCTTGATGATACGTGGTGGGAATGACAAGTACACAAATCCCACCTGACTCACCAAATTTTGTTCTTCTAGGTGGAAGCGTTCGTCTACAGTAGCAGTTTTTATATTTAGGTTTCCCTCTGTTCTCTCCGATATAGATAGATGAATTTGGAACTCTAAATCCAACATGGTTTGTATTAGCTCTTTGAAACTTGACAAAATAAAGGAGTTCTCAGTTTTGTCTTTATTTTTTGTGTCCTCTTCAAGTAGCCCTAGGCACAGACTGTGGGAAAGCACTTTCATTGAGAGGGGTTGCCAAGATTCTATGAAATAACGAGTTTCCGAAATACCAGCAAATATCTTTTCACGCAATCTTGATGATACTTGGTGGTGATGATCAGTACACAAATCCCACTTGGCTCACCAAATATTGTTCTTCTAGTTTTAAGCGTTCGTCTACAGGAGCAGTGTTTATATTTAGGTTTCACTCTGTTCTCTCCTATATAGATAGATTTATTTGGAACTCTAAATCCAACATGGTTTGTAGTAGCTCTTTGAAACTTGACAAAAAAAAGGAGTTCTCAGTTTTGTCTCTATGGTTTGTTTCCTCTTCAAGTAGCCCTAGGCACACACTGTGGAAAAGCACTTTCATTGAGAGGGGTTGCCAAGCTTCTAAGAAATAACGAGTTTCCGAAAAACCAGCAAATATTTTTTGTCCCAATCTTGATGATACGTGGTGGTAATGATCAGTACACAAACCTCACTTGGCTCACCAAATTTTGTTCTTCTAGATTGAAGCGTTCGTCTACAGGAGCAGTGTTTATATTTAGGTTTCACTCTGTTCTCTCCTGTATAGATAGATGAATTTGGAACACTAAATCCAACATGGTTTGTAGTAGCTCTTTGAAACTTGACAAATAAAGGAGTTCTCAGTTTTGTATTTATGGTTTGTGTCCTCTTCAAGTAGCCCTAGGCACAGACTGAAGAAAAGCATTATCATTGAGAGGGGTTGCCAAGCTTCTAAGAAATAACGATTTTCTGAAATACCAGCAAATGTTTTTCACCCAATCGTGATGATCCTTGGTGGTAATCTTCAGTACACAAATCCCACTTGGCTCACCAAGTTTTGTTCTTCTAGGTTGAAGCGTTCCTCTACAGTAGCAGTTTTTATATTTAGGTTTTACTCTGTTCTCTCCTATATAGATAGATGAATTTGGAACTCTAAATACAACATACTTTGTAGTAGCTCTTTGAAACTTGACAAAATAAAAAAGTTCTCAGTTTTGTCTCTATGGTTTGTTTCCTCTTCAAGTAGCCCTGGTCACAGACTGTGCAAAAGCACTTTCATTGAAAGGGGTTCTCAAGCTTCCAAGAAATTACGAGTTTCCGAAATACAAGCGAGTATTTTTTCACCCAATCTTGATGATACGTGGTGGTAATGACAAGTACACAAATCCCACTTGGCTCAAAAATTTGGTTCTTCTAGTTTTAAGCGTTCGTCTACAGGAGCAGTGTTTATATTTAGGTTTCACTCTGTTCTCTCCTATATAGATAGATAAATTTGGAACTCTAAATCCAACTTGGTTTGTGGTAGCTCTTTGAAACTAGACAAAATAAAGGAGTTCTCGGTTTTGTCTCTATTGTTTTTGTCCTCTTCAAGTAGCCGTAGGCCCAGACTGTGGAAAAGCATTTTCATTGAGAGGGGTTACCAAGCTTCTAAGAAATAACGAGTTTCCGAAATACCAGCAAATATTTTTTCTCCCAATCTTGATGATACGTGGTGGTAATGATCAGTACTCAAATATCACTTGGCTCACAAAATTTTGTTCTTCTAGCTTGAAGCGTTTGTCTACAGGAGAAGTGTTTATATTTAGGATTCACTCTTTTCTCTCCAATATAGTTAGATGAATTTGGAACTCTAAATCCAACATACTTTGTAGTAGCTCTTTGAAACTTGACAAAATAAAGGAGTTCTCAGTTTTGTCCCTATGGTTTGTTTCCTCTTCAAGTAGCCCTAGGCACAGACTGTGGAAAAGCACTTTCATTGAAAGGGGTTCTCAAGCTTTCAAGAAATTACGTGTTTCCGAAATACCAGCGAATATTTTTTCACCCAATCTTGATGATAAGTGGTGGTAATAAAGGTACACAAATCCCACTTGGCTCACCAAATTTTGTTGTTCTAGGTTGAAGCGTTCGTTTACAGTAGCAGTTTTTATTTTTAGGTTTCACAATTTTTCCTCCTATGTAGATAGATGAATGTGGAACTCTAGATGAAACATGATTTGTAGTAGCTCTTTGAAACTTGACAAAATAAAGGAGTTCTCAGTTTTTTCTCTAAGGTTTGTTTCCTCTTCAAGTAGCCCTAGGCACAGACTGTGGAAAAGCACTTTCATTGAGAGGGGTTGGAAGCTTCTAAGAAATAACGAGTTTCTTAAATGCCAGCAAATGTTTTTCACCCAATTGTGATGATTCTTGGTGGTAATCTTCAGGACACAAATCACACTTGGCTCCCCAAATTTTGTTCTTCTAGGTTGAAGCGTTCATCTACAGTAGCAGTTTTTATATTTAGGTTTTACTCCATTCTCCCCTATATAGATAGATAAATTTCGAACTCTAAATCCAACATGGTTTGTAGTAGCTCTTGGAAATTTGACAAAATAAAGGAGTTCTCAGTTTTGTCTCTATGGTTTGTTTCCTCTTCAAGTGTCCCTAGGCACAGACTGTGGAAAAGGACTTTCATTGAGAGGGGTTGCCAAGCTTCTAAGAAATAGCGAGTTTCTGAAATACCAGCAAATGTTTTTCACCCAATCGTGATGATATATGGTGGTAATCTTCAGTACACAAATCCCACTTGGCTCACCAAATTTTGTTCTAGGTTGAAGCGTTCGTCTACCGGAGCAGTGTTTATATTTAGGATTCACTCTGTTCTCTCCAATATAGTTAGATGAATTTGGAACTCTAAATCCAACATACTTTGTAGTAGCTCTTTGAAACTTGACAAAATAAAGGAGTTCTCAGTTTTGTCCCTATGGTTTGTTTCCTCTTCAAGTAGCCCTAGGCACAGACTGTGGAAAAGCACTTTCATTGAAAGGGGTTGTCAAGCTTTCACGAAATTACGAGTTTCCGAAATACCAGCGAGTATTTTTTCACCCAATCTTGATGATACGTGGTGGTAATGACAAGTACACAAATCCCACTTGGCTCACCAAATTTTGTTGTTCTAGGTTGAAGCCTTCGTTTACAGTAGCAGTTTATATTTTTAGGTTTCACACTTTTTCCACCTATGTAGATAGATGAATTGGAACTCTAGATCCAACATGACTTGTAGTAGCTGTTTGAAACTTGACAAAATAAAGGAGTTCTCAGTTTTGTCTCTACGGTTTGTTGTCTCTTCAAGTAGCCCTAAGCAGAGACTGTGGAAAAGCACTTCATTGAAAAGGGTTGCCAAGCTTCCAAGAAATTCCGAGTTTCCGAAATACCAGCAAATATTTTTTCACCCAATCTTGATGATACGTGGGGGGAATGACAAGTACACAAATCCCACCTGGCTCACCAAATTTTGTTCTTCTAGGTGGAAGCGTTCGTCTACAGTAGCAGTTTTTATATTTAGGTTTCCCTCTGTTCTCTCCGATATAGATAGATGAATTTGGAACTCTAAATCCAACATGGTTTGTATTAGCTCTTTGAAACTTGACAAAATAAAGGAGTTCTCAGTTTTGTCTTTATTTTTTGTGTCCTCTTCAAGTAGCCCTAGGCACAGACTGTGGGAAAGCACTTTCATTGAGAGGGGTTGTCAAGCTTCCAAGAAATTACGAGTTTCCGAAATACCAGCGAATATTTTTTCACCCAATCTTGATGATACTTGGTGGTAATGACAAGTACACAAATCCGACTTGGCTCACCAAATTTTGTTCTTCTAGGTTTAAGCGTTCGTCCACTGGAGCAGTTTATATATTTAGGTTTCACTCAGTTCTCTCCTATATAGATAGATGAATTTGGAACTCTAAATCCAACAGGGTTTGTGGTAGCTCTTTGAAACAAGACAAAATAAAGGAGTTCTCTGTTTTGTCTCTGTTTTTTGTGTCCTCTTCAAGTATCCCTAGGCACAGACTGTGGAAAAGCACTTTCATTGAAAGGGGTTGCCAAGCTTCTAAGAAATAACGAGTTTCCGAAATACCAGCAAATATTTTATCTACCAATCTTGATGATACGTGGTGGTAATTATCAGTACACAAACCTCACTTGGCTCACCAAATTTTGTTCTTCGAGGTTTAAGCATTCGTCTACAGGAGCAGTGTTTATATTTAGGTTTCACTCTATTCTCTCCTATATACACAGATGAATTTGGAACACTAAATCCAACATACTTTTTAGTAGCTCTTTGAAACTTGACAAAAAAAAAGGAGTTCTCAGTTTTGTCTCTATGGTTTGTTTCCTCTTCAAGTAGCCCTAAGCACAGACTGGGGTAAAGCACTTTCATTGAGAGGGGTTGCCAAGCTTCTAAGAAATAACGAGTTTCCGATATACTAGCATATATTGTTTCACCCAATCTTGATGATACTTGGTGGTAATGATCAGTACTCAAATCTCACTTGTCCCACCAAATTTTGTTCTTCTAGGTTGAAGCGTTCGTCTACAGGAGCAGTGTTTATATTTAGGATTCACTCTGTTCGCTCCAATATAGTTAGATGAATTTGGAACTCTAAATCCAACATACTTTGTAGTAGCTCTTTGAAACTTGACAAAATAAAGGAGTTCTCAGTTTTGTCTTTATGGTTTGTTTCCTCTTCAAGTAGCCCTAGGCACAGACTGTGGAAAAGCACTTTCATTGAAAGGGGTTGTCAAGCTTTCAAGAAATTACGAGTTTCCGAAATACAAGCGAATATTTTTTCACCCAATCTTGATGATACGTGGTGGTAATGACAGGTACACAAATCCCACTTGGCTCACCAAATTTTGTTCTTCTCAGTTGAAGCGTTCCTTTACAGAAGCAGTTTTTATTTTTAGGTTTCACACTTTTTCCTCCTATGTATATAGATGAATTTGGAACTCTAGATCCAACATGATTTGTAGTAGCTCTTTGAAACTTGACAAAATAAAGGAGTTCTCAGTTTTGTCTCTACGGTTTGTTTCCTCTTCAATTAGCCCTAGGCACAGACTGTGGAAAAGCACTTTCATTGAGAGGGGTTGCCAAGCTTCTAAGAAATAAGGAGTTTCTGAAATACCAGCAAATGTTTTTCACCCTATCTGATGATACTTGGTGGTAATCATCAGTACAAAAATCCCACTTGGCTCACAAAATTTTGTTCTTCTAGATTGAAGCGTTCTTCTACAGTAGCAGTTTTTATATTTTGGTTTTCCTCTGTTCTCTTCTATATAGATAGATGAATTTGGAACTCTAAATCCAACATGGTTTGTAGTAGCTCTTTGAAACTTGACAAAATAAAGGAGTTCTCAGTTTTGTCTCTATGGTTTGTTTCCTCTTCAAATATCCCTAGGCACAGACTGTGGAAAAGGACTTTCATTGAGAGGGGTTGCCAAGCTTCTAAGAAATAACAAGTTTCCGAAATACCAGCAAATATTTTTTCACCCAATCTTGATGATACTTGGTGGTAATGATCAGTACACAAATCCCACTTGGCACACCAAATTTTCTTCTTCTAGGTTGAAGCGTTCGTCTACAGTAGCAGTTTTTATACTTAGGTTTCACTCTGTTCTCTCCTATATAGATAGATGAATTTGGAACTCTAAATCCAACTTGGTTTGTGGTAGCTCTTTGAAACTAGACAAAATAAAGGAGTTCTCTGTTTTGTCTCTATTGTTTTTGTCCTCTTCAAGTAGCCGTAGGCCCAGACTGTGGAAAAGCATTTTCATTGAGAGGGGTTACCAAGCTTCTAAGAAATAACGAGTTTCCGAAATACCAGCAAATATTTTTTCTCCCAATCTTGATGATACGTGGTGGTAATGATCAGTACTCAAATATCACTTGGCTCACAAAATTTTGTTCTTCTAGCTTGAAGCGTTTGTCTACAGGAGAAGTGTTTATATTTAGGATTCACTCTTTTCTCTCCAATATAGTTAGATGAATTTGGAACTCTAAATCCAACATACTTTGTAGTAGCTCTTTGAAACTTGACAAAATAAAGGAGTTCTCAGTTTTGTCCCTATGGCTTGTTTCCTCTTCAAGTAGCCCTAGGCACAGACTGTGGAAAAGCACTTTCATTGAAAGTGGTTCTCAAGCTTTCAAGAAATTACGTGTTTCCGAAATACCAGCGAATATTTTTTCACCCAATCTTGATGATAAGTGGTGGTAATAAAGGTACACAAATCCCACTTGGCTCACCAAATTTTGTTGTTCTAGGTTGAAGCGTTCGTTTACAGTAGCAGTTTTTATTTTTAGGTTTCACAATTTTTCCTCCTATGTAGATAGATGAATGTGGAACTCTAGATGAAACATGATTTGTAGTAGCTTTTTGAAACTTGACAAAATAAAGGAGTTCTCAGTTTTTTCTCTAAGGTTTGTTTCCTCTTCAAGTAGCCCTAGGCACAGACTGTGGAAAAGCACTTTCATTGAGAGGGGTTGGAAGCTTCTAAGAAATAACGAGTTTCTTAAATACCAGCAAATGTTTTTCACCCAATTGTGATGATTCTTGGTGGTAATCTTCAGGACACAAATCACACTTGGCTCCCCAAATTTTGTTCTTCTAGGTTGAAGCGTTCATCTACAGTAGCAGTTTTTATATTTAGGTTTTACTCCATTCTCCCCTATATAGATAGATAAATTTCGAACTCTAAATCCAACATGGTTTGTAGTAGCTCTTGGAAATTTGACAAAATAAAGGAGTTCTCAGTTTTGTCTCTATGGTTTGTTTCCTCTTCAAGTGTCCCTAGGCACAGACTGTGGAAAAGGACTTTCATTGAGAGGGGTTGCCAACCTTCTAAGAAATAGCGAGTTTCTGAAATACCAGCAAATGTTTTTCACCCAATCGTGATGATATATGGTGGTAATCTTCAGTACACAAATCCCACTAGGCTCACCAAATTTTGTTCTAGGTTGAAGCCTTCGTCTACCGGAGCAGTGTTTATATTTAGGATTCACTCTGTTCTCTCCAATATAGTTAGATGAATTTGGAACTCTAAATCCAACATACTTTGTAGTAGCTCTTTGAAACTTGACAAAATAAAGGAGTTCTCAGTTTTGTCCCTATGGTTTGTTTCCTCTTCAAGTAGCCCTAGGCACAGACTGTGGAAAAGCACTTTCATTGAAAGGGATTGTCAAGCTTTCACAAAATTACGAGTTTCCGAAATACCAGCGAGTATTTTTTCACCCAATCTTGATGATACGTGGTGGTAATGACAAGTACACAAATCCCACTTGGCTCACCAAATTTGTTGTTCTAGGTTGAAGCCTTCGTTTACAGTAGCAGTTTATATTTTTAGGTTTCACACTTTTTCCACCTATGTAGATAGATGAATTGGAACTCTAGATCCAACATGATTTGTAGTAGCTGTTTGAAACTTGACAAAATAAAGGAGTTCTCAGTTTTGTCTCTACGGTTTGTTGTCTCTTCAAGTAGCCCTAAGCAGAGACTGTGGAAAAGCACTTCATTGAAAAGGGTTGCCAAGCTTCCAAGAAATTCCGAGTTTCCGAAATACCAGCAAATATTTTTTCACCCAATCTTGATGATACGTGGTGGGAATGACAAGTACACAAATCCCACCTGACTCACCAAATTTTGTTCTTCTAGGTGGAAGCGTTCGTCTACAGTAGCAGTTTTTATATTTAGGTTTCCCTCTGTTCTCTCCGATATAGATAGATGAATTTGGAACTCTAAATCCAACATGGTTTGTATTAGCTCTTTGAAACTTGACAAAATAAAGGAGTTCTCAGTTTTGTCTTTATTTTTTGTGTCCTCTTCAAGTAGCCCTAGGCACAGACTGTGGGAAAGCACTTTCATTGAGAGGGGTTGCCAAGATTCTATGAAATAACGAGTTTCCGAAATACCAGCAAATATCTTTTCACGCAATCTTGATGATACTTGGTGGTGATGATCAGTACACAAATCCCACTTGGCTCACCAAATATTGTTCTTCTAGTTTTAAGCGTTCGTCTACAGGAGCAGTGTTTATATTTAGGTTTCACTCTGTTCTCTCCTATATAGATAGATTTATTTGGAACTCTAAATCCAACATGGTTTGTAGTAGCTCTTTGAAACTTGACAAAAAA
Source organism: Callospermophilus lateralis (assembly GCF_048772815.1). Lineage (NCBI taxonomy): Eukaryota > Metazoa > Chordata > Mammalia > Rodentia > Sciuridae > Callospermophilus > Callospermophilus lateralis. The sequence goes on along the minus strand of NC_135310.1, from coordinate 134,423,075 downwards.
AAGGAGTTCTCAGTTTTGTCTCTATGGTTTGTTTCCTCTTCAAGTAGCCCTAGGCACACACTGTGGAAAAGCACTTTCATTGAGAGGGGTTGCCAAGCTTCTAAGAAATAACGAGTTTCCGAAAAACCAGCAAATATTTTTTGTCCCAATCTTGATGATACGTGGTGGTAATGATCAGTACACAAACCTCACTTGGCTCACCAAATTTTGTTCTTCTAGATTGAAGCGTTCGTCTACAGGAGCAGTGTTTATATTTAGGTTTCACTCTGTTCTCTCCTGTATAGATAGATGAATTTGGAACACTAAATCCAACATGGTTTGTAGTAGCTCTTTGAAACTTGACAAATAAAGGAGTTCTCAGTTTTGTATTTATGGTTTGTGTCCTCTTCAAGTAGCCCTAGGCACAGACTGAAGAAAAGCATTATCATTGAGAGGGGTTGCCAAGCTTCTAAGAAATAACGATTTTCTGAAATACCAGCAAATGTTTTTCACCCAATCGTGATGATCCTTGGTGGTAATCTTCAGTACACAAATCCCACTTGGCTCACCAAGTTTTGTTCTTCTAGGTTGAAGCGTTCCTCTACAGTAGCAGTTTTTATATTTAGGTTTTACTCTGTTCTCTCCTATATAGATAGATGAATTTGGAACTCTAAATACAACATACTTTGTAGTAGCTCTTTGAAACTTGACAAAATAAAAAAGTTCTCAGTTTTGTCTCTATGGTTTGTTTCCTCTTCAAGTAGCCCTGGTCACAGACTGTGCAAAAGCACTTTCATTGAAAGGGGTTCTCAAGCTTCCAAGAAATTACGAGTTTCCGAAATACAAGCGAGTATTTTTTCACCCAATCTTGATGATACGTGGTGGTAATGACAAGTACACAAATCCCACTTGGCTCAAAAATTTGGTTCTTCTAGTTTTAAGCGTTCGTCTACAGGAGCAGTGTTTATATTTAGGTTTCACTCTGTTCTCTCCTATATAGATAGATAAATTTGGAACTCTAAATCCAACTTGGTTTGTGGTAGCTCTTTGAAACTAGACAAAATAAAGGAGTTCTCGGTTTTGTCTCTATTGTTTTTGTCCTCTTCAAGTAGCCGTAGGCCCAGACTGTGGAAAAGCATTTTCATTGAGAGGGGTTACCAAGCTTCTAAGAAATAACGAGTTTCCGAAATACCAGCAAATATTTTTTCTCCCAATCTTGATGATACGTGGTGGTAATGATCAGTACTCAAATATCACTTGGCTCACAAAATTTTGTTCTTCTAGCTTGAAGCGTTTGTCTACAGGAGAAGTGTTTATATTTAGGATTCACTCTTTTCTCTCCAATATAGTTAGATGAATTTGGAACTCTAAATCCAACATACTTTGTAGTAGCTCTTTGAAACTTGACAAAATAAAGGAGTTCTCAGTTTTGTCCCTATGGTTTGTTTCCTCTTCAAGTAGCCCTAGGCACAGACTGTGGAAAAGCACTTTCATTGAAAGGGGTTCTCAAGCTTTCAAGAAATTACGTGTTTCCGAAATACCAGCGAATATTTTTTCACCCAATCTTGATGATAAGTGGTGGTAATAAAGGTACACAAATCCCACTTGGCTCACCAAATTTTGTTGTTCTAGGTTGAAGCGTTCGTTTACAGTAGCAGTTTTTATTTTTAGGTTTCACAATTTTTCCTCCTATGTAGATAGATGAATGTGGAACTCTAGATGAAACATGATTTGTAGTAGCTCTTTGAAACTTGACAAAATAAAGGAGTTCTCAGTTTTTTCTCTAAGGTTTGTTTCCTCTTCAAGTAGCCCTAGGCACAGACTGTGGAAAAGCACTTTCATTGAGAGGGGTTGGAAGCTTCTAAGAAATAACGAGTTTCTTAAATGCCAGCAAATGTTTTTCACCCAATTGTGATGATTCTTGGTGGTAATCTTCAGGACACAAATCACACTTGGCTCCCCAAATTTTGTTCTTCTAGGTTGAAGCGTTCATCTACAGTAGCAGTTTTTATATTTAGGTTTTACTCCATTCTCCCCTATATAGATAGATAAATTTCGAACTCTAAATCCAACATGGTTTGTAGTAGCTCTTGGAAATTTGACAAAATAAAGGAGTTCTCAGTTTTGTCTCTATGGTTTGTTTCCTCTTCAAGTGTCCCTAGGCACAGACTGTGGAAAAGGACTTTCATTGAGAGGGGTTGCCAAGCTTCTAAGAAATAGCGAGTTTCTGAAATACCAGCAAATGTTTTTCACCCAATCGTGATGATATATGGTGGTAATCTTCAGTACACAAATCCCACTTGGCTCACCAAATTTTGTTCTAGGTTGAAGCGTTCGTCTACCGGAGCAGTGTTTATATTTAGGATTCACTCTGTTCTCTCCAATATAGTTAGATGAATTTGGAACTCTAAATCCAACATACTTTGTAGTAGCTCTTTGAAACTTGACAAAATAAAGGAGTTCTCAGTTTTGTCCCTATGGTTTGTTTCCTCTTCAAGTAGCCCTAGGCACAGACTGTGGAAAAGCACTTTCATTGAAAGGGGTTGTCAAGCTTTCACGAAATTACGAGTTTCCGAAATACCAGCGAGTATTTTTTCACCCAATCTTGATGATACGTGGTGGTAATGACAAGTACACAAATCCCACTTGGCTCACCAAATTTTGTTGTTCTAGGTTGAAGCCTTCGTTTACAGTAGCAGTTTATATTTTTAGGTTTCACACTTTTTCCACCTATGTAGATAGATGAATTGGAACTCTAGATCCAACATGACTTGTAGTAGCTGTTTGAAACTTGACAAAATAAAGGAGTTCTCAGTTTTGTCTCTACGGTTTGTTGTCTCTTCAAGTAGCCCTAAGCAGAGACTGTGGAAAAGCACTTCATTGAAAAGGGTTGCCAAGCTTCCAAGAAATTCCGAGTTTCCGAAATACCAGCAAATATTTTTTCACCCAATCTTGATGATACGTGGGGGGAATGACAAGTACACAAATCCCACCTGGCTCACCAAATTTTGTTCTTCTAGGTGGAAGCGTTCGTCTACAGTAGCAGTTTTTATATTTAGGTTTCCCTCTGTTCTCTCCGATATAGATAGATGAATTTGGAACTCTAAATCCAACATGGTTTGTATTAGCTCTTTGAAACTTGACAAAATAAAGGAGTTCTCAGTTTTGTCTTTATTTTTTGTGTCCTCTTCAAGTAGCCCTAGGCACAGACTGTGGGAAAGCACTTTCATTGAGAGGGGTTGCCAAGATTCTATGAAATAACGAGTTTCCGAAATACCCGCAAATATCTTTTCACGCAATCTTGATGATACTTGGTGGTGATGATCAGTACACAAATCCCACTTGGCTCACCAAATATTGTTCTTCTAGTTTTAAGCGTTCGTCTACAGGAGCAGTGTTTATATTTAGGTTTCACTCTGTTCTCTCCTATATAGATAGATTTATTTGGAACTCTAAATCCAACATGGTTTGTAGTAGCTCTTTGAAACTTGACAAAAAAAAGGAGTTCTCAGTTTTGTCTCTATGGTTTGTTTCCTCTTCAAGTAGCCCTAGGCACACACTGTGGAAAAGCACTTTCATTGAGAGGGGTTGCCAAGCTTCTAAGAAATAACGAGTTTCCGAAAAACCAGCAAATATTTTTTGTCCCAATCTTGATGATACGTGGTGGTAATGATCAGTACACAAACCTCACTTGGCTCACCAAATTTTGTTCTTCTAGGTTGAAGCGTTCGTCTACAGGAGCAGTGTTTATATTTAGGTTTCACTCTGTTCTCTCCTGTATAGATAGATGAATTTGGAACACTAAATCCAACATGGTTTGTAGTAGCTCTTTGAAACTTGACAAATAAAGGAGTTCTCAGTTTTGTATTTATGGTTTGTGTCCTCTTCAAGTAGCCCTAGGCACAGACTGAGGAAAAGCATTATCATTGAGAGGGGTTGCCAAGCTTCTAAGAAATAACGATTTTCTGAAATACCAGCAAATGTTTTTCACCCAATCGTGATGATCCTTGGTGGTAATCTTCAGTACACAAATCCCACTTGGCTCACCAAGTTTTGTTCTTCTAGGTTGAAGCGTTCCTCTACAGTAGCAGTTTTTATATTTAGGTTTTACTCTGTTCTCTCCTATATAGATAGATGAATTTGGAACTCTAAATACAACATACTTTGTAGTAGCTCTTTGAAACTTGACAAAATAAAAAAGTTCTCAGTTTTGTCTCTATGGTTTGTTTCCTCTTCAAGTAGCCCTGGTCACAGACTGTGGAAAAGCACTTTCATTGAAAGGGGTTCTCAAGCTTCCAAGAAATTACGAGTTTCCGAAATACAAGCGAGTATTGTTTCACCCAATCTTGATGATACGTGGTGGTAATGACAAGTACACAAATCCCACTTGGCTCAAAAATTTGGTTCTTCTAGTTTTAAGCGTTCGTCTACAGGAGCAGTGTTTATATTTAGGTTTCACTCTGTTCTCTCCTATATAGATAGATAAATTTGGAACTCTAAATCCAACATGGTTTGTAGTAGCTCTTTAAAACTTGACAAAAAAAGGAGTTCTCAGTTTTGTCTCTATGGTTTGTTTCCTCTTCAAGTAGCCCTAGGCACAGACTGTGGAAAAGCACTTTCATTGAGAGGGGTTGCCAAGCTTCTAAGAAAAAACGAGTTTCCGAAATACCAGCAAATATTTTTTCACCCAATCTTCATGATATGTGGTGGTAATGATCAGTACTCAAATCTCACTTGGCTCACCACCTTTTGTTCTTCTAGGTTGAAGCGTTCATCTACAGGAGCAGTGTTTATATTTAGGATTCACTCTGTTCTCTCCAATAGAGTTAGATGAATTTGGAACTCTAAATCCAACATACTTTGTAGTAGCTCTTTGAAACTTGACAAAATAAAGGAGTTCTCAGTTTTGTCCCTATGGTTTGTTTCCTCTTCAAGTAGCCCTAAGCACAGACTGTGGAAAAGCAATTTCATTGAAAGGGGTTGTCAAGCTTTCAAGAAATTACAAGTTTCCGAAATACTAGCGAATATTTTTTCACCCAATCTTGATGATACGTGGTGGTAATGACAAGTACACAAATCCCACTTGGCTCACCAAATTTTGTTGTTCTAGGTTGAAGCGTTCGTCTACAGGAGCAGTGTTTATATTTAGGTTTCACTCTGTTCTCTCCTATATAGATAGATAAATTTGGAACACTAAATCCAACATACTTTGAAGTAGCACTTTGAAACTTGACAAATAAAGGAGTTCTCAGTTTTGTCTCTATGGTTTGTGTCCTCTTCAAGTAGCCCTAGGCACACACTGAGGAAAAGCACTATCATTGAAAGGGGTTGCCAAGCTTCTAAGAAATGACGAGTTTCCGAAATACCAGCAAATATTTTTTCTCCCAATCTTGATGATACGTGGTGGTAATGATCAGTACTCAAATCCCACTTGGCTCACCAAATTTTGTTCTTCTAGTTTGAAGCGTTTGTCTACAGGAGCAGTTTATATATTTAGGTTTCACTCTCTTCTCTCCTATATAGATAGATGAATTTGGAACTCTAAATCCAACATGGTTTGTAGTAGCTCTTTGAAATTTGACAAAATAAAGGAGTTATCAGTTTTGTCTCTATGGTTTGTTTCCACTTCAAGTAGCCCTAGGCACAGACTGTGGAAAAGCACTTTAATTGAGAGGGGTTGCCAAGCTTCTAAGAAATAACGAGTTTCTGAAATACCAGCAAATGTTTTTCACCCAATCGTGATGATACTTGGTGGTAATGTTCAGTACACAAATCCCACTTGGCCCACCAAATTTTGTTCTTCTAGGTTTAAGCGTTCGTCTACAGGAGCAGTGTTTATATTTAGGTTTCACTCTGTTCTCTCCTATACAGATAGATAAATTTGAAACTCTAAATCCAACATGGTTTGTAGTAGCTCTTTGAAACTTGACAAAATAAAGGAGTTCTCAGTTTTGTCTCTATGGTTTGTTTCCTCTTCAAGTATTCCTAGGCACAGACTGTCGAAAAGGACTTTCATTGAGAGGGGTTGCCAAGCTTCTAAGAAATAACTAGTTTCCGAAATACCAGCATATATTTTCACCCAATCTTGATGATACTTGGTGGTAATGATCAGTACACAAATCCCACTTGTCTCACCAAATTTTGTTCTTCTAGGTTTAAGCGTTCGTGTACAGTAGCAATTTTTATATTTCGGTTTCACTCTGTTCTCTCTTATATTGATAGATGAATTTGGAACTCTAAGTCCAACATGGTTTGTAGTAGCTCTTTGAAACTTGACAAAATAAAGGAGTTCTCAGTTTTGTCTCTATGGTTTGTTTTCTCTTCAAGTATCCCTAGGCACAGACTGTGGAAAAGGACTTTCATTGAGAGGGGTTGCTAAGCTTCTAAGAAATAACTAGTTTCCGAAATACCAGCAAATATTTTTTCACCCAATCTTGATGGTACGTGGTGGTAATGATCAGTACACAAATCCCACTTGGCTCACCAAATTTTGTTCTTCTCGGTTGAAGCGTTCGTCTATAGTGGCAGTTTTTGTATTTAGGTTTCACTCTGTTCTCTCCTATATAGATAGATGAATTTGGAACTCTAATTACCTCATACTTTGTAGTAGCTCTTGGAAACTTGACAAAATAAAGGAGTTCTCAGTTTTGTCTCTATGGTTTGTTTCCTATTCACGTAGCCCTAGGCACAAACTGTGGAAAAGCACTTTCATTGAAAGGGGTTTTCAAGCTTCCAAGTAATTACGAGTATCCGAAATACCAGCGAATATTTTCTCACCGAATCTTGATGATACATGTTGGTAATGACAAGTACACAAATCCCACTTGGCTCACTAAATTTTGTTCTTCTAGCTTAAAGAGTTCGTCTACAGAAGCTGTTTTTATATTTAGGTTTCCCTCTGTACTCTCCTATACAGATAGATGAATTTGGAACTCTAAATCCAACATGGTTTCTAGTAGCTCTTTGAAACTTGACAAAATAAAGGAGTTCTCAGTTTTGTCTTTATTGTTTGTGTCCTCTTCAAGTAGCCCTAGGCACAGACTGTGGAAAAGCACTTTCATTGAGAGAGGTTGCCAAGCTTCTAAGAAATAACAAGTTTTCGAAATACCAGCAAATATTTTTTGACCCAATCTTGATGATACTTGGTGGTGAGGATCAGTACACAAATCCCACTTGGCTCACCAAATTTTGTTCTTCTAGGTTTAAGCGTTCGTCTACAGGAGCAGTGTTTATATTTAGGTTTCACTCTGTTCTCTCCTATACAGATAGATAAATTTGAAACTCTAAATCCAACATGGTTTGTAGTAGCTCCTTGAAACTTGACAAAATAAAGGAGTTCTCAGTTTTGTCTCTATGGTTTGTGACCTTTTCAAGTAGCCCTAGGCACAGACTGAGGAAAAGCACTTTCATTGAGAGGGGTTGCAAAGGTTCTAAGAAATAAAGAGTTTCTGAAATACCAGCAAATATTTTTTCTCCCAATCTTGATGATACGTGGTGGTAATGATCAGTACTCAAATCCCACTTGGCTCACCAAATTTTGTTCTTCTAGTTTGAAGCGTTTGTCTACAGGAGCAGTTTTTATATTTAGGTTTCACTCTCTTCTCTCCTATATAGATAGATGAATTTGGAACTCTAAATCCAACATGGTTTGTAGTAGCTCTTTGAAATTTGACAAAATAAAGGAGTTATCAGTTTTGTCTCTATGGTTTGTTTCCACTTCAAGTAGCCCTAGGCACAGACTGTGGAAAAGCACTTTAATTGAGAGGGGTTGCCAAGCTTCTAAGAAATAACGAGTTTCTAAAATACCAGCAAATGTTTTTCACCCAATCGTGATGATACTTGGTGGTAAAGTTCAGTACACAAATCCCACTTGGCTCACCAAATTTTGTTCTTCTAGGTTTAAGCGTTCGTCTACAGGAGCAGTGTTTTATATTTAGGTTTCACTCTGTTCTCTCCTATACAGATAGATAAATTTGAAACTCTAAATCCAACATGGTTTGTAGTAGCTCTTTGAAACTTGACAAAATAAAGGAGTTCTCAGTTTTGTCTCTATGGTTTGTTTACTCTTCAAGTATCCCTAGGCACAGACTGTGGAAAAGGACTTTCATTGAGAGGGGTTGCCAAGCTTCTAAGAAATAACTAGTTTCCGAAATACCAGCAAATATTTTTTCACCCAATCTTGATGATACGTGGTGGTAATGATCAGTACACAAATCCCACTTGGCTCGCCAAATTTTGTTCTTCTCGGTTGATGCGTTCGTCTATAGTGGCAGTTTTTGTATTTATGTTTCACTCTGTTCTCTCCTATATAGATAGATGAATTTGGAACTCTAATTACCTCATACTTTGTAGTAGCTCTTGGAAACTTGACAAAATAAAGGAGTTCTCAGTTTTTTCTCTATGGTTTGTTTCCTATTCACGTAGCCCTAGGCACAAACTGTGGAAAAGCACTTTCATTGAAAAGGGTTTTCAAGATTCCAAGTAATTACGAGTATCCGAAATACCAGCGAATATTTTCTCACCCAATCTTGATGATACATGTTGGTAATGACAAGTACACAAATCCCACTTGGCTCACTAAATTTTGTTCTTCTAGCTTAAGAGTTCGTCTACAGAAGCTGTTTTTATATTTAGGTTTCCCTCTGTACTCTCCTATACAGATAGATGAATTTGGAACTCTAAATCCAACATGGTTTCTAGTAGCTCTTTGAAACTTGACAAAATAAAGGAGTTCTCAGTTTGTCTTTATTGTTTGTGTCCTCTTCAAGTAGCCCTAGGCACAGACTGTGGAAAAGCACTTTCATTGAGAGGTGTTGCCAAGCTTCTAAGAAATAACAAGTTTCCGAAATACCAGCAAATATTTTTTGATCCAATCTTGATGATACTTGGTGGTGATGATCAGTACACAAATCCCACTTGGCTCACCAAATTTTGTTCTTCTAGGTTTAAGCGTTCGTCTACAGGAGCAGTGTTTATATTTAGGTTTCACTCTGTCTCTCCTATATAGATAGATGAATTTGGAACTCTAAATCCAACATGGTTTGTAGTAGCTCTTTGAAACTTGACAAAATAAAGGAGTTCTCAGTATTGTCTCTATGGTTTTTTTTCTCTTCAAGTAGCCCTAGGCACAGACTGTGGAAAAGCACTTTCATTGAGAGGGGTTGGCAAGTTTCTAAGATATAACGATTTTCCGAAATACCAGTAAATATTTTTCACCCAATCGTGATGATACTTGGTGGTAATCATCAGTACACAAATCCCACTTGGCTCACCAAATTTTCTTCTTCTAGGTTGAAGCGATCGTCTACAGTAGCAGTTTTTATATTGAGGTTTCCCTCTGTTCTCTCCTATATAGATAGATGAATTTGGAACTCTAAATCCAACATGGTTTGTGGTAGCTCTTTGAAACAAGACAAAATAAAGTAGTTTTCTGTTTTGTCTCTATTGTTTGTTTCCTCTTCAAGTAGCCCTAGGCACAGACTGTGGAAAAGCACTTTCATTGAAAGGGGTTATCAAGATTCCAAGAAATTACGAGTTTGTGAAATACCAACGAATATTTTTTCACGCAATCTTGATGATACATGGTGGTAATGACAAGTACACAAATCCCACTTGGTTCACCAAATTTTGTTCTTCTAGGTTTAAGCGTTCGTCTACAGGAGCAGTGTTTATATTTAGGTTTCACTCTGTTCTCTCCTATATAGATAGATGAATTTGGAACTCTAAATCCAACACGGTTTGTAGTATCTCTTTGACACTTGAAAAAATAAAGGAGTTCTCAGTTTTGTCTCTATCGTTTGTTTCCTCTTCAAGTAGCCCTAGGCACAGACTGTGGAAAAGCACTTTCACTGAGAGGGGTTGCCAAGCTTCTAAGAAATAATTAGTTTCCGAAATACCAGCGAATATTTTTTAACCCAATCTTGATGATACTTGGTGGTAATCATCAGTACACAAGTCCCACTTGGCTCACCAAATTTTGTTCTTCTAGGTTTAAGCGTTCGTCTACAGTAGCATTTTTTATATTTCGGTTTCACTCTGTTCTCTCCTATAGATAGATGAATTTGGTACTCTAAATCCAACATGGTTTGTAGTAGCTCTTTGAAACTTGACAAAATAAAGAAGTTCTCTGTTTTGTCTCTATGGTTTGTGTCCTAATCAAGTAGCCCTAGGCACAGACTGTGGAAAAACACTTTCATTGAGAGGGGTTGCCAAGCTTCTAAGAAATAACGAGTTTCCGAAATCCAGCAAATATTTTTTCACCCAAACTTGTTGATACTTGGTGGTAATGATCAGTACACAAATCCCACTTGGCTCAACAAATTTTGTTCTTCTCGGTTGAAGCGTTCGCTACAGTGGCAGTTTTTCTATTTAGGTTTCACTCTGTTCTCTCCTATATAGATAGATGAATTCGGAACTCTAATTACCTCATACTTTGTAGTAGCTCTTTGAAACTTGAGAAAATAAAGGAGTTCTCAGTTTTGTCTCTATGGTTTGTTTCCTCTTCAAGTAGCCCTAGGCACAGACTGTGGAAAAGCACTTTCATTGAGAGGGGTTGCCAAGCTTCTAAGATATAACGTGTTTCCCGAAATACCTGCAAATATTGTTTCACCCAATCTTGATGATACTTGGTGGTAATGATCAGTACACTAATCCCACTTGGCTCACCAAATTTTGTTCTTCAAGGTTGAAGCGTTCGTCTACAGTGGAGTTTTTATATTTAGGTTTCAATCTGTTCCCTCCTTTGTAGATAGATGAATTTGGTACTCTAAATCCAACATGGTTTGTAGTAGCTCTTTGAAACTTGACGAAATAAAGGAGTTCTCAGTTTTGTCTCTATGGTTTGTGTCCTCTTCAAGTAGCCCTAGGCACAGACTGAGGAAAAGCAATTTCATTGAGAGGGGTAGCGAAGCTTCTAAGAAATATCGAATTTCCGAAATACCAGCAAACATTTTTTCTCCCAATCTTGATGATACGTGGTGGTAATGATCAGTACTCAAATCTCACTTGGCTCACCAAATTTTGTTCTTCTAGTTTGAATCGTTCTTCTACAGGAGCAGTGTTTTTATTTAGGATTCACTCTGTTCTCTCCAATATAGATAGATGAATTTGGAACTCTAAATCCAACATACTTTGTAGTACCTCTTTGAAACTTGACAAAATAAAGGAGTTCTCAGTTTTGTCACTATGGTTTGTTTCCTCTTCAAGTAGCCCTAAGCACAGACTGTGGAAAAGTACTTTCATTGAAAGGGGTTGTCAAGATTCCAAGAAATTACGAGTTTCCGAAATACCATCGAATATTTTTTCACGCAATCTTGATGATACATTGTGGTAATGACAAGTACACAAATCCCACTTGGCTCACAAAATTTTGTTGTTCTAGGTTGAAGCGTTCGTTTACAGTAGCAGTTTTTATTTTTAGGTTTCACAATTTTTCGTCCTATATAGATAGATGAATTTGGAACTCTAGATCCAACATGATTTGTAGTAGCTCTTTGAAACTTGACAAAATAAAGGAGTTCTCTGTTTTGTCTCTACGGTTTGTTTCCTCTTCAAGTAGCCCTAAGCAGAGACTGTGGAAAAGCACTTTCATTGAAAAGGTTTGCCAAGCTTCCAAGAAATTCTGAGTTTTTGAAATACCAGCAAATATTTTTTCACCCAATCTTGATGATACGTGGTGGTAATGACAAGTACACAAATCCCAATTGGCTCACCAAATTTTGTTCTTCTATGTTTAAGCGTTCGTCTACAGGAGCAGTGTTTATATTTAGGTTTCACTATGCTCTCTCCTATATAGATAGATGAATTTGGAACTCTAAATCCAACATGGTTTGTTGTAGCTCTTTGAAACTTGACAGAATAAAGGAGTTCTCTGTTTTGTCACTATGGTTTGTTTCCTCTTCAAGTAGCCCAAGGCACAGACAGTGGAAAAGCACTTTCATTGAGAGGGGTTGCCAAGCTTCTAAGAAATAATGAGTTTCTGAAATACCAGCAAATGTTTTTCACCCAATCGTGATGATACTTGGTGGTAATCATCAGTACACAAGTCCCACTTGGCTCACCAAATTTTGTTCTTCTAGGTTGAAGCGTTCCTCTACAGTAGCAGTTTTTATATTTAGGTTTTACACTCTTCTCTCCTATATATATTGATGAATTTGGAACTCTAAATCCAACATGGTATATAGTAGGTCTTTGAAACTTGACAAAATAAAGGAGTTCTCAGTTTTGTCTCTATGGTTTGTTTCCTCTTCAAGTATCTCTAGGCACAGACTGTGGAAAAGGACTTTCATTGAGAGGGGTTGCCAAGCTTCTAAGAAAATACAACTTTCCGAAATACCAGCAAATTTGTTTTCACCCAATCTTGATGATACTTGGTGGTAGTGATCAGGACACAAATCCCACTTGGCTCACCAAAGTTTGTTCTTCTAGGTTGAAGCGTTCGTCTACAGGAGCAGTGTTTACATTTAGGTTTCACTCTGTTCTCTCCTATATAGATAGATGAATTTGGAACTCTAAATCCAACATGGTTTGTAGTAGCTCTTTGAAACTTGAAAAAATAAAGGAGTTCTCAGTTATGTCACTATGGTTTGTTTCCTCTTCAAGTAGCCCTAGGCACAGACAGTGGAAAAGCACTTTCATTGAGAGGGGTTGCCAAGCTTCTAAGAAATAACTAGTTTCTGAAATACCAGTAAATGTTTTTCACCCAATCGTGATGATACTTGGTGGTAGTCTTCAGTACACAAATCCCACTTGGCTCACCAAATTTTGTTCTTCTAGGTTTAAGCGTTCGTCTACAGTAGAGTTTTTATATTTAGGTTTCAATCTGTTCTCTCCGATATAGATAGATGACGTTGGAACTCTAAATCCAACATGGTTTGTAGTAGCTTTTTGAAGCTTGACAAAATAAAGAAGTTGTCAGTTTTGTCTCTATGGTTTGTTTCTGCTTCAAGTAGTCCTGGCACAGACTGTGGAAAAACACTTTCATTGAAAGGGGTTGCCAAGCTTCTAAGAAATAAGGAGTTTCTGTACTACCAGCAAGTAATTTTTCACCCTATCTTGATGATACTTGGTGGTAATGATCAGTACACAAATCCCACTTGACTCACCAATTTTGTTCTTCTAGTTTGAAGCGTTCGTTTAGAGTAGCAGTTTATATTTTTAGGTTTCCCTCTGTTCTCTCCTATAAAGATAGATGAATTTGAAACTCTAAATACAACATCGTTTGTAGTAGCTCTTTGAAACTTGCAAAAAAGAGTAGTTCTCAGTTTTGTCTCTATGATTTGTTTCCTCTTCAAGTAGCTCTTAGCAGAGACTGTGGAAAAGCACTTCCATTTGAAGGAGTTGCCAAGCTTCCAAGAAATTACTATTTTCCGAAATACCAGCAAATATTTTTTCAGCCAATCTTGATGATACTTGGTGGTATTCATCAGTACCCAAATCCCACTTGGCTCACCAAATTCTGTTCTTCCAGCTTTAAGCGTTCGTCTACAGTAGCAGTTTTAAATTTAGGTTTCCCTCTGTTCTCTCCTATATAGATAGATAAATTTGGAACTCTAAATCCAACATGGTTTGTAGTACTGTTTGAAACTTGACAAAATAAAAGAGTTCTCAGTTTTGTCTCTATGGTTTATTTCCTCTTCAAGTAGCCCTAGGCACAGACTGTGGAAAAGCACTTTCATTGAAAGGGGTTGCCAGGCTTCTAAGAAATAACGAGTTTCCGAAATACCATCAAATATTTTTTCAACCAATCTTTATGACACTTGGTTGTTATGATCAGTACACAATTCCCACTTGGCTCACCAAATTTTGTTCTTCTAGGTTTAAGCGTTCGTCTTCAGTAGCAGTTTTTATATTTAGATTTCCCTCTGTTCTCTCTTATATAGATAGATGAATTCGGAACTCTAAATCCAACAAGGTTTGTAGTAGCTCTTTGAAACTTGACAAAATAAAGGAGTTCTCAGTTTTGTCTCTATTGTTTGTGTCCTCTTCAAGTAGCCCTTGGCACACACTGTGGAAAAGAACTTTCATTGAGAGGGGTTGCCAAGCTTCTAAGAAATAACGTGTTTCCGAAATACCAGCAAATATTTTTTCACCCAATCTTGATGATACTTGGGGGTAATGATCAGTACACAAATCCCACTTTGCTCACCAAATTTTGTTCTTCTCGGTTGAAGCGTTCGTCTACAGGAGCAGTGTTTATATTTAGGTTTCACTCTGTTATCTCCTATATAGCTAGATGAATTTGGAACTCTAAATCCAACATGGTTTGTAGTAGCTCTTTGAAACTTGAAAAAATAAAGGAGTTCTCAGTTTTGTCTCTATGGTTTGTTTCCTCTTGAAGTAGCCCTAGGCACAGACTGTGGAAAAGCACTTTCATTGAGAGGGGTTGCCAAGCTTCTAAGAAATAACTAGTTTCTGAAATACCAGCAAATGTTTTTCACCCAATCGTGATGATACTTGGTGGTAGTCTTCAGTACACAAATCCCACTTGGCTCACCAAATTTTGTTTTTCTAGGTTAATCGTTCGTGTACAGGAGCAGTGTTTATATTTAGGTTTCACTCTGTTCTCTCCTATATAGATAGATGAATTTGGAACTCTAAAAACAACATGGTTTGTAGTAGCTCTTTGAAACTTGACAAAATAAAGGAGTTCTCAGTTTTGTCTCTATGGTTTGTTTCCTCTTCAAGTATCCCTAGGCACAGACTGTGGAAAAGGACTTTCATTGAGAGGGGTTGCCAAGCTTCTAAGAAATAACTAGTTTCCGAAATACCAGCAAATATTTTTTCTCCCATTCTTGATGATACTTGGTGGTAATGATCAGTACACAAATCCCACTTGGCTCACCAAATTTTTTTCTTCAAGGTTTAAGGGTTCGTCAACAGTAGAGTTTTTATATTTAGGTTTCACTCTGTTCTCTCCTATATAGATAGATGAATTTGGAACTCTAGATCCAACATGATTTGTACTAGCTCTTTGAAACTTGACAAAATAAAGGAGTTCTCTGTTTTGTCTCTACGGTTTGTTTCCTCTTCAAGTAGCCCTAAGCAGAGACTGTGGAAAAGCACTTTCATTGAAAAGGGTTGCCAAGCTTCCAAGAAATTCTGAGTTTTTGAAATACCAGCAAATATTTTTTCACCCAATCTTGATGATACGTGGTGGTAATGACAAGTACACAAATCCCAATTGGCTCACCAAATTTTATTCTTCTAGGTTTAAGCGTTCGTCTACAGGAGCAATGTTTATATTTAATTTTCACTCTGTTCTCTCCTATATAGATAGATGAATTTGGAACTCTAAATCCAACATGGTTTGTTGTAGCTCTTTGAAACTTGACAAAATAAAGGAGTTCTCAGTTATGTCACTATGGTTTGTTTCCTCTTCAAGTAGCCCTAGGCACAGACAGTGGAAAAGCACTTTCATTGAGAGGGGTTGCCAAGCTTCTAAGAAATAATGAGTTTCTGAAATACCAGCAAATGTTTTTCACCCAATCGTGATGATACTTGGTGGTAATCATCAGTACACAAGTCCCACTTGGCTCACCAAATTTTGTTCTTCTAGGTTGAAGCGTTCCTCTACAGTAGCACTTTTTATATTTAGGTTTTACACTGTTCTCTCCTATATATATTGATGAATTTGGAACTCTAAATCCAACATGGTATGTAGTAGGTCTTTGAAACTTGACAAAATAAAGGAGTTCTCAGTTTTGTCTCTATGGTTTGTTTCCTCTTCAAGTATCTCTAGGCACAGAGTGTGGAAAAGGACTTTCATTGAGAGGGGTTGCCAAGCCTCTAAGAAAATACAAGTTTCCGAAATTCCAGCAAATATTTTTTCACCCAATCTTGATGATACTTGGTGGTAGTGATCAGGACACAAATCCCACTTGGCTCACCAAAGTTTGTTCTTCTAGGTTGAAGTGTTCTTCTACAGTAGCAGTTTTTATATTTAGGTTTCACTCTGTTCTCTCCTATATAGATAGATGAATTTGGAACTCTAAATCCAACATGGTTTGTAGTAGCTCTTTGAAACTTGAAAAAATAAAGGAGTTCTCAGTTTTGTCTCTATGGTTTGTTTCCTCTTGAAGTAGCCCTAGGCACAGACTGTGGAAAAGCACTTTCATTGAGAGGGGTTGCCAAGCTTCTAAGAAATAACTAGTTTCTGAAATACCAGCAAATGTTTTTCAGCCAATCGTGATGATACTTGGTGGTAGTCTTCAGTACACAAATCCCACTTGGCTCACCAAATTTTGTTTTTCTAGGTTAATCGTTCGTGTACAGGAGCAGTGTTTATATTTAGGTTTCACTCTGTTCTCTCCTATATAGATAGATGAATTTGGAACTCTAAATCCAACATGGTTTGTAGTAGCTCTTTGAAACTTGACAAAATAAAGGAGTTCTCAGTTTTGTCTCTATGGTTTGTTTCCTCTTCAAGTATCCCTAGGCACAGACTGTGGAAAAGGACTTTCATTGAGAGAGGTTGCCAAGCTTCTAAGAAATAACTAGTTTCCGAAATACCAGCAAATATTTTTTCTCCCAATCTTGATGATACTTGGTGGTAATCATCAGTACACAAATCCCACTTGGCTCACCAAATTTTGTTCTTCAAGGTTGAAGCGTTCGTCAACAGTAGAGTTTTTATATTTAGGTTTCAATGTGTTCTCTCCTATATAGATAGATGAATTTGGAACTCTAGATCCAACATGATTTGTAGTAGCTCTTTGAAACTTGACAAAATAAAGCAGTTCTCAGTTTTGTCTTAATTGTTTGTGTCCTCTTCAAGTAGCCCTAGGCACAGACTGTGGAAAAGCAATTTCATTGAAAGGGGTTGTCAAGCTTTCAAGAAATTACGAGTTTCCGAAATACTAGCGAATATTTTTTCACCCAATCTTGATGATACGTGGTGGTAATGACAAGTACACAAATCCCACTTTGCTCACCAAATATTGTTTTTCTAGGTTGAAGCGTTCGTTTACAGTAGCAGTTTTTATTTTTAGGTTTCACTCTTTTTCCTCCTATATAGATAGATGAATTTGGAACTCTAAATCCAACATGGTTTGTAGTAGCTCTTTGAAAGTTGACAAAATAAAGGAGTTCTCAGTTTTGTCTCTACGGTTTGTTTCCTCTTCAAGTAGCCCTAAGCAGAGACTGTGGAAAAGCAGTTTCATTGAAAGGGGTTGCCAAGCTTCCAAGAAATTCCGAGTTTCCGAAATACCAGCAAATATTTTTTCACCCAATCTTGATGATACGTGGTGGTAATGACAAGTACACAAATCCCACTTGGCTCACCAAATTTTGTTCTTCTAGGTTGAAGCGTTCGTCTACAGTAGCAGTTTTTATATTTAGGTTTCCCTCTGTTCTCTCCGATATAGATGGATGAATTTGGAACTCAAAAATCCAACATTGTTTGTAGTAGCTCTTTAAAACTTGACAAAATAAAGGAGTTTTCAGTTTTGTGTCTACGGTTTGTTTCCTCTTCAAGTAGCCCTAAGCAGAGACTGTGGAAAAGCACTTTCATTGAAAGGGGTTGCCAAGCTTCCAAGAAATTCCGAGTTTCCGAAATACCAGCAAATATTATTTCACCCAACCTTGATGATACGTGGTGGTAATGACAAGTACAAAAATCCCACTTGGCTCAAAAATTTTTGTTCTTCTAGGTTGAAGCGTTCGTCTACAGTAGCAGTTTTTATATTTAGGATTCCCTCTGTTCTCTCCTATATAGATAGATGAATTTGGAAGTGTAAATCCAACCTGGTTTGTAGTAGCTCTTTGAAAATTGACAAAATAAAGAAGTTCTCAGTTTTGTCTCTATGGTTTGTTTCCTCTTCAAGGAGCCCTAGGCACAGACTGTGGAAATGCACTTTCATTGAGAGGGGTTGCCAAGCTTCTAAGAAATAACGAGTTTCTGAAATACCAGCAAATGTTTTTCACCCCATCGTGATGATACTTGGTGGTAATCATCAGTACACAAAACCCACTTGGCTCACCAAATTTTGTTCTTCTAGGTTGAAGCGTTCGTCTACAGGAGCAGTGTTTATATTTAGGTTTCACTCTGTTCTCTCCTATATAGATAGATGACTTTGGAACTCTAAATCCAACATGGTTTGTAGTAGCTTTTTGAAACTTGACAAAATAAAGAAGTTGTCAGTTTTGTCTGTATGGTTTGTTTCTGCTTCAAGTAGTCCTGGCACAGACTGTGGAAAAACACTTTCATTGAAAAGGGTTGCCAAGCTTCCAAGAAATTCTGAGTTTTTGAAATACCAGCAAATATTTTTTCACCCAATCTTGATGATACGTGGTGGTAATGACAAGTACACAAATCCCAATTGGCTCACCAAATTTTATTCTTCTAGGTTTAAGCGTTCGTCTACAGGAGCAATGTTTATATTTAATTTTCACTCTGTTCTCTCCTATATAGATAGATGAATTTGGAACTCTAAATCCAACATGGTTTGTTGTAGCTCTTTGAAACTTGACAAAATAAAGGAGTTCTCAGTTATGTCACTATGGTTTGTTTCCTCTTCAAGTAGCCCTAGGCACAGACAGTGGAAAAGCACTTTCATTGAGAGGGGTTGCCAAGCTTCTAAGAAATAATGAGTTTCTGAAATACCAGCAAATGTTTTTCACCCAATCGTGATGATACTTGGTGGTAATCATCAGTACACAAGTCCCACTTGGCTCACCAAATTTTGTTCTTCTAGGTTGAAGCGTTCCTCTACAGTAGCACTTTTTATATTTAGGTTTTACACTGTTCTCTCCTATATATATTGATGAATTTGGAACTCTAAATCCAACATGGTATGTAGTAGGTCTTTGAAACTTGACAAAATAAAGGAGTTCTCAGTTTTGTCTCTATGGTTTGTTTCCTCTTCACGTATCTCTAGGCACAGAGTGTGGAAAAGGACTTTCATTGAGAGGGGTTGCCAAGCCTCTAAGAAAATACAAGTTTCCGAAATTCCAGCAAATATTTTTTCACCCAATCTTGATGATACTTGGTGGTAGTGATCAGGACACAAATCCCACTTGGCTCACCAAAGTTTGTTCTTCTAGGTTGAAGTGTTCTTCTACAGTAGCAGTTTTTATATTTAGGTTTCACTCTGTTCTCTCCTATATAGATAGATGAATTTGGAACTCTAAATCCAACATGGTTTGTAGTAGCTCTTTGAAACTTGAAAAAATAAAGGAGTTCTCAGTTTTGTCTCTATGGTTTGTTTCCTCTTGAAGTAGCCCTAGGCACAGACTGTGGAAAAGCACTTTCATTGAGAGGGGTTGCCAAGCTTCTAAGAAATAACTAGTTTCTGAAATACCAGCAAATGTTTTTCAGCCAATCGTGATGATACTTGGTGGTAGTCTTCAGTACACAAATCCCACTTGGCTCACCAAATTTTGTTTTTCTAGGTTAATCGTTCGTGTACAGGAGCAGTGTTTATATTTAGGTTTCACTCTGTTCTCTCCTATATAGATAGATGAATTTGGAACTCTAAATCCAACATGGTTTGTAGTAGCTCTTTGAAACTTGACAAAATAAAGGAGTTCTCAGTTTTGTCTCTATGGTTTGTTTCCTCTTCAAGTATCCCTAGGCACAGACTGTGGAAAAGGACTTTCATTGAGAGGGGTTGCCAAGCTTCTAAGAAATAACTAGTTTCCGAAATACCAGCAAATATTTTTTCTCCCAATCTTGATGATACTTGGTGGTAATGATCAGTACACAAATCCCACTTGGCTTACCAAATTTTGTTCTTCAAGGTTGAAGCGTTCGTCAACAGTAGAGTTTTTATATTTAGGTTTCAATGTGTTCTCTCCTATATAGATAGATGAATTTGGAACTCTAGATCCAACATGATTTGTAGTAGCTCTTTGAAACTTGACAAAATAAAGCAGTTCTCAGTTTTGTCTTAATTGTTTGTGTCCTCTTCAAGTAGCCCTAGGCACAGACTGTGGAAAAGCAATTTCATTGAAAGGGGTTGTCAAGCTTTCAAGAAATTACGAGTTTCCGAAATACTAGCGAATATTTTTTCACCCAATCTTGATGATACGTGGTGGTAATGACAAGTACACAAATCCCACTTTGCTCACCAAATATTGTTTTTCTAGGTTGAAGCGTTCGTTTACAGTAGCAGTTTTTATTTTTAGGTTTCACTCTTTTTCCTCCTATATAGATAGATGAATTTGGAACTCTAAATCCAACATGGTTTGTAGTAGCTCTTTGAAAGTTGACAAAATAAAGGAGTTCTCAGTTTTGTCTCTAAGGTTTGTTTCCTCTTCAAGTAGCCCTAAGCAGAGACTGTGGAAAAGCAGTTTCATTGAAAGGGGTTGCCAAGCTTCCAAGAAATTCCGAGTTTCCGAAATACCAGCAAATATTTTTTCACCCAATCTTGATGATACGTGGTGGTAATGAAAAGTACACAAATCCCACTTGGCTCACCAAATTTTGTTCTTCTAGGTTGAAGCGTTCGTCTACAGTAGCAGTTTTTATATTTAGGTTTCCCTCTGTTCTCTCCGATATAGATGGATGAATTTGGAACTCAAAAATCCAACATTGTTTGTAGTAGCTCTTTAAAACTTGACAAAATAAAGGAGTTTTCAGTTTTGTGTCTACGGTTTGTTTCCTCTTCAAGTAGCCCTAAGCAGAGACTGTGGAAAAGCACTTTCATTGAAAGGGGTTGCCAAGCTTCCAAGAAATTCCGAGTTTCCGAAATACCAGCAAATATTTTTTCACCCAACCTTGATGATACATGGTGGTAATGACAAGTACAAAAATCCCACTTGGCTCAAAAATTTTTGTTCTTCTAGGTTGAAGCGTTCGTCTACAGTAGCAGTTTTTATATTTAGGATTCCCTCTGTTCTCTCCTATATAGATAGATGAATTTGGAAGTGTAAATCCAACCTGGTTTGTAGTAGCTCTTTGAAAATTGACAAAATAAAGAAGTTCTCAGTTTTGTCTCTATGGTTTGTTTCCTCTTCAAGGAGCCCTAGGCACAGACTGTGGAAATGCACTTTCATTGAGAGGGGTTGCCAAGCTTCTAAGAAATAACGAGTTTCTGAAATACCAGCAAATGTTTTTCACCCCATCGTGATGATACTTGGTGGTAATCATCAGTACACAAAACCCACTTGGCTCACCAAATTTTGTTCTTCTAGGTTGAAGCGTTCGTCTACAGGAGCAGTGTTTATATTTAGGTTTCACTCTGTTCTCTCCTATATAGATAGATGACTTTGGAACTCTAAATCCAACATGGTTTGTAGTAGCTTTTTGAAACTTGACAAAATAAAGAAGTTGTCAGTTTTGTCTGTATGGTTTGTTTCTGCTTCAAGTAGTCCTGGCACAGACTGTGGAAAAACACTTTCATTGAAAGGGGTTGCCAAGCTTCTAAGAAATAACGAGTTTCTGTACTACCAGCAAGTAATTTTTCACCCTATCTTCATGATACTTGGTGGTAATGATCAGTACACAAATCCCACTTGACTCATCAACTTTGTTCTTCTAGTTTGAAGCGTTCGTTTAGAGTAGCAGTTTATATTTTTAGGTTTCCCTCTGTTCTCTCCTATAAAGATAGATGAATTTGAAACTCTAAATCCAACATCGTTTGTAGTAGCTCTTTGAAACTTGAAAAAAAAAAGTAGTTCTCAGTTTTGTCTCTATGATTTGTTTCCTCTTCAAGTAGCTCTTAGCAAAGACTGTGGAAAAGCACTTCCATTTGAAGGAGTTGCCAAGCTTCCAAGAAATTACTATTTTCCGAAATACCAGCAAATATTTTTTCAGCCAATCTTGATGATACTTGGTGGTATTCATCAGTACCCAAATCCCACTTGGCTCACCAAATTCTGTTCTTCCAGCTTTAAGCGTTCGTCTACAGTAGCAGTTTTAAATTTAGGTTTCCCTCTGTTCTCTCCTATATAGATAGATAAATTTGGAACTCTAAATCCAACATGGTTTGTAGTACTGTTTGAAACTTGACAAAATAAAAGAGTTCTCAGTTTTGTCTCTATGGTTTGTTTCCTCTTCAAGTAGCCCTAGGCACAGACTGTGGAAAAGCACTTTCATTTTAGGGGTTGCCAGGCTTCTAAGAAATAACGAGTTTCCGAAATACCATCAAATGTTTTTTCACCCAATCTTTATGATACTTGGTTGTAATGATCAGTTCACAAATCCCACTTGGCTCACCAAATTTTGTTCTTCTAGGTTTAAGCGTTCGTCTTCAGTAGCAGTTTTTATATTTAGATTTCCCTCTGTTCTCTCTTATATAGATAGATGAATTCGGAACTCTAAATCCAACAAGGTTTGTAGTAGCTCTTTGAAACTTGACAAAATAAAGGAGTTCTCAGTTTTGTCTCTATTGTTTGTGTCCTCTTCAAGTAGCCCTTGGCACACACTGTGGAAAAGCACTTTCATTGAGAGGGGTTGCCAAGCTTCTAAGAAATAACGTGTTTCCGAAATACCAGCAAATATTTTTTCACCCAATCTTGATGATACTTGGGGGTAATGATCAGTACACCAATCCCACTTTGCTCACCAAATTTTGTTCTTCTCGGTTGAAGCGTTCATCTACAAGAGCAGTGTTCATATTTAGGTTTCACTTTGTTATCTCCTATATAGATAGATGAATTTGGAACTCTAAATCCAACATGCTGTGTATTAGCTCTTTGAAACTTGACAAAATAAAGGAGTTCTCAGTTTTGTCTCTATGGTTTGTTTCCTCTTCAAGTAGCCCTAGGCACAGACTGTGGAAAAGCACTTTCATTGAGAGGGTTTGCCGAGCTTATAAGAAATAACGAGTTTCTGTACTACCAGCAAGTATTTTTTCACCCTATCTTGATGATACTTGGTGGTAATGATCGGTACACAAATCCCACTTGACTCACCAAATTTTGTTCTTCTAGTTTGAAGCGTTCGTTTAGAGTAGCAATTTATATTTTTAGGTTTCCCTCTGTTCTCTCCTATAACGATAGATGAATTTGAAACTCTAAATCCAGCATGGTTTGTAGTAGCTCCTTGAAACTTGAAAAATAAAGGAGTTCTCAGTTTTGTCTCTATGGTTTGTTTCCTCTTCAAGTAGCCCTAGGAACAGACTGTGGAAAAGAACTTTCATTGAAAGTGGTTGTCAAGCTTCCAAGAAATTACGAGTTTCCGAAATACCAGCGAATATTTTTTCACCCAATCTTGATGATACGTGGTGGTAATGACAATTACACAAATCCCACTTTGCTCACCAAATTTTGTTTTTCTAGGTTGAAGCGTTCGTTTACAGTAGCAGTTTTTATTTTTAGGTTTCACTCTTTTTCCTCCTATATAGATAGGTGAATTTGGAACTCTAAATCCAACATGGTTTGTAGTAGCTCTTTGAAACTTGACAAAATAAAGGAGTTTTCAGTTTTGTCTCTACGGTTTGTTTCCTCTTCAAGTAGCCCTAAGCAGAGACTGTGGAAAAGCAGTTTCATTGAAAGGGTTTGCCAAGCTTCCAAGAAATTCCGAGTTTCCGAAATACCAGCAAATATTTTTTCACCCAAACTTGATGATACGTGGTGGTAATGACAAGTACACAAATCCCACTTGGCTCACCAAATTTTGTTCTTCTAGGTTGAAGCGTACGTCTACAGTAGCAGTTTTTATATTTAGGTTTCCCTCTGTTCTCTCCGATATAGATGGATGAATTTGGAACTCTAAATCCAACATTGTTTGTAGTAGCTCTTTAAAACTTGACAAAATAAAGGAGTTTTCAGTTTTGTGTCTACGGTTTGTTTCCTCTTCAAGTAGCCCTAAGCAGAGACTGTGGAAAGCACTTTCATTGAAAGGGGTTGCCAAGCTTCCAAGAAATTCCGAGTTTCCGAAATACCAGCAAATATTTTTTCACCCAACCTTGATGATACGTGGTGGTAATGACAAGTACAAAAATCCCACTTGGCTCACCAAATTTTGTTCTTCTAGGTTGAAGCGTTCGTCTACAGTAGCAGTTTTTATATTTAGGATTCCCTCTGTTCTCTCCTATAAAGATAGATGAATTTGGAAGTGTAAATCTAACCTGGTTTGTAGTAGCTCTTTGAAAATTGACAAAATAAAGAAGTTCTCAGTTTTGTCTCTATGGTTTGTTTCCTCTTCAAGTAGCCCTAGGCACAGACTGTGGAAATGCACTTTCATTGAGAGGGGTTACCAAGCTTCTAAGAAATAACGAGTTTCTGAAATACCAGCAAATATTTTTTCACCCAACCTTGATGATACGTGGTGGTAATGACAAGTACAAAAATCCCACTTGGCTCACCAAACTTTGTTCTTCTAGGTTGAAGCGTTCGTCTACAGTAGCAGTTTTTATATTTAGGATTCCCTCTGTTCTCACCTATAAAGATAGATGAATTTGGAAGTGTAAGTCCAACCTGGTTTGTAGTAGCTCTTTGAAAATTGACAAAATAAAGAAGTTCTCAGTTTTGTCTCTATGGTTTGTTTCCTCTTCAAGTAGCCCTAGGCACAGACTGTGGAAATGCACTTTCATTGAGAGGGGTTGCCAAGCTTCTAAGAAATAACGATTTTCTGAAATACCAGCAAATGTTTTTCACCCCATCGTGATGATACTTGGTGGTAATCATCAGTACACAAATCCCACTTGGCTCACCAAATTTTGTTCTTCTAGGTTGAAGCGTTCGTCTACAGGAGCAGTGTTTATATTTACGTTTCACTCTGTTCTCTCCTATATAGATAGATGAATTTGGAACACTAAATCCAACAGACTTTGTAGTAGCTCTTTGAAACTATACAAAATAAAGGAGTTCTCAGTTTTGTCTCTATGGTTTGTTTCCTCTTCCAGTAGCCCTAGGCAAAGACTGTGGAAAAGCACTTTCATTGAAAGGGGTTGCCAAGCTTCCAAAAAATTACGAGTTTCCGAAATACCAGCGAATATTTTTTCATCCAATCTTGATGATACGTGTTGATAATGACAAGTACACAAATCCCACTTGGCTCACCAAATTTTGTTGTTCTAGGTTGAAGCGTTCGTCTACAGTAGCAGTTTTTATATTTAGGTTTCACTCTGTTCTCTCCTATATAGATAGATGAATTTGGAACTCTAAATCCAACATTGTTTGTAGTAGCTCTTTGAAACTTGACAAATAAAGGAGTTTTCAGTTTTGTCTCTACGGTTTGTTTCCTCTTCAAGTAGCCCTAAGCAGAGACTGTGGAAAAGCAGTTTCATTGAAAGGGGTTGCCAAGCTTCCAAGAAATTCCGAGTTTCCGAAATACCAGCAAATATTTTTTCACCCAATCTTGATGATACGTGGTGGTAATGACAAGTACACAAATCCCACTTGGCTCACCAAATTTTGTTCTTCTAGGTTGAAGCGTACGTCTACAGTAGCAGTTTTTATATTTAGGTTTCCCTCTGTTCTCTCCGATATAGATGGATGAATTTGGAACTCTAAATCCAACATGGTTTGTAGTAGCTCTTTAAAACTTGACAAAATAAAGGAGTTTTCAGTTTTGTGTCTACGGTTTGTTTCCTCTTCAAGTAGCCCTAAGCAGAGACTGTGGAAAAGCACTTTCATTGAAAGGGGTTGCCAAGCTTCCAAGAAATTCCGAGTTTCCGAAATACCAGCAAATATTTTTTAAACCAACCTTGATGATACGTGGTGGTAATGACAAGTACAAAAATCCCACTTGGCTCACCAAATTTTGTTCTTCTAGGTTGAAGCGTTCGTCGACAGTAGCAGTTTTTATATTTAGGATTCCCTCTGTTCTCTCCTATATAGATAGATGAATTTGGAAGTGTAAATCCAACCTGGTTTGTAGTAGCTCTTTGAAAATTGACAAAATAAAGAAGTTCTCAGTTTTTTCTCTATGGTTTGTTTCCTCTTCAAGGAGCCCTAGGCACAGACTGTGGAAATGCACTTTCATTGAGAGGGGTTGCCAAGCTTCTAAGAAATAACGAGTTTCTGAAATACCAGCAAATGTTTTTCACCCCATCGTGATGATACTTGGTGGTAATCATCAGTACACAAAACCCACTTGGCTCACCAAATTTTGTTCTTCTAGGTTGAAGCGTTCGTCTACAGGAGCAGTGTTTATATTTAGGTTTCACTCTGTTCTCTCCTATATAGATAGATGACTTTGGAACTCTAAATCCAACATGGTTTGTAGTAGCTTTTTGAAACTTGACAAAATAAAGAAGTTGTTAGTTTTGTCTCTATGGTTTGTTTCTGCTTCAAGTAGTCCTGGCACAGACTGTGGAAAAACACTTTCATTGAAAGGGGTTGCCAAGCTTCTAAGAAATAACGAGTTTCTGTACTACCAGCAAGTAATTTTTCACCCTATCTTCATGATACTTGGTGGTAATGATCAGTACACAAATCCCACTTGACTCACCAACTTTGTTCTTCTAGTTTGAAGCGTTCGTTTAGAGTAGCAGTTTATATTTTTAGGTTTCCCTCTGTTCTCTCCTATAAAGATAGATGAATTTGAAACTCTAAATCCAACATCGTTTGTAGTAGCTCTTTGAAACTTGAAAAAAAAAGTAGTTCTCAGTTTTGTCTCTATGATTTGTTTCCTCTTCAAGTAGCTCTTAGCAAAGACTGTGGAAAAGCACTTCCATTTGAAGGAGTTGCCAAGCTTCCAAGAAATTACTATTTTCCGAAATACCAGCAAATATTTTTTCAGCCAATCTTGATGATACTTGGTGGTATTCATCAGTACCCAAATCCCACTTGGCTCACCAAATTCTGTTCTTCCAGCTTTAAGCGTTCGTCTACAGTAGCAGTTTTAAATTTAGGTTTCCCTCTGTTCTCTCCTATATAGATAGATAAATTTGGAACTCTAAATCCAACATGGTTTGTAGTACTGTTTGAAACTTGACAAAATAAAAGAGTTCTCAGTTTTGTCTCTATGGTTTGTTTCCTCTTCAAGTAGCCCTAGGCACAGACTGTGGAAAAGCACTTTCATTTTAGGGGTTGCCAGGCTTCTAAGAAATAACGAGTTTCCGAAATACCATCAAATGTTTTTTCACCCAATCTTTATGATACTTGGTTGTAATGATCAGTTCACAAATCCCACTTGGCTCACCAAATTTTGTTCTTCTAGGTTTAAGCGTTCGTCTTCAGTAGCAGTTTTTATATTTAGATTTCCCTCTGTTCTCTCTTATATAGATAGATGAATTCGGAACTCTAAATCCAACAAGGTTTGTAGTAGCTCTTTGAAACTTGACAAAATAAAGGAGTTCTCAGTTTTGTCTCTATTGTTTGTGTCCTCTTCAAGTAGCCCTTGGCACACACTGTGGAAAAGCACTTTCATTGAGAGGGGTTGCCAAGCTTCTAAGAAATAACGTGTTTCCGAAATACCAGCAAATATTTTTTCACCCAATCTTGATGATACTTGGGGGTAATGATCAGTACACCAATCCCACTTTGCTCACCAAATTTTGTTCTTCTCGGTTGAAGCGTTCGTCTACAAGAGCAGTGTTCATATTTAGGTTTCACTCTGTTATCTCCTATATAGATAGATGAATTTGGAACTCTAAATCCAACATGCTGTGTATTAGCTCTTTGAAACTTGACAAAATAAAGGAGTTCTCAGTTTTGTATCTATGGTTTGTTTCCTCTTCAAGTAGCCCTAGGCACAGACTGGGGAAAAGCACTTTCATTGAGAGGGTTTGCCGGCTTATAAGAAATAACGAGTTTCTGTACTACCAGCAAGTATTTTTTCACCCTATCTTGATGATACTTGGTGGTAATGATCGGTACACAAATCCCACTTGACTCACCAAATTTTGTTCTTCTAGTTTGAAGCGTTCGTTTAGATTAGCAATTTATATTTTTAGGTTCCCCTCTGTTCTCTCCTATAACGATAGATGAATTTGAAACTCTAAATCCAGCATGGTTTGTAGTAGCTCTTTGAAACTTGAAAAATAAAGGAGTTCTCAGTTTTGTCTCTATGGTTTGTTTCCTCTTCAAGTAGCCCTAGGCACAGACTGTGGAAAAGAACTTTCATTGAAAGGGGTTGTCAAGCTTCCAAGAAATTACGAGTTTCCGAAATACCAGCGAATATTTTTTCACCCAATCTTGATGATACGTGGTGGTAATGACAATTACACAAATCCCACTTTGCTCACCAAATTTTGTTTTTCTAGGTTGAAGCGTTCGTTTACAGTAGCAGTTTTTATTTTTAGGTTTCACTCTTTTTCCTCCTATATAGATAGGTGAATTTGGAACTCTAAATCCAACATGGTTTGTAGTAGCTCTTTGAAACTTGACAAAATAAAGGAGTTTTCAGTTTTGTCTCTACGGTTTGTTTCCTCTTCAAGTAGCCCTAAGCAGAGACTGTGGAAAAGCAGTTTCATTGAAAGGGTTTGCCAAGCTTCCAAGAAATTCCGAGTTTCCGAAATACCAGCAAATATTTTTTCACCCAATCTTGATGATACGTGGTGGTAATGACAAGTACACAAATCCCACTTGGCTCACCAAATTTTGTTCTTCTAGGTTGAAGCGTACGTCTACAGTAGCAGTTTTTATATTTAGGTTTCCCTCTGTTCTCTCCGATATAGATGGATGAATTTGGAACTCTAAATCCAACATTGTTTGTAGTAGCTCTTTAAAACTAGACAAAATAAAGGAGTTTTCAGTTTTGTGTCTACGGTTTGTTTCCTCTTCAAGTAGCCCTAAGCAGAGACTGTGGAAAGCACTTTCATTGAAAGGGGTTGCCAAGCTTCCAAGAAATTCCGAGTTTCCGAAATACCAGCAAATATTTTTTCACCCAACCTTGATGATACGTGGTGGTAATGACAAGTACAAAAATCCCACTTGGCTCACCAAATTTTGTTCTTCTAGGTTGAAGCCTTCGTCTACAGTAGCAGTTTTTATATTTAGGATTCCCTCTGTTCTCTCCTATAAAGATAGATGAATTTGGAAGTGTAAATCCAACCTGGTTTGTAGTAGCTCTTTGAAAATTGACAAAATAAAGAAGTTCTCAGTTTTGTCTCTATGGTTTGTTTCCTCTTCAAGTAGCCGTAGGCACAGACTGTGGAAATGCACTTTCATTGAGAGGGGTTGCCAAGCTTCTAAGAAATAACGAGTTTCTGAAATACCAGCAAATATTTTTTCACCCAACCTTGATGATACGTGGTGGTAATGACAAGTACAAAAATCCCACTTGGCTCACCAAATTTTGTTCTTCTAGGTTGAAGCGTTCGTCTACAGTAGCAGTTTTTATATTTAGGATTCCCTCTGTTCTCACCTATAAAGATAGATGAATTTGGAAGTGTAAATCCAACCTGGTTTGTAGTAGCTCTTTGAAAATTGACAAAATAAAGAAGTTCTCAGTTTTGTCTCTATGGTTTGTTTCCTCTTCAAGTAGCCCTAGGCACAGACTGTGGAAATGCACTTTCATTGAGAGGGGTTGCCAAGCTTCTAAGAAATAACGATTTTCTGAAATACCAGCAAATGTTTTTCACCCCATCGTGATGATACTTGGTGGTAATCATCAGTACACAAATCCCACTTGGCTCACCAAATTTTGTTCTTCTAGGTTGAAGCGTTCGTCTACAGGAGCAATGTTTATATTTACGTTTCACTCTGTTCTCTCCTATATAGATAGATGAATTTGGAACACTAAATCCAACAGACTTTGTAGTAGCTCTTTGAAACTATACAAAATAAAGGAGTTCTCAGTTTTGTCTCTATGGTTTGTTTCCTCTTCCAGTAGCCCTAGGCAAAGACTGTGGAAAAGCACTTTCATTGAAAGGGGTTGCCAAGCTTCCAAAAAATTACGAGTTTCCGAAATACCAGCGAATATTTTTTCATCCAATCTTGATGATACGTGTTGATAATGACAAGTACACAAATCCCACTTGGCTCACCAAATTTTGTTGTTCTATGTTGAAGCGTTCGTCTACAGTAGCAGTTTTTATATTTAGGTTTCACTCTGTTCTCTCCTATATAGATAGATGAATTTGGAACTCTAAATCCAACATTGTTTGTAGTAGCTCTTTGAAACTTGACAAATAAAGGAGTTTTCAGTTTTGTCTCTACGGTTTGTTTCCTCTTCAAGTAGCCCTAAGCAGAGACTGTGGAAAAGCAGTTTCATTGAAAGGGGTTGCCAAGCTTCCAAGAAATTCCGAGTTTCCGAAATACCAGCAAATATTTTTTCACCCAATCTTGATGATACGTGGTGGTAATGACAAGTACACAAATCCCACTTGGCTCACCAAATTTTGTTCTTCTAGGTTGAAGCGTACGTCTACAGTAGCAGTTTTTATATTTAGGTTTCCCTCTGTTCTCTCCGATATAGATGGATGAATTTGGAACTCTAAATCCAACATGGTTTGTAGTAGCTCTTTAAAACTTGACAAAATAAAGGAGTTTTCAGTTTTGTGTCTACGGTTTGTTTCCTCTTCAAGTAGCCCTAAGCAGAGACTGTGGAAAAGCACTTTCATTGAAAGGGGTTGCCAAGCTTCCAAGAAATTCCGAGTTTCCGAAATACCAGCAAATATTTTTTAAACCAACCTTGATGATACGTGGTGGTAATGACAAGTACAAAAATCCCACTTGGCTCACCAAATTTTGTTCTTCTAGGTTGAAGCGTTCGTCTACAGTAGCAGTTTTTATATTTAGGATTCCCTCGGTTCTCTCCTATAAAGTTAGATGAATTTGGAAGTGTAAATCCAACCTGGTTTGTAGTAGCTCTTTGAAAATTGACAGAATAAAGAAGTTCTCAGTTTTGTCTCTATGGTTTGTTTCCTCTTCAAGGAGCCCTAGGCACAGACTGTGGAAATGCACTTTCATTGAGAGGGGTTGCCAAGCTTCTAAGAAATAACGAGTTTCTGAAATACCAGCAAATGTTTTTCACCCCATCGTGATGATACTTGGTGGTAATCATCAGTACACAAATCCCACTTGGCTCACCAAATTTTGTTCTTCTAGGTTGAAGCGTTCGTCTACAGGAGCAGTGTTTATATTTACGTTTCACTCTGTTCTCTCCTATATAGATAGATGAATTCGGAACACTAAATCCAACAGACTTTGTAGTAGCTCTTTGAAACTATACAAAATAAAGGAGTTCTCAGTTTTGTCTCTATGGTTTGTTTCCTCTTCCAGTAGCCCTAGGCAAAGACTGTGGAAAAGCACTTTCATTGAAAGTGAAAGGGGTTGCCAAGCTTCCAAAAAATTACGAGTTTCCGAAATACCAGCGAATATTTTTTCATCCAATCTTGATGATACGTGTTGATAATGACAAGTACACAAATCCCACTTAGCTCACCAAATTTTGTTGTTCTATGTTGAAGCCTTCGTCTACAGTAGCAGTTTTTATATTTAGGTTTCACTCTGTTCTCTCATATATAGATAGATGAATTTGGAACTCTAAATCCAACATGGTTTGTAGTAGCTCTTTGAAACTTGACAAATAAAGGAGTTCTCAGTTTTGTCTCTATGGTTTGTGTCCTTTTCAAGTAGCCCTAGGCACAGACTGAGGAAAAGCACTATCATTGAGAGGGGTTGCCAAGCTTCTAGGAAACAACTAGATCCGAAATACCTGCAAATATTTTTTCACCCAATCTTGATGATACTTGGTGGTAAAGATCAGTACAAAAATCCCACTTGGCTCACCAAATTTTGTTTTCTAAGTTGAAGCGTTCGTATACAGTAGCAGTTTTTATATTTAGGTTTCACTGTGTTCTCTCCCATATAGATACATGAATTTGGAACTCTAAATCCAACATGGTTTGTAGTAGCTCTTTGAAACTTGACAAAATAAAGGAGTTCTTAGTTTTGTCTCTATGGTTTTTTTCCTCTTCAAGGAGTCCTAGGCACACACTGTGGAAAAGCACTTTCATTGAGAGGGGTTGCCAAGCTTGTAAGAAATAACGAGTTTCCGAAATACCAACAAATATTTTTTCACCCAGTCTTGATGATACTAGGTGGTAATGATCAGTACACAAATCCCACTTGGCTCACCAAATTTTGTTCTTCTCGGTTAAAGCGTTCGTCTACAGTGGCAGTTTTTGTATTTAGGTTTCACTCTGTTCTCTCCTATATAGATAGATGAATTTGGAACTCTAAGTACAACATACTTTGTAGTAGCTCTTTGAAACTTGACAAAAGAAAGGTGTTCTCAGTTTTGTCTCTATGGTTTGTTTCCTCTTCAAGTAGCCCTAGGCACAGACTGGGGAAAAGCACTTTCATTGAGAGGGGTTGCCAAGCTTCTAAGAAATAACGAGTTTCGGAAATACCAGCAAATATTTTTTCACCCAATCTTGATGATACTTGGTGGTAATGATCAGTACACAAATCCCACTTGGCTCATCAAATTTTGTTCTTCTAGGTTGAAGCGTTCTTCTACAGTAGCAGTTTTTATATTTATGTTTCACTCTGTTCTCTCCTATATAGATAGATGAATTTGGAACTTTAAATCCAACATGGTTTGTAGTAGCTCTTTGAAACCTGAGAAAATAAAGGAGTTCTCAGTATTGTCTGTATGGTTTGTTTCCTCTTCAAGTAGCCCTAGGCACAGACTGTGGAAAATCACTTTCATTGAGAGGGGTTGCCAAGCTTCTAAGAAATAACTAGTTTCCGAAATACCAGCAAATATTTTTTCTCCCAATCTTGATGATATGTGGTGGTAATGATAAGTACTCAAATCTCACTTGGTTCACCAAATTTTGTTCTTCTCGGTTAAAGCGTTCGTCTACAGTGGCAGTTTTTGTATTTAGGTTTCACTCTGTTCTCTCCTATATAGATAGATGAGTTTGGAACACTAAATCCAACATACTTTGTAGTAGCTCTTTGAAACTATACAAAACAAAGGAGTTCTCAGTTTTGTCTCTATGGTTTGTTTCCTCTTCAAGTACCCTAGGCAAAGACTGTGGAAAAGCACTTTCATTGAAATGGGTTGCCAAGCTTCCAAAAAATCACGAGATTCCGAATTACCAGCGAAAGTTTTTTCACACAATCTTGATGATACGTGGTGGTAATGACAAGTACACAAATCCCACTTGGCTCACCAAATTTTGTTGTTCTAGGTTGAAGCGTTCGTTTACAGTAGCAGTTTTTATTTTTAGGTTTCACTCTGTTGCCTCCTATATAGATAGATGGATTTGGAACTCTAAATCCAACATGGTTTGTAGTAGCTTTTTGAAACTTGTCAAAATAAAGGAGTTCTCAGTTTTGTCTCTACGGTTTGTTTCCTCTTCAAGTAGCCCTAAGCAGAGACAGTGGAAAAGCACTTCATTGAAAGGGGTTGCCAAGATTCCAAGAAATTCCGAGTTTCCGAAATACCAGCAAATATTTTTTCATCCAATCTTGATGATACTTGGGGTTAATGACAATGACACAAATCCCACTTGGCTCACCAAATTTTGTTCTTCTAGGTTGATGCGTTCGTCTACAGTAGCAGTTCTTATATTTAGGTTTCACTCTGTTCTCTCCTATATAGATAGATGAATTTGGAACTCTAAAACCAACATGGTTTGGAGTAGCTCTTTGAAACTTGACGAAAAAAATGTAGTTGTCAGTTTTGTCTCTATGGTTTGTTTCGTCTTCAAGAAGCCCTAAGCAGAGACTGTGGAAAAGCACTATCATTGAAAGCGGTTGCCAAGCCTCCAGAAAATTACGAGTTTCCGAAATACCAGCAAATATTTTTTCACACAATATTGATGATACGTGGTGGTAATGACAAGCACACAAATCCTACTTGGCTCACCAAATTTTGTTCTTCATTTGAAGCGTTCGTTTACAGTAGCAGTTTTTATTTTTAGGTTTTACTCTGTTCTCTCCTATATAGATACATGAATTTGGAACTCTAAATCCAAAATGGTTTGTAGTAGCTTTTTGAAACTTGACAAAATAAAGGAGTTCTCAGTTTTTTCTCTATGGTTTGTTTCCTCTTCAAGTAGCCCCAGGCACAGACTGGGGAAAAGCACGTACATTGAGAGGGGTTGCCAAGCTTCTAAGAAATAACGAGTTTCCGAAATACCAGCAAATAATTTTTCACCCAAACTTGATGATACTTGGTGGAAATGATCAGTACACAAATCCCACTTGGCTCACCAAATTTTGTTCTTCTAGGTTTAAGCGTTTGTCTACTGGACCAGTGTTTATATTTAGGATTCACTCTGTTCTCTCCTATATAGATAGATGAATTTGGAAGTCTAAATCCAACATGGTTTGTAGTAGCTCTTTGAAACTTGACAAAATAAAGGAGTTCTCAGTTTTGTCTCTATGGTTTGTTTCCTCTTCAAGTATCTCTAGGCACAGAGTGTGGAAAAGGACTTTCATTGAGAGGGGTTGCCAAGCCTCTAAGAAAATACAAGTTTCCGAAATTCCAGCAAATATTTTTTCACCCAATCTTGATGATACTTGGTGGTAGTGATCAGGACACAAATCCCACTTGGCTCACCAAAGTTTGTTCTTCTAGGTT
This sequence comes from Callospermophilus lateralis, assembly GCF_048772815.1. NCBI lineage: Eukaryota > Metazoa > Chordata > Mammalia > Rodentia > Sciuridae > Callospermophilus > Callospermophilus lateralis. Next base: position 134,388,721 of record NC_135310.1, on the reverse strand, counting down.
GAAGTGTTCTTCTACAGTAGCAGTTTTTATATTTAGGTTTCACTCTGTTCTCTCCTATATAGATAGATGAATTTGGAACTCTAAATCCAACATGGTTTGTAGTAGCTCTTTGAAACTTGAAAAAATAAAGGAGTTCTCAGTTTTGTCTCTATGGTTTGTTTCCTCTTGAAGTAGCCCTAGGCACAGACTGTGGAAAAGCACTTTCATTGAGAGGGGTTGCCTAGCTTCTAAGAAATAACTAGTTTCTGAAATACCAGCAAATGTTTTTCAGCCAATCGTGATGATACTTGGTGGTAGTCTTCAGTACACAAATCCCACTTGGCTCACCAAATTTTGTTTTTCTAGGTTAATCGTTCGTGTACAGGAGCAGTGTTTATATTTAGGTTTCACTCTGTTCTCTCCTATATAGATAGATGAATTTGGAACTCTAAATCCAACATGGTTTGTAGTAGCTCTTTGAAACTTGACAAAATAAAGGAGTTCTCAGTTTTGTCTCTATGGTTTGTTTCCTCTTCAAGTATCCCTAGGCACAGACTGTGGAAAAGGACTTTCATTGAGAGGGGTTGCCAAGCTTCTAAGAAATAACTAGTTTCCGAAATACCAGCAAATATTTTTTCTCCCAATCTTGATGATACTTGGTGGTAATGATCAGTACACAAATCCCACTTGGCTTACCAAATTTTGTTCTTCAAGGTTGAAGCGTTCGTCAACAGTAGAGTTTTTATATTTAGGTTTCAATGTGTTCTCTCCTATATAGATAGATGAATTTGGAACTCTAGATCCAACATGATTTGTAGTAGCTCTTTGAAACTTGACAAAATAAAGCAGTTCTCAGTTTTGTCTTAATTGTTTGTGTCCTCTTCAAGTAGCCCTAGGCACAGACTGTGGAAAAGCAATTTCATTGAAAGGGGTTGTCAAGCTTTCAAGAAATTACGAGTTTCCGAAATACTAGCGAATATTTTTTCACCCAATCTTGATGATACGTGGTGGTAATGACAAGTACACAAATCCCACTTTGCTCACCAAATATTGTTTTTCTAGGTTGAAGCGTTCGTTTACAGTAGCAGTTTTTATTTTTAGGTTTCACTCTTTTTCCTCCTATATAGATAGATGAATTTGGAACTCTAAATCCAACATGGTTTGTAGTAGCTCTTTGAAAGTTGACAAAATAAAGGAGTTCTCAGTTTTGTCTCTACGGTTTGTTTCCTCTTCAAGTAGCCCTAAGCAGAGACTGTGGAAAAGCAGTTTCATTGAAAGGGGTTGCCAAGCTTCCAAGAAATTCCGAGTTTCCGAAATACCAGCAAATATTTTTTCACCCAATCTTGATGATACGTGGTGGTAATGACAAGTACACAAATCCCACTTGGCTCACCAAATTTTGTTCTTCTAGGTTGAAGCGTTCGTCTACAGTAGCAGTTTTTATATTTAGGTTTCCCTCTGTTCTCTCCGATATAGATGGATGAATTTGGAACTCAAAAATCCAACATTGTTTGTAGTAGCTCTTTAAAACTTGACAAAATAAAGGAGTTTTCAGTTTTGTGTCTACGGTTTGTTTCCTCTTCAAGTAGCCCTAAGCAGAGACTGTGGAAAAGCACTTTCATTGAAAGGGGTTGCCAAGCTTCCAAGAAATTCCGAGTTTCCGAAATACCAGCAAATATTTTTTCACCCAACCTTGATGATACGTGGTGGTAATGACAAGTACAAAAATCCCACTTGGCTCAAAAATTTTTGTTCTTCTAGGTTGAAGCGTTCGTCTACAGTAGCAGTTTTTATATTTAGGATTCCCTCTGTTCTCTCCTATATAGATAGATGAATTTGGAAGTGTAAATCCAACCTGGTTTGTAGTAGCTCTTTGAAAATTGACAAAATAAAGAAGTTCTCAGTTTTGTCTCTATGGTTTGTTTCCTCTTCAAGGAGCCCTAGGCACAGACTGTGGAAATGCACTTTCATTGAGAGGGGTTGCCAAGCTTCTAAGAAATAATGAGTTTCTGAAATACCAGCAAATGTTTTTCACCCCATCGTGATGATACTTGGTGGTAATCATCAGTACACAAAACCCACTTGGCTCACCAAATTTTTTTCTCTAGGTTGAAGCGTTCGTCTACAGGAGCAGTGTTTATATTTAGGTTTCACTCTGTTCTCTCCTATATAGATAGATGACTTTGGAACTCTAAATCCAACATGGTTTGTAGTAGCTTTTTGAAACTTGACAAAATAAAGAAGTTGTCAGTTTTGTCTGTATGGTTTGTTTCTGCTTCAAGTAGTCCTGGCACAGACTGTGGAAAAACACTTTCATTGAAAAGGGTTGCCAAGCTTCCAAGAAATTCTGAGTTTTTGAAATACCAGCAAATATTTTTTCACCCAATCTTGATGATACGTGGTGGTAATGACAAGTACACAAATCCCAATTGGCTCACCAAATTTTATTCTTCTAGGTTTAAGCGTTCGTCTACAGGAGCAATGTTTATATTTAATTTTCACTCTGTTCTCTCCTATATAGATAGATGAATTTGGAACTCTAAATCCAACATGGTTTGTTGTAGCTCTTTGAAACTTGACAAAATAAAGGAGTTCTCAGTTATGTCACTATGGTTTGTTTCCTCTTCAAGTAGCCCTAGGCACAGACAGTGGAAAAGCACTTTCATTGAGAGGGGTTGCCAAGCTTCTAAGAAATAATGAGTTTCTGAAATACCAGCAAATGTTTTTCACCCAATCGTGATGATACTTGGTGGTAATCATCAGTACACAAGTCCCACTTGGCTCACCAAATTTTGTTCTTCTAGGTTGAAGCGTTCCTCTACAGTAGCACTTTTTATATTTAGGTTTTACACTGTTCTCTCCTATATATATTGATGAATTTGGAACTCTAAATCCAACATGGTATGTAGTAGGTCTTTGAAACTTGACAAAATAAAGGAGTTCTCAGTTTTGTCTCTATGGTTTGTTTCCTCTTCAAGTATCTCTAGGCACAGAGTGTGGAAAAGGACTTTCATTGAGAGGGGTTGCCAAGCCTCTAAGAAAATACAAGTTTCCGAAATTCCAGCAAATATTTTTTCACCCAATCTTGATGATACTTGGTGGTAGTGATCAGGACACAAATCCCACTTGGCTCACCAAAGTTTGTTCTTCTAGGTTGAAGTGTTCTTCTACAGTAGCAGTTTTTATATTTAGGTTTCACTCTGTTCTCTCCTATATAGATAGATGAATTTGGAACTCTAAATCCAACATGGTTTGTTGTAGCTCTTTGAAACTTGAAAAAATAAAGGAGTTCTCAGTTTTGTCTCTATGGTTTGTTTCCTCTTGAAGTAGCCCTAGGCACAGACTGTGGAAAAGCACTTTCATTGAGAGGGGTTGCCAAGCTTCTAAGAAATAACTAGTTTCTGAAATACCAGCAAATGTTTTTCAGCCAATCGTGATGATACTTGGTGGTAGTCTTCAGTACACAAATCCCACTTGGCTCACCAAATTTTGTTTTTCTAGGTTAATCGTTCGTGTACAGGAGCAGTGTTTATATTTAGGTTTCACTCTGTTCTCTCCTATATAGATAGATGAATTTGGAACTCTAAATCCAACATGGTTTGTAGTAGCTCTTTGAAACTTGACAAAATAAAGGAGTTCTCAGTTTTGTCTCTATGGTTTGTTTCCTCTTCAAGTATCCCTAGGCACAGACTGTGGAAAAGGACTTTCATTGAGAGGGGTTGCCAAGCTTCTAAGAAATAACTAGTTTCCGAAATACCAGCAAATATTTTTTCTCCCAATCTTGATGATACTTGGTGGTAATGATCAGTACACAAATCCCACTTGGCTTACCAAATTTTGTTCTTCAAGGTTGAAGCGTTCGTCAACAGTAGAGTTTTTATATTTAGGTTTCAATGTGTTCTCTCCTATATAGATAGATGAATTTGGAACTCTAGATCCAACATGATTTGTAGTAGCTCTTTGAAACTTGACAAAATAAAGCAGTTCTCAGTTTTGTCTTAATTGTTTGTGTCCTCTTCAAGTAGCCCTAGGCACAGACTGTGGAAAAGCAATTTCATTGAAAGGGGTTGTCAAGCTTTCAAGAAATTACGAGTTTCCGAAATACTAGCGAATATTTTTTCACCCAATCTTGATGATACGTGGTGGTAATGACAAGTACACAAATCCCACTTTGCTCACCAAATATTGTTATTCTAGGTTGAAGCGTTCGTTTACAGTAGCAGTTTTTATTTTTAGGTTTCACTCTTTTTCCTCCTATATAGATAGATGAATTTGGAACTCTAAATCCAACATGGTTTGTAGTAGCTCTTTGAAAGTTGACAAAATAAAGGAGTTCTCAGTTTTGTCTCTAAGGTTTGTTTCCTCTTCAAGTAGCCCTAAGCAGAGACTGTGGAAAAGCAGTTTCATTGAAAGGGGTTGCCAAGCTTCCAAGAAATTCCGAGTTTCCGAAATACCAGCAAATATTTTTTCACCCAATCTTGATGATACGTGGTGGTAATGAAAAGTACACAAATCCCACTTGGCTCACCAAATTTTGTTCTTCTAGGTTGAAGCGTTCGTCTACAGTAGCAGTTTTTATATTTAGGTTTCCCTCTGTTCTCTCCGATATAGATGGATGAATTTGGAACTCAAAAATCCAACATTGTTTGTAGTAGCTCTTTAAAACTTGACAAAATAAAGGAGTTCTCAGTTTTGTCTCTATTGTTTGTGTCCTCTTCAAGTAGCCCTTGGCACACACTGTGGAAAAGCACTTTCATTGAGAGGGGTTGCCAAGCTTCTAAGAAATAACGTGTTTCCGAAATACCAGCAAATATTTTTTCACCCAATCTTGATGATACTTGGGGGTAATGATCAGTACACCAATCCCACTTTGCTCACCAAATTTTGTTCTTCTCGGTTGAAGCGTTCGTCTACAAGAGCAGTGTTCATATTTAGGTTTCAGTTTGTTATCTCCTATATAGATAGATGAATTTGGAACTCTAAATCCAACATGCTGTGTATTAGCTCTTTGAAACTTGACAAAATAAAGGAGTTCTCAGTTTTGTATCTATGGTTTGTTTCCTCTTCAAGTAGCCCTAGGCACAGACTGGGGAAAAGCACTTTCATTGAGAGGGTTTGCCGAGCTTATAAGAAATAACGAGTTTCTGTACTACCAGCAAGTATTTTTTCACCCTATCTTGATGATACTTGGTGGTAATGATCGGTACACAAATCCCACTTGACTCACCAAATTTTGTTCTTCTAGTTTGAAGCGTTCGTTTAGAGTAGCAATTTATATTTTTAGGTTTCCCTCTGTTCTCTCCTATAACGATAGATGAATTTGAAACTCTAAATCCAGCATGGTTTGTAGTAGCTCCTTGAAACTTGAAAAATAAAGGAGTTCTCAGTTTTGTCTCTATGGTTTTTTTCCTCTTCAAGTAGCCCTAGGAACAGACTGTGGAAAAGAACTTTCATTGAAAGTGGTTGTCAAGCTTCCAAGAAATTACGAGTTTCCGAAATACCAGCGAATATTTTTTCACCCAATCTTGATGATACGTGGTGGTAATGACAATTACACAAATCCCACTTTGCTCACCAAATTTTGTTTTTCTAGGTTGAAGCGTTCGTTTACAGTAGCAGTTTTTATTTTTAGGTTTCACTCTTTTTCCTCCTATATAGATAGGTGAATTTGGAACTCTAAATCCAACATGGTTTGTAGTAGCTCTTTGAAACTTGACAAAATAAAGGAGTTTTCAGTTTTGTCTCTACGGTTTGTTTCCTCTTCAAGTAGCCCTAAGCAGAGACTGTGGAAAAGCAGTTTCATTGAAAGGGTTTGCCAAGCTTCCAAGAAATTCCGAGTTTCCGAAATACCAGCAAATATTTTTTCACCCAAACTTGATGATACGTGGTGGTAATGACAAGTACACAAATCCCACTTGGCTCACCAAATTTTGTTCTTCTAGGTTGAAGCGTACGTCTACAGTAGCAGTTTTTATATTTAGGTTTCCCTCTGTTCTCTCCGATATAGATGGATGAATTTGGAACTCTAAATCCAACATTGTTTGTAGTAGCTCTTTAAAACTTGACAAAATAAAGGAGTTTTCAGTTTTGTGTCTACGGTTTGTTTCCTCTTCAAGTAGCCCTAAGCAGAGACTGTGGAAAGCACTTTCATTGAAAGGGGTTGCCAAGCTTCCAAGAAATTCCGAGTTTCCGAAATACCAGCAAATATTTTTTCACCCAACCTTGATGATACGTGGTGGTAATGACAAGTACAAAAATCCCACTTGGCTCACCAAATTTTGTTCTTCTAGGTTGAAGCGTTCGTCTACAGTAGCAGTTTTTATATTTAGGATTCCCTCTGTTCTCTCCTATAAAGATAGATGAATTTGGAAGTGTAAATCTAACCTGGTTTGTAGTAGCTCTTTGAAAATTGACAAAATAAAGAAGTTCTCAGTTTTGTCTCTATGGTTTGTTTCCTCTTCAAGTAGCCCTAGGCACAGACTGTGGAAATGCACTTTCATTGAGAGGGGTTACCAAGCTTCTAAGAAATAACGAGTTTCTGAAATACCAGCAAATATTTTTTCACCCAACCTTGATGATACGTGGTGGTAATGACAAGTACAAAAATCCCACTTGGCTCACCAAACTTTGTTCTTCTAGGTTGAAGCGTTCGTCTACAGTAGCAGTTTTTATATTTAGGATTCCCTCTGTTCTCACCTATAAAGATAGATGAATTTGGAAGTGTAAATCCAACCTGGTTTGTAGTAGCTCTTTGAAAATTGACAAAATAAAGAAGTTCTCAGTTTTGTCTCTATGGTTTGTTTCCTCTTCAAGTAGCCCTAGGCACAGACTGTGGAAATGCACTTTAATTGAGAGGGGTTGCCAAGCTTCTAAGACATAACGATTTTCTGAAATACCAGCAAATGTTTTTCACCCCATCGTGATGATACTTGGTGGTAATCATCAGTACACAAATCCCACTTGGCTCACCAAATTTTGTTCTTCTAGGTTGAAGCGTTCGTCTACAGGAGCAGTGTTTATATTTACGTTTCACTCTGTTCTCTCCTATATAGATAGATGAATTTGGAACACTAAATCCAACAGACTTTGTAGTAGCTCTTTGAAACTATACAAACTAAAGGAGTTCTCAGTTTTGTCTCTATGGTTTGTTTCCTCTTCCAGTAGCCCTAGGCAAAGACTGTGGAAAAGCACTTTCATTGAAAGGGGTTGCCAAGCTTCCAAAAAATTACGAGTTTCCGAAATACCAGCGAATATTTTTTCATCCAATCTTGATGATACGTGTTGATAATGACAAGTACACAAATCCCACTTGGCTCACCAAATTTTGTTGTTCTATGTTGAAGCGTTCGTCTACAGTAGCAGTTTTTATATTTAGGTTTCACTCTGTTCTCTCCTATATAGATAGATGAATTTGGAACTCTAAATCCAACATTGTTTGTAGTAGCTCTTTGAAACTTGACAAATAAAGGAGTTTTCAGTTTTGTCTCTACGGTTTGTTTCCTCTTCAAGTAGCCCTAAGCAGAGACTGTGGAAAAGCAGTTTCATTGAAAGGGGTTGCCAAGCTTCCAAGAAATTCCGAGTTTCCGAAATACCAGCAAATATTTTTTCACCCAATCTTGATGATACGTGGTGGTAATGACAAGTACACAAATCCCACTTGGCTCACCAAATTTTGTTCTTCTAGGTTGAAGCGTACGTCTACAGTAGCAGTTTTTATATTTAGGTTTCCCTCTGTTCTCTCCGATATAGATGGATGAATTTGGAACTCTAAATCCAACATGGTTTGTAGTAGCTCTTTAAAACTTGACAAAATAAAGGAGTTTTCAGTTTTGTGTCTACGGTTTGTTTCCTCTTCAAGTAGCCCTAAGCAGAGACTGTGGAAAAGCACTTTCATTGAAAGGGGTTGCCAAGCTTCCAAGAAATTCCGAGTTTCCGAAATACCAGCAAATATTTTTTAAACCAACCTTGATGATACGTGGTGGTAATGACAAGTACAAAAATCCCACTTGGCTCACCAAATTTTGTTCTTCTAGGTTGAAGCGTTCGTCTACAGTAGCAGTTTTTATATTTAGGATTCCCTCTGTTCTCTCCTATATAGATAGATGAATTTGGAAGTGTAAATCCAACCTGGTTTGTAGTAGCTCTTTGAAAATTGACAAAATAAAGAAGTTCTCAGTTTTTTCTCTATGGTTTGTTTCCTCTTCAAGGAGCCCTAGGCACAGACTGTGGAAATGCACTTTCATTGAGAGGGGTTGCCAAGCTTCTAAGAAATAACGAGTTTCTGAAATACCAGCAAATGTTTTTCACCCCATCGTGATGATACTTGGTGGTAATCATCAGTACACAAAACCCACTTGGCTCACCAAATTTTGTTCTTCTAGGTTGAAGCGTTCGTCTACAGGAGCAGTGTTTATATTTAGGTTTCACTCTGTTCTCTCCTATATAGATAGATGACTTTGGAACTCTAAATCCAACATGGTTTGTAGTAGCTTTTTGAAACTTGACAAAATAAAGAAGTTGTTAGTTTTGTCTGTATGGTTTGTTTCTGCTTCAAGTAGTCCTGGCACAGACTGTGGAAAAACACTTTCATTGAAAGGGGTTGCCAAGCTTCTAAGAAATAACGAGTTTCTGTACTACCAGCAAGTAATTTTTCACCCTATCTTCATGATACTTGGTGGTAATGATCAGTACACAAATCCCACTTGACTCACCAACTTTGTTCTTCTAGTTTGAAGCGTTCGCTTAGAGTAGCAGTTTATATTTTTAGGTTTCCCTCTGTTCTCTCCTATAAAGATAGATGAATTTGAAACTCTAAATCCAACATCGTTTGTAGTAGCTCTTTGAAACTTGAAAAAAAAAGTAGTTCTCAGTTTTGTCTCTATGATTTGTTTCCTCTTCAAGTAGCTCTTAGCAAAGACTGTGGAAAAGCACTTCCATTTGAAGGAGTTGCCAAGTTCCAAGAAATTACTATTTTCCGAAATACCAGCAAATATTTTTTTAGCCAATCTTGATGATACTTGGTGGTATTCATCAGTACCCAAATCCCACTTGGCTCACCAAATTCTGTTCTTCCAGCTTTAAGCGTTCGTCTACAGTAGCAGTTTTAAATTTAGGTTTCCCTCTGTTCTCTCCTATATAGATAGATAAATTTGGAACTCTAAATCCAACATGGTTTGTAGTACTGTTTGAAACTTGACAAAATAAAAGAGTTCTCAGTTTTGTCTCTATGGTTTGTTTCCTCTTAAAGTAGCCCTAGGCACAGACTGTGGAAAAGCACTTTCATTTTAGGGGTTGCCAGGCTTCTAAGAAATAACGAGTTTCCGAAATACCATCAAATGTTTTTTCACCCAATCTTTATGATACTTGGTTGTAATGATCAGTTCACAAATCCCACTTGGCTCACCAAATTTTGTTCTTCTAGGTTTAAGCGTTCGTCTTCAGTAGCAGTTTTTATATTTAGATTTCCCTCTGTTCTCTCTTATATAGATAGATGAATTCGGAACTCTAAATCCAACAAGGTTTGTAGTAGCTCTTTGAAACTTGACAAAATAAAGGAGTTCTCAGTTTTGTCTCTATTGTTTGTGTCCTCTTCAAGTAGCCCTTGGCACACACTGTGGAAAAGCACTTTCATTGAGAGGGGTTGCCAAGCTTCTAAGAAATAACGTGTTTCCGAAATACCAGCAAATATTTTTTCACCCAATCTTGATGATACTTGGGGGTAATGATCAGTACACCAATCCCACTTTGCTCACCAAATTTTGTTCTTCTCGGTTGAAGCGTTCGTCTACAAGAGCAGTGTTCATATTTAGGTTTCACTCTGTTATCTCCTATATAGATAGATGAATTTGGAACTCTAAATCCAACATGCTGTGTATTAGCTCTTTGAAACTTGACAAAATAAAGGAGTTCTCAGTTTTGTATCTATGGTTTGTTTCCTCTTCAAGTAGCCCTAGGCACAGACTGGGGAAAAGCACTTTCATTGAGAGGGTTTGCCGGCTTATAAGAAATAACGAGTTTCTGTACTACCAGCAAGTATTTTTTCACCCTATCTTGATGATACTTGGTGGTAATGATCGGTACACAAATCCCACTTGACTCACCAAATTTTGTTCTTCTAGTTTGAAGCGTTCGTTTAGATTAGCAATTTATATTTTTAGGTTCCCCTCTGTTCTCTCCTATAACGATAGATGAATTTGAAACTCTAAATCCAGCATGGTTTGTAGTAGCTCTTTGAAACTTGAAAAATAAAGGAGTTCTCAGTTTTGTCTCTATGGTTTGTTTCCTCTTCAAGTAGCCCTAGGCACAGACTGTGGAAAAGAGCTTTCATTGAAAGGGGTTGTCAAGCTTCCAAGAAATTACGAGTTTCCGAAATACCAGCGAATATTTTTTCACCCAATCTTGATGATACGTGGTGGTAATGACAATTACACAAATCCCACTTTGCTCACCAAATTTTGTTTTTCTAGGTTGAAGCGTTCGTTTACAGTAGCAGTTTTTATTTTTAGGTTTCACTCTTTTTCCTCCTATATAGATAGGTGAATTTGGAACTCTAAATCCAACATGGTTTGTAGTAGCTCTTTGAAACTTGACAAAATAAAGGAGTTTTCAGTTTTGTCTCTACGGTTTGTTTCCTCTTCAAGTAGCCCTAAGCAGAGACTGTGGAAAAGCAGTTTCATTGAAAGGGTTTGCCAAGCTTCCAAGAAATTCCGAGTTTCCGAAATACCAGCAAATATTTTTTCACCCAATCTTGATGATACGTGGTGGTAATGACAAGTACACAAATCCCACTTGGCTCACCAAATTTTGTTCTTCTAGGTTGAAGCGTACGTCTACAGTAGCAGTTTTTATATTTAGGTTTCCCTCTGTTCTCTCCGATATAGATGGATGAATTAGGAACTCTAAATCCAACATTGTTTGTAGTAGCTCTTTAAAACTAGACAAAATAAAGGAGTTTTCAGTTTTGTGTCTACGGTTTGTTTCCTCTTCAAGTAGCCCTAAGCAGAGACTGTGGAAAGCACTTTCATTGAAAGGGGTTGCCAAGCTTCCAAGAAATTCCGAGTTTCCGAAATACCAGCAAATATTTTTTCACCCAACCTTGATGATACGTGGTGGTAATGACAAGTACAAAAATCCCACTTGGCTCACCAAATTTTGTTCTTCTAGGTTGAAGCCTTCGTCTACAGTAGCAGTTTTTATATTTAGGATTCCCTCTGTTCTCTCCTATAAAGATAGATGAATTTGGAAGTGTAAATCCAACCTGGTTTGTAGTAGCTCTTTGAAAATTGACAAAATAAAGAAGTTCTCAGTTTTGTCTCTATGGTTTGTTTCCTCTTCAAGTAGCCGTAGGCACAGACTGTGGAAATGCACTTTCATTGAGAGGGGTTGCCAAGCTTCTAAGAAATAACGAGTTTCTGAAATACCAGCAAATATTTTTTCACCCAACCTTGATGATACGTGGTGGTAATGACAAGTACAAAAATCCCACTTGGCTCACCAAATTTTGTTCTTCTAGGTTGAAGCGTTCGTCTACAGTAGCAGTTTTTATATTTAGGATTCCCTCTGTTCTCACCTATAAAGATAGATGAATTTGGAAGTGTAAATCCAACCTGGTTTGTAGTAGCTCTTTGAAAATTGACAAAATAAAGAAGTTCTCAGTTTTGTCTCTATGGTTTGTTTCCTCTTCAAGTAGCCCTAGGCACAGACTGTGGAAATGCACTTTCATTGAGAGGGGTTGCCAAGCTTCTAAGAAATAACGATTTTCTGAAATACCAGCAAATGTTTTTCACCCCATCGTGATGATACTTGGTGGTAATCATCAGTACACAAATCCCACTTGGCTCACCAAATTTTGTTCTTCTAGGTTGAAGCGTTCGTCTACAGGAGCAGTGTTTATATTTACGTTTCACTCTGTTCTCTCCTATATAGATAGATGAATTTGGAACACTAAATCCAACAGACTTTGTAGTAGCTCTTTGAAACTATACAAACTAAAGGAGTTCTCAGTTTTGTCTCTATGGTTTGTTTCCTCTTCCAGTAGCCCTAGGCAAAGACTGTGGAAAAGCACTTTCATTGAAAGGGGTTGCCAAGCTTCCAAAAAATTACGAGTTTCCGAAATACCAGCGAATATTTTTTCATCCAATCTTGATGATACGTGTTGATAATGACAAGTACACAAATCCCACTTGGCTCACCAAATTTTGTTGTTCTATGTTGAAGCGTTCGTCTACAGTAGCAGTTTTTATATTTAGGTTTCACTCTGTTCTCTCCTATATAGATAGATGAATTTGGAACTCTAAATCCAACATTGTTTGTAGTAGCTATTTGAAACTTGACAAATAAAGGAGTTTTCAGTTTTGTCTCTACGGTTTGTTTCCTCTTCAAGTAGCCCTAAGCAGAGACTGTGGAAAAGCAGTTTCATTGAAAGGGGTTGCCAAGCTTCCAAGAAATTCCGAGTTTCCGAAATACCAGCGAATATTTTTTCACCCAATCTTGATGATACGTGGTGGTAATGACAAGTACACAAATCCCACTTGGCTCACCAAATTTTGTTCTTCTAGGTTGAAGCGTACGTCTACAGTAGCAGTTTTTATATTTAGGTTTCCCTCTGTTCTCTCCGATATAGATGGATGAATTTGGAACTCTAAATCCAACATGGTTTGTAGTAGCTCTTTAAAACTTGACAAAATAAAGGAGTTTTCAGTTTTGTGTCTACGGTTTGTTTCCTCTTCAAGTAGCCCTAAGCAGAGACTGTGGAAAAGCACTTTCATTGAAAGGGGTTGCCAAGCTTCCAAGAAATTCCGAGTTTCCGAAATACCAGCAAATATTTTTTAAACCAACCTTGATGATACGTGGTGGTAATGACAAGTACAAAAATCCCACTTGGCTCACCAAATTTTGTTCTTCTAGGTTGAAGCGTTCGTCTACAGTAGCAGTTTTTATATTTAGGATTCCCTCTGTTCTCTCCTATAAAGTTAGATGAATTTGGAAGTGTAAATCCAACCCGGTTTGTAGTAGCTCTTTGAAAATTGACAGAATAAAGAAGTTCTCAGTTTTGTCTCTATGGTTTGTTTCCTCTTCAAGGAGCCCTAGGCACAGACTGTGGAAATGCACTTTCATTGAGAGGGGTTGCCAAGCTTCTAAGAAATAACGAGTTTCTGAAATACCAGCAAATGTTTTTCACCCCATCGTGATGATACTTGGTGGTAATCATCAGTACACAAATCCCACTTGGCTCACCAAATTTTGTTCTTCTAGGTTGAAGCGTTCGTCTACAGGAGCAGTGTTTATATTTACGTTTCACTCTGTTCTCTCCTATATAGATAGATGAATTCGGAACACTAAATCCAACAGACTTTGTAGTAGCTCTTTGAAACTATACAAAATAAAGGAGTTCTCAGTTTTGTCTCTATGGTTTGTTTCCTCTTCCAGTAGCCCTAGGCAAAGACTGTGGAAAAGCACTTTCATTGAAAGGGGTTGCCAAGCTTCCAAAAAATTACGAGTTTCCGAAATACCAGCGAATATTTTTTCATCCAATCTTGATGATACGTGTTGATAATGACAAGTACACAAATCCCACTTAGCTCACCAAATTTTGTTGTTCTATGTTGAAGCCTTCGTCTACAGTAGCAGTTTTTATATTTAGGTTTCACTCTGTTCTCTCATATATAGATAGATGAATTTGGAACTCTAAATCCAACATGGTTTGTAGTAGCTCTTTGAAACTTGACAAATAAAGGAGTTCTCAGTTTTGTCTCTATGGTTTGTGTCCTCTTCAAGTAGCCCTAGGCACAGACTGAGGAAAAGCACTATCATTGAGAGGGGTTGCCAAGCTTCTAGGAAACAACTAGATCCGAAATACCTGCAAATATTTTTTCACCCAATCTTGATGATACTTGGTGGTAAAGATCAGTACAAAAATCCCACTTGGCTCACCAAATTTTGTTTTCTAAGTTGAAGCGTTCGTATACAGTAGCAGTTTTTATATTTAGGTTTCACTGTGTTCTCTCCCATATAGATACATGAATTTGGAACTCTAAATCCAACATGGTTTGTAGTAGCTCTTTGAAACTTGACAAAATAAAGGAGTTCTCAGTTTTGTCTCTATGGTTTTTTTCCTCTTCAAGGAGTCCTAGGCACACACTGTGGAAAAGCACTTTCATTGAGAGGGGTTGCCAAGCTTGTAAGAAATAACGAGTTTCCGAAATACCAACAAATATTTTTTCACCCAGTCTTGATGATACTAGGTGGTAATGATCAGTACACAAATCCCACTTGGCTCACCAAATTTTGTTCTTCTCGGTTAAAGCGTTCGTCTACAGTGGCAGTTTTTGTATTTAGGTTTCACTCTGTTCTCTCCTATATAGATAGATGAATTTGGAACTCTAAGTACAACATACTTTGTAGTAGCTCTTTGAAACTTGACAAAAGAAAGGTGTTCTCAGTTTTGTCTCTATGGTTTGTTTCCTCTTCAAGTAGCCCTAGGCACAGACTGGGGAAAAGCACTTTCATTGAGAGGGGTTGCCAAGCTTCTAAGAAATAACGAGTTTCGGAAATACCAGCAAATATTTTTTCACCCAATCTTGATGATACTTGGTGGTAATGATCAGTACACAAATCCCACTTGGCTCACCAAATTTTGTTCTTCTAGGTTGAAGCGTTCTTCTACAGTAGCAGTTTTTATATTTATGTTTCACTCTGTTCTCTCCTATATAGATAGATGAATTTGGAACTTTAAATCCAACATGGTTTGTAGTAGCTCTTTGAAACCTGAGAAAATAAAGGAGTTCTCAGTATTGTCTGTATGGTTTGTTTCCTCTTCAAGTAGCCCTAGGCACAGACTGTGGAAAATCACTTTCATTGAGAGGGGTTGCCAAGCTTCTAAGAAATAACTAGTTTCCGAAATACCAGCAAATATTTTTTCTCCCAATCTTGATGATATGTGGTGGTAATGATAAGTACTCAAATCTCACTTGGTTCACCAAATTTTGTTCTTCTCGGTTAAAGCGTTCGTCTACAGTGGCAGTTTTTGTATTTAGGTTTCACTCTGTTCTCTCCTATATAGATAGATGAGTTTGGAACACTAAATCCAACATACTTTGTAGTAGCTCTTTGAAACTATACAAAATAAAGGAGTTCTCAGTTTTGTCTCTATGGTTTGTTTCCTCTTCAAGTACCCTAGGCAAAGACTGTGGAAAAGCACTTTCATTGAAATGGGTTGCCAAGCTTCCAAAAAATCACGAGATTCCGAATTACCAGCGAATGTTTTTTCACACAATCTTGATGATACGTGTTGGTAATGACAAGTACACAAATCCCACTTGGCTCACCAAATTTTGTTGTTCTAGGTTGAAGCGTTCGTTTACAGTAGCAGTTTTTATTTTTAGGTTTCACTCTGTTGCCTCCTATATAGATAGATGGATTTGGAACTCTAAATCCAACATGGTTTGTAGTAGCTTTTTGAAACTTGTCAAAATAAAGGAGTTCTCAGTTTTGTCTCTACGGTTTGTTTCCTCTTCAAGTAGCCCTAAGCAGAGACAGTGGAAAAGCACTTCATTGAAAGGGGTTGCCAAGATTCCAAGAAATTCCGAGTTTCCGAAATACCAGCAAATATTTTTTCATCCAATCTTGATGATACTTGGGGTTAATGACAATGACACAAATCCCACTTGGCTCACCAAATTTTGTTCTTCTAGGTTGATGCGTTCGTCTACAGTAGCAGTTCTTATATTTAGGTTTCACTCTGTTCTCTCCTATATAGATAGATGAATTTGGAACTCTAAAACCAACATGGTTTGGAGTAGCTCTTTGAAACTTGACGAAAAAAATGTAGTTGTCAGTTTTGTCTCTATGGTTTGTTTCGTCTTCAAGAAGCCCTAAGCAGAGACTGTGGAAAAGCACTTTCATTGAAAGTGGTTGCCAAGCCTCCAGAAAATTACGAGTTTCCGAAATACCAGCAAATATTTTTTCACACAATATTGATGATACGTGGTGGTAATGACAAGCACACAAATCCTACTTGGCTCACCAAATTTTGTTCTTCATTTGAAGCGTTCGTTTACAGTAGCAGTTTTTATTTTTAGGTTTTACTCTGTTCTCTCCTATATAGATACATGAATTTGGAACTCTAAATCCAAAATGGTTTGTAGTAGCTTTTTGAAACTTGACAAAATAAAGGAGTTCTCAGTTTTTTCTCTATGGTTTGTTTCCTCTTCAAGTAGCCCCAGGCACAGACTGGGGAAAAGCACGTACATTGAGAGGGGTTGCCAAGCTTCTAAGAAATAACGAGTTTCCGAAATACCAGCAAATAATTTTTCACCCAAACTTGATGATACTTGGTGGAAATCATCAGTACACAAATCCCACTTGGCTCACCAAATTTTGTTCTTCTAGGTTTAAGCGTTTGTCTACTGGACCAGTGTTTATATTTAGGATTCACTCTGTTCTCTCCTATATAGATAGATGAATTTGGAAGTCTAAATCCAACATGGTTTGTAGTAGCTCTTTGAAACTTCACAAAATAAAGGAGTTCTCAGTTTTGTCTCTATGGTTTGTTTCCTCTTCCAGTAGCCCTAGGCAAAGACTGTGGAAAAGCACTTTCATTGAAAGGGGTTGCCAAGCTTCCAAAAAATTACGAGTTTCCGAAATACCAGCAAATATTTTTTCATCCAATCTTGATGATACGTGTTGATAATGACAAGTACACAAATCCCACTTGGCTCACCAAATTTTGTTGTTCTATGTTGAAGCGTTCTTCTACAGTAGCAGTTTTTATATTTAGGTTTCACTCTGTTCTCTCCTATATAGATAGATGAATTTGGACCTCTAAATCCAACATGGTTTGTAGTAGCTCTTTGAAACTTGACAAAATAAAGTCATTCTCAATTTTGTCTTTTTTCCTCTTCCATAGCCCTAGGCACAGACTGTGGAAAAGCACTTTCATTGAAATGGGTTGCCAAGCTCCTAAGAAATAACGAGTTTCCGAAATACCAGTAAATATTTTCTCACCCAATCTAGATGATACTTCGTGGTAATGATCGGTACACAAATCCCACTTGGCTCACCAAATTTTGTTATTCTTGTTTGAATCGTTCGTTTACAGTAGCAGTTTATATTTTTAGGTTGCCTCTGTTCTCTCCTTTATAGATAGATGGATTTGGAACTCTAAATCCAACATGGTTTGTAGTAGCACTTTGAAACTTGACACAAAAAAGTAGTTCTCAGTTTTGTCTCTATGATTTGTTTCCTCTTTAAGTACCCCTAAGCAGAGACTGTGGAAAAGCACTTTATTGAAAGAGGTTGCCAAGCTTCTAAGAAATAACGAGTTTCCGAAATACCAGCAAATATTTTTTCACCCAATCTTAATCATACTTGTTGGTAATGATCAGTACACAAATCCCACTTGCTCACCAAATTTAGTTCTTTTGGTTGAAACGTTCGTCTACAGTAGAAGTTTTTATATTTAGGTTTCATGCTGTTCTCTCTTATATAGATAGATATATTTGGAACTCTAAATCCAACATGGTTTGTAGTATCTCTTTGAAATTTGACAAAATCAAAAAGTTCTCAGTTTTGTCTCCATGTTTTTTTTCCTTTTCAAGTAGCCCTAGGCACAGCCTGTGGAAAAGCACTTTCATTGAGAGGGCTTGCCAAGCTTCCAAGAAATAACGAGTTTCCGAAATAGCAGCAAATATTTTTTCACCCAATCTTGATGACACTTGGTGGTAATGATCAGTAAACAAATCCCACTTGGCTAACCAAATTTTGCTCTTCTAGGTTGAAGCGTTCGTCTACAGTAGCAGTTTTTATATTTAGGTTTCACTCTGTTCTCTCCTATATAGATAGATGAATTTCGAACTCTAAATCCAACATGGTTGCAGTAGCTCCTTGAAACCTGACAAAATAAAGGAGTTCTCAGTTTTGTCTCTATGGTTTGTTTCCTCTTCAAGTAGCCCTAGGCAAAGACTTTGGAAAAGTACTTTCATTGAGAGGGGTTGCCAAGCTTCTAAGAAATAACGAGTTTCCAAAATACCAGCAAATGTTTTTTCACCCAAACTTGATGATACTTGGTGGTAATGATCAGGACACAAATACCATTGGCTCACCAAATTTTGTTCTACTAGCTTGAAGCGTTCATCTACAGTAGCCGTTTTTATATTTAGGTTTCCTTCTGTTCTCTCCTATATAAATAGATGAATTTGGAACTCTGAATCCAACATGGTTTGTAGTAGCTCTTGAATCTTGACAAAAAAAAAGTTGTTCTCAGTTTAGTCTCTATGGTTTGTTTCCTCTTCAAGTAGCCTAAGCAGAGACTGAGAAAAAGCACTTTCATTGAAAGGGGTTGCCAAGCTTCCAAGAAATAACGAGTTTCTGAAATACCAGCAAATATTTTTTCACCGAATCTTGATGATACTTGGTGGTAATGATCAGTACACGAATCCCACATGGCTCACCAAATTATGTTCTTCTAAGTTTAAGCGTTCGTTTACAGTAGCAGTTTTTGTTTTTAAATTTCACTTTGTTCTCTCATACATAGATAGATGAATTTAAAACTCTAAATACAACATGGTTTGTAGTAGCTCTTTGAAACCTGACAAAATAAGGAGTTCTCAGTTTTGTCTCTATGGTTTGTTTCCTCTTCACGTAGCCCTAGGCCGAGACTGTGGAAAAGAACTTTCTTTGAGAGGGGTTGCCAAGCTTCTAAGAAATAACGAGTTTCGGAATTACCAGCAAATATTTTTTCACCCAATCTTGATGATGTATGGTGGTAATGATCAGTACACAAATCACACTTGGCTTACCAAATTTTGTTCTTCTAGGTTGAAGCGTTCGTCTACAGTAGCAGTTTTTATATTTAGGTTTCACTCTGTTCTCTCCTATATAGACCGAGGAACTTGGAACTCTAAATCCAACATGGTTTGTAGTAGCTCTTTGAAACTTGACAAAATAAAGAAGTTCTCAGTTTTGTCTCTATGGTTTGTATCCTCTTCAATAGCCCTAGGCACAGACTGTGGAAAAGCACTTGCATTGAAAGTTGTTGCCAAGCTTCTAAGAAATAACGAGTTTCCGAAATACCAGGAAATATTTTTTCACCCAATCTTGATGATACTTGGTGGTAATCATCGGTACACAAATCCCACTAGACTCAGCAAATTTTGTTCTTCTACTTTGAAGCGTTCCTTTACAGTAGCAGTTTATATTATTAGGTTTCCCTCTGTTCTCTCCTATATAGATAGATTAATTTGGAACTCTAAATCCAACATGGTTTGTAGTAGCTCTTTGAAACTTGACAAAAAAAGTAGTTCTCAATTTTTGTCTCTCTGATTTGTTTGCTCTTCAAGTAGCCCTAAGCAGAGACGGTGGAAAAGCACTTTCATTGAAATGGGTTGCCAAGCTTCCAAGAAATTATGAGTTTCCGAAATACAAGCAAGTATTTTTTCACCCAAACTTGATGATACGTGGTGGTAATTACAAGTACACAAATCCGACTAGGTCACCAAATTTTGTTCTTCTAGGTTGAAGCGTTCATTTACAGTAGCAGTTTTTATTATTAGGTTTCACTTTGTTCTCTCCTATATAGATAGATGAATTTGGAACTCTAAATCCAACATGGTTTGTAGTAGCTCTTTGAAACCTGACACAATAAAGGAGTTCTCAGTTTTGTCTCTTTGGTTTGTTTCCTCTTCTAGTAGCCCTAGGCACAGACTGTGGAAAAGCAATTTCTTTGAGAGGGGTTGCCCAGCTTCTAAGAAATAACGAGTTTCCGAAATAGCAGCTAATACTTTTTCACCCAATCTTTATGATGTATGGTGGTAATGATCAGTACACAAATCACATTTGGCTCACCAAATTTTGTTCTTCTAGGTTGAAGCGTTCGTCTACAGTAGCAGTTTATATATTTAGGTTTCACTCTGTTCTCTCCTATATAGACAGATGAACTTGGAACTCTAAATCCAACATGGTTTGTAGTAGCTCTTTCAAACTTGACAAAATAAAGTAGCTCTCAGTTTTGTCTCTATGGTTTGTTTCCTCTTCAATAGCCCTAGACACAGACTGTGGAAAAGCACTTTCATTGAAAGGGGTTGCCAATCTTCAAAAAATAACAAGTTTCGGAAATACCAGCAAATATTTTTTCACCCAATCTTGATGATACTTGGTGGTAATGATCAGTACACAAATCCCACTTGACTCACCAAATTTTGTTCTTCTAATTTGAAGCGTTCATTTACAGTAGCAGTTTATATTATTAGGTTTCCCTCTGTTCTCTCCTATATAGATAGATGAATTTGGAACTCTAAATCCAACATGGTTTATAGTAGATCTTTGAAACTTGACAAAATAAAGAAGGTCTCAGTTTTGTCTCTATGGTTTTTTTCCTCTTCAAGTAACCGTAGGCACAACTGTGGAAAAGCACTTTCATTGAGAGGGGTTGTCAAGCTTCTAAGAAATAACGGGTTTCCGAAATACCAGCAAATATTTTTTCATCCAATCTTGATGATACTTTTTGGTAATGATCAGTACGCAAATCCCACTTGGCTCACCAAATTGTGTTCTTCTAGGTTGAAGCGTTGTCTACAGTAGCAGTTTTCATATGTAGGTTTCACTCTGTTCTCTCCTATATAGATAGATGAATTTGGAACTCAAAAATCCAACATGGATTGAAGTAGCTCTTTGAAACTTGACAAAAAAAAGGAGTTCTCAGTTTTGTCTCTATGGTTTCTTTCCTCTTCAATTAGCCCTAAGCAGAGACTGTGGAAAAGCACTTTAATTGAGAAAGGTTGCCAAGCTTCTAAGAAATAACGGGTTTCCGAAATACAAGCAAGTATTTTTTCACCCAATCTTGATGATACGTGTTGGTAATTACAAGTACACAAATTCCACTAGGTCACCAAATTTTGTTCTTCTAGGTTGAAGCGTTCGTTTACAGTAGCAGTTTTTGTTTATAAGTATCACTTTGTTCTCTCATACATAGATAGATGAATTTGGAACTCTAAATCCAACATGGTTTGTAGTAGCTCTTTGAAACCTGACAAAATAAAGGAGTTCTCAGTTTTGTCTCTATGGTTTGTTTCGTCTTCAAGTAGCCCTAGGCACAGACTGTGGAAAAGCACTTTCTTTGAGTGGGGTTGCCAAGCTTCTAAGAAATAATGAGTTTCCGAAATACCAGCAAATATTTTTTCTCCCAATCTTGATGATACGTGGTGGTAATGACAATTACACAAATCCCACTTGTCTCACCACGTTTTGTTCTTCTAGGTTTAAACCTTAGTCTACAGTAGCAGTTTATGTATTTAGGTTTCACTCTGTTCTCTCCTATATAGATAGATGAATTTGGAACTCTAAATCCAAAATGGTTTGTAGTAGCTCTTTGAAACTTGAAAAAATAAAGGAGTTCTCAGTTTCGTCTCTATGGTTTGTTTCCTCTTCAAGTAGCCCTAGGCACAGACTGTGGAAAGCACTTTCATTGAGAGGGGTTGCCAAGCTTCCAAGAAATAACGAGTTTCCGATATACCAGGAAATATTTTTTCACCCAATCGTGATGATACTTGGTGGTAATCATCGGTACACAAATCCCACTAGACTCACCAAATTTTGTTCTTCTAGTTTGAAGCGTTCGTTTACAGTAGCAGTTTATATTATTAGGTTTCCCTCTGTTCTCTCCTATATAGATAGATGAATTTGGAACTCTAAATCCAACATGGTTTGTAGTAGATCTTTGAAACCTGACAAAAAAAGTAGTTCTCATTTTTGTCTCTATGATTTGTTTCCTCTTCAAGTAGCCCTAAGCAGAGACTGTGGAAAAGCACTTTCATTGAAATGGGTTGCCAAGCTTGCAAGAAATTACGAGTTTTCGAAATACAAGCAAGTATTTTTAAACCCAATCTTGATGATACGTGGTGGTAATTACAAGTACACAAAACCCACTAGGTCACCAAATTTTGTTCTTCTAGGTTGAAGTGTTCGGTTACAGTAGCATTTTTCGTATTAAGGTTTCACTCTGTTCTCTCCTATATAGATACATGAATTTGGAACTCTAAATCCAACATGGTTTGTAGTAGCTCTTTGAAACTTGACAAAATAAAGGAGTTCTCAGTTTTGTCTCTATGGTTTGTTTCCTCTTCAAGTAGCCCTAAGCAGGGACTGTGGAAAAGCACTTTCATAGAAAGGGGTTGCCAAGCTTCTAAGAAATAACGAGTTTCAGAAATACCGGCAAATATTTTTTCACCCAATCTTGATGATACGTGGTGGTAATGACAATTACACAAATCCCACTTGGCTCACCAATTTTTGTTCTTCTAGGTTTAAACGTTCGTCTACATTAGCAGTTTATGTATTTAGGTTTCACTCTGTTTTCTCCTACATAGATAGATGAATTTGGAACGCTAAATCCAAAATGGTTTGAAGTAGCTCTTTGAAACTTGAAAAAATAAAGGAGTTCTCAGTTTCGTCTCTATGGTTTGTTTCCTCTTCAAGTAGCCCTAGGCACAGACTGTGGAAAAGCACTTTTACTGAGAGAGGTTGCCAATCTTCTAAGAAATAACGATTTTCCGAATACCAGAAAATATTTTTTCACCCAATCTGGATGATACGTGGTGGTAATGATCAGTACACAAATCCCACATGGCTCACCAAATTGTGTTCTTCTACGTTGAAGCGATCGTCTACAGTAGCAGTTTTAATAGGTAGGTTTCACTCTGTTGTCTCTTATATAGATAGTTGAATATCGAACTCTAAATCCAACATGGTTTGTAGTAGCTCTTTGAAACTTGAAAAAATAAAGTAGTTCTCAATTTTTTCTCTATGGTTTGTTTCCTGTTTAAGTAGCCCTAAGCAGAGACTGTGGAAAAGCACTTTCATTGTAAGAGGTTGCCAAGCCTCTAAAAAATAACGAGTTTCCGAAATACCAGTAAATATTTTTTCACCCAATCTTGATGATACTTGGTGGTAATGATCGGTACACGAATCCCACTTGACTCACCAAATTTTGTTCTTCTAGTTTGAATCGTTCGTTTACAGTAGCAGTTTATATTTTTAGGTTTCCCTCTGTTCTCTCCTATATAGATAGATGAATTTGGAACTCTAAATCCAACATGGTTTGTAGCAGCTCTTTGAAACTTGACAAAATAAAGTAGTTCTCAGTTTTGTCTCTATGTATTGTTTCCTCTTCAAGTAGCCCTAGGCACAGACTGTGGAAAAGCACTTCAATTGAAAGGGGTTGCCAAGCTTCCAAGAAATAACGAGTTTCCGAAATACCAGGAAATATTTTTTCAACCAATCTTGATGATACTTGGTGGTAATGACGGTACACAAATCCCACTTGACTCACCAAATTTTTTTCTTCTAATTTGAAGTGTTCGTTTACAGTAGCAGGTTAGAATTTTACGTTTCCCTCTGTTCTCTCCTATATAGATAGATGAATTTGGAACTCTAAATCCAACATGGTTTGTAGTAGCTCTTTGAAACTTGAGAAAAAAAAGTAGTTCTCAGTTTTGTCTCTATGATTTGTTTCCTCTTCAAGTAGCCCTAAGCAGAGACTGCGGAAAAGCACTTTCATTGAAAGGGTTTGCCAAGCTTCCAAGAAATGACGAGTTTCCGAAATACCAGCAAATATTTTTTCACCCAATCTTGATGATATGTGGTGGTAATTACAAGTACACAAATCCCACTATGTCACGAAATTTTGTTCTTCTAGGTTGAAGCGTTCGTTTACAGTAGCAGTTTTTATTAATAGGTTTCACTTTGTTCTCTCCTATATAGATAGATGAATTTGGAACTCTAAATCCAACATGGTTTGTAGTAGCTCTTTGAAACCTGACACAATAAAGGAGTTCTCAGTATTGTCTCTGTGGTTTGTTTCCTCTTCAAGTAGCCCTAGGCACAGACTGTGGAAAAGCACTTTCTTTGAGAGGGGTTGCCAAGCTTCTAAGAAATAACGAGTTTCCGAAATAGCAGCAAATATTTTTTCACCCAATCTTTATGATGTATGGTGGTAATGATCAGTACACAAATCACACTTGGCTCACCAAATTTTGTTCTTTTAGGTTAAGGCGTTCGTCTACAGTAGCAGTTTATATATTTAGGTTTCACTCTGTTCTCTCCTATAAAGACAGATGACCTTGGAACTCTAAATCCAACATGGTTTGTAGTAGCTCTTTCAAACTTGAAAAAATAAAGTAGCTCTCAGTTTTGTCTCTATGGTTTGTTTCCTCTTCAATAGCCCTAGACACAGACTGTGGAAAAGCACTTTCAATGAAAGGGGTTGCCAAGCTTCAAAAAATAACAAGTTTCGGAAATACCAGCAAATATTTTTTCACCCAATCTTGATGATACTTGGTGGTAATGATCGGTACACAAATCCCACTTGACTCACCAAATTTTGATCTTCTAATTTGAAGCGTTCATTTACAGTAGCAGTTTATATTATTAGGTTTCCCTCTTTTCTCTCCTATATAGATAGATGAATTTGGAACTCTAAATCCAACATGGTTTATAGTAGATCTTTGAAACTTGACAAAATAAAGGATGTCTCAGTTTTGTCTCTATGGTTTTTTTCCTCTTCAAGTAGCCGTAGGCACAACTGTGGAAAAGCACTTTCATTGAGAGGGGTTGCCAAGCTTCTAAGAAATACCGGGTTTCCGAAATACCAGCAAATATTTTTTCATCCAATCTTGATGATTCTTTTTGGTAATGATCAGTACGCAAATCCCACTTGGCAAAACAAATTGTGTTCTTCTAGGTTGAAGCATTCGTCTACAGTAGCAGTTTTCATATGTAGGTTTCACTCTGTTCTCTCCTATATAGATAGATGAATTTGGAACTCTAAATCCTACATGGATTGTAGTAGCTCTTTGAAACTTGACAAAAAAAAGGAGTTCTCTGTTTTGTCTCTATGGTTTTTTTCCACTTCAAGTAGCCCTAAGCAGAGACTGTGGAAAAGCACTTTCATTGAGAGGGGTTGCCAAGCTTCTAAGAAATAACGGGTTTCCGAAATACAAGCAAGTATTTTTTCACCCAATCTTGAAGATACATGGTGGTAATTACAAGTACACAAATCCCACTAGGTCACCAAATTTTGTTCTCTAGGTTGAAGCGTTCGTTTACAGTAGCAGTTTTTGTTTTTAAGTTTCACTTTGTTCTCTCATACATAGATAGATGAATTTGGAACTCTAAATATAACATGGTTTGTAGTAGCTCTTTGAAACCTGACAAAAAAAAGGAGTTCTCAGTTTTGTCTCTATGGTTTGTTTCCTCTTCAAGTAGCCCTAGGCACAGACTGTGGAAAAGCACTTTGTTTGAGAGGGGTTGCCAAGCTTCTAAGAAATAACGAGTTTCCGAAATACCAGCAAATATTTTTTCACCCAAACTTGATGATACGTGGTGGTAATGACAATTACACAAATCCTACTTGGCTCACCAAGTTTTGTTCTTCTAGGTTTAAACCTTCGTCTACAGTAGCAGTTTATGTATTTAGGTTTCACTCTGTTCTCTCCTATATAGATAGATGAATTTGGAACTCTAAATCCAAAATGGTTTGTAGTAGCTCTTTGAAACTTGAAAAAATAAAGGAGTTCTCAGTTTCGTCTCTATGGTTTGTTTCCTCTTCAAGTAGCCCTAGGCACAGACTGTGGAAAGCACTTTCATTGAGAGGGGTTGCCAAGCTTCCAAGAAATAACGAGTTTCTGATATACCAGGAAATGTTTTTTCACTCAATCGTGATGATACTTGGTGGTAATCATCGGTACACAAATCCCACTAGACTCACCAAATTTTGTTCTTCTAGTTTGAAGCGTTCGTTTACAGTAGCAGTTTATATTATTAGGTTTCCCTCTGTTCTCTCCTATATAGATAGATGAATTTGGAACTCTAAATCCAACATGGTTTGTAGTAGATCTTTGAAACCTGACAAAAAAAGTAGTTCTCATTTTTGTCTCTATGATTTGTTTCCTCTTCAAGTAGCCCTAAGCAGAGATTGTGGAAAAGCACTTTCATTGAAATGGGTTGCCAAGCTTGCAAGAAATTACGAGTTTTCGAAATACAAGCAAGTATTTTTTCACCCAATCTTGATGATACGTGGTGGTAATTACAAGTACACAAATCCCACTAGGTCACCAAATTTTGTTTCTTCTAGGCTGAAGTGTTCGTTTACAGTAGCAGTTTTTATATTTAGGTTTCACTCTGTTGTCTCCTATATAGATACATGAATTAGGAACTCAAAATCCAACATGGTTTGTAGTAGCTCTTTGAAACTTGACAAAATAAAGGAGTTCTCAGTTTTGTGTCTATGGTTTGTTTCCTCTTCAAGTAACCCTAAGCAGGGACTGTAGAAAAGCACTTTCATTGAAAGGGTTTGCCAAGCCTCTAAGAAATTACGAGTTTCAGAAATACCAGCAAATATTTTTTCACCCAATCTTGATGATACGTGTTGGTAATGACAAGTACACAAATCCCACTTGGCTCACCAAGTTTTGTTCTTCTAGGTTGAAAAGTTCGTCTACAGTAGCAGTTTTTGTATTTAGGTTTCACTCTGTTCTCTCCTCTATAGATAGATGAATTTGGAACTCTAAATCCAAAATGGTTTGTAGTAGCTCTTTGAAACTTGAAAAAATAAAGGAGTTCTCAGTTTCGTCTCTATGGTTTGTTTCCTCTTCAAGTAGCCCTAGGCACAGACTGTGGAAAAGCATTTTTATTGAGAGAGGTTGCCAAACTTCTAAGAAATAACGATTTTCCGAATACCAGAAAATATTATTTCACCCAATCTGGTTGATACGTGGTGGTAATGATCAGTACACAAATCCCACATGGCTCACCAAATTGTGTTCTTCTACGTTGAAGCGATCGTCTACAGTAGCAGTTTTAATATGTAGGTTTCACTCTGTTGTCTCTTATATAGAGAGTTGAATATGGAACTCTAAATCCAACATGGTTTGTAGTAGCTCTTTGAAACTTGACAAAATAAGTAGTTTTCAGTTTTCTCTCTATGGTTTGTTTTCTCTTCAAGTAGCCCTAGGCACCGACTGTGGAAAAGCACTTTCATTGAAAGGGGTTGCCAACTTCCAAGAAATAACGAGATTCCGAAATACCAGCAAATATTTTTTCACCCAATCTTGATGATACTTGGTGGTAATGATCAGTACACAAATCCCACTTGACTCACCAAATTTTTTTCTTCTAGTGTGAAGCGTTCGTTTACATTAGCAGTTTATATTATTAGGTTTCCCTCTGTTCTCTCCTATATAGATAGATAAATTTGGAACTCTAAATCCAACGTGGTTTGTAGTAGCTCTTTGAAACTTGACAAAAAAAGAAGTTCTCAGTTTTGTCTCTATGATTTGTTTACTCTTCAAGTATTCCTAAGAAGAGACTGTGGAAAAGCACTTTCATTGAAAGGGGTTGCCAATCTTCCAAGAAATTACGAGTTTCCGAAATACCAACAAATATTTTTCCACCCAATCTTGATGATACGTGGTGGTAATGACAAGTACACAAATCCCACTTGGCTCACCAAAGTTTGTTCTTCTAGGTTGAAGCGTTCCTCTACAGTAGCAGTTTTTATATTTAGGTTTCAATATGTTCTCTCCTTTATAGATAGATGAATTTGGAACGCTAAATCCAACATGGTTTGTAGTAGCTCTTTGAAAGTTGACAAAATAAAGTAGTTCTCAATTTTGTCTCTATGTTTTTTTTCCTCTTCAATAGCCCTAGGCACAGACTGTGGAAAAGCACTTTCATTGAAAAGGGTTGCCAAGCTTCAAAAAATAACGACTTTCCGAAATACCAGCAAATGTTTTTTCACCCAAACTTGATGATACTTGATGGTAATGATCAGTACACAAATCCCACTTGGCTCACCAAATTTTGGTCTTCTAGTTTGAAGTGTTCGTCTACAGTAGCATTTTTTATATTTAGGTTTCCCTCTGTTCTCTCCTATATAGATAGATGAATTTGGAACTCTAAATCCAACATGGTTTGTAGTAGCTCTTTGAAACTTGACAAAAAAAAAGTAGTTCTCAATTTTGTCTCTATGGTTTGTTTCCTCTTCAATTGCCCTAGACACAGACTGTGAAAAAGCACTTTCATTGAAAGGGGTTGCCAAGCTTCTAAGAAATAACGAGTTTCCGAAATACCAGCGAATATTTTTTCACCCAATCCTGATGATATGTGGTGGTAATGACAAGTACACAAATCCCACTTGGCTCACCAAATTTTGTTCTTCTAGGTTGAAGCGTTCATTTACAGTAGCAGTTTTTATTTTTAGGTTTCACTCTGATCTCTCCTATATAGATAGATGAATTTGGAACTCGAAATCCTACATGGTTTATAGTAGCTATTTGAAACGTGACGAAAAATAGTAGTTGTCAGTTTTTTTTTCTATGATTTGTTTTCTCTTTAAGTAGCCCTAAGCAGAGACTGTGGAAAAGCACTTTCATTGAAAGGGGTCGACAAGCTTCTAAGAAATAACAAGTTTCCGAAATACCAGCAAATAGTTTTTCACCCAATCTTGATGATATGTGGTGGTAATGACAAGTACACAAATCCCACTAGGCTCAGGAAAATTTTGATCTTCTAGGTTGAAGCGTTCTTTTACAGTAGCAGTTTTTATTTTTAGGTTTCACTTTGTTCTCTCCTATACACATAGATGAATTTGGAACTCTAAATCCCACATGGTTGTAGTAGATCTTTGAAACCTGACAAAATAAAGGAGATGTCAGTTTTGTCTCTATGGTTTGTTTCCTCTTTAAGTAGCCCTAAGCAGAGACTGTGGAAAAGCACTTTCTTTGAAAGGAGTTGCCAAGCTTTCAAGAAATTACGAGTTTCCGAAATACCAGCAAATATTTTTTCACCCAATCTTGATGATCTGTCGTTGTAATGACAAGTACACAAATCCCACTTGGCTCACCAAATTTTGTTCTTCTAGGTTGAAACTTTCGTCTACAGTAGAAGTTTTTATATTTAGGTTTCACTGTGTTCTCTCCTATATAGATAGATGAATTTGGAACTCTAAATCCAACATGGTTTGTAGTAGCTCTTTGAAACTTGATAAAATAAAGTAGTTCTCAATTTTGTCTCTATGGTTTGTTTCCTCTTCAATAGCCCTAGGCACAGACTGTGGAAAAGCACTTTCATTGAAATGGGTTGCCAAGCTCCTAAGAAATAAAGAGTACCTGAAGTACCAGCAAATATTTTATAACCCAATCTAGATGATACTTCGTGGTAATGATCGGTACACAAATCCCACTTGGCTCACCAAATTTTGTTCTTCTTGTTTGAATCGTTCGTTTACAGTAGCAGTTTATATTTTTAGGTCTTCCTCTGTTCTCTCCTATATAGATAGAGGAATTTGGAACGCTAAATCCAACATGGTTTGTAGTAGCTCTTTGAAACTTGACAAAATAAAGGAGTTCTCAGTTTTTTCTCTATGGTTTGTTTCCTCTTCAAGTAGCCCTAGGCACAGACTGTGGAAAAGCACTTTCATTGAGAGGGGTGAAAAGCTTCTAAAAAATAACGAGTTTTCGAAATACCAGCAAATATCTTTTCACACAATCTTGATGATACTTGGTGGTAATGATCAGTACACAAATCCCACTTGTCTCACCACCTTTTGTTCTTCTAGGTTGAAGCGTTCGTTTACAGTAGCAGTTTTTATATTTAGGTTTCACTCTGTTCTCTCCTATATAGATAGATGAATTTGGAACTCTAAATCCAACATGGTTTGTAGTAGCTCTTTGAAACTTGACAAAATAAAGTAGTTCTCAATTTTGTCTTTTTTCCTCTTCAATAGCCCTACGTGCAGACTGTGGAAAAGCACTTTCATTGAAATGGGTTGCCAAGCTCCTAAGAAATAACGAGTTTCCGAAATACCAGCAAATATTTTCTCACGCAATCTAGATGATACTTGGTGGTAATGATCAGTACACCAATCCCAATTGGCTCACCAAATTTTGTTCTTCTTGTTTGAATCGTTCGTTTACAGTAGCAGTTTATATTTTTAGGTTGCCTCTGTTCTCTCCTATATAGATAGATGGATTTGGAACTCTAAATCCAACATGGTTTGTTGTAGCTTTTTGAAACTTGACACAAAAAAGTAGTTCTCAGTTTTGTCTCTATGATTTGTTTCCTCTTTAAGTAGCCCTAAGCAGAGACTGTGGAAAAGCACTTTAATTGAAAGAGGTTGCCAAGCTTCTAAGAAATAACGAGTTTCCAAAATACCAGCAAATATTTTTTCACCCAATCTTAATCATACGTGGTGGTAATGATCAGTACACAAATCCCACTTGCTCACCAAATTTAGTTCTTTTGGTTGAAGCGTTCATCTACAGTAGCAGTTTTTATATTTAGGTTTCCCTCTGTTCTCTCCTATATAGATAGATGAATTTGAATCTCTAAATCCAAAATGGTTTGTAGTAGCTCTTTGAAACTTGCCAAAAAAAAAGTAGTTCTCAGTTCTGCTTTTATGATTTGTTTCCTCTTCAAGTAGCCCTAAGGAGAGACTTTGGAAAAGCACTTTCATTGAGAGGGGTTGCCAAGCTTCCAAGAAATTACGAATTTCCAAATTCCAGCAAATATTTTTGCACCCAATCATGATGATACTTGTTGGTAATGATCAGTACACAAATCCCACTTGGCTCACCAAATTTTGTTCTTCTAGGTTGGAGCATTCGTCTACAGTACCAGTTTTTATATTTAGGTTTCACTCTGTTCTCTCCTATATAGATAGATGAATTTGGACCTCTAAATCCAACATGGTTTGTAGTAGCTCTTTGAAAGTTGACAAAATAAAGGAGTTCTCAGTTTTGTCTCTATGGTTTGTTTTCTCTTCAAGTAGCCCTAGGCACAGACTATGGAAAAGCACTTCCATTGAGAGGGGTTGCCAAGCTTCTAAGAAATAACGATTTTCCGAAATACAAGCAAATATTTTTTCACCCAATCTTGATGATACTTGGTGGTAATGATCAGTCCACAAAACCCACTTGCTCACCAAATTTTGTTCTTTTGGTTGAAAAGTTCGTCTACAATAGCAGTTTTTATATTTAGGTTTCACTCTGTTCTCTCCTATATAGTTAGATGAATTTGGAACTCTAAATCCAACATGGTTTGCAGTAGGTCCTAGAAACCTGACAAAATAACGAAGTTGTCAGTTTTGTCTCTATGATTTTTTTCCTCTTCAAGTAGCCCTAACTACAGACTGTGGAAAAGCACTTTCATTGAGAGGGGTTGCCAAGCTTCTAAGAAATAACGAGTTTCCGAAATACCAGCAAATATTTTTTCACCCAATCTTGATGATACTTGGTGGTAATGATCAGTACACCAATCCCAATTGGCTCACCAAATTTTGTTCTTCTAGGTTGAAGCGTTCGTCTACAGTAGCAGTTTTTATATTTAGGTTTCACTCTGTTCTCTCCTATATAGATAGATGAATTTCGAACTCTAAATCCAACATGGTTTGCAGTAGCTCCTTGAAACCTGACAAAATAAAGGAGTTCTCAGTTTTGTCTCTATGGTTTGTTTCCTCTACAAGTAGCCCTAGGAACAGAATGTGGAAAAGCACTTTCATTTAAAGGATTTGCCAAGCTTCTAAGAAATAACGAGTTTCCGAAATACCAGCAAATATTTTTTCACGCAATCTTGATGATACTTGGTGGTAATGATCATTACACAAATCCCACTTGGCTCACCAAATTTTATTCTTCTAGGTTGAAACGTTCGTCTACAGTAGCAGTTTTTATATTTAGGTTTCACTCTGTTCTCTCCTATATACATAGATGAATTTGGAACTCTAAATCCAACATGGTTTGTAGTAGCTCTTTGAAACTTGACAAAATAAAGTAGTTCTCAATTTTGTCTTTTTTCCTCTTCAATAGCCCTAGGCACAGACTGTGGAAAAGCACTTTCATTGACATGGGTTGCCAAACTCCTATGAAATAACGAGTTTCCAAAATACCAGCCAATATTTTCTCACCCAATTTAGATGATACTTCGTGGTAATAATCGGTACACGAATCCCACTTGGCTCACCAAATTTTGTACTTCTTGTTTGAATCGTTCGTTTACAGTAGCAGTTTATATTTTTAGGTTGCCTCTGTTCTCTCCTTTATAGATACATGGATTTGGAACTCTAAATCCAACATGGTTTGTAGTAGCTCTTTGAAACTTGACACAAAAAAGTAGTGCTCAGTTTTGTCTCTATGATTTGTTTCCTCTTTAAATAGCCCTAAGCAGAGACTGTGGAAAAGCACTTTAATTGAAAGAGGTTGCCAAGCTTCTAAGAAATAACGAGATTCCGAAATACCAGCAAATATTTTTTCACCCAATCTTAATCATACTTGGTGGTAATGATCAGTACACAAATCCCACTTGCTCACCAAATTTAGTTCTTTTGGTTGAAGCGTTCTTCTACAGTAGCAGTTTTTATATTTAGGTTTCCCTCTGTTCTCTCCTATATAGATAGATGAATTTGGATCTCTAAATCCAACATGGTTTGTTGTAGCTCTTTGAATCTTGCCAAAAAAAAGTAGTTCTCAGTTCTGCTTTTATGATTTGTTTCCTCTTCAAGTAGCCCTAAGGAGAGACTTTGGAAAAGCACTTTCATTGAGAGGGGTTGCCAAGCTTCCAAGAATTTACGAATTTCCAAAATAACAGCAAATATTTTTGCACCCAATCTTCATGATACTTGTTGGTAATGATCAGTACACAAATCCCACTTGGCTCACCAAATTTTGTTCTTCTAGGTTGAAGCATTCGTCTACAGTACCAGTTTTTATATTTAGGTTTCACTCTGTTCTCTCCTATATAGATAGATGAATTTGGAACTCTAAATCCAACATGGTTTGTAGTATCTCTTTGAAACTTGACAAAATAAAGTAGTTCTCAATTTTGTCTCCATGGTTTGTTTCCTCTTAAATAGCCCTAGGCACAGACTGTGGAAAAGCACTTTCATTGAGAGAGGTTGCGAAGCTTCTAAGAAATAACGAGTTTCCGAAATACCAGCAAATATTTTTTCACCCAATCTTGATGATACTTGGTGGTAATGATCAGTCCACAAAACCCACTTGCTCACCAAATTTTGTTCTTTTGGTTGAAACGTTCGTCTACAGTAGCACTTTTTATATTTAGGTTTCAAGCTGTTCTCTCCTATATAGATAGATGAATTTGGAACTCTAAATCCAACATGGTTTGTAGTATCTCTTTGAAATTTGACAAAAAAAAGGAGTTCTCAGTTTTGTCTCCATGTTTGGTTTCCTCTTCAAGTAGCCCTCGGCACAGCCTGTGGAAAAGCACTTTCATTGAGAGGGGTTGCCAAGCTTCTAAGAAATAACGAGTTTCCGAAATAGCAGCAAATATTTTTTCACCCAATCTTGATGATACTTGGTGGTAATGACCAGTGCACAAATCCCACTTGGCTCACCAAATTTTGTTCTTCTAGGTTGAAGCGTTTGTCTACAGTAGCAGTTTTTATATTTATGTTTCACTCTGTTCTCTCCTATATAGATAGATGAATTTGGAACTCTAAATCCAACATGGTTTGCAGTAGCTCCTTGAAACCTGAGAAAATAAAGGAGTTCTCAGTTTTGTCTCTATGGTTTGTTTCCTCTTCAAGTAGCCCTAGGAACAGACTGTGGAAAAGCACTTTCATTGAAAGGATTTGCCAAGCTTCTAAGAAATAACGAGTTTCCGAAATAGCAGCAAATATTTTTTCACCCAATCTTGATGATACTTGGTGGTAATGATCAGTACACAAATCCCACTTGGCTCACCAAATTTTATTCTTCTAGGTTGAAACGTTCGTCTACAGTAGCAGTTTTTATATTTAGGTTTCACTCTGTTCTCTCCTATATAGATAGATGAATTTGGAACTCTAAATCCAACATGGTTTGTAGTAGCTCTTTGAAACTTGACAAAATAAAATAGTTCTCAATTTTGTCTCTATGGTTTGTTTCCTCTTTAAGTAGCCCTAAGCAGAGACTGTGGAAAAGCACTTTCATAAAGAGGTTGCCAAGCTTCAAAGAAATAACGAGTTTCCGAAATACCAGTAAATATTTTTTCACCCAATCTTGATGATACTTAGTGGTAATGATCAGTACACAAATCCCACTTGGCTCACCAAATTTTGTTCTTCTAGGTTGAAGCGTTCGTCTACAGTAGCAGTTTTTATATTTAGGTTTCACTCTGTTCTCTCCTATATAGATAGATGAATTTCGAACTCTAAATCCAACATGGTTTGCAGTAGCTCCTTGAAACCTGACAAAATAAAGGAGTTCTCAGTTTTGTCTCTATGGTTTGTTTCCTCTTGAAGTAGCCTTAGGAACAGACTCTGGAAAAGCACTTTCATTGAAAGGATTTGCCAAGCTTCTAAGAAATAACGAGTTTCCGAAATA
Organism: Callospermophilus lateralis; assembly: GCF_048772815.1. Classification (NCBI taxonomy): domain Eukaryota; kingdom Metazoa; phylum Chordata; class Mammalia; order Rodentia; family Sciuridae; genus Callospermophilus; species Callospermophilus lateralis. The sequence goes on along the minus strand of NC_135310.1, from coordinate 134,354,372 downwards.
CCAGCAAATATTTTTTCACGCAATCTTGATGATACTTGGTGGTAATGATCATTACACAAATCCCACTTGGCTCACCAAATTTTATTCTTCTACGTTGAAACGTTCGTCTACAGTAGCAGTATTTATATTTAGGTTTCACTCTGTTCTCTCCTATATAGATAGATGAATTTGGAACTCTAAATCCACCATGGTTTGTAGTACCTCTTTGAAACTTGACAAAATAAAGGAGTTCTCAATTTTGTCTTTTTTCCTCTTCAATAGCCCTAGGCACAGACTGTGGAAAAGCACTTTCATTGAGAGGGGTTCCAAGCTTCTAAAAAATAACGAGTTTCCGAAATACCAGCAAATATCTTTTCACCCAATCTTGATGATACTTGGTGGTAATGATCAGTACAAAAATCTCACTTGACTCACCAACTTTTTTCTTCTACGTTGAAGCGTTCGTTTACAGTAGCAGTTTTTATATTTAGGTTTCACTCTGTTCTCTCCTTTATAGATACATGGATTTGGAACTCTAAATTCAACATGGTTTGCAGTAGGTCTTTGAAACCTGACAAAATCACGAAGTTCTCAGTTTTGTCTCTATTATTTGTCTCCTCTTCAAGTAGCCCTAACTACAGACTGTGGAAAAGCCCTTCCATTGAGAGGGGTTGCCAAGCTTCTAAGAAATAACGAGTTTCCGAAATACCAGCAAATATTTTTTCACCCAATCTTGATGATACTTGGTGGTAATGATCAGTACACAAATCCCACTTGGCTCACCAAGTTTTGTTCTTTTGGTTGAAGCGTTCGTCTACAGTAGCAGTTTTTATATTTAGGTTTCCCTCTGTTCTCTCCTATATAGATAGATGAATTTGGATCTCTATATCCAACAGGGTTTGCAGTAGCTCTTTGAAACTTGCCAAAAAAAAAGTAGTTCTCAGTTCTGCTTTTATGATTTGTTTCCTCTTCAAGTAGCCCTAAGGAGAGACTTTCGAAAAGCACTTTCATTGAGAGGGGTTGTCAAGTTTCCCAGAAATTACGAATTTCCAAAATACCAGCAAATATTTTTGCACCCAATCTTGATGATACTTGTTGATAATGATCAGTACACAAATCCCACTTGGCTCACCAAATTTTGTTCTTCTAGGTTGGAGCATTCGTCTACAGTACCAGTTTTTATATTTAGGTTTCACTCTGTTCTCTCCTATATAGATAGATGAATTTGGAACTCTAAATCCAACATGGTTTGTAGTATCTATTTGAAACATGACAAAATAAAGGAGTTCTCATTTTTTTCTCTATGGTTTGTTTCCTCTTAAATTAGCCCTAGGCACAGACTGTGGAAAAGCCCTTCCATTGAGAGGGGTTGCCAAGCTTCTAAGAAATAACGAGTTTCCGAAATACCAGCAAATATTTTTTCACCCAATCTTGATGATACTTTGTGGTAATGATCAGTCCAGAAAACCCCCTTGCTCACCAAATTTTGTTCTTTTGGTTGAAACGTTCGTCTACAGTAGCAGTTTTTATATTTAGGTATCACGCTGTTCTCTCTTATATAGATAGATGAATTTAGAACTCTAAATCCAACATGGTTTGTAGTATCTCTTTGAAATTTGACAAAATAAAGTAGTTCTCAATTTTGTCTCCATGTTTTGTTTCCTCTTCAAGTAGCCCTAGGCACAGCCTGGGGAAAAGCACTTTCATTGAGAGGGGTTGCCAAGCTTCTAAGAAATAACGAGTTTCCGAAATAGCAGCAAATATTTTTTCACCCAATCTTGATGATACTTGGTGGTAATGATCAGTACACAAATCCCACTTGGCTCACCAAATTCTGTTTTCTAGGTTGAAGCGTTCGTCTACAGTAGGAGTTTTTATATTTAGGTTTCACTCTGTTCTCTCCTATATAGATAGATGAATTTGGTACTCTAAATCCAACATGGTTTGTAGTAGCTCTTTGAAACTTGACAAAATAAAGTAGTTCTCAATTTTGTCTTTTTTCCTCTTCAATAGCCCTAGACACAGACTTTGGAAAAGCACTTTCATTGAAATGGGTTGCCAAGCTCCTAAGAAATAACGAGTTTCCGAAATACCAGCCAATATTTTCTCACCCAATTTAGATGATACTTCGTGGTAATGATCGGTACACGAATCCCACTTGGCTCACCAAATTTTATTCTTCTTGTTTGAATCGTTCGTTTACAGTAGCAGTTTATATTTTTAGGTTGCCTCTGTTCTCTCCTTTATAGATTCATGAAATTGGAACTCTAAATCCAACATGGTTTGTAGTAGCTCTTTGAAACTTGACACAAAAAAGTAGTGCTCAGTTTTGTCTCTATGATTTGTTTCCTCTTTAAGTAGCCCTAAGCAGAGACTGTGGAAAAGCACTTTAATTGAAAGAGGTTGCCAAGCTTCTAAGAAAAAACGAGATTCCGAAATACCAGCAAATATTTTTTCACCCAATCTTAATCATACTTGGTGGTAATGATCAGTACACAAATCCCACTTGCTCACCAAATTTAGTTCTTTTGGTTGAAGCGTTCGTCTACAGTAGCAGTTTTTATATTTAGGTTTCCCTCTGTTCTCTCCTATATAGATAGATGAATTTGGATCTGTAAATCCAACATGTTTTGTAGTAGCTCTTTGAAACTTGCCAAAAAAAAAGTAGTTCTCAGTTCTGCTTTTATGATTTGTTTCCTCTTCAAGTAGCCCTAAGGAAAGACTTTGGAAAAGCACTTTCATTGAGAGGGGTTGCCAAGCTTCCAAGAATTTACGAATTTCCAAAATACCAGCAAATATTTTTGCACCCAATTTTCATGATACTTGTTGGTAATGATCAGTACACAAGTCCCACTTGGCTCACCAAATTTTGTTCTTCTAGGTTGGAGCATTCGTCTACAGTACCAGTTTTTATATTTAGGTTTCACTCTGTTCTCTCCTATATAGATAGATGAATTTGGAACTCTAAATCCAACATGGTTTGTAGTATCTCTTTTAAACTTGACAAAATAAAGTAGTTCTCAATTTTGTCTCCAGGGTTTGTTTCCTCTTAAATAGCCCTAGGCACAGACTTGGAAAAGCCCTTTCATTGAGAGAGGTTGCGAAGTTTCTAAGAAATAACGAGTTTCCGAAATACCAGCAAATATTTTTTCACCCAATCTTCATGATACTTGGTGGTAATGATAAGTCCACAAAACGCACTTGCTCATCAAATTTTGTTCTTTTGGTTGAAACGTTCGTCTACAGTAGCACTTTTTATATTTAGGTTTCAAGCTGTTCTCTCCTATATAGATAGATGAATTTGGAACTCTAAATCCAACATGGTTTGTAGTATCTCTTTGAAATTTGACAAAATAAAGGAGTTCTCAGTTTTGTCTCCATGTTTTGTTTCCTATTCAAGTAGCCCTACGCACAGCCTGTGGAAAAGCAATTTCATTGAGAGGGGTTGCCAAGCTTCTAAGAAATAACGAGTTTCTGAAATAGCAGCAAATTTTTTTCACCCAATCTTGATGATACTTGGTGGTAATGATCAGTACACAAATCCCACTTGGCTCATTAAATTTTGTTCTTCTAGGTTGAAGCGTTCGTCTACAGTAGCAGTTTTTATATTTAGGTTTCACTCTGTTCTCTCCTATATAGATAGATGAATTTGGATCTCTAAATCCAACATGGTTTGCAGTAGCTCCTTGAAACCTGAGAAAATAAAGGAGTTCTCAGTTTTGTCTCCATGGTTTTTTTCCTCTTCAAGTAGCCCTAGGAACAGACTGTGGAAAAGCACTTTCATTGAAAGGATTTGCCAGGCTTCTAAGAAATAACGAGTTTCCGAAATACCAGCAAATATTTTTTCATCAAATCTTGATGATACTTGGTGGTAATGATCTTTACACAAATCCCACTTGGCTCACCAAATTTTATTCTTCTAGGTTGAAACGTTCGTCTACAGTAGCAGTTTTTATATTTAGGTTTCACTCTGTTCTCTCCTATATAGATAGATGATTTTGGAACTCTAAATCCAACATGGTTTGTAGTAGCTCTTTGAAACTTGACAAAATAAAGTAGTTCTCAATTTTGTCTCTATGGTTTGTTTCCTCTTTAAGTAGCCCTAAGCAGAGACTGTGGAAAAGCACTTTCATTGAAAGAGGTTGCCAAGCTTCAAAGAAATAACGAGTTTCCGAAATACCAGTAAATATTTTTTCACCAAATCTTGATGATACTTGGTGGTAATGATCAGTACACAAATCCCACTTGGCTCACCAAATTTTGTTCTTCTAGGTTGAAGCGTTCGTCTACAGTAGCACTTTTTATATTTAGGTTTCAAGCTGTTCTCTCCTATATAGATAGATGAATTTGGAACGCTGAATCCAACATGGTTTGTAGTATCTCTTGGAAATTTGACAAAATGAAGGAGTTCTCAGTTTTGTATCTATGGTTTGTTTTCTCTTCAAGTAGCCCTAGGCACAGACTGTGGAAAAGCACTTTCATTGAGAGGGGTTCCAAGCTTCTAAAAAATAACGAGTTTCCGAAATACCAGCAAATATCTTTTCACCCAATCTTGATGATACTTGGTGGTAATGATCAGTACAAAAATCCCACTTGACTCACCAACTTTTTTTCTTCTAGGTTGAAGCGTTCGTTTACAGTAGCAGTTTTTATATTTAGGTTTCACTAGGTTCTCTCCTATATAGATAGATGAATTTCGAACTCTAAATCCAACATGGTTTGCAGTAGCTCCTTGAAACCTGACAAAATAAAGGAGTTCTCAATTTTTTCTCTATGGTTTGTTTCCTAATCAAGTAGTCCTAGGAACAGACTGTGGAAAAGCACTTTCTTTGAAAGGATTTGCCAAGCTTCTAAGAAATAACGAGTTTCCGAAATACCAGCAAATATTTTTACACGCAATCTTGATGAAACTTGGTGGTAATGATCATTAAACAAATCCCACTTGGCCCACCAAATTTTATTCTTCTAGGTTGAAAAGTTCGTCTACAGTAGCAGTTTTTATATTTAGGTTTCACTCTGTTCTCTCCTATACTGATAGATGAATTTGGAACTCTATATCCAACATGGTTTGTAGTAGCTCTTTGAAACTTGACAAAATAAAGTAGTTCTCAATTTTGTCTTTTTTCCTCTTCAATAGCCCTAGGCACAGACTGTGGAAAAGCACTTTCATTGAGAGGGGTGCCAAGCTTCCTAAAAATAACGAGTTTCCGAAATACCAGCAAATATCTTTTCACCCAATCTTGATGATACTTGGTGGTAATGATCAGTACACAAATCCCACTTGACTCACCAACTTTTTTTCTTCTAGGTTGAAGCGTTCGTTTACAGTAGCAGTTTTTATATTTAGGTTTCACTCTGTTCTCTCCTATATTGATAGATGAATTTGGAACTCTAAATCCAACATGGTTTGCAGTAGGTCCTTGTAACCTGACAAAATAACGAAGTTCTCAGTTTTGTCTCTATGATTTGTTTCCTCTTCAAGTAGCCCTAACTACAGACTGTGGAAAAGCACTTTCATTGAGAGTGGTTGCCAAGCTTCTAAGAAATAACGAGTTTCCGAAATACCAGCAAATATTTTTTCACCCAATCTTGATGATACTTGGTGGTAATGATCAGTACACAAATCCCACTTGGCTCACCAAATTCTGTTCTTCTAGGTTGAAGCGTTCGTCTACAGTAGCAGTATTTATATTTAGGTTTCACTCTGTTCTCTCTTATATAGAAAGATGAATTTCGAACTCTAAATCCAACATGGTTTGCAGTAGCTCCTTGAAACCTGACAAAATGAAGGAGTTCTCAGTTTTGTCTCTATGGTTTGTTTCCTCTTCAAGTAGCCCTAGGAACAGACTGTGGAAAAGCACTTTCATTGAAAGGATTTGCCAAGCTTCTAAGAAATAACGAGTTTCCGAAATTCCAGCAAATATTTTTTCACGCAATCTTGATGATACTTGGTGGTAATGATCATTACACAAATCCCACTTGGCTCACCAAATTTTATTCTTCTACGTTGAAACATTCGTCTACAGTAGCAGTTTTTATATTTAGGTTTCACTCTGTTCTCTCCTATATAGATAGATGAATTTGGAACTCTAAATCCAACATGGTTTTGTAGTACCTCTTTGAAACTTGACAAAATAAAGGAGTTCTCAATTTTGTCTTTTTTCCTCTTCAATACCCCTAGGCACAGACTGTGGAAAAGCACTTTCATTGAGAGGGGTGCCAAGCTTCTAAAAAATAACGAGTTTCCGAAACACCAGCAAATATCTTTTCACCCAATCTTGATGATACTTGGTGGTAATGATCAGTACACAAATCCCACTTGACTCACCAACTTTTTTTCTTCTACGTTGAAGCGTTCGTTTACAGTAGCAGTTTTTATATTTAGGTTTCACTCTGTTCTCTCCTTTATAGATACATGGATTTGGAACTCTAAATCCAATATGGTTTGCAGTAGGTCCTTGAAGCCTGACAAAATAACGAAGTTCTCAGTTTTGTCTCTATTATTTGTTTCCTCTTCAAGTAGCCCGAGGCACAGCCTGTGGAAAAGCACTTTCATTGAGAGGGGTTGCCAAGCTTCTAAGAAATAACGAGTTTCCGAAATACCAGCAAATATTTTTTCACCCTATCTTGATGATACTTGGTGGTAATGATCAGTACACAAATCCCACTTGGCTCACCAAATTATGTTCTTTTGGTTGAAGCGTTCGTCTACAGTAGCAGTTTTTATATTTAGGTTTCCCTCTGTTCTCTCCTATATAGATAGATGAATTTGGATCTCTATATCCAACATGGTTTGTAGTAGCTCTTTGAAACTTGCCAAAAAAAAGTAGTTCTCTGTTTTGTTTTTATGATTTGTTTCCTCTTCAAGTAGCCCTAAGGAGAGACTTTGGAAAAGCACTTTCATTGAGAGGGGTTGTCAAGCTTCCAAGAAATTACGAATTTCCAAAATACCAGCAAATATTTTTGCACCCAATCTTGATGATACTTATTGGTTATGATCAGTACACAAATCCCACTTGGCTCACCAAATTTTGTTCTTCTAGGTTGAAGCATTCGTCTACAGTACCAATTTTTATATTTAGGTTTCACTCTGTTCTCTCCTATATAGATAGATGAATTTGGAACTCTAAATCCAACATGGTTTGTAGTATCTCTTTGAAACTTCACAAAATAAAGTAGTTCTCAATTTTGTCTCCATGGTTTGTTTCCTCTTAAATAGCCCTAGGCACAGACTGTGGAAAAGCACTTTCATTGAGAGAGGTTGCGAAGCTTCTAAGAAATAACGAGTTTCCGAAATACCAGCAAATATTTTTTCACCCAATCTTGATGATACTTGGTGGTAATGATCAGTGCACAAAACCCACTTGCTCATCAAATTTTGTTCTTTTGGTTGAAACGTTCGTCTACAGTAGCAGTTTTTATATTTAGGTTTCAGTAGGTTCTCTCCTATATAGATAGATGAATTTCGAACTCTAAATCCAACATGGTTTGCAGTAGCTCCTTGAAACCTGACAAAATAAAGGAGTTCTCAGTTTTTTCTCTATGGTTTGTTTCCTAATCAAGTAGCCCTAGGAACAGACTGTGGAAAAGCACTTTCTTTGAAAGGATTTGCCAAGCTTCTAAGAAATAACGAGTTTCCGAAATACCAGCAAATATTTTTACACGCAATCTTGATGATACTTGGTGGTAATGATCATTAAACAAATCCCACTTGGCCCACTAAATTTTATTCTTCTAGGTTGAAACGTTCGTCTACAGTAGCAGTTTTTATATTTAGGTTTCACTCTGTTCTCTCGTATACTGATAGATGAATTTGGAACTCTATATCCAACATGGTTTGTAGTAGCTCTTTGAAACTTGACAAAATAAAGTAGTTCTCAATTTTGTCTTTTTTCCTCTTCAATAGCCCTAGGCACAGACTGTGGAAAAGCACTTTCATTGAGAGGGGTGCCAAGCTTCCTAAAAATAACGAGTTTCCGAAATACCAGCAAATATCTTTTCACCCAATCTTGATGATACTTGGTGGTAATGATCAGTACACAAATCCCACTTGACTCACCAACTTTTTTTCTTCTAGGTTGAAGCGTTCGCTTACAGTAGCAGTTTTTATATTTAGGTTTCACTAGGTTCTCTCCTATATAGATAGATGAATTTCGAACTCTAAATCCAACATGGTTTGCAGTAGCTCCTTGAAACCTGACAAAATAAAGGAGTTCTCAGTTTTTTCTCTATTGTTTGTTTCCTAATCAAGTAGCCCTAGGAACAGACTGTGGGAAAGCACTTTCTTTGAAAGGATTTGCCAAGCTTCTAAGAAATAACGAGTTTCCGAAATACCAGCAAATATTTTTACACGCAATCTTGATGATACTTGGTGGTAATGATCATTAAACAAATCCCACTTGGCCCACCAAATTTTATTCTTCTAGGTTGAAACGTTCGTCTACAGTAGCAGTTTTTATATTTAGGTTTCACTCTGTTCTCTCCTATACTGATAGATGAATTTGGAACTCCATATCCAACATGGTTTGTAGTAGCTCTTTGAAACTTGACAAAATAAAGTAGTTCTCAATTTTGTCTTTTTTCCTCTTCAATAGCCCTAGGCACAGACTGTGGAAAAGCACTTTCATTGAGAGGGGTGCCAAGCTTCCTAAAAATAACGAGTTTCCGAAATACCAGCAAATATCTTTTCACCCAATCTTGATGATACTTGGTGGTAATGATCAGTACACAAATCCCACTTGACTCACCAACTTTTTTTCTTCTAGGTTGAAGCGTTCGTTTACAGTAGCAGTTTTTATATTTAGGTTTCACTCTGTTCTCTCCTATATTGATAGATGAATTTGGAACTCTAAATCCAACATGGTTTGCAGTAGGTCCTTGTAACCTGACAAAATAACGAAGTTCTCAGTTTTGTCTCTATGATTTGTTTCCTCTTCAAGTAGCCCTAACTACAGACTGTGGAAAAGCACTTTCATTGAGAGTGGTTGCCAAGCTTCTAAGAAATAACGAGTTTCCGAAATACCAGCAAATATTTTTTCACCCAATCTTGATGATACTTGGTGGTAATGATCAGTACACAAATCCCACTTGGCTCACCAAATTCTGTTCTTCTAGGTTGAAGCGTTCGTCTACAGTAGCAGTATTTATATTTAGGTTTCACTCTGTTCTCTCTTATATAGAAAGATGAATTTCGAACTCTAAATCCAACATGGTTTGCAGTAGCTCCTTGAAACCTGACAAAATGAAGGAGTTCTCAGTTTTGTCTCTATGGTTTGTTTCCTCTTCAAGTAGCCCTAGGAACAGACTGTGGAAAAGCACTTTCATTGAAAGGATTTGCCAAGCTTCTAAGAAATAACGAGTTTCCGAAATTCCAGAAAATATTTTTTCACGCAATCTTGATGATACTTGGTGGCAATGATCATTACACAAATCCCACTTGGCTCACCAAATTTTATTCTTCTACGTTGAAACATTCGTCTACAGTAGCAGTTTTTATATTTAGGTTTCACTCTGTTCTCTCCTATATAGATAGATGAATTTGGAACTCTAAATCCAACATGGTTTTGTAGTACCTCTTTGAAACTTGACAAAATAAAGGAGTTCTCAATTTTGTCTTTTTTCCTCTTCAATACCCCTAGGCACAGACTGTGGAAAAGCACTTTCATTGAGAGTGGTGCCAAGCTTCTAAAAAATAACGAGTTTCCGAAATACCAGCAAATATCTTTTCACCCAATCTTGATGATACTTGGTGGTAATGATCAGTACACAAATCCCACTTGGCTCACCAAATTCTGTTCTTCTAGGTTGAAGCGTTCGTCTACAGTAGCAGTATTTATATTTAGGTTTCACTCTGTTCTCTCTTATATAGAAAGATGAATTTCGAACTCTAAATCCAACATGGTTTGCAGTAGCTCCTTGAAACCTCACAAAATGAAGGAGTTCTCAGTTTTGTCTCTATGGTTTGTTTCCTCTTCAAGTAGCCCTAGGAACAGACTGTGGAAAAGCACTTTCATTGAAAGGATTTGACAAGCTTCTAAGAAATAACGAGTTTCCGAAATTCCAGCAAATATTTTTTCACGCAATCTTGATGATACTTGGTGGCAATGATCATTACACAAATCCCACTTGGCTCACCAAATTTTATTCTTCTACGTTGAAACATTCGTCTACAGTAGCAGTTTTTATATTTAGGTTTCACTCTGTTCTCTCCTATATAGATAGATGAATTTGGAACTCTAAATCCAACATGGTTTTGTAGTACCTCTTTGAAACTTGACAAAATAAAGGAGTTCTCAATTTTGTCTTTTTTCCTCTTCAATACCCCTAGGCACAGACTGTGGAAAAGCACTTTCATTGAGAGGGGTGCCAAGCTTCTAAAAAATAACGAGTTTCCGAAATACCAGCAAATATCTTTTCACCCAATCTTGATGATACTTGGTGGTAATGATCAGTACACAAATCCCACTTGACTCACCAACTTTTTTTCTTCTACGTTGAAGCGTTTGTTTACAGTAGCAGTTTTTATATTTAGGTTTCACTCTGTTCTCTCCTTTATAGATACATGGATTTGGAACTCTAAATCCAATATGGTTTGCAGTAGGTCCTTGAAGCCTGACAAAATAACGAAGTTCTCAGTTTTGTCTCTATTATTTGTTTCCTCTTCAAGTAGCCCGAGGCACAGCCTGTGGAAAAGCACTTTCATTGAGAGGGGTTGCCAAGCTTCTAAGAAATAACGAGTTTCCGAAATACCAGCAAATATTTTTTCACCCTATCTTGATGATACTTGGTGGTAATGATCAGTACACAAATCCCACTTGGCTCACCAAATTATGTTCTTTTGGTTGAAGCGTTCGTCTACAGTAGCAGTTTTTATATTTAGGTTTCCCTCTGTTCTCTCCTATATAGATAGATGAATTTGGATCTCTATATCCAACATGGTTTGTAGTAGCTCTTTGAAACTTGCCAAAAAAAAGTAGTTCTCTGTTTTGTTTTTATGATTTGTTTCCTCTTCAAGTAGCCCTAAGGAGAGACTTTGGAAAAGCACTTTCATTGAGAGGGGTTGTCAAGCTTCCAAGAAATTACGAATTTCCAAAATACCAGCAAATATTTTTGCACCCAATCTTGATGATACTTATTGGTTATGATCAGTACACAAATCCCACTTGGCTCACCAAATTTTGTTCTTCTAGGTTGAAGCATTCGTCTACAGTACCAGTTTTTATATTTAGGTTTCACTCTGTTCTCTCCTATATAGATAGATGAATTTGGAACTCTAAATCCAACATGGTTTGTAGTATCTCTTTGAAACTTCACAAAATAAAGTAGTTCTCAATTTTGTCTCCATGGTTTGTTTCCTCTTAAATAGCCCTAGGCACAGACTGTGGAAAAGCACTTTCATTGAGAGAGGTTGCGAAGCTTCTAAGAAATAACGAGTTTCCGAAATACCAGCAAATATTTTTTCACCCAATCTTGATGATACTTGGTGGTAATGATCAGTGCACAAAACCCACTTGCTCATCAAATTTTGTTCTTTTGGTTGAAGCGTTCGTCTACAGTAGCAGTTTTTATATTTAGGTTTCAGTAGGTTCTCTCCTATATAGATAGATGAATTTCGAACTCTAAATCCAACATGGTTTGCAGTAGCTCCTTGAAACCTGACAAAATAAAGGAGTTCTCAGTTTTTTCTCTATGGTGTGTTTCCTAATCAAGTAGCCCTAGGAACAGACTGTGGAAAAGCACTTTATTTGAAAGGATTTGCCAAGCTTCTAAGAAATAACGAGTTTCCGAAATACCAGCAAATATTTTTACACGCAATCTTGATGATACTTGGTGGTAATGATCATTAAACAAATCCCACTTGGCCCACTAAATTTTATTCTTCTAGGTTGAAACGTTCGTCTACAGTAGCAGTTTTTATATTTAGGTTTCACTCTGTTCTCTCCTATACTGATAGATGAATTTGGAACTCTATATCCAACATGGTTTGTAGTAGCTCTTTGAAACTTGACAAAATAAAGTAGTTCTCAATTTTGTCTTTTTTCCTCTTCAATAGCCCTAGGCACAGACTGTGGAAAAGCACTTTCATTGAGAGGGGTGCCAAGCTTCCTAAAAATAACGAGTTTCCGAAATACCAGCAAATATCTTTTCACCCAATCTTGATGATACTTGGTGGTAATGATCAGTACACAAATCCCACTTGACTCACCAACTTTTTTTCTTCTAGGTTGAAGCGTTCGCTTACAGTAGCAGTTTTTATATTTAGGTTTCACTAGGTTCTCTCCTATATAGATAGATGAATTTCGAACTCTAAATCCAACATGGTTTGCAGTAGCTCCTTGAAACCTGACAAAATAAAGGAGTTCTCAGTTTTTTCTCTATTGTTTGTTTCCTAATCAAGTAGCCCTAGGAACAGACTGTGGGAAAGCACTTTCTTTGAAAGGATTTGCCAAGCTTCTAAGAAATAACGAGTTTCCGAAATACCAGCAAATATTTTTACACGCAATCTTGATGATACTTGGTGGTAATGATCATTAAACAAATCCCACTTGGCCCACCAAATTTTATTCTTCTAGGTTGAAACGTTCGTCTACAGTAGCAGTTTTTATATTTAGGTTTCACTCTGTTCTCTCCTATACTGATAGATGAATTTGGAACTCCATATCCAACATGGTTTGTAGTAGCTCTTTGAAACTTGACAAAATAAAGTAGTTCTCAATTTTGTCTTTTTTCCTCTTCAATAGCCCTAGGCACAGACTGTGGAAAAGCACTTTCATTGAGAGGGGTGCCAAGCTTCCTAAAAATAACGAGTTTCCGAAATACCAGCAAATATCTTTTCACCCAATCTTGATGATACTTGGTGGTAATGATCAGTACACAAATCCCACTTGACTCACCAACTTTTTTTCTTCTAGGTTGAAGCGTTCGTTTACAGTAGCAGTTTTTATATTTAGGTTTCACTCTGTTCTCTCCTATATTGATAGATGAATTTGGAACTCTAAATCCAACATGGTTTGCAGTAGGTCCTTGTAACCTGACAAAATAACGAAGTTCTCAGTTTTGTCTCTATGATTTGTTTCCTCTTCAAGTAGCCCTAACTACAGACTGTGGAAAAGCACTTTCATTGAGAGTGGTTGCCAAGCTTCTAAGAAATAACGAGTTTCCGAAATACCAGCAAATATTTTTTCACCCAATCTTGATGATACTTGGTGGTAATGATCAGTACACAAATCCCACTTGGCTCACCAAATTCTGTTCTTCTAGGTTGAAGCGTTCGTCTACAGTAGCAGTATTTATATTTAGGTTTCACTCTGTTCTCTCTTATATAGAAAGATGAATTTCGAACTCTAAATCCAACATGGTTTGCAGTAGCTCCTTGAAACCTGACAAAATGAAGGAGTTCTCAGTTTTGTCTCTATGGTTTGTTTCCTCTTCAAGTAGCCCTAGGAACAGACTGTGGAAAAGCACTTTCATTGAAAGGATTTGCCAAGCTTCTAAGAAATAACGAGTTTCCGAAATTCCAGCAAATATTTTTTCACGCAATCTTGATGATACTTGGTGGCAATGATCATTACACAAATCCCACTTGGCTCACCAAATTTTATTCTTCTACGTTGAAACATTCGTCTACAGTAGCAGTTTTTATATTTAGGTTTCACTCTGTTCTCTCCTATATAGATAGATGAATTTGGAACTCTAAATCCAACATGGTTTTGTAGTACCTCTTTGAAACTTGACAAAATAAAGGAGTTCTCAATTTTGTCTTTTTTCCTCTTCAATACCCCTAGGCACAGACTGTGGAAAAGCACTTTCATTGAGAGGGGTGCCAATCTTCTAAAAAATAACGGGTTTCCGAAATACCTGCAAATATCTTTTCACCCAATCTTGATGATACTTGGTGGTAATGATCAGTACACAAATCCCACTTGACTCACCAACTTTTTTTCTTCTACGTTGAAGCGTTCGTTTACAGTAGCAGTTTTTATATTTAGGTTTCACTCTGTTCTCTCCTTTATAGATACATGGATTTGGAACTCTAAATCCAATATGGTTTGCAGTAGGTCCTTGAAACCTGACAAAATAACGAAGTTCTCAGTTTTGTCTCTATTATTTGTTTCCTCTTCAAGTAGCCCTAGGCACAGCCTGTGGAAAAGCACTTTCATTGAGAGGGGTTGCCAAGCTTCTAAGAAATAACGAGTTTCCGAAATACCAGCAAATATTTTTTCACCCAATCTTGATGATACTTGGTGGTAATGATCAGTACACCAATCCCAATTGGCTCACCAAATTTTGTTCTTCTAGGTTGAAGCGTTCGTCTACAGTAGCAGTTTTTATATTTAGGTTTCACTCTGTTCTCTCCTATATAGATAGATGAATTTCGAACTCTAAATCCAACATGGTTTGCAGTAGCTCCTTGAAACCTGACAAAATAAAGGAGTTCTCAGTTTTGTCTCTATGGTTTGTTTCCTCTACAAGTAGCCCTAGGAACAGAATGTGGAAAAGCACTTTCATTTAAAGGATTTGCCAAGCTTCTAAGAAATAACGAGTTTCCGAAATACCAGCAAATATTTTTTCACGCAATCTTGATGATACTTGGTGGTAATGATCATTACACAAATCCCACTTGGCTCACCAAATTTTATTCTTCTAGGTTGAAACGTTCGTCTACAGTAGCAGTTTTTATATTTAGGTTTCACTCTGTTCTCTCCTATATACATAGATGAATTTGGAACTCTAAATCCAACATGGTTTGTAGTAGCTCTTTGAAACTTGACAAAATAAAGTAGTTCTCAATTTTGTCTTTTTTCCTCTTCAATAGCCCTAGGCACAGACTGTGGAAAAGCACTTTCATTGACATGGGTTGCCAAACTCCTATGAAATAACGAGTTTCCAAAATACCAGCCAATATTTTCTCACCCAATTTAGATGATACTTCGTGGTAATAATCGGTACACGAATCCCACTTGGCTCACCAAATTTTGTACTTCTTGTTTGAATCGTTCGTTTACAGTAGCAGTTTATATTTTTAGGTTGCCTCTGTTCTCTCCTTTATAGATACATGGATTTGGAACTCTAAATCCAACATGGTTTGTAGTAGCTCTTTGAAACTTGACACAAAAAAGTAGTGCTCAGTTTTGTCTCTATGATTTGTTTCCTCTTTAAATAGCCCTAAGCAGAGACTGTGGAAAAGCACTTTAATTGAAAGAGGTTGCCAAGCTTCTAAGAAATAACGAGATTCCGAAATACCAGCAAATATTTTTTCACCCAATCTTAATCATACTTGGTGGTAATGATCAGTACACAAATCCCACTTGCTCACCAAATTTAGTTCTTTTGGTTGAAGCGTTCTTCTACAGTAGCAGTTTTTATATTTAGGTTTCCCTCTGTTCTCTCCTATATAGATAGATGAATTTGGATCTCTAAATCCAACATGGTTTGTTGTAGCTCTTTGAATCTTGCCAAAAAAAAAGTAGTTCTCAGTTCTGCTTTTATGATTTGTTTCCTCTTCAAGTAGCCCTAAGGAGAGACTTTGGAAAAGCACTTTCATTGAGAGGGGTTGCCAAGCTTCCAAGAATTTACGAATTTCCAAAATAACAGCAAATATTTTTGCACCCAATCTTCATGATACTTGTTGGTAATGATCAGTACACAAATCCCACTTGGCTCACCAAATTTTGTTCTTCTAGGTTGAAGCATTCGTCTACAGTACCAGTTTTTATATTTAGGTTTCACTCTGTTCTCTCCTATATAGATAGATGAATTTGGAACTCTAAATCCAACATGGTTTGTAGTATCTCTTTGAAACTTGACAAAATAAAGTAGTTCTCAATTTTGTCTCCATGGTTTGTTTCCTCTTAAATAGCCCTAGGCACAGACTGTGGAAAAGCACTTTCATTGAGAGAGGTTGCGAAGCTTCTAAGAAATAACGAGTTTCCGAAATACCAGCAAATATTTTTTCACCCAATCTTGATGATACTTGGTGGTAATGATCAGTCCACAAAACCCACTTGCTCACCAAATTTTGTTCTTTTGGTTGAAACGTTCGTCTACAGTAGCACTTTTTATATTTAGGTTTCAAGCTGTTCTCTCCTATATAGATAGATGAATTTGGAACTCTAAATCCAACATGGTTTGTAGTATCTCTTTGAAATTTGACAAAAAAAAGGAGTTCTCAGTTTTGTCTCCATGTTTGGTTTCCTCTTCAAGTAGCCCTCGGCACAGCCTGTGGAAAAGCACTTTCATTGAGAGGGGTTGCCAAGCTTCTAAGAAATAACGAGTTTCCGAAATAGCAGCAAATATTTTTTCACCCAATCTTGATGATACTTGGTGGTAATGACCAGTGCACAAATCCCACTTGGCTCACCAAATTTTGTTCTTCTAGGTTGAAGCGTTTGTCTACAGTAGCAGTTTTTATATTTATGTTTCACTCTGTTCTCTCCTATATAGATAGATGAATTTGGAACTCTAAATCCAACATGGTTTGCAGTAGCTCCTTGAAACCTGAGAAAATAAAGGAGTTCTCAGTTTTGTCTCTATGGTTTGTTTCCTCTTCAAGTAGCCCTAGGAACAGACTGTGGAAAAGCACTTTCATTGAAAGGATTTGCCAAGCTTCTAAGAAATAACGAGTTTCCGAAATAGCAGCAAATATTTTTTCACCCAATCTTGATGATACTTGGTGGTAATGATCAGTACACAAATCCCACTTGGCTCACCAAATTTTATTCTTCTAGGTTGAAACGTTCGTCTACAGTAGCAGGTTTTATATTTAGGTTTCACTCTGTTCTCTCCTATATAGATAGATGAATTTGGAACTCTAAATCCAACATGGTTTGTAGTAGCTCTTTGAAACTTGACAAAATAAAATAGTTCTCAATTTTGTCTCTATGGTTTGTTTCCTCTTTAAGTAGCCCTAAGCAGAGACTGTGGAAAAGCACTTTCATAAAGAGGTTGCCAAGCTTCAAAGAAATAACGAGTTTCCGAAATACCAGTAAATATTTTTTCACCCAATCTTGATGATACTTAGTGGTAATGATCAGTACACAAATCCCACTTGGCTCACCAAATTTTGTTCTTCTAGGTTGAAGCGTTCGTCTACAGTAGCAGTTTTTATATTTAGGTTTCACTCTGTTCTCTCCTATATAGATAGATGAATTTCGAACTCTAAATCCAACATGGTTTGCAGTAGCTCCTTGAAACCTGACAAAATAAAGGAGTTCTCAGTTTTGTCTCTATGGTTTGTTTCCTCTTGAAGTAGCCCTAGGAACAGACTCTGGAAAAGCACTTTCATTGAAAGGATTTGCCAAGCTTCTAAGAAATAACGAGTTTCCGAAATACCAGCAAATATTTTTTCACGCAATCTTGATGATACTTGGTGGTAATGATCATTACACAAATCCCACTTGGCTCACCAAATTTTATTCTTCTACGTTGAAACGTTCGTCTACAGTAGCAGTATTTATATTTAGGTTTCACTCTGTTCTCTCCTATATAGATAGATGAATTTGGAACTCTAAATCCAACATGGTTTGTAGTACCTCTTTGAAACTTGACAAAATAAAGGAGTTCTCAATTTTGTCTTTTTTCCTCTTCAATAGCCCTAGGCACAGACTGTGGAAAAGCACTTTCATTGAGAGGGGTTCCAAGCTTCTAAAAAATAACGAGTTTCCAAAATACCAGCAAATATCTTTTCACCCAATCTTGATGATACTTGGTGGTAATGATCAGTACAAAAATCTCACTTGACTCACCAACTTTTTTTCTTCTACGATGAAGCGTTCGTTTACAGTAGCAGTTTTTATATTTAGGTTTCACTCTGTTCTCTCCTTTATAGATACATGGATTTGGAACTCTAAATTCAACATGGTTTGCAGTAGGTCTTTGAAACCTGACAAAATCACGAAGTTCTCAGTTTTGTCTCTATTATTTGTCTCCTCTTCAAGTAGCCCTAACTACAGACTGTGGAAAAGCCCTTCCATTGAGAGGGGTTGCCAAGCTTCTAAGAAATAACGAGTTTCCGAAATACCAGCAAATATTTTTTCACCCAATCTTGATGATACTTGGTGGTAATGATCAGTACACAAATCCCACTTGGCTCACCAAGTTTTGTTCTTTTGGTTGAAGCGTTCGTCTACAGTAGCAGTTTTTATATTTAGGTTTCCCTCTGTTCTCTCCTATATAGATAGATGAATTTGGATCTCTATATCCAACAGGGTTTGCAGTAGCTCTTTGAAACTTGCCAAAAAAAAAAGTAGTTCTCAGTTCTGCTTTTATGATTTGTTTCCTCTTCAAGTAGCCCTAAGGAGAGACTTTCGAAAAGCACTTTCATTGAGAGGGGTTGTCAAGCTTCCCAGAAATTACGAATTTCCAAAATACCAGCAAATATTTTTGCACCCAATCTTGATGATACTTGTTGATAATGATCAGTACACAAATCCCACTTGGCTCACCAAATTTTGTTCTTCTAGGTTGGAGCATTCGTCTACAGTACCAGTTTTTATATTTAGGTTTCACTCTGTTCTCTCCTATATAGATAGATGAATTTGGAACTCTAAATCCAACATGGTTTGTAGTATCTATTTGAAACATGACAAAATAAAGGAGTTCTCATTTTTTTCTCTATGGTTTGTTTCCTCTTAAATTAGCCCTAGGCACAGACTGTGGAAAAGCCCTTCCATTGAGAGGGGTTGCCAAGCTTCTAAGAAATAACGAGTTTCCGAAATACCAGCAAATATTTTTTCACCCAATCTTGATGATACTTTGTGGTAATGATCAGTCCAGAAAACCCCCTTGCTCACCAAATTTTGTTCTTTTGGTTGAAACGTTCGTCTACAGTAGCAGTTTTTATATTTAGGTATCACGCTGTTCTCTCTTATATAGATAGATGAATTTAGAACTCTAAATCCAACATGGTTTGTAGTATCTCTTTGAAATTTGACAAAATAAAGTAGTTCTCAATTTTGTCTCCATGTTTTGTTTCCTCTTCAAGTAGCCCTAGGCACAGCCTGGGGAAAAGCACTTTCATTGAGAGGGGTTGCCAAGCTTCTAAGAAATAACGAGTTTCCGAAATAGCAGCAAATATTTTTTCAACCAATCTTGATGATACTTGGTGGTAATGATCAGTACACAAATCCCACTTGGCTCACCAAATTCTGTTTTCTAGGTTGAAGCGTTCGTCTACAGTAGGAGTTTTTATATTTAGGTTTCACTCTGTTCTCTCCTATATAGATAGATGAATTTGGTACTCTAAATCCAACATGGTTTGTAGTAGCTCTTTGAAACTTGACAAAATAAAGTAGTTCTCAATTTTGTCTTTTTTCCTCTTCAATAGCCCTAGACACAGACTTTGGAAAAGCACTTTCATTGAAATGGGTTGCCAAGCTCCTAAGAAATAACGAGTTTCCGAAATACCAGCCAATATTTTCTCACCCAATTTAGATGATACTTCGTGGTAATGATCGGTACACGAATCCCACTTGGCTCACCAAATTTTATTCTTCTTGTTTGAATCGTTCGTTTACAGTAGCAGTTTATATTTTTAGGTTGCCTCTGTTCTCTCCTTTATAGATTCATGAAATTGGAACTCTAAATCCAACATGGTTTGTAGTAGCTCTTTGAAACTTGACACAAAAAAGTAGTGCTCAGTTTTGTCTCTATGATTTGTTTCCTCTTTAAGTAGCCCTAAGCAGAGACTGTGGAAAAGCACTTTAATTGAAAGAGGTTGCCAAGCTTCTAAGAAAAAACGAGATTCCGAAATACCAGCAAATATTTTTTCACCCAATCTTAATCATACTTGGTGGTAATGATCAGTACACAAATCCCACTTGCTCACCAAATTTAGTTCTTTTGGTTGAAGCGTTCGTCTACAGTAGCAGTTTTTATATTTAGGTTTCCCTCTGTTCTCTCCTATATAGATAGATGAATTTGGATCTCTAAATCCAACATGTTTTGTAGTAGCTCTTTGAAACTTGCCAAAAAAAAAGTAGTTCTCAGTTCTGCTTTTATGATTTGTTTCCTCTTCAAGTAGCCCAATGGAAAGACTTTGGAAAAGCACTTTCATTGAGAGGGGTTGCCAAGCTTCCAAGAATTTACGAATTTCCAAAATACCAGCAAATATTTTTGCACCCAATTTTCATGATACTTGTTGGTAATGATCAGTACACAAATCCCACTTGGCTCACCAAATTTTGTTCTTCTAGGTTGGAGCATTCGTCTACAGTACCAGTTTTTATATTTAGGTTTCACTCTGTTCTCTCCTATATAGATAGATGAATTTGGAACTCTAAATCCAACATGGTTTGTAGTATCTCTTTGAAACTTGACAAAATAAAGTAGTTCTCAATTTTGTCTCCAGGGTTTGTTTCCTCTTAAATAGCCCTAGGCACAGACTTGGAAAAGCCCTTTCATTGAGAGAGGTTGCGAAGTTTCTAAGAAATAACGAGTTTCCGAAATACCAGCAAATATTTTTTCACCCAATCTTCATGATACTTGGTGGTAATGATAAGTCCACAAAACCCACTTGCTCATCAAATTTTGTTCTTTTGGTTGAAACGTTCGTCTACAGTAGCACTTTTTATATTTAGGTTTCAAGCTGTTCTCTCCTATATAGATAGATGAATTTGGAACTCTAAATCCAACATGGTTTGTAGTATCTCTTTGAAATTTGACAAAATAAAGGAGTTCTCAGTTTTGTCTCCATGTTTTGTTTCCTATTCAAGTAGCCCTACGCACAGCCTGTGGAAAAGCAATTTCATTGAGAGGGGTTGCCAAGCTTCTAAGAAATAACGAGTTTCTGAAATAGCAGCAAATTTTTTTCACCCAATCTTGATGATACTTGGTGGTAATAATCAGTACACAAATCCCACTTGGCTCATTAAATTTTGTTCTTCTAGGTTGAAGCGTTCGTCTACAGTAGCAGTTTTTATATTTAGGTTTCACTCTGTTCTCTCCTATATAGATAGATGAATTTGGATCTCTAAATCCAACATGGTTTGCAGTAGCTCCTTGAAACCTGAGAAAATAAAGGAGTTCTCAGTTTTGTCTCCATGGTTTTTTTCCTCTTCAAGTAGCCCTAGGAACAGACTGTGGAAAAGCACTTTCATTGAAAGGATTTGCCAGGCTTCTAAGAAATAACGAGTTTCCGAAATACCAGCAAATATTTTTTCATCAAATCTTGATGATACTTGGTGGTAATGATCTTTACACAAATCCCACTTGGCTCACCAAATTTTATTCTTCTAGGATGAAACGTTCGTCTACAGTAGCAGTTTTTATATTTAGGTTTCACTCTGTTCTCTCCTATATAGATAGATGATTTTGGAACTCTAAATCCAACATGGTTTGTAGTAGCTCTTTGAAACTTGACAAAATAAAGTAGTTCTCAATTTTGTCTCTATGGTTTGTTTCCTCTTTAAGTAGCCCTAAGCAGAGACTGTGGAAAAGCACTTTCATTGAAAGAGGTTGCCAAGCTTCAAAGAAATAACGAGTTTCCGAAATACCAGTAAATATTTTTTCACCAAATCTTGATGATACTTGGTGGTAATGATCAGTACACAAATCCCACTTGGCTCACCAAATTTTGTTCTTCTAGGTTGAAGCGTTCGTCTACAGTAGCACTTTTTATATTTAGGTTTCAAGCTGTTCTCTCCTATATAGATAGATGAATTTGGAACGCTGAATCCAACATGGTTTGTAGTATCTCTTGGAAATTTGACAAAATGAAGGAGTTCTCAGTTTTGTATCTATGGTTTGTTTTCTCTTCAAGTAGCCCTAGGCACAGACTGTGGAAAAGCACTTTCATTGAGAGGGGTTCCAAGCTTCTAAAAAATAACGAGTTTCCGAAATACCAGCAAATATCTTTTCACCCAATCTTGATGATACTTGGTGGTAATGATCAGTACAAAAATCCCACTTGACTCACCAACTTTTTTTCTTCTAGGTTGAAGCGTTCGTTTACAGTAGCAGTTTTTATATTTAGGTTTCACTAGGTTCTCTCCTATATAGATAGATGAATTTCGAACTCTAAATCCAACATGGTTTGCAGTAGCTCCTTGAAACCTGACAAAATAAAGGAGTTCTCAATTTTTTCTCTATGGTTTGTTTCCTAATCAAGTAGCCCTAGGAACAGACTGTGGAAAAGCACTTTCTTTGAAAGGATTTGCCAAGCTTCTAAGAAATAACGAGTTTCCGAAATACCAGCAAATATTTTTACACGCAATCTTGATGATACTTGGTGGTAATGATCATTAAACAAATCCCACTTGGCCCACCAAATTTTATTCTTCTAGGTTGAAACGTTCGTCTACAGTAGCAGTTTTTATATTTAGGTTTCACTCTGTTCTCTCCTATACTGATAGATGAATTTGGAACTCCATATCCAACATGGTTTGTAGTAGCTCTTTGAAACTTGACAAAATAAAGTAGTTCTCAATTTTGTCTTTTTTCCTCTTCAATAGCCCTAGGCACAGACTGTGGAAAAGCACTTTCATTGAGAGGGGTGCCAAGCTTCCTAAAAATAACGAGTTTCCGAAATACCAGCAAATATCTTTTCACCCAATCTTGATGATACTTGGTGGTAATGATCAGTACACAAATCCCACTTGACTCACCAACTTTTTTTCTTCTAGGTTGAAGCGTTCGTTTACAGTAGCAGTTTTTATATTTAGGTTTCACTCTGTTCTCTCCTATATTGATAGATGAATTTGGAACTCTAAATCCAACATGGTTTGCAGTAGGTCCTTGTAACCTGACAAAATAACGAAGTTCTCAGTTTTGTCTCTATGATTTGTTTCCTCTTCAAGTAGCCCTAACTACAGACTGTGGAAAAGCACTTTCATTGAGAGTGGTTGCCAAGCTTCTAAGAAATAACGAGTTTCCGAAATACCAGCAAATATTTTTTCACCCAATCTTGATGATACTTGGTGGTAATGATCAGTACACAAATCCCACTTGGCTCACCAAATTCTGTTCTTCTAGGTTGAAGCGTTCGTCTACAGTAGCAGTATTTATATTTAGGTTTCACTCTGTTCTCTCTTATATAGAAAGATGAATTTCGAACTCTAAATCCAACATGGTTTGCAGTAGCTCCTTGAAACCTGACAAAATGAAGGAGTTCTCAGTTTTGTCTCTATGGTTTGTTTCCTCTTCAAGTAGCCCTAGGAACAGACTGTGGAAAAGCACTTTCATTGAAAGGATTTGCCAAGCTTCTAAGAAATAACGAGTTTCCGAAATTCCAGAAAATATTTTTTCACGCAATCTTGATGATACTTGGTGGCAATGATCATTACACAAATCCCACTTGGCTCACCAAATTTTATTCTTCTACGTTGAAACATTCGTCTACAGTAGCAGTTTTTATATTTAGGTTTCACTCTGTTCTCTCCTATATAGATAGATGAATTTGGAACTCTAAATCCAACATGGTTTTGTAGTACCTCTTTGAAACTTGACAAAATAAAGGAGTTCTCAATTTTGTCTTTTTTCCTCTTCAATACCCCTAGGCACAGACTGTGGAAAAGCACTTTCATTGAGAGTGGTGCCAAGCTTCTAAAAAATAACGAGTTTCCGAAATACCAGCAAATATCTTTTCACCCAATCTTGATGATACTTGGTGGTAATGATCAGTACACAAATCCCACTTGGCTCACCAAATTATGTTCTTCTAGGTTGAAGCGTTCGTCTACAGTAGCAGTATTTATATTTAGGTTTCACTCTGTTCTCTCTTATATAGAAAGATGAATTTCGAACTCTAAATCCAACATGGTTTGCAGTAGCTCCTTGAAACCTGACAAAATGAAGGAGTTCTCAGTTTTGTCTCTATGGTTTGATTCCTCTTCAAGTAGCCCTAGGAACAGACTGTGGAAAAGCACTTTCATTGAAAGGATTTGCCAAGCTTCTAAGAAATAACGAGTTTCCGAAATTCCAGCAAATATTTTTTCACGCAATCTTGATGATACTTGGTGGCAATGATCATTACACAAATCCCACTTGGCTCACCAAATTTTATTCTTCTACGTTGAAACATTCGTCTACAGTAGCAGTTTTTATATTTAGGTTTCACTCTGTTCTCTCCTATATAGATAGATGAATTTGGAACTCTAAATCCAACATGGTTTTGTAGTACCTCTTTGAAACTTGACAAAATAAAGGAGTTCTCAATTTTGTCTTTTTTCCTCTTCAATACCCCTAGGCACAGACTGTGGAAAAGCACTTTCATTGAGAGGGGTGCCAAGCTTCTAAAAAATAACGAGTTTCCGAAATACCAGCAAATATCTTTTCACCCAATCTTGATGATACTTGGTGGTAATGATCAGTACACAAATCCCACTTGACTCACCAACTTTTTTTCTTCTACGTTGAAGCGTTTGTTTACAGTAGCAGTTTTTATATTTAGGTTTCCCTCTGTTCTCTCCTATATAGATAGATGAATTTGGATCTCTATATCCAACATGGTTTGTAGTAGCTCTTTGAAACTTGCCAAAAAAAAGTAGTTCTCTGTTTTGTTTTTATGATTTGTTTCCTCTTCAAGTAGCCCTAAGGAGAGACTTTGGAAAAGCACTTTCATTGAGAGGGGTTGTCAAGCTTCCAAGAAATTACGAATTTCCAAAATACCAGCAAATATTTTTGCACCCAATCTTGATGATACTTATTGGTTATGATCAGTACACAAATCCCACTTGGCTCACCAAATTTTGTTCTTCTAGATTGAAGCATTCGTCTACAGTACCAGTTTTTATATTTAGGTTTCACTCTGTTCTCTCCTATATAGATAGATGAATTTGGAACTCTAAATCCAACATGGTTTGTAGTATCTCTTTGAAACTTCACAAAATAAAGTAGTTCTCAATTTTGTCTCCATGGTTTGTTTCCTCTTAAATAGCCCTAGGCACAGACTGTGGAAAAGCACTTTCATTGAGAGAGGTTGCGAAGCTTCTAAGAAATAACGAGTTTCCGAAATACCAGCAAATATTTTTTCACCCAATCTTGATGATACTTGGTGGTAATGATCAGTGCACAAAACCCACTTGCTCATCAAATTTTGTTCTTTTGGTTGAAACGTTCGTCTACAGTAGCAGTTTTTATATTTAGGTTTCAGTAGGTTCTCTCCTATATAGATAGATGAATTTCGAACTCTAAATCCAACATGGTTTGCAGTAGCTCCTTGAAACCTGACAAAATAAAGGAGTTCTCAGTTTTTTCTCTATGGTTTGTTTCCTAATCAAGTAGCCCTAGGAACAGACTGTGGAAAAGCACTTTCTTTGAAAGGATTTGCCAAGCTTCTAAGAAATAACGAGTTTCCGAAATACCAGCAAATATTTTTACACGCAATCTTGATGATACTTGGTGGTAATGATCATTAAACAAATCCCACTTGGCCCACTAAATTTTATTCTTCTAGGTTGAAACGTTCGTCTACAGTAGCAGTTTTTATATTTAGGTTTCACTCTGTTCTCTCCTATACTGATAGATGAATTTGGAACTCTATATCCAACATGGTTTGTAGTAGCTCTTTGAAACTTGACAAAATAAAGTAGTTCTCAATTTTGTCTTTTTTCCTCTTCAATAGCCCTAGGCACAGACTGTGGAAAAGCACTTTCATTGAGAGGGGTGCCAAGCTTCCTAAAAATAACGAGTTTCCGAAATACCAGCAAATATCTTTTCACCCAATCTTGATGATACTTGGTGGTAATGATCAGTACACAAATCCCACTTGACTCACCAACTTTTTTTCTTCTAGGTTGAAGCGTTCGCTTACAGTAGCAGTTTTTATATTTAGGTTTCACTAGGTTCTCTCCTATATAGATAGATGAATTTCGAACTCTAAATCCAACATGGTTTGCAGTAGCTCCTTGAAACCTGACAAAATAAAGGAGTTCTCAGTTTTTTCTCTATTGTTTGTTTCCTAATCAAGTAGCCCTAGGAACAGACTGTGGGAAAGCACTTTCTTTGAAAGGATTTGCCAAGCTTCTAAGAAATAACGAGTTTCCGAAATACCAGCAAATATTTTTACACGCAATCTTGATGATACTTGGTGGTAATGATCATTAAACAAATCCCACTTGGCCCACCAAATTTTATTCTTCTAGGTTGAAACGTTCGTCTACAGTAGCAGTTTTTATATTTAGGTTTCACTATGTTCTCTCCTATACTGATAGATGAATTTGGAACTCCATATCCAACATGGTTTGTAGTAGCTCTTTGAAACTTGACAAAATAAAGTAGTTCTCAATTTTGTCTTTTTTCCTCTTCAATAGCCCTAGGCACAGACTGTGGAAAAGCACTTTCATTGAGAGGGGTGCCAAGCTTCCTAAAAATAACGAGTTTCCGAAATACCAGCAAATATCTTTTCACCCAATCTTGATGATACTTGGTGGTAATGATCAGTACACAAATCCCACTTGACTCACCAACTTTTTTTCTTCTAGGTTGAAGCGTTCGTTTACAGTAGCAGTTTTTATATTTAGGTTTCACTCTGTTCTCTCCTATATTGATAGATGAATTTGGAACTCTAAATCCAACATGGTTTGCAGTAGGTCCTTGTAACCTGACAAAATAACGAAGTTCTCAGTTTTGTCTCTATGATTTGTTTCCTCTTCAAGTAGCCCTAACTACAGACTGTGGAAAAGCACTTTCATTGAGAGTGGTTGCCAAGCTTCTAAGAAATAACGAGTTTCCGAAATACCAGCAAATATTTTTTCACCCAATCTTGATGATACTTGGTGGTAATGATCAGTACACAAATCCCACTTGGCTCACCAAATTCTGTTCTTCTAGGTTGAAGCGTTCGTCTACAGTAGCAGTATTTATATTTAGGTTTCACTCTGTTCTCTCTTATATAGAAAGATGAATTTCGAACTCTAAATCCAACATGGTTTGCAGTAGCTCCTTGAAACCTGACAAAATGAAGGAGTTCTCAGTTTTGTCTCTATGGTTTGTTTCCTCTTCAAGTAGCCCTAGGAACAGACTGTGGAAAAGCACTTTCATTGAAAGGATTTGCCAAGCTTCTAAGAAATAACGAGTTTCCGAAATTCCAGCAAATATTTTTTCACGCAATCTTGATGATACTTGGTGGCAATGATCATTACACAAATCCCACTTGGCTCACCAAATTTTATTCTTCTACGTTGAAACATTCGTCTACAGTAGCAGTTTTTATATTTAGGTTTCACTCTGTTCTCTCCTATATAGATAGATGAATTTGGAACTCTAAATCCAACATGGTTTTGTAGTACCTCTTTGAAACTTGACAAAATAAAGGAGTTCTCAATTTTGTCTTTTTTCCTCTTCAATACCCCTAGGCACAGACTGTGGAAAAGCACTTTCATTGAGAGGGGTGCCAATCTTCTAAAAAATAACGAGTTTCCGAAATACCTGCAAATATCTTTTCACCCAATCTTGATGATACTTGGTGGTAATGATCAGTACACAAATCCCACTTGACTCACCAACTTTTTTTCTTCTACGTTGAAGCGTTCGTTTACAGTAGCAGTTTTTATATTTAGGTTTCACTCTGTTCTCTCCTTTATAGATACATGGATTTGGAACTCTAAATCCAATATGGTTTGCAGTAGGTCCTTGAAACCTGACAAAATAACGAAGTTCTCAGTTTTGTCTCTATTATTTGTTTCCTCTTCAAGTAGCCCTAGGCACAGCCTGTGGAAAAGCACTTTCATTGAGAGGGGTTGCCAAGCTTCTAAGAAATAACGAGTTTCCGAAATACCAGCAAATATTTTTTCACCCAATCTTGATGATACTTGGTGGTAATGATCAGTACACAAATCCCAATTGGCTCACCAAATTATGTTCTTTTGGTTGAAGCGTTCGTCTACAGTAGCAGTTTTTATATTTAGGTTTCCCTCTGTTCTCTCCTATATAGATAGATGAATTTGGATCTCTATATCCAACATGGTTTGTAGTAGCTCTTTGAAACTTGCCAAAAAAAAGTAGTTCTCTGTTTTGCTTTTATGATTTGTTTCCTCTTCAAGTAGCCCTAAGGAGAGACTTTGGAAAAGCACTTTCATTGAGAGGGGTTGTCAAGCTTCCAAGAAATTACGAATTTCCAAAATACCAGCAAATATTTTTGCACCCAATCTTGATGATACTTATTGGTAATGATCAGTACACAAATCCCACTTGGCTCACCAAATTTTGTTCTTCTAGGTTGAAGCATTCGTCTACAGTACCAGTTTTTATATTTAGGTTTCACTCTGTTCTCTCCTATATAGATAGATGAATTTGGACCTCTAAATCCAACATGGTTTGTAGTATCTCTTTGAAACTTGACAAAATAAAGGAGTTCTCAGTTTTGTCTCTATGGTTTGTTTCCTCTTCAAGTAGCCCTAGGCACAGACTGTGGAAAAGCACTTCCATTGAGAGGGGTTGCCAAGCTTCTAAGAAATAACGAGTTTCCAAAATACCAGCAAATATTTTTTCACCCAATGTTGATGATACTTGGTGGTAATGATCAGTCCACAAAACCCACTTGCTCACCAAATTTTGTTCTTTTGGTTGAAACGTTCATCTACAATAGCAGTTTTTATATTTAGGTTTCACGCTGTTCTCTCTTATATAGATAGATGAATTTAGAACTCTAAATCCAACATGGTTTGTAGTAGCTCTTTGAAACTTGACAAAATAAAGTAGTTCTCAATTTTGTCTTTTTTCCTCTTCAATAGCTCTAGGCACAGACTGTGGAAAAGCACTTTATTTGAAATGGGTTGCCATGCTCCTAAGAAATAACGAGTTTCCCAAATACCAGCCAATATTTTCTCACCCGATTTATATGATACTTCGTGGTAATGATCGGTACACGAATCCCACTTGGCTCACCAAATTTTGTTCTTCTTGTTTGAATCGTTCGTTTACACTAGCAGTTTGTATTTTTAGGTTGCCTCTGTTCTCTCCTTTATAGATACATGGATTTGGAACTCTAAATCCAACATGGTTTGTAGTATCTCTTTGAAACTTCACAAAATAAAGTAGTTCTCAATTTTGTCTCCAGGGTTTGTTTCCTCTTAAATAGCCCTAGGCACAGACTGTGGAAAAGCACTTTCATCGAGAGAGGTTGCGAAGCTTCTAAGAAATAACGAGTTTCCGAAATACCAGCAAATATTTTGTCACCCAATCTTGATGATACTTGGTGGTAATGATCAGTGCACAAAACCCACTTGCTCACCAAATTTTGTTCTTTTGGTTGAAACGTTCGTCTACAGTAACAGTTTTTATATTTAGGTTTCACGCTGTTCTCTCTTATATAGATAGATGAATTTGGAACTCTAAATCCAACATGGTTTGTAGTATCTCTTTGAAATTTGACAAACTAAAGTAGTTCTCAGGTTTGTCTCCATGTTTTGTTTCCTCTTCAAGTAGCCCTAGGCACAGCCTGTGGAAAAGCACTTTCATTGAGAGGGGTGGAAAAGCTTCTAAGAAATAAAGAGTTTCCGAAATAGCAGCAAATATTTTTTCACCCAATCTTGATGATACTTGGTGGTAATGATCAGTACACCAATCCCAATTGGCTCACCAAATTTTGTTCTTCTATGTTGAAGCGTTCGTCTACAGTAGCAGTTTTTATATTTAGGTTTCCCTCTGTTCTCTCCTATATAGATAGATGAATTTGGAACTGTATATCCAACATGGTTTGTAGTAGCTGTTTGAAACTTGACAAAATAAAGGAGTTTTCAGTTTTGTCTCTATGGTTTGTTTCCTCTTCAAGTAGCCCTAGGCACAGACTGTGGATAAGGACTTTCATTGAGAGGGGTTGCCAAGCTTCTAAGAAATAAGGAGTTTCCGAAATACCAGCAAATGTTTTTTCACGCAATCTTGATGATCCTTGGTGGTAATGATCAGTACACAAATCCCACTTGGCTCACAAAATTTTGTTCTTCTAGCTTGAAGCGTTCGTCTACAGTAGCAGTTTTTATATTTATTTTTTACTCTGTTCTCTCCTATATAGATAGATGAATTTGGAACTCTAAATCCAACATGGTTTGCAGTAGGTCCTTGAAACCTGACAAAATAAAGAAGTTCTCAGTTTTGTCTCTATGGTGTGTTTCCTCTTCAAGTAGCCCAGGGCACAGACTGTGGAAAAGCACTTTCATTGAGAGCGTTTGCCAAGCTTCTAAGAAATAACGAGTTTCCGAAATACCAGCAAATATTTTTTCACCCAATATTGATGATACTTGGTAGTAATGATCAGTACACAAATCCCACTTGCTCACCAAATTTTGTTCTTATGTTTGAAGCGTTTGACTACAGAAGCAGTTTTTATATTTAGATTTCCCTATGTTCTCTCCTATATAGATAGATGAATTTGGAACTCTAAATCCAACATGGTTTGTAGTATCTCTTTGAAATTTGACAAAATAAAGGAGTTCTCAGTTTTGTCTCCATGTTTTGTTTCCTCTTCAAGTAGCCCTAGGCACAGCCTGTGGGAAAGCACTTTCATTGAGAGGGGTGGCCAAGCTTCTAAGAAATAACGAGTTTCCGAAATAGCAGCAAATATTTTTTCACCCAATCTTGATGATACTTGGTGGTAATGATCAGTACACCAATCCCAATTGGCTCACCAAATTTTGTTCTTCTAGGTTGAAGCGTTCGTCTACAGTAGCAGTTTTTATATTTAGGTTTCACTCTGTTCTCTCCTATATAGATAGATGAATTTCGAACTCTAAATCCAACATGGTTTGCAGTAGCTCCTTGAAACCTGACAAAATAAAGAAGTTCTCAGTTTTGTCTCTATGGTTTGTTTCCTCTTCAAGTAGCCCTAGGAACAGACTGTGAAAAAGCACTTTCGTTGAAACGATTTGCCAAGCTTCTAAGAAATAACGAGTTTCCCAAATACCAGCAAATATTTTTTCACGCAATCTTGATGATACTTGGTGGTAATGATCATTACACAAATCCCACTTGGCTCACCAAATTTTATTCTTCTAGGTTGAAACGTTCGTCTACATTAGCAGTTTTTATATTTAGGTTTCACTTTGTTCTCTCATATATAGATAGATGAATTTGGAACTCTAAATCCAACATGGTTTGTAGTAGCTCTTTGAAACTTGACAAAATAAAGTAGTTCTCAATTTTGTCTTTTTTCCTCTTCAATAGCCCTAGGCACAGACTGTGGAAAAGCACTTTCATTGAAATGGGTTGCCAAGCTCCTAAGAAATAACGAGTTTCCGAAATACCAGCCAATATTTTCTCACCCGATTTAGATGATACTTAGTGGTAATGATCGGTACACGAATCCCACTTGGCTCACCAAATTTTATTCTTCTTGTTTGAATCGTTCGTTTACAGTAGCAGTTTATATTTTTAGGTTGCCTCTGTTCTCTCCTTTATAGATACATGTATTTGGAACTCTAAATCCAACATGGTCTGTAGTAGCTCTTTGAAACGTGACACAAAAAAGTAGTGCTCAGTTTTGTCTCTATGATTTGTTTCCTCTTTAAGTAGCCCTAAGCAGAGACTGTGGAAAAGCACGTTAATTGAAAGAGGTTGCCAAGCTTCTAAGAAATAATGAGATTCCGAAATACCAGCAAATATTTTTTCACCCAATCTTAAACATACTTGGTGGTAATGATCAGTACACAAATCCCACTTGCTCACCAAATTTAGTTCTTTTGGTTGAAGCGTTCGTCTACAGTAGCAGTTTTTATATTTAGGTTTCCCTCTGTTCTCTCCTATATAGAGAGATGAATTTGGATCTCTAAATCCAACATGGTTTGTAGTAGCTCTTTGAAACTTGCCAAAAAAAAGTAGTTCTCAGTTCTGCTTTTATGATTTGTTTCCTCTTCAAGTAGCCCTAAGGAGAGACTTTGGAAAAGCACTTTCATTGAGAGGGGTTGTCAAGCTTCCAAGAAATTACGAATTTCCAAAATACCAGCAAATATTTTTTCACCCAATCTTGATGATACTTGGTGGTAATGATCAGTGCACAAAACCCACTTGCTCACCAAATTTTGTTCTTTTGGTTGAAACGTTCGTCTACAGTAGCAGTTTTTATATTTAGGTTTCACGCTGTTGTCTCTTATATAGATAGATGAATTTGGAACTCTAAATCCAACATGGTTTGTAGTATCTCTTTGAAATTTGACAAAATAAAGTAGTTCTCAGGTTTGTCTCCATGTTTTGTTTCCTCTTCAAGTAGCCCTAGGCACAGCCTGTGGAAAAGCACTTTCATTGAGAGGGGTGGCCAAGCTTCTAAGAAAAAACGACTTTCCGAAATAGCAGCAAATATTTTTTCACCCAATCTTGATGATACTTGGTGGTAATGATCAGTACACCAATCCCAATTGGCTCACCAAATTTTATTCTTCTAGGTTGAAGCGTTCGTCTACAGTAGCAGTTTTTATATTTAGGTTTCACTCTGTTCTCTCCTATATATATATATGAATTTCGAACTCTAAATCCAACATGGTTTGCAGTAGCTCCTTGAAACCTGACAAAATAAAGGAGTTCTCAGTTTTGTTTCTATGGTTTGTTTCCTCTTCAAGTAGCCCTAGGAACAGACTGTGGAAAAGCACATTCATTGAAAGGATTTGCCAAGCTTCTAAGAAATAACGAGTTTCCGAAATACCAGCAAATATCTGTTCACCCAATCTTGATGATACTTGGTGGTAATCATCAGTACACAAATCCCACTTGATTCACCACCTTTTGTTCTTCTAG
This sequence comes from Callospermophilus lateralis, assembly GCF_048772815.1. Taxonomy (NCBI): domain Eukaryota; kingdom Metazoa; phylum Chordata; class Mammalia; order Rodentia; family Sciuridae; genus Callospermophilus; species Callospermophilus lateralis. Next base: position 134,321,735 of record NC_135310.1, on the reverse strand, counting down.
GTTGAAGCTTTCGTTTACAGTCGCAGTTTTATATTTAGGTTTCACTCTGTTCTCTCCTATATAGATAGATGAATTTGGAACTCTAAATCCAACATGGTTTGTAGTAGCTCTTTGAAACTTGACGAAAAAAAAGTAGTTCTCAGTTTTGTCTCTATGGTTTGTTTTCTCTTCATGTAGCCTTAAGTAGAGACTGTGGAAAAGCAGTTTCATTGAAAGGGGTTGCAAACCTTCCAGAAATTACGAGTTTCGAAATACCAGCAAATATTTTTTCACCCAATATTGATGATACGTGGTGGAATTGGAAAGTACACAAATCCCACTTGGCTCACCATATTTTGTTCTTCTAGGTTGAAGAGTTCTTTTACAGTAGCAGTTTTTATTTTTGGTTTCACTCTGTTCTATCCTATATAGATAGATGAATTTGGAACTCTAAATACAACATGGTTTGTAGTAGCTCTTTGAAACTTGACAAAAAAAAAGTAGTTCTCAGTTTTGTTTCTATGAATTTTTTCCTCTTCCAGTAGCCCTAAGCAGATACTGTGGAAAAGCACTTTCATTGAAAGGGGTTGCCAAGCTTCCAAGAAATTACGAGTTTCCAAAATACCAGCAAATATTTTTTCACCCAATCTTGATGATACGTGGTGGTAATGACAAGTACACAAATCCCATTTGGCTCACCAAATTTTGTTGTTCTAGGTTGAAGCGTTCATTTACAGTAGCAGTTTTTATTTATTGGTTTCACTCTGTTCCCTCCTATATAGATAGATAAATTTGGAACTCTAAATCCAACATGGTTTGTAGTAGCTCTTTGAAACTTGACGAATAAAGTAGTTCTCGGTTTTGTCTCTATGTTTTGTTTCCTCTTCAAGTAGCCCTAAGCAGAGACTGTGGAAAAGCACTTTCATTGCAAGCGATTGCCAAGCATCCAAGTAATTAGGAGTTTCCGAAATACCAGCAAATGTTTTTTCACCCAATCTTGATGATACTTGGTGGTATTGAACAGTGCACAAATCCCACTAGGCTCACCAAATTTTGTTCTTCTAGGTTGAAGCGTTCGTCTACAGTAGCAGTTTTTATATTTAGGTTTCCCTCTGTTCTCTCCTATATAGATAGATGAATTTGGAACTGTAAATCCAACATGGTTTGTAGTAGCTCTTGAAACTTGACAAAATAAAGGAGTTTTCAGTTTTGTCTCTATGGTTTGTTTCCTCTTCAAGTAGCCCTAGGCACAGACTGTGGATAAGGACTTTCATTGAGAGGGGTTGCCAAGCTTCTAAGAAATAACGAGTTTCCGAAATACCAGCAAATGTTTTTTCACGCAATCTTGATGATCCTTGGTGGTAATGATCAGTACACAAATCCCACTTGGCTCACAAAATTTTGTTCTTCTAGCTTGAAGCGTTCGTCTATAGTAGCAGTTTTTATATTTATTTTTTACTCTGTTCTCTCCTATATAGATAGATGAATTTGGAACTCTAAATCCAACATGGTTTGCAGTAGGTCCTTGAAACTTGACAAAATAAAGAAGTTCTCAGTTTTGTCTCTGTGGTTTGTTTCCTCTTCAAGTAGCCCACGGCACAGACTGTGGAAAAGCACTTTCATTGAGAGTGTTTGCCAAGCTTCTAAGAAATAACTAGTTTCCGAAATACCAGCAAATATTTTTTCACCCAATATTGATGATACTTGGTAGTAATGATCAGTACACAAATCCCACTTGCTCACCAAATTTTGTTCTTATGGTTGAAGCGTTCGACTACAGAAGCAGTTTTTATATTTAGATTTCCCTATGTTCTCTCCTATATAGATAGATGAATTTGGAACTCTAAATCCAACATGGTTTGCAGTAGCTCTTTGAAACCTGACAAAATAAAGGAGTTCTCAGTTTTGTCTCTATGGTTTGTTTCCTCTTCAATAGCCCTAGGCACAGACTGTGGAAAAGCACTTTCATTGAAAGGGCTTGCCAAGCTTCAAAAAATAACGAGTTTCCGAAATACCAGCAAATATTTTTTTCACCCAATCTTGATGATACTTGGTGGTAATATTCGGTACACAAATCCGACTTGATCCTCCAAATTTTGTTCTTCTACTTTGAAGGGTTCGTCTATAGTAGCAGTTTTTATATTTAGGTTTCACTCTGTTCACTCCTATAGAGATAGATGAATTTGGAACTCTAAATCCAACATGGTTTGTAGTATCTCTTTGAAACTTGACAAAATAAAGGAGTTCTCAGTTTTGTCTCTATGGTTTGTTTCCTCTTCAAGTAGCCCTAGGCAAAGACTGTGGAAAAGCACTTTAATTGAGAGGGGTTGCCAAGCTTCTAAGAAATAACGAGTTTCCGAAATACCAGCAAATATTTTTTCACCAAATCTTGATGATACTTGGTGATAATTATCAGTACACAAATCCCACTTGGCTCACCAAATTTTTTTCTTTTGGTTGAAGCGTTTATCTACAGTAGCAGTTTTTATATTTAGGTTTCCCTCTGTTCTCTCCTATATATTTAGATGATATTGGAACTCTAAATCCAACATGGTTTGTACTAGCTCTTTGAAACTTGACAAAGTTTTGTCTCTATGGTTTGTTTCCTCTTAAAGTAGCCCTAAGCAGAGATTCTGGAAAAGCACTTTATTGAAAGTGGTTGCCAAGCTTCCAATAAAATACGAGTTTCTGAAATACCATCAAATATTTTTTCAACCTATCTTGATGATGCGTGGTGTTAGAGACAAGTACACAAATCCCACTTGACTCACCAACTTTTGTCTTCTAGGTGAAGCGTTCCTTTACAGTAGCAGTTTTTATTTTTAGGTTTCACTCTGTTCTCTCCTATATAGATAGATGAATTTGGAACTCGAAATCCAACATGGTTTGTAGTAGCTCTTTGAAACTTGACGAAAGAAAGTAGATCTCAGTTTTGTCTCTATGGTTTGTTTCCTCTTCACGTAGCCCTAAGCAGAGACTGTGTGAAAGCACGTTCAATGAAAGTGGTTGCCAAGCTTCCAAGAAATTATGAGTTTCCTAAATACCAGCAAATATTTTTTCACCCAATCTTGATGATACGTGGTGGTAATGACAAGGACACAAATCCCTCTTGGCTCACCAAATTTTGTTCTTCTAGGTTGAAGCCTTCGTCTACAGTAGCAGTTTTTATATTTAGGTTTCCCTCTGTTCTCTCCTATATAGATAGATGAATTTGGAACTGTAAATCCAACATGGTTTGTAGTAGCTCTTTAAATCTTGACAAAATAAAAAAGTTCTCAGTTTTGTCTCTATGGTTTGTTTCCTCTTCAAGTAGCCCTAGGCACAGAATGTGGAAATGGACATTCATTGGGAGGGGTTGCCAAGCTTCTAAGAAATAACGAGTTTCCGAAATACCAGCAAATGTTTTTTCACCCAATCTTGATGATACTTGGTGGTAATGATCAGTACAGAAATCCCACTTGGCTCACCAAATTTTGTTCTTCTAGGTTGAAGCGTTCATCTACAGTAGCATTTTTTATATTTAGGTTTCCCTCTGTTCTCTCCTATATAGATAGATGAATCTGGAACTCTAAATCCAACATGGTTTGTAGTATCTCTTTGAAACTTGACAAAATAAAGGAGTTCTCAGTTTTGTCTCTATGGTTTGTTTCCTCTTAAAGTAGCCCTAGGCACAGACTGTGGAAAAGCACTTTCATTGAGAGGGGTTGCCAAGCTTCTAAGAAATAACGAGTTTCCGAAATACCAGCAAATATTTTTTCAACCAATCTTGATGATACTTGGTGGTAATGATCAGTACACAAATCCCACTTGGCTCACCAAATTTTTTTCTTCTAGGTTGAAGCGTTCGTCTACAGTAGCAGTTTTTATATTTAGGTTTCACTCTGTTCTCTCATATATAGAGAGATGAATTTGGAACTCTAAATCCAACATGGTTTGTAGTAGCTCTTGAAACTTGACAAAATAAATGAGTTCTCAGTTTTGTCTCTATGGTTTGTTTCCTCTTAAAGTAGCCCTAGGCACAGACTGTGGAAAAGCACTTTCATTGAGAGGGGTTGCCAAGCTTCTAAGAAATAACGAGTTTCCGAAATACCAGCAAATATTTTTTCACCCAATCTTGATGATACTTGGTGGTAATGATCGGTACACAAATCCCACTTGACTCACCAAATTTTGTTCTTCTAGTTTGAAGCGTTCGTTTATAGTAGCCGTTTATATTATTAGGTTTACCCCTGTTGTCTTCTATATAGATTGATGAATTTGGAACTCTAAATCCAACGTGGTTTGTAGTAGCTCTTTGAAACTTGACAAAATAAAGATGTTCTCAGTTTTGTCTCTATGGTTTGTTTCCTCTTCAAGTAGCCCTAAGCAGAGAGTGTGGAAAAGCACTTTCATTGAAAGGCGTTGCCAAGCTTCCAAGAAATTTCGATTTTCCGAAATACCAGCAAATATTTTTTCACCCAATCTTGATGATACTTGTTGGTAATGATCGGTACACAAATCCCACTTGGCTCCCCAAATTTTGTTCTTCTAGTTTGAAGCGTTCGTTTAAAGTTGCAGTTTATATTTTTAGGTTACCCCCTGTACTCTCCTATATAGAGAGATGAATTTGGAACTCTAAATCCAACATGGGTTGTAGTAGCTCTTTGAAACTTGACAAGAAAAAGTAGTTCCCAGTTTTGTCTCTATGATTTGTTTCCTCTTCAATAGCCCTAAGCAGAGGTTTTGGAAAAGCACATTCATTGAGAGGGGTTGCCAAGCTTCCAAGAAATTATGAGTTTCCGAAATACCAGCAAATATTTTTTCACCCAATCTTGATGATCCTTGGTGGTAATGATCGGTACACAAATCCCGCTTGGCTCACCAAATTTTGTTCTTCTACTTGGAAACGTTCGTTTACAGTAGCAGTTTATATGTTTAGTTTTCACTCTGTTCTCTCCTATATCGATAGATGAATTTGGAACTCTAAATCCAACAAGGTTTGTATTACCTCTTTGAAACTTGAAAAGAAAAAGTAGATCTCGGTTTTGTCTCCATGGTTTGTTTCCTCTTAAAGTAGCCCTAGGCACAGACTGTGGAAAACCACCTTAATTGAAAGGGGTTGCCAAGCTTCCAAGAAATTACGAGTTTCCTAAATACCAGCAAATATTGTTTTACCCAATCTGGATGATACGTGGTGGTTATTACAAGTACACAAATCCAACTTGGCTCACCAAATTTGGTTCTTCTAGGTTGAAGCGTTCGTCTACAGTAGCAGTTTTTATATGTAGGTTTCACTCTGTTCTCTCCTGTAAGGATAGATGAATTTGGAACTCTAAATCCAACATGGTTTGTAGTAGCTCTTTGAAACTTGACAAAATAAAGGAGTTCTCAGTATTGTCTCTATGGTTTGTTTCCTCTTCAAGTAGCACTATTCACAGACTGAGGAAAAGCACTTTCATTTTAGGGGTTGCCAGGCTTCTAAGAAATAAGGAGTTTCCGAAATACCATCAAATAATTTTTCACCCAATCTTGATTATACTTGGTGGAAATGATCAGTACCCAATTCCCACTTGGCTCAACAAATTTTGTTCTTCTAGGTTGAAGCGTTCGTCTACAGTAGCAGTTTTTATATTTAGGTTTCACTCTGTTCTCTCCTATATAGAGAGATGAATTTGGAACACTAAATCCAACATGATTTGTAGTAGCTCTTTGAATCTTGACAAAATAAATTAGTTCTCAGTTTTATTTCTATGGTTTGTTTCCTCTTCAAGTAGCCCTAGGCACAGACTGTTGAAAAGCACTTTCATTGAGAGGGGTTGCCAAGCTTCCAAGAAATTACGAGTTTCCGAAATACCAGGAAATTTTTTTTCACCCAATCTTGATGATACGTGGTGGTAAAGATCAGTACACAAATCCCACTTGGCTCACCAAATTGTGTTCTTCTCGGTTGAAGCGTTCATCTACAGTAGCACTTTTTATATTTAGGTTTCCCTATGTTCTCTCCTATATAGATAGATAAATTTGGAACTGTAAATCCAACATGGTTTGTAGTAGCTCTTTGAACCTTGAAAAAAAAAGTAGTTCTCAGTTTTGTCTCTATGGTTTGTTTCCTCTTCAAGTAGCCCTAAGCAGAGACTGTGGAAAAGCACTTTCATTGAAAGGGGTTGCCAAGCTTCCAATAAATTACGAGTTTCGAAATACCAGCAAATTTTTTCACCCAATCTTGATGATACGTGGTGGTAATGACAAGTGCACAAATCCCACTTGGCTCACCAAATTTAGTTCTTCTAAGTTGAAGCTTTCGTTTACAGCAGCAGTTTTTATTTTTAGGTTTCACTCTGTTCTCTCCTATATAGATAGATGAATTTGGAACTCTAAATCCAACATGTTCTGTAGTAGCTCTTTGAAATTTGACAAAATAAAGGAGTTCTCAGTTTTGTCTCTATTGTTTGTGTCCTCTTCAAGTAGCCCTAGGCACAGACTGTGGAAAAGCAATTTCATTGAGAGGGGTTGCCAAGCTTCTAAGAAATAACGAATTTCCGAAATAGCAGCAAATATTTTTTCACCAATCTTGATGATACTTGGTGGTAATGATCAGTACACAAATCCCACTTGGCTCACCAAATTTTGTTCTAACAGGTTGAAGCGTTCGTCTACAGTAGCAGTTTTTATATTTAGGTTTCACTCTGTTCTCTCCTGTAAGGATAGATGAATTTGGAACTCTAAATCCAACATGGTTGGCAGTAGCTCTTTGAAACTGACAAAATAAAGGAGTTCTCAGTTTTTGTCTATGATTTGTTTCCTCTTCAAGTAGCCCTAGGCACAGACTGTGGAAAAGCACATTCATTGAGAGGGGTTGCCAAGCTTCCAAGAAATTACGAGTTTCACAAATACAAGCAAATATTTTTTCAGCCAATCTGGCTGATACGTGGTGGTAATGACAAGTATACAAATCCCACTTGGCTCACCAAATTTTGTTCTTCTTGGTTGAAGCGTTCGTTTACAGTAGCAGTTTTTATTTTTAGGTTTCACTCTGTACTGTCCTATATAGATAAATGAATTTGGAACTCTAAATCCAACATGGTTTGTAGTAGCTCTTTGAAACTTGACAAAATAAAGTAGTTCTCATTTTTATCACTATGGTTTGTTTTCTCTTCAAGTATCTCTAGGCACAAACTGTGGAAAAGGACTTTCATTAAGAGCGGTTGCCAAGTTTCAAAGAAATAACGAGTTTCCGAAATACCAGCAAATATTTTTTCACCCAATCTTGATGACACGTGGTGGAAATGATCGGTACACAAATCCCACTTGACTCACCAAATTTTGTTCTTCTAGGTTGAAGCGTTCGTTTACAGTAGCAGTTTTTATTTTTAGGATTTACTTTGTTCTCTCCTATATAGATCGATGAATTTGGAATTCTAAATCCAACACGGTTTGTAGTAGCTCTTTGAAACTTGAAAAAATAAAGGAGTTCTCAGTTTTGTCTCTATGGTTTGTTTCGTCTTCAAGTTGTCCTAGGCACAGACTGTGGAAAAGCACTTTCATTGAAAGTAGTTGCCAAGCTTCCAAGAAATAACGAGTTTCCGAATACCAGCAAATATTTTTTCACCCAATCTTGATGATACTTGGTGGTAATGATCGGTACACAAATCCCGCTTGGCTCACCAAGTTTTGTTCTTCTACTTGGAAGCGTTCGTTTACAGTAGCAGTTTATATTTTTAGGTTTTCCTCTGTTCTCTCCGATATAGATAGATGAATTTGGAACTCTAAATCCAACATGGCATGTAGTACCTGTATGAAACTTGACAAAATAAAGTAGTTCTCAGTTTTGTTTCAATGGTTTGTTCCCTCTTCAAGTAGCCCTAAGCAGAGACTGTGAAAAGCACTTTCATTGAAAGGGGTTGCCAAGCTTCCAAGAAATTACGATTTTCCGAAATACCAGCAAATATTTTTTCACCCAATCTGGATGATACTTGGTGGTAATGATCAGTACACAAATCCCATTTGGCTCACCAAATTTTGTTCTTATAAGTTGAAGCGTTAGTTTACAGTAGCAGTTTGTATTTTTAAGTTTCACTCTGTTCTCTCCTATATTTATAGATGAATTTTAACTCTACATCCAACATGGGTTGTAGTATCTCTTTGAAACTTGACAAATTAAAGTAGTTCTCTGTTTTTTGTCTATTTTTTGTTTCCACTTCAAGTATCCCTAAGAAGATAGTGTGGAAAAGCACTTTGTTTGAAAGGGGTTGCCAAGCTTCCAAGAAATTACGAGTTTCCGAAATAACAGCAAATATTTTTTCACCCAATCTTGATGATACTTGGTGGTAAGCATCAGTACACAAATACCACTAGGCTCACAAAAGGTTGATTTTCTAGGTTGAAGCGTTCGTTTACAGTATCAGCTTTTATTTTTAGGTTTCACTCTCTGCTCACCTATATAGATAGATGAATTTGGAACTCTAAATCCAACATGGTTTGTAGTAGCTCTTTGAAACTTGACAAAATAAAGTCGTTCTCAGTTGTGTGCCCTTGATTTGTTTTCACTTCAAGTAGCCCTAAGCAGAGAATATGGAAAAGCACTTTCGTTGAAAGGGGTTGCCAAGCTTCCAAGAAATTACGAGTTTCTGAAATACCAGCAAATATTTTTTCACCCAATCTAGATGATACATGCTGGTAATGATCAATACACAAATCCCACTATGCTCACCAAATTTTGGTCTTCTATTTTGAAGCGTTCGTTTACAATAGCAGTTTTTATTTTTAGGTTTTACTCTTTTCTTTTCTATACAGAAAAATGAATTTGGAACTCTAAATGCAACAAGGTTTGTAGTACCTCCTGAAACTTGACAAAATAAAGTAGTTCTCCATTTTGTCTTTATGATTTGTTTCCTCTTTAAGTAGCCCTAAGTAGAGACTGGCGAAAAGCACTTTCTTTGAAAGGGGTTGCCAAGTGTCCAAGAATCTACGGGTTTCCGAAATACCAGCAAATATTTTTTCAATCAATCTTGATGATACTTGGTGGTTATCACAAGTAAACAAATCACACTGGGATCACCAAATTTTGTTCTTCTAGGTTGAAGCGTTCGTTTACAGTAGCAGTTTTTATTTTTCGGTTACACTCTGTTTTCTCATATGTAGATAGATGAATTTGGAACTCTAAATCCAACATGGTTTGTAATAACTCTTTGAAACTTTACAAAATAGAGTAGCTCTCATTTTTGTCTCTATATATTGTTTCCTCTTCAAATACCCCTAATCAGAGACTGGCGAATAGCACTTTCATTGAAAGGGGTTGCCAAGCGTCACAGAATCTAAAAGTCCGAAATACCAGCAAGTATTTTTTCACCAAATCTTGATGATACTTGGTGGTAATGATTAGTATACAAATCCCACTTTGCTCACCAAATTTTGTTTTTCTAGGTTGAAGCGTTCCTTTACAGTAGCAGTTTTTATTTTTAGGTTTTACTATGTTCTTTCCTATACAGATAGATGAATTTGGAAATCTAAATCCAACATGGTTTGTAGTACCTCTTTGAAACTTGACAAAATACCGTATTTCTCAGTTTTGTCTCTATGATTTGTTTCCTCTTCAAGTAGCCCTAAGCAGACACTGACGATAAGCACTTTCTTTGAAAGGGGTTGCCAAGTTAAGAAGAAATTACGAGTTTCCGAAATACCCACGAAATATTTTTTCACAAAATCTTGATGATACTTGGTGGTAATGACAAGTACACAAATCCCACTTGGCTCACCAAATTTTCATCATCCTTGTTGAAGCGTTCATTTACAGTAGCAGTTTTTATTTTTAGGTTTCACACTCTTCTACCTATATAGATAGATGAATTTGAAACTCTAAATCCAACATGGTTTGTAGCAGCTCTTTGAAACTTGACCAAATAGAGTAGCTCTCATTTTTGTGTCTATGGTATGTTTCCTCTACAATACCCCTAATCAGAGACTGGCGAAGAGCAATTTCATTGAAAGGGGTTGCCAAGCGTCCAAGAATCTACGAGTTTCTGAAATAACAGCAAATATTTTTTAACCCAATCTGGATGATACGTGGTGGTAATGACAAGTACACAAATCCCACTTGGCTCACAAAATTTTGTTCTTCTAGGTTGAAGCGTTCGTTTACAGTAGCAGTTTTTATTTTTAGCTTTCCCTCTGTTCTCTCCTATATAGATAGATGAATTTGGAACTCTAAACCCAACATGGTTTGTAGTAGCTCTTTTAAACTTGACAAAAAAATTAGTTCTCAGTTTTCTCTCTATGGTTTGTTTCCTTTTCAATTAGCCTTAAGTAGAGACTGTGGACAAGCACTTTCATTGAAAGGGGTGCCAAGCTTCCAAGAAATAAAGAGTTTCCGAAATACCAGCAAATATTTTTTCACCCAATCTTGATGATACTTGGTGGTCATGATCAGTACACAAATCCCACTTGGCTCACCAAATTTTGTTATTCTAGGTTGAAGCGTTCGTTTACAGTAGCAGTTTTTTATTTTTAGCTTTTACTTTGTTTTCTCCTATATAGATCGATGAATTTGGAAGTCTAATTCCAACATGGTTTGTAGTACCTCTTTGTAACTTGACAAAATAAAGGAGTTCTCAGTTTTGTCTTCTATGCTTTGTTTTCTCTTCATGTAGCCCTAGGCACAGACTGTGGAAAAGCACTTTCATTGAGACAGGTTGCCAAGCTTCTAAGAAATAACGAGTTTCTGAAATACCAGCAAATATTTTTTCAACCAATCTTGATGATACTTGGTGGTGATGATCAGTACACTATTCCAACTTGGCTCACCAAATTTTGTTCTTCTAGGTTGAAGCTTTCGTCTACAGTAGCAGTTTTTATATTTAGATTTCCCTCTGTTCTCTCCTATATAGATCGATGAATTGGAACTCTAAATCCAACAGGGTTTGTAGTAGCTCTTTGAAACTTGACAAAATAAAGGAGTTCTCAGTTTTGTCTCTATGGTTTGTTTCCTCTTCAAGTAGCCCTAGGCACAGACTGTGGAAAAGCACTTTCATTTAAAGGGTTTCCAAGCTTCCAAGAAATAACGAGTTTCTTAAATACCAGCAAATATTTTTTCACCCAATCTTGAGGATACTTCGTGGAAATGATCGGTACACAAATCCCACTTGGCTTACCAAATTTTGTTCTTCTAGTTTGAAGCGTTCGTTTACAGTAGCATTTTATATTTTTAGGTTTCCCTCTGTTCCCTCCTATACTGATAGATGAATTTGGAACTCTAATCCAACATGGCTCGTAGTAGCTCTATGAAACTTGACAAAATAAAGTAGTTCTCAGTTTTGTCTCTATGGTTTGTTCCCTCTTCAAGTAGCCCTAAGCAGAGACTGTGGAAATCACTTTCATTGAAAGAGGTTGCCAAGCTTCCAAAAAATTACGATTTTCCGAAAACCTGCAAATATTTTTTCACCCAATCTTGATGATACTTGGTGGTAATGATCAGTACACAAATCCCACTTGGCTCGCCAAATTTTGTTTCTTGTACGTTGAAGCGTTCATTTACAGTAGCAGTTTGTATTTTTAAGGGTTCACTCTGTTCTCTCCTGTACCTATAGATGAATTTGGATCTCTAAATCCAACATGGGTTGTAGTAGCTCTTTGAAATATGACAAATTAAAGTAGTTCTCTGTTTTGTGTATATGTTTTGTTTCCACTTCAAGTATCTCTAAGAAGATAGTGTGGAAAAGCACTTTGTTGAAAGGGGTTGCCTAGCTTCCAAGAAATTACGAGTTTCCAAAATAACAGCAAATATTTTTTCACCCAAACTTGATGATACTTGGTGGTAACGATCAGTACACAAATACCACTTGCCTCACAACAGGTTGATCTTCTAGGTTGAAGCGTTGTTTACAGTAGCAGTTTTTATTTTTAGGTTCACTCTCTGCTCACTTATATAGGTAGATGAATTTGGAACTCTAAATCCAACATGGTTTGTAGTAGCTCTTTGAAACTTGACAAAATAAAGTAGTTCTCAGTTTTTCTGTATGGTGTGTTTCCTCTTCAAGTAGCACAAAGCAGATACTGGCAAAAAGCACTTTCATACAAATGTGTTGCCAGGATTCCAAGGAATTACGAGTTTCCGAAATACCAGCAAGTATTTTTTCACCCAATCTTGATGATACTTGGTGGTAATGATTTGTATACAAATCCCACTTGGCTCACCAAATTTTGTTATTCTAGGTTGAAGCGTTCGTTTACAATAGCAGGTTTTTTATTTTTAAGTTTCACTCTCTTCTCTTCTATACGTATAGACGAATTTGGAACTCTAAATCCAACATGGTTTGTAGTAGCTCTTTGAAACTTGAAAAAATAAAGGAGTTCTCAGTTTCGTCTCTATGGTTTGTTTCCACTTCAATTATCACTGAGAAGATAGTGTGGGAAAGCACTTTGTTTGAAAGGGATTGCCAAACTTCCAAGAAATTCGAGTTTTCGAAATACCAGCAAATATTATTTCACCCAATCTTGATGATACGTGGTAGTAATGATCAGTACACAAATCCCAATTTGGCTCACCAAATTTTGATCTTCTAGGTTGAAGCGTTCGTTTACAGTAGCAGTTTTTATTTTTAGGTTTCATCTCTGCTCTCCTATATAGATAGATGAATTTGGAACACTAAATCCAACATGGTTTGTAGTAGCTCTTTGAAACTTGACAAAATAAAGTAGTTCTCAGTTGTGAGTTCATGGTTTGTTTCCACTTCAAGTAGCCATAAGCACAGAATATGGAAAAGGACTTTCTTTGAAAAGAGGTTGCCAAGCTTTCAAGAAATTCGAGATTCCGAAATACCAGCAAATAATTTTTCACCAATCTTGATGATACTTGGTGGTAATGACAAGTACACAAATCCCACTTGGATCAACAAATTTTGTTCTTCTGGTTTGAAGCGTTCGTTTACAGTAGCAGTTTTTATTTTTAGGTTTCACTCTGTTCTCTACTATATAGATAGATGAATTTGGAATCTAAATCCAACATGGTTTGTAGTACCTCTTTAAAACTTGACAAAATAAAGTAGTGCTCAGTTTTATCTCTATGATTTGTTTCCTCTTAACATAGCACTAAGCGGAGACGGTGGAAAAGCACTTTCGTTGAAAGGGTTTGCCAAGCTTCCAAGAAATTACGAGTGTCGAAATACCAGCAAATATTTTTTCTTTCAAACTTGATGATACTTGGTGATAATGACAAGTACACAAATCCCAGTTGGGTCACTAAATTTTGTTCTTCTAGGTTGAAGCGTTCGTTTACAGTACCAGTTTTTATTTTTAGGTTTCACTCTCCTCTCTCCTATATAGATTTATGAATTTGCAAATCTAAATCCAACATGGTTTGTAGTAGCTCTTTTAAACTTGACAAAATAAAGGAGTTCTCAGTTTTGTCTCTATGGTTTGTTTCCTCTTCAAGTAGCCCTAGGCACAGACTGTGGAAAAGCACTTTCATTTAAAGGGGTTTCCAAGCTTCCAAGAAATAACGAGTTTCCGAAATACCAGCAAATATTTTTTCACCCAATATTCATGATACTTGGTGGTAATCATCAGTACACAAATCCCACTTGGCTCACCAAATTTTCTTCTTCTAGGTTGAAGCGTTCTTATACAATAGCAGTTTTTATTTTTAGGTTTCACTCTGTTCTCTCCTATATAGATAGATAAATTTGGAACTCTAAATCCAACATGGTTTGTAGTAGCTCTTTGAAACTTGACAAAATAAACTAGTTCTCAATTTTGTCTCTATGGTATGTTTCCTCCAAAATTAGCCCTAAGCAGAGACTGGAGAATAGCACTTTCATTGAAAGGGGTTGCCAAGCGTCCAAGAATCTACGGGTTTCCGAAATATCAGCAAATATTTTTTCACCAAATTTTGATGATACTTGGTGGCAATGATCAGAACACAAATGACACTTGGCTCACCAAATTTTGTTCTTCTAGGTTGAAGCTTTCGTTTACAGCAGCCGTTTTTATTTTTAGTTTTCACTCTGTTCTCTCCTATATAGATAGAGGAATTTGGAACTCTAAATACAACATGGTTTGTAGTAGCTCTTTGAAACTTGACAAAATAAAGTAGCTCTCATTTTGTCTCTATGGATACTTTCCTCTTCAAGTAGCTCTAATCAGTGACTGGCGAATAGCACTTTCATTGAAAGGGGTTGGAAATTTCAAAGAATCTACGTTGTTTCCGAAATACCAGCAAATATTTTTTCGCCCAATCTTGATGATACTTGGTGGTAATGACAAGTACACAAATCAAATTTGGCTCACCAAATTTTGATCTTCTAGGTTGAAGCGTTCGATTACAGAAGTATTTTTTATTTTTAGGTTTCACTCTGTTCTTTCCAATACAGATAGATGAGTTTGGGACTCTGAATCCAAAATAATTTGTAGTAGCTCTTTGAAACTTGACAAAACTAAAGTAGTTCTCAGTTTCTTCGCTATGGTTTGTTTCCTCTTCAAGTAGCCCCAAGCAGATACTTTGGAAAAGCACTTTCATTCAAAGGGGTTGCCAAGCTTCCAAGAATTACGAGTTTCAGAAATACCAGCAAATATTTTTTCACCCAATCTGGATGAAACTTGGTGGTAATAATCAGGAAACAAATCCACTTGGCTCACCAAATTTTTGTTCTTCTAGTTTGAAGCGTTCTTTTACAGTAGCAGTTTTTATTTCTAGGTTTCACTCTCTTCTCTCCTATATAGAAAGATGAATTTAGAACTCTAAATCCAACATGGTTTGTAGTAGCTCTTTGAAACTTGACGAAATAAAGCACTTCTCAGTTTTGTCTCTATGATTTGTTTCCTCTTCAAGTAGCTCTAAGCAGAGACTGTGGAAAAGCACTTTCATTGAAAGGGTTTGCTAAGCCTCCAAGAAATTATGAGTTTCCAAAATACCAGCAAATAATTTTTCTCTCAATCTTGATGATACTTGGTGGTAATGATCAGTTCCAAATTCCACTTGGCTTACCAAATTTTGTTCTTCTAGGTTGAAATGTTCTTTTACAGTCGTAGTTTTATTTTTAGGTTTCCATCTGTTCTCTCCTATATAGATAGATGAACTTGGAACTCTAAATCCAACATGGTTTGTAGTAGCTCTTTGAAATTTGAGAAAATTATGTAGTTCTCAGTTTTGTCTCAATGGTTTGTTTCTTCTTCAAGTAGCCCTAATCAGAGACTGGTGAAAAGCACTTTCAATGAAAGGGGATGCCAAGCGTCCAAGAATCTAAGAGTTTCCGAAATACCAGCAAACATTTTTTCAACCCACTCTTGATGATACTTGGTGGTAATGATCAGTATACAAGTCACAGTTGGCTCACCAAATTTTGTTCATCTAGGTTGAAGTGTTCGTTTACAGTAGCAGTTATATTTCTGGGTTTCACTCTGTTGTTTCCTATATAGATGGATGAATTAGGAACTCTAAATCCAACATGGTTTGAAGTAGCTCTTTGGAACGTGACAAAATAAGAGTAGCTCTCATTCTTGTCTCTAAGGATTGTTTTTTCTTCAAGTAGCCCTAATCAGAGACTGGCGAATAGCACTTTCATTTAAAGGGGTTGACAAACTTCCAAAAAATTCCGAGTATCCGAAATACCAGCAAGTATTTTTTCACCCAAACTTGATGATACTTGGTGGTAATGACAAGTACACAAATCCCACTTGGATCACCAAATTTTGTTCTTCTAGTTGAAGCGTTGTTTACAGTAGCAGTTTTTATTTTTAGTTTCACTCTCTTCTCTCCTATATAGATAGATGAATTTGGAACTCTAAATCCAACATGGTTTGTAGTAGCCTCTTTGAATCTTGACAAAATAAAGTAGTTCTCAGTTTTGTCTCTACGGTTTGTTTCCTCTTCAAGTAGCCCTAAGCAGAGACTGGAGAATAGCACTTTCTTTGAAAGGTGTTGCCAAGCGTCCAAGAATCTACGGGTTTCCCAAATACCAGCAAATATTTTTCAACCCAATCTTGATGATACTTGGTGGTAATGATCAGTACACAAATCCCACTTGGCTCACCAAATTTTGATCTTCTAGGTTGAAGAGTTCGTTTACAGTAGCATTTTTTTTTATTTTTAGGTTTCACTCTGTTCTCTCCTATATAGATAGATGAATTTGGAACTCTAAATCATACATTGGTTTGAAGTAGCTCTTTGAAACTTGACAAAATAATGTAGTTCTCAGTTTTGTCTCTATGGTTTGTTTCCTCTTCAAGTAGCTGTAAGCAGAGACTGTTGAAAAGCACTTTCATTGAAAGGGGTTGCCAGCTTCCAAGAAATTCCGAGTTTCTGAAATACCAGCAAATGTTTTTTCACCCAATCTTGATGATACTTGGTGGTAAAGATCAGTACATAAATCCCACTAGGCTCACCAAATTTTGTTCTTCTATGTTGAAGCGTTCTTTTAGAGTAGCAGGGTTTTTTTAGGTTTTACTCTGTTCTCTCCTATATAGATAGATGAATTTGAACACTAAATCCAACATGGTTCGTAGTAGCTCATTGAAACTTGACAAAATAAAGTATTTCTCAGTTTTGTCACTATGGTTTGTTTCCTCTTCAATTAGCCCTAAGCAGAGACTGTGGAAAAGCACATTCATTGAAAGGGGTTGCCATGCTTCCAAGAAATTACGAGTTTCCGAAATACCAGCAAATATTTTTTCACCCAATCTTGATACTTTGTGGTAATGATCAGTACACAAATCTCACATGGCTGACCAAATTCTGTTCTTCTAGGTTGAAGCGTTCATTTACAGTAGAAGTTTTAATTTTTAGGTTTCCCTGTGTTCTCTCCTATATAGATAGAGGATTTTGGAACTCTAAATCCAAAATTGTTTGTAGTAGCTCTTTGAAACTTGACAAAATAAAGTAGTACTCAGTTTTGTCTCGATGGTTTGTTTCCTTTCAAGTAGCCCTAGGCACAGACTGTGGAAAAGCACTTTCATATAAAGGGGTTGCCAAGCTTCCAAAAAATTACAAGTATCCGAAATACCAGCGAATATTTTTTCACCCAATCCTGATGATACTTGGTGGTAATGATCAGTACACAAATCCTTCTTGGCTCACCAAATTTTGTTCTTCTAAGTTGAAGCTTTCATTTACAGTAGCAGTTTTTATTTTTAGGTTTCACTCCATTCTCTTCTATATAGATAGATGAATTTGGAACTCTAAATCCAACATGGTTTGTATTAGCTCTTTGAAACTTGAAAAAATAAAGTAGCTCTCATTTTTGTCATATGGATTGTTTCCTCTTCAAGTAGCTCTAATCAGAGACTGGCGAATAGCACTTTCATTGTAAGGGGTTGCCAAGCATCTAAGAATCTACGATTTTCCGAAATACCAGCAAATATTTTTTCGCCCAATCTCGATGATGCTTGGTGGTAATGATCAGTACATAAATCCCACTTGGCTCACCTAATTTTGTTATTCTAGGTTGAAGCGTTCGTTTACAGTAGCAGTTTTTATTTTGAGGTTTCACTCTGTTCTCTCCGATATAGATAGATGAACTTGGAACTCTAAATCCACCATGGTTTGTAGTAGCTCTTTGAAATTTGACAAAATAAAGTAGTTCTCATTTTTGTCTCTATGGTTTGTGTCCTCTTCAGGTAGCCCTAATCAGAGACTGGCGAATAGCACTTTCATTGAAAGGGGTTGACAAGCTTCCAAGAAATTCCGAGTATCCGAAAAACCAGCAAATATTTTTTCACCCAAACTTGATGATACTTGGTGGTAATGACAAGTACACAAATCCCACTTGGATCACCAAATTTTGTTCTTCTAGGTTGAAGCGTTCCTTTACACTAGCAGTTTTTATTTTTAGGTTTCACTCTCTTCTCTCCTATATAGATAGATGAATTTGGAACTCTAAATCCAACATGGTTTGTAGTAGCTCTTTGAAACTTGACAAAATAAAGCAGTTCTCAGTTTTTTCTCTATTGTTTGTTTGCCCTTCAAGTAGCCCTAAGCAGAGACTGGAGAATAACACTTTCTTTGAAAGGGGTGTCCAAGCGTCCAATAATCTAAGGGTTTCCAAAATACCAGCAAATATTTTTCAACCCAATCTTGATGATACTTTGTGGTTATGACAAGTACAAAAATTCCACTTGGCTCACCAAATTTTGAACTTCTAGGTTGAAGCATTTTTTTACATTAGCAGTTTTTATTTTTAGGTTTCACTCTATTCTCTCCTGTATAGAAAGATTAATTTGGTTCTCTAAAACCAACATGGTTTGTAGTAGCTCTTGAAACTGGACAAAATAAAGTAGTTCTCATATTTGTCTCTATGGTTTGTTTCCTCTTCAAGTAGCACTAAACAGAGGCTGTGGAAAAGCACTTTCATTGAAAGTGGATGCCAAGCTTTCAAGATATTACGAGTTTCCGAAATACCAGCAAATATTTTTTCACCCAATCTTGATGATACGTGGTGGTTATGACAAGTACACAATTCCCACTTGGATTACCACATTTTGTTCTTCTAGTTTGAAGCGTTCGTTTACATTTGCAGTTTTTATTTTTAGGTTTCACTCTGTTCTCTCCTATATAGATAGATGAATTTGGACCTCTAAATCCAACATGGTTTGTAGTAGCTCTTTGAAAATTGCCAAAATAAAGTAGTTCTCATATTGGTCTCTATGGTTTTTTTTCTCTTCATGTAGCCCTAAGCAGAGACTGTGGAAAAGCACTTTCATTGAAAGAGGATGCGAAGCTTTCAAGAAATTAAGAGTTTCCGAAATACCAGCAAATATTTTTTCACCCAATCTTGATGATACTTGGTGGTAATGATCAGTACAAAAATCCAACTTGGCTCACCAAATTTTGTTCTTCTAGGTTGAAGCATTCGTTTACAGTAGCATTTATTATATTTAGGTTGCACTCTGTTCTCTCCTATATAGATAGATGAATTTGGAACTCTAAATCCAACATGGTTTGTAGTAGCTCTTTGAAACTTGACAAAACAAAGTAGTTCTCAGTTTTCTCTCTATGGTTGGTTTCCTCTTCAATAGCCCTAAGCAGAGAGTGGCGAGAAGCACTTTCATTGAAAGGGTGTGCCAAGCTTCCAAGAAATTCCGAGTTTCCGAAATACCAGCAAATATTTTTTCACCCAATCTTGATGATACTGGGTGGTTATTACAAGTACACAAATCCCACTGGAATCATGAAGTTTTGGTCTTCTAGGTTGAAGGGTTCGTTTACAGTAGCAGTTTTTATTTTTAGGTTTCACTCTGTTCTCTCCTACATAGATAGATGAATTTGGAACTTTAAATCCAACATGGTTTGTAGTAGCTCTTTGAAAATTGACAAAAAAAAATGTAATTCTCAGTTTTGTCTCTATGGTTTGTTTCCTCTTCAAGTAGCCCTAATCAGAGTCGGGCGAATAGCACTTTCATAGAAAGGGGTTGCCAAGCGTCCAAGAATCTACGGGTTTACGAAATACCAGCAAATATTTTTTCGCCCAATCTTGATGATACTTGGTGGTAATAATCAGTATTCAAATCCCACTAGGCTCACCAAATTTTGTTTTTCTATGTTTAGGCGTTCGTTTACAGTAGCAGTTTTTATTTTTAGTTTTCACTCTGTTGTCTCCTATATAGATAGATGAATTTGGAACTCTAAATCCAAAATGGTTTGTAGTAGGTCTTTGAAACTTGAAAAAATAAAGTAGTTCTCACTTTTATCTCTATGGTTTTTTTCCTCTTCATGAAGCCCTAAGCAGAGACTGGCGAATAGCACTTTCATTGAAAGGGGTTGCCAATCGTCCAAGAATATACGGCTTTTCGAAATACCAGCAAATATTTTTTCGCCCAATCTTGATGATACTTGGTGGTAATTATCAGTATTCAAATCCCACTAGGCTCAACAAATTTTTTTCTTCTTCGTTGAAGCGTTTGTTTACAGTAGCAGTTTTTATTTTTAGGTTTCCCTTTGTTCTCTCCTATATAGATAGACGAATTTGGAGCTCTAAATCCAACATGGTTTGCAGTAGTTCTTTGAAACTTGACAAAAAATAAGTAGTTCTCAGTTTTGTCTCTATGGTTTGCTTTATCTTCAAGTAGCCCTAATCAGAGACTGAGGAATAGCACTTTCATTGAAAGGGGTTGCCAAGCGTCCAAGAATCTACGGGTTTCCGAAATACCAGCAAATATTTTTTGGCCCAAAGTTGATGATACTTGGTGGAAATGAGCTGTATTCAAATCCCACTTGGATTACCAAATTTTGTTCTTCTAGGTTGAAGCTTTCATTTACAGTAGCAGTTTTTATTTTTAGGTTTCACTCTGTTCTCTCCTATATATACAGATGAATTTGGATCTCTAAATCCAACATGGTTTTTAGTAGCTCTTTGAAACTTGACAAAATAAAGTAGTTCTCAATTTTGTCTTTACGGTTTGTTTCCTCTTCTAGTAGCCCTAAGCAGAGACTGGAGAATAGAACTTTCTTTGAAAGGTGTTGCCAAGCGTCCAAGAATCTACGGGTTTCCAATATACCAGCAAATATTTTTCAACCCAATCTTGATGATACTTGGTGGTAATGACAAGTACACAAATCCCACTTGGATCACCAAATTTTGTTCTTCTAGGTTGAAGCGTTCGTTTACAATAGCAGTTTTTATTTTTAGGTTTCACTCTGTTCTCTCCAATACAGATAGATGAATTTGGAACTCTAAATCCAACATGGTTTGTAGTAGCTCTTTGAAACTTGAAAAAATAAAGTAGTTCTCAATTTTGTCTCTGGTTGGTTTCCTCTTCAATAGCCCTAAGCAGAGAGTGGCGAGAAGCACTTTCATTGAAAGGGTGTGCCAAGCTTCCAAGTAATTCCGAGTTTCCGAAATACCTGAAAATATTTTTTCGCCCAAACTTGATGATACTTGGTGGAAATAACAAGTACACAATTTCCACTGGGATCACCAAATTTTGTTCTTCTAGGTTGAAGCGTTCGTTTACAGTAGCAGTTTTTATTTTCAGGATTCATTCTGTTCTCTCCTATATAGATGGATGAATTTGGAACTCTAAATCCAACATATTTTGTAGTAGCTCTTTGAAACTTGACAAAATAAAGTAGTTTTCAGTTTTTTTCTGTACTGTTTGTTTCCTCTTCAAGTAGCCCTAAGCAGAGACTGGGGAATAGCACTTTCATTGAAAGGGGTTGCCAAGCGTCCAAGAATCTACGGGTTTCCGAAATACCAGCAGATATTTTTTCGCCAAAACTTGATGATACTTGGTGGAAATGACAAGTACACAATTCCCACTGGGATCACCAAATTTTGTTCTTCGAGGTTGAAGCGTTCATTTACAATAGCATTTTTTATATTTAGGTTTCACTCTGTTCTCTCCTATATAGATATATGAATTTGGATCTCTAAACCCAACATGGTTTTTAGTAGCTTTTTAAAACTTGACAAAATAAAGTAGTTCTCAGTTTTGTCTCTATGGTTTGTTTCCACTTCAAGTAGCCCTAAGCAGAGTCTGTGGAAAAGCACTTTCATTGAAAGGGGTTGCCACACTTCCAAGATATTCCGAGTTTCTGTGAAACCAGCAAATATTTTTTCACCCAATCTTGATGATACTTGGTGGTAATGATCAGTACAAAAATCCCACTTGGCTCACCAAATTTTGTTCTTCTAGGTTGAAGTGTTCGTTTACAGTAGCAGTTTTTATTTTTAGGTTGCACTCTGTTCTCTTCTATATAGATAGATGATTTTGGAACTCTAAATCCAACATGGTTTGTAGTAGCTCTTTGAAACTTGACAAAATAAAGTTGATCTCAGTTTTGTCTCTATTGCTTGTTTCCTCTTCAAATAGCCCTAAGCAGACAGAGGCGAAAAGCACTTTCATTGAAAGGGGTTGCCAAGCTTCCAAGAAATTACGAGTTTCAGAAATACCAGCAAATATTTTTTAACCCAATCTTGATGATACTTGGTGGTAATGACAAGTACACAAATCCCACTTGGATCACCAAATTTTGTTCTTCTAAGTTGAAGCGTTCGCTTAAAGTAGCAGTTTATATTTTTAGGTATCACTCTGTTCTGTCTATATGGATAGATGAATTTGGAACTCTAAATACAACATGGTTTGTAGTAGTTTTTTGAAACTTCACAAAATAAAGTAGTTCTCAGTTTTGTCTCTATAGTTTGTTTCCTCTTCAAGTAGCCCTAAGCAGAGAGTGGCGAAAAGCACTTTCATTGAAAGGGGTTGCCAAGCTTCAAAGAAATTCCGAGTTTCCGAAATACCAGCAAGTATTTTGTCACCCAATCTTGATGATACTGGGTAGTAATGACAAGTACACCTCCCACTGGGATCACAAAATTTTGTTCTTCTAGGTTGAAGCGTTCATTTAAAGTAGCAGTTTTTATTTTTAGGTTTCACTCTCTTCTCTCCTATATAGATAGATGAATTTGGAACTCTAAATCCAACATGGTTTGTAGTAGCTCTTTGATACTTGACAAAATAAAGTAGTTCTCAGTTTTGTCTCTACGGTTTGTTCCCTCTTAAGTAGCCCAAACAGAGACTGGCGAATAGCACTTTCATTGAAAGGGGTTGCCAAGCGTCCAAGAATCTACGGGTTTCCGAAATACCAGCAAAAATTTTTTGGACCAATCTTGATGATAATTGGTGGAAATGATCAGTATTCAAATCCCACTTGGCTCACCAAATTTTGTTCTTCTAGGTTGAAGCGTTCGTTTACAGTAGCAGTTTTTATTTTTTGTTTTCACTCTCTTCTCTCCTATATAGATAGAGGAAATTGGAATTCTAAATTCAACATGGTTTGTAGTACCTCTTTGAAACTTGACAAAATAACGTAGTTCTCAGTTTTGTCTCTTTGGTTTCTTTCCACTTCATGTAGCCCTAAGCAAAGACTGAGGAAAAGCACTTTCATTGAAAGCGTTTGCCAAGCTTCCAAGAAATTACGAGTTTCTGAAATACTAGCAAATATTTTTTCACCCAATCTTGATGATAGTTGGTGGTTATGACAAGTACACAAATCCCACTGGGATCACCAAATTTTGATCTTCTAGGTTGAAGCGTTCGTTTACAGTAGCAGTTTTTATTTTTAGGTTTCACTCTGTTTTCTCCTATATAGATAGATGAATTCGGAACTCTAAATCCAACATGGCTTGTAGTAGCTATTTTAAAATTGACAAAATAAAGTAGTTCTCAGATTTGTCTCTATGGTCTCTGTTTTATTCAAGTAGCCTTCAGCAGAGAAAGGAGAAAAGCACTATCATTGAAAGGGGTTGCCATGCTTCCAAGAATTTCGAGATTCTGAAATACCAGCAAATATTTTTTCACCCAATCTTGATGATACTTGGTGGTAATGACAAGTACACAAATCCCCCTTGGATCACCAAATTTTGTTTTTCTATGTTGAAGCGTTTGTTTACAGTAGCATTTTTAATTTTTAAGTTTCACTCTGTTCTCTCCTATATATATAGATGAATTTGGAATTCTAAATAAATCATGGTTAGTAGTAGCTCTTTGATACTTGACAAAGTAAAGGAGTTCTCAGTTTTGTCTCTATGGTTTGTTCCTTCTTAAGTAGCCTTAAGCAGAGACTGGCGATAGCACTTTCATTGAATGAGGTTGCCCAGCGTCCATGAATCTACAGGTTTTCGAAATAACAGCAAATATTTTTTCGACCAATCTTGATGATAATTGGTGGAAATGATCAGTATTCAAATCCCACTTGGCTCACCAAATTTTGTTCTTCTAGGTTGAAGCGTTCATTTACAGGAGCAGTTTTTATTTTTTGTTTTCACTCTCTTCTCTCCTATATAGATAGAGGAATTTGGAATTCTAAATTCAACATGGTTTGTAGTACCCCTTTGAAACTTGACAAAATAGAGTAGTTCTCAGTTTTGTCTCTTTGGTTTCTTTCCACTTTATGTAGCCCTAAGCAAAGACTGAGGAAAAGCAATTTCATTGAAAGCGTTTGCCAAGCTTCCAAGAAATTACGAGTTTCTTAAATACCAGCAAATATTTTTCCACCCAATCTTGATGATAGTTGGTGGTTATGACAAGTACACAAATCCCACTGGGATCACCAAATTTTGTTCTTCTAGGTTGAAGCATTCGTTTACAGTAGCAGTTTTTATTTTTGGGTTTTACTCTGTTTTCTCCTATATAGATAGATGAATTTGGAACTCTAAATCCAACATGGCTTGTAGTAGCTATTTTAAAATTGACAAAATAAAGTAGTTCTCAGATTTGTCTCTATGGTTTCTGTTTTATTCAAGTAGCCCTAAGCAGAGAAAGGCGAAAAGCACTATCATTGAAAGGGGTTGCCATGCTTCCAAGAAATTCCGAGATTCCGAAATACCAGCAAATATTTTTTCACCCAATCTTTATGATACTTGGTGGTAATGACAAGTACACAAATCCCACTTGGATCACCAAATTATGTTCTTCTATGTTGAAGCGTTTGTTAACAGTAGCATTTTTAATTTTTATGTTTCACTCTGTTCTCTCCTATATATATAGATGAATTTGGAATTCTAAATAAAACATGGTTAGTAGTAGCTCTTTGACACTTGACAAAGTAAAGGAGTTCTCAGTTTTGTCTCTACGGTTTGTTCCTTCTTAAGTAGCCTTAAGCAGAGACTGGCGAATAGCACTTTCATTGAAAGAGGTTGCCCAGCGTCCAAGAATCTACGGGTTTCCGAAATACCAGCAAATATTTTTTCGCCCAATCTTGATGATACTTCCTGGAAATGATCCGTATTCAAATCCCACTTGGCTCACCAAATTTTGTTCTTCTAAGTTGAAGTGTTCGTTTAAAGTAGCAGTTTATATTTTTAGGTTTCACTCTGTTCTCTCCTATATAGATAGATGAATTTGGAACTCTAAATCCAACATGGTTTGTAGTAGTTTTTTGAAACTTGACAAAGTAAAGTAGTTCTCAGTTTTGTCTCTATGGTTTGTTTCCTCTTCAAGTAGCCCTAAGCAGAGAGTGGCGAAAAACAGTTTCATTGAAAGGGGTTGCCAAGCTTCCAAAAAATTCCGAGTTTCCGAAATACCAGCAAGTATTTTTTCACCCAATCTTGATGATACTTGGTAGTAACGACAAGTACACATCCCAGTTGGATCACCAAATTTTGTTCTTCTAGGTTGAAGCGTTCGTTTACAGTAGCAGTGTTTATTTTTAGGTTTCACTCTCTTCTCTCCTATATAGATAGATGAATTTGGAACTCTCAATCCAACATGGTTTGTAGTAGTTCTTTGAAACTTGACAAAGTAAAGTAGTTCTCAGTTTTGTCTCAATGGTTGGTTTCCTTTCAAGTAGCCCTAAGCAGAGACTGTGGAAAAGCACTTTCATTGAAAGGGGTTGCCAAGCTTCCAAGAAATTACGAGTTTTCGAAATACAAGCAAATATTTTTTCACCCAATTTTGATGATACTTGGTGGTTATGACAAGTACACAAGTCCCACTTGGCTTACCAAATTTTGAACTTCTAGGTTGAAGGGTTCATTTACAGTAGCAGATTTATTTTTAGGATTCACTCTGTTCTCTCCTATATAGATAGAGGAATTTGGAACTCTAAATCCAACATGGTTTGTAGTAGCTCTTTGAAACTTGACGAAAAAAAGTAGTTCTCAGTTTTGTCTCTATGGTTTGTTGACTCTTCAAGTATCCCTAGGCACAGACTGTGGAAAAGGACTTTCATTGAGAGGGATTGCCAAGCTTCTAAGAAATAACAAGTTTCCGAAATACCAGCAAATATTTTTTCACCCAATCTTGATGATACTTGGTGGTAATGATCAGTACACAAATCCCACTTGGCTCACCAAATTTTGTTGTTCTAGGTTGAAGCGTTCATTTACAGTAGCAGATTTATTTTTAGGATTCACTTTGTTCTATCCCATATAGATAGAGGAATTTTGAACTCTAAATCCAACATGGTTTGTAGTAGTTCTTTGAAACTTGACAAAATAAAGTAGTTCTCAGTTTTGTTTCTATGGTTTGTTTCTTCTTCAAGTATCCCTAAGCATAGAGTGGCGAAAAGCACTTTCATTGAAAGGGGTTGCAAGATTAGAAGAAATTCCGAGTTTACGAAACACCATCAAATATTTATTCACTTAATCTTGATGATACTTGGTGGAAATGATCAGTATTCAAATCCCATTTGGCTCACCAAATTTTCTTCTTCTAGGTTTTAGCGTTCGTTTACAGTAGCAGTTTTTATTTTTTGGTTTCACACTGTTCTCTCCTACATAGATAGATAAATTTGGAACACTAAATCCAACATGGTTTGTAGTAGCTCTTTGAAACTTAAAAAAATAAAGTAGTTCTCAGTTTTGTCTCTATGGTTTGTTTCCTCTTAAGTAGCCCTAAGCAGAGACGGGCGAATAGCACTTTCATTGACAGGGGTTGCCAAGCGTCCACGAATCTACGGGTTTCCAAAATTCCAGCAAATATTTTTTCTCCCAATCTTGATGATACTTCGTGGAAATGATCTGTATTCAAATCCCACTTGGCTCACCAAATTTTGTTCTTCTAGGTTGAAGCGTTCGTTAACAGTAGCAGTTTTTATTTTTTGGTTTCACTCTGTTCTCTCCTACATAGATAGATAAATTTGGAACACTAAATCCAACATTGTTTGTATTAGCTCTTTGAAACTTAACAAAATAAAGTAGTTCTCGTTTTGTCTCTATGGTTTGTTTCCTCTTCAAGTAGCCCTAAGCAGAGACTGTGGAAAAGCACTTTCAATGAAAGGTGTTGCCAAGCTTCCAAGAAATTACGAGTTTCCGAAATACCAGCAAATATTTTTTCACAAAATCTTGATGATACTTGGTGGTAATGACAAGTACACAAATCCCAATTGGATCAACAAATTTTGTTCTTTTAGGTTGAAGCGTTCGTTTACAGAAGCAGTTTTTATTTTTAGGTTTCAATCTGTTCTCTCCTATATAGATAGATGAATTTGGAAATCTAAATCCAACATGGATTGTAGTAGCTCTTTGAAACTTAACAAAGTAAAGTAGTTCTCAGTTTTGTCTCAATGGTTTGTTCCCTTTTCAAGTAGCCCTATGCAGAGACTGTAGAAAAGCACTTTCATTGAAAGGGGTTGCCAAGCTTCCAAGAAATTACGAGTTTTCGAAAAACAAGCAAATATTTTTTCACCCAATCTTGATGATACTTGGTGGTTATGACAAGTACACAAATCCCACTTGGGTCACCAAATTTTGAACTTCTAGGTTGAAGCGTTCGTTTACAGTACCAGATTTATTTTTAGGTTTCACTCTGTTCTCTCCTATATAGATAGAGGAATTTGGAACATTAAATCCAACATGGTTTGTAGTAGATCTTTGAAACTTGACAAAGTAAAGTAGTTGTCAGTTTTGTCTCATTGGTTTGTTTCCTTTTCAAGTAGCCCTAAGCAGAGACTGTGGAAAAGCACTTTCATTGAAATTACGAGATTCCAAAATAAAAGTAAATATTTTTTCACCCAATCTTGATGATACTTGGTGGTAAATTTCAGTACACAAATCCCACTTGGCTCACAAAATTTTGTTCTTCTAGGTTGAAGCGTTCCTTTAGAGTAGAAGATTTTATTTTTAGGTTTCCCTCTCTTCTCTCCTATATTGATAGATGAATTTGGAAGTATAAATCTACCATGGTTGGTAGTAGCTCTTTGAAACTTGACAAATAAAGTAGTTCTCATTTTTGTCTCTATGGTTTGTTTCCTCTTCAAGCAGACCTAATCAGAGACTGGCGAAGAGCACTTTCATTGAAAGGGGTTGCCAATTGTCCAAGAATCTACGTGTTTCCGAAATACATGCAAATATTTTTTCGCCCAATGTTGATGATACTTGGTGGTAATGATCAGCATACAAATCCCACTTGGCTCACCAAATTTTGTTCTTCTAGGTTGAAGCGTTCGTATACAGTAGCAGTTGTTATTTTTAGGTTTCACGCTCTTCTCTCCTATATAGATAGATGAATTTGGAACTCTAAATCCAACATGGTTTGTAGTAGCACTTTCAAAATTGACAAAATAAAGTAGTTCTCAAATTTGTCTCTATGGTTTGTTTCCTCTTCAAGTAGCCCTAATCAGAGAGTGACGAAAAGAACTTTCATTGAAAGGGGTTGCCAAGCGTCCAAGAATCTACGGGTTTCCGAAATACCAGCAAATATTTTTTCACCCAATATTGATGATACTTGGTGGTAATGATCAGTACACAAATCCCACTTGGCTCACCAAATTCAGTTCTTCTAGGTTGAAGAGTTCTTTTACAGTAGCAGTTTTTATTTTTAGGTTTCACTCTGTTCTCTCCTATATAGATAGATGAATTTTGAACTCTAAATCCAACATGGTTTGTAGTAGCTGTTTGAACCTTGTCAAAATAAAGTAGTTCTCAGTTTTATATCTGTGGTTTGTTTCCTCTTCAACAAGCCCTAACCAGAGAGTGGCGAAAAGCACTTTCATTGAAAGGGGTTGCCAAGCTTCCAAGAAATTCTGAGTTTCCGAAATGCCAGCAAATATTTTTTGACCCAATCTTGATGATACTTGGTGGTAATGACAAGTACACAAATCCCACGTGGATCACCAAATTTTGTTCTTCTAGGTTGAAGCGTTCGTTTACAGCAGCAGTTTTTATTTTTAGGTTTCACTCTCTTGTCTACTATATAGATAGATGAATTTGGAACAATAAATCGAACATGGTTTGTAGTAGCTCTTTGAAACTTGACAAAATAAAGTAGTTCTCTGTTTTGTCTCTACGGTTTATTTCCTCTTCAAGTAGCCCTAAGCAGAGAGTGACGAAAAGCACTTTAATTGAAAGGGGTTGCCAAGCTTCCAAGAAATTCTTAGTTTCCGAAATACAAGCAAATTTTTTTCACCAAATCTTGATGATACTTGGTGGTAATGACAAGTACACAAATCCTACTTGGATCACCAAATTTTGTTCTTCAAGGTTGAAGCGTTCGTTTAGAGTACAAGTTTTTATTTTTAGGTTTCCCTCTGTTCTCTCCTATATAGATGGATGAATTTGGAACTATAAATCTACCATAGTTGGTAGTAGCTCTTTGATACTTGACAAAATAAAGTAGTTCTCATTTTTGTCTCTATGATTTGTTTCCTCTTCAAGTAGCCCTAATCAGAGACTGGCGAAGAGCACTTTCATTGAAAGGGGTTGCCAAGCGTCCAAGGATCGACGTGTTTCCGAAATACATGCAAATATTTTTTTCCCAATGTTGATGATCCTTGGTGGTAATGATCAGTATACAAATCCCACTTGGCTCAACAAATTTTGTTCTTCTAGGTTGAAGCGTTCGTATACAGTAGCAGTTTTTATTTTTAGGTTTCACGCTCTTCTCTCCTATGTAGATAGATGATTTGGAACTCTAAATCCAACATGGTTTGTAGTAGCACTTTTAAACTTGACAAAATAACGTAGTTCTCAGCTTTGTCTCTATGGTTTGTTTCCTCTTCACGTAGCCCTAATCAGAGTGTGACAAAAAGCACTTTCATTGAAAGGGGTGGTCAAGCTTCCAAGAAATTCTGAGTTTCCGAAATACAAGCGAATATTTTTTCACCAAATCTTGATGATACTTCGTGGTAATGACAAGTACATAAATCCTACTTGGATCACCAATTTTTTTTCTTCTAGGTTGAAGCGTTCGTTTACAATAGCAGTTTTTATTTTTAGGTTTCACTCTGTTCTCTCCTATATAGATAGATGAATTTGGAACTCTAAATCCAACACGGTTTGTAGTAGCTGTTTGAAACTTAACAAAATAAAGTAGTTCTCAGTTTTGTCTCTGTGGTTTGTTTCCTCTTCAAGTCGCCCTAATCAGAGACTGGCGAAGAGCACTTTCATTGAAAGGGGTTTCCAAGCGTCCAATAATCTAAGTGTTTCCAAAATACCAACAAATATTTTTCCACCAAATCTTGGTGCTAATGATTAGTACAAAAATCCAACTTGGCTCACCTAATTTGTTCTTCTAGGTTGAAGCATTCGTTTATAGTAGCAGTTTGTATTTTCAGGTTTCACTCTGTTCTCTCCTATATAGACGATGAATTTGGAACTCTAAATCCAACATGGTTTTTAGTAGCACTTTCAAACTTGACAAAATAAAGTAGTTCTCAGTTTTGTCTCTACAGTTTGTTTCCTTTTCAAGTAGCACTAAGCAGAGACTAGCGAATAGCACTTATTGAAAGGGGTGTCAAAGCATCCAAGAATCTACGGGTTTCCGAAAAACCAGCAAATATTTTTTCACCCAATATTGATGATACTTGGTGGTAATGATCAGTACACAAATCCCACTTGGCTCACCAAATTTTGTTCTTCTAGTTTGAAGCGTTCGTTTACAGTAGAAGTTTTCATTTTTGGTTTCACTCTGTTCTCTCCTAAATACATAGATAAATTTGGAAGTACAAATCCAACATGGCTTGTAGTAGCTCTTTGAAACTTAACAAAACAAAGTAGTTCTCAGTTTTGTCTCTTCCGTTTGTTTCCTCTTCAAGTAGCCCAAAGCAGAGACTGGCGAATAGCACTTTCGTTGAAAGGGGTTGCTAATCTTCCATGAAATTCCGAATTTCCGAAATACCAGCAAATATTTTTTCACCCAATCTTGATGATACTTGGTGGTCATGACAAGTACAAAAATCCCACTTGGATCATTAAATTTTGTTCTTCTAGACTGGCGAATAGCACTTTCATTGAAAAAGGTTGCCAAGCGTCCAAGAATCTACGGGTTTCTGAAATACCAGCAAATATTTTTTCGCCCATCCTGATGATACTTGGTGGTAATGATCAGTATTCACATCCCACTTGGCTCACCAAATTTTGTTCTCCTAGTTTGAAGCGATCGTTTACAGTAGCAGTTTTTATATTTAGGTTTCACTCTGTTCTCTTCTATATAGATAGAAGAATTGGAACTCTAAATCCAACATGGTTTGTAGTAGCTCTTTGAAACTTGACAAAATAAAGTAGTTCTCAGTTTTGTCTCTATGGTTTGTTTCCTCTTCAAGTAGCCCTAAGCAGAGACTGGCAAATAGCACTTTCATTGAAAGGGGTTGCCCAGCGTCCAAGAATCTACGGGTTTCCGAAATACCAGCAAATATTTTTTCGCCCAATCTTGATGATACTTGGTGGAAATGACAAGTACACAAATCCCACTTGGATCAAAAAATTTTGTTATTCTAGGCTGAAGCGTTCGTTTACAGTAGCAGTTTTTATTTTTAGGTTTCACTCTGTTCTCTCCTATATAGATATATGAATTTTGAACTCTAAATCCAACATGGTTTGTAGTAGCTCTTTGAAACTTGACAAAATAATGTAGTTCTCAATTTTGTCTCTATGGTTCTTTTCCTCTTCAAGCAGCCCTAAGCTGAGAGTGGCGAAAAGCACTTTCATTGAAAGGGGTTGCCAAGCTTCCAAGAAATTCCGAGTTTTCGAAATACCAGCAAATATTTCTCCACCCAATCTTTTTTTTTATTCATTGTTCAAAACCCTACAATGCTCTTGACATATCATATTTCATACATTAGCATATATTAGCTTCAAGTGAGTTATGAACTCCCTTTTTTACCCCAAGTAGAGATTGCAGAATCATATGGGTTACACATCCACATTTTTACATAATACCATACTAGTAACTGTTGTATTCTGCTGCCTTTCCTATCCTCTACTATTCCCCCTTTCCTCCCCTCCCATCTTCTCTCTCTACCCCTTCTACTGTAATTCATTTCTCACCTTGTTTGTTTTCGCATTCCACTTACAACATCTTATATGTAATTTAGTATAACAATGAGGGTTTCCCTCCGTTTCCATGCAATTCCTCTTTTCTCTCCCTTTCTCTCCCACCTCATGTCTCTCTTTAATGTTAATCATTTCTTCCTGCTCTTCCTCCCTGCTTTATTCTAAGTTGTTCTCATTATATCAAAGAAGACATTTGGTATTTGTTTTTTAGGGATTGGCTAGCTTCACTAAGCATAATCTGCTCTAGTGCCATCAATTTCCCTGCAAATTCCAAGATTTTGTCATTTTTTAGTGCTGCGTAATACTCCATGGTGTATAGATGCCACATTTTTTTAATCCATTCATCCATTGAAAGGCATCTGGTTTGGTTCCACAATCTAGCTATTGTAAATTGTGCTGCTATGAACATCGATGTGGCAGTATCCCTGTAATACGCTCTTTAAGATCTTCAGGGAATAGTCCGAGAAGGGCAATAGCTGGGTCAAATGGTGGTTCCATTCCCAGCTTTCCCAGGAATCTCCATACTGCTTTCCAAATTGGCCGCACCAATTTGCAGCCCCACCAGCAATGCACAAGAGAACCCTTTTCCCCACATCCTCGCCAGCACTTGTTATTGTTTGACTTCCTAATGGCTGCCAATCTTACTGGAGTGAGATGGTATCTTATGGTGGTTTTGATTTGCATTTTTCTGACTGCTAGAGATGATGAGCATTTTTTCATGTACTTGTTGATTGATTGTATGTCCTCCTCTGAGAAGTTTCTGTTCAGGTCCTTGGCCCATTTGTTGATTGGGTTATTTGTTATCTTATTGTCTAATTTTTTGAGTTCTTTGTATATTCTGGATATTAGGGCTCTATCTGACGTGTGAGGAGTAAATATTTGTTCCCATGATGTAGGCTCCCTATTTATTTCTCTTATTGTTTCTCTTGCTGTGAAAAAAAACTTTTTAGTTTAAGTAAGTCCCATTCTTGATTCTTGCTGTTAACTCTTGTGCTATGGGTGTCCAATTAAGGAATTTGGAGCCCGACCCCACTATATTTAGATCGTAGCCAATTTTTTCTTCTATCAGACGCCGAGTCTCTGGTTTGATATCAAGGTCTTTGATCCATTTTGAGTTAACTTTTGTGCATGGTGAGAGGAGGGGGTTCAGTTTCATTTTGTTGCATATGGATTTCCAGTTTTCCCAACACCATTTGTTGAAGATGCTATCCTTCCTCCATTGCATGCTTTTAGCCCCTTTATCAAATATAAGATAGTTGTAACTTTGTGGATTGGTCTCTGTGTCCTCTATTCTGTACCATTGGTCCACCCGCCTGTTTTGGTACCAGTACCATGCTGTCTTTGTTACTATTGCTCTGTAATATAGTTTGAAATCCGGTATCGCTATACCGCCTGATTCGCACTTCCTGCTTAGAATTGCTTTTGCTATTCTGGGTCTTTTATTTTTCCATATGAATTTCATGATTGCTTTATCTATTTCTACAAGCAATGCCTTTGGGATTTTGATTGGCATTGCATTAAACCTATATAGAACTTTTGGTAATATCGCCATTTTGATGATGTTAGTTCTGCCTATCCATGAACAGGGTATATTTTTCCATCTTCTAAGATCTTCTTCTACTTCTCTCTTTAGGGTTCTGTAGTTTTCATTGTATAAATCTTTCACTGCTTTTGTTAGGTTGATTCCCAAGTATTTTATTTTTTTTTTTTTTGAGGATATTGTGAATGGAGTGGTTTTCCTCATTTCCATTTAAGAAGTTTTGTTGCTGATATACAAGAATGCCTTTGATTTATGTGTGTTGATTTTATATCCTGCTACTTTGCTGAATTCATTTATTAGTTCTAGTATTTTTTTTGTAGACCCTTTTGGGTCTTCTAGGTATAAAATCATGTCATCCGCAAATAATGATAATTTAAGTTCTTCTTTTCCAATTTTTATGCCTTTAATTTCTTTCATCTGTCTAATTGCTCTGGCCAGTGTTTCGAGAACTATATTGAATAGAAGTGGTGATAGAGGGCATCCCTGTCTTGTTCCAGATTTTAGAGGGAATGACTTCAATTTTTCTCCATTCAGAATGATGCTATCCTGAGGCTTAGCATAGATAGCTTTTACAATGTCAAGGTAATTTCCTGTTATCCCTAGTTTTTCTAGTGTTTTGAACATAAAGGGATGCTGTACTTTGTCGAATGCTTTTTCTGCGTCTATCGAGATGATCATATGGTTCTTATCTTTAAGTCTATTGATGTGGTGAATAACATTTATTGATTTCCATATATTGAGCCATTCTTGCATCCCAGGGATGAATCCTACTTGATCATGGTGCACAATTTTTTTGATGTGCCTTTGTATCCGATTCGCCAGAATTTTATTGAGGATTTTTGCATCCAGGTTCATCAGGGATATTGGTCTGTAGTTTTCTTTCTTTGAGGTGACTTTGTCTGGTTTCGGAATCAACGTGATGTTGGCCTCATAGAATGAATTTGGAAGAGCTCCCTCTTTTTCTATTTCCTGAAATAACTTGAAAAGTATTGGTATTAATTCTTCTTTAAAAGTTTTGTAAAACTCTGCTGTATACCCATCCGGTCCCAGGCTTTTCTTGGTGGGTAGTCTCTTGATTGCTTCTTCAGTTTCATCCATTGATATTGGTCTGTTCAAATTGTGTGTATCCTCCTGACTCATTCTGGGCAAATCATATGTCTTAAGAAATTTATCGATGTCTTCACTATCTTCTATTTTATTGGAATATAGGTTTTCAAAATAATTTCTAATTCTCTTCTGTATTTCTGTAGCATCTGTTGTGATATTGCCTTTTTCATCCTGTATGTTAGTAATTTGAGTTCTCTCTCTTCTTCTCTTCATTAGCCTGGCTAAGGGTCTGTCAATCTTGTTTATTTTTTCGGAGAATCAACTTTTAGTTTTGTTGATTTTTTCAATAGTTTCTTTTGTTTCAATTTCGTTGATTTCCGCTCTGATTTTAAATATTTCTTGCCTTCTGCTGCATTTGCTGTTGTTTTGTTCTTCCTTTTCTAGGGCTTTGAGATGAAGTGTGAGCTCATTTATTTGTTGGTTTTTCTTTTTTTTGAGGAATGACCTCCAGGCGATGATTTTCCCTTTTAAAACTGCTTTCATTGTGTCCCATAGATTCTGATAAGTTGTGTCTGTATTTTCATTTATCTCTAAGAATTTTTTTATTTCCTCCTTTATGTCTTCTGTGACCCCTTGATCATTCAGTACCATATTGTTCATTTTCCATGTGATATAGGATTTTCCCATCCTTCTTTTATCATTGATTTCCAGTTTCATTCCATTATGATCAGATAAAATGCATGGTATTATCTCCACCCCTTTATATTTACTGAGGGTTGCCCTATGGCATAATATATGGTCTATTTTTGAGAAGGATCCATGTGCTGCTGAGAAAAAAGTATATCCACTTGATGATGGTTGATATATTCTATATACGTCAGTTAAGTCTAGGTTATTGATTGTGTTATTTAGATCTATAGTTTCTTTATTCAACTTTTGTTTGGAGGATCTGTCCAATGGTGAGAGAGGTGTGTTGAAGTCACCCATAATTATTGTGTTGTGGTCTATTTGATTCTTGAACTTGAGGAGAATTTGTGTTATGAACGTCGCAGCACCATTATTTGGTGCATAAATATTGATTATTATTATGTCTTGTTGGTGAATGGTTCCTTTTAACAGTATATAATGCCCTTCCTTATCCCTTTGGATTAACTTAGTCTTGAAGTCGATTTTGTTCGATATGAGGATGGCCACACCTGCTTGTTTGCGAGGACCGTGTGCGTGGTATATTTTTTGCCAACCTTTCACCTTCAGCCTGTGTATGTCTTTTCCAGTCAGATGTGTCTCCTGGAGGCAGCATATTGTTGGATTTGATTTTTTAATCCATGTTACCAGTCTATGTCGCTTTATTGGAGAGTTTAAACCATTAATGTTTAGAGTTACTATTGCTATATGGTTTGTACTTCCATCCATGTTTGATTATTTGTCTCTCTCTTTTTTTTAATTTAGTTTATTTCTCCATGATTAGCTTTCCTCCCTCCGTCAGTCTTTACTGGGGCACTTCCCACTGTTGGCTTTGGTTATTGTTTCTAATTTCTTCCTCATGTAGTGTTTTACTCAAGATGCTTTGCAATGCTGGTTTTCTGGCTGCAAATTCTTTTAGCTTTTGTTTATCATGAAATATTTTTATTTCATTGTCGTACCTGAAGCTTAATTTTGCTGGATACAGAATTCCTGGTTGGCATCCATTGTCTTTCAGTGTTTGAAATACGTTGTTCCAGGATCTTCTCGCTTTCAATGTCTGTGATGAAAAATTCGCTGTTAACCTTATTGGTTTACCCCTGAATGTAATCTGCCTCCTTTCTCTTGTAGCTTTTAATATTTTCTCTTTGTTCTGTATATTGGATATCTTCATAACAATGTGTCTTGGCGTTGGTCTACTTTGATTTTGTATGCTCGGTGTTCTGTATGCATCTACAATTTGTATATCTGTTTCCTTTTTTATTTCTGGAAAGTTTTCTGTAATTATTTCATGTAGTAGATTACACATTCCCTTGGTTTGAATCTCTGTGCCTTCCTCTATCCCGAACACTCTTAAATTTGGTTTTGTAATGTTATCACATATCTCTTGGATGTTTCTCTCATGATTTTTAACCAGCCTATCAGAGTTGTCTAGACTCGTTTCAAGATGATATATTTTGTCTTCATTATCTGACGTTCTGGCTTCTACTTGCTCCACTCTATTAGTGATGCTCTCGTTTGAGTTTCTAATTTGGCTTATAAGTTCCTTCATTTCTAAGATTATTGTCTGATTCTTTTTTATAATCTCTATCTCCTGATAGAGATGCTTAACTTCTTCTTTTATCTGTTTTTGTAATTCGTTCTCAATGTGTTCTTTCGCTGCTTGAATTTGCTGTCTCGTATCCTCTTTAAGGTTCCATTCCATCTGTCTAAGGTGTTCCTTGAGTTCTTTATATGACCATTTTTCTGATGAATCTATATCCTCTTGGATATTTAGGCTGTCCTGCATTGTTTGTACGCCTTTCTTTCCTTGCTTTTTCATATTGCTTCTTGTTCTGTTTGACTACTGAGTTGCTGATTACTCCTATAAATTTATTTGCTGCTTGGGAGGAAAGGTATTATAGGGGGAGGGAATAAGTCATCAAAGAGAATGAAAGTAAGCAGGCAGAATTCAAGGAAGGGGGAATATGAGAATTGAAAAGAAATGCAAAGACAGAAGAAAAGAAGAGAGAGAGAAAGGAAACAGGAAATTAAAAAGAATTAAAAAGAAATCATAATCGCAATAATAAAAATAAAAATTAGTATTAAAAAATAAAATAAAATGAATTAAAAAAATTGGGGGAAAACAACAACAACAAAAACAAAACAAAACCAAAAAAAAAAGAAGAAAAAATTTTTAATACATGCAGTCTTAGAGTTCGATTCACTATTCTTCCAGTAGGTGGAGCTGTGCCCACTGGGCCATGCTTCTCCTCTCAGTAGGCGGGAGCCAGTCACTGTGCAGCAGCTCTTCCTCCTGGACTGGGCGGGTCTCTAATCCTGAGTGCACCAGTGATGCTCACCACAATATTGGCTACACACCAAGTCTGCTGCTCCTGTGAGCCCTGTTTTCAAGAATGCCTGGGCACATTCTCCCTGTTTGCCATTCCCTTGGACCCTAAGTTTGTAGAGCTTGGGGCTGAGAACCCCCAGCGAATTTGCTTGTCCTCTGATAGCCACGCCCCTGGAAGCTGGTGCAGGACACCTCAGTTGTCAGCACTGGTGATAGCGGTAGCCGGAATTTCGTACCGCGGGTCCCGCGAAACTCCTGATTCCCCGTGCAATAGCCGGGCGGGCGGGGCCTTTAGCAGCGCCTGGCAGGCAGTGACTGTCCACAGGAGCGCGGGGTTGGGGGTTGGGGTGGTTGTTTGCAGTGCCAAACCTCCAAAGGCGGCTCAAAGAGATGGGAAGGCAGGACCCCGCCTTCCGTATGCTCGCTGCAATGTGTGAGCAGCGGTTTTTCGGCTGGGCCAGCAGGACTGCGCCCCCGCGGGAGCTGTTTACACACGCGCGGGGGGTGGGGGGTGGGGGGGTGGGGGTCCTTGTTCACAGCGCCAAGCCAACGGGGGAGGGGAGGGGGTGGTCATTTGCAGCACCGAACGAAACGCCTCTGCGCTAGGCAGGCTGGGGCCCAAGCAGGCTGTGGCCGTTTGTAAGTACACTGCAAAGTGTGGGCAGCGGGAGTTCGGCATTGGCCATGAGTTCGGCTTTGGCCAGCGGGATCCTCGCTGCTGAGATTCACTCGCTGAGATTCACTCTTCTGGGACAAAGTGACCCCTCTTATAGACTTACTAATTCCCCGCAAGTCTCCTTTCAGCGGAATTTTGCTAGAAGTCCCTCAGCAGGCCGCATGCAGGTGAATTAATGGGCCTCTCTGCTCCCATTACTGCGGAGGCATTGAAAGTGCTGCCTCCTTGCCGGAAGCCATGTTGGGTCCCTCTTTTCACCCAATCTTGATGATACTTGGTGGTAATGACAAGTACACAAATCCCACTGGGATCACCGAATTTTGTTCTTCTAGGTTGAAGATTCGTTTACAGTAGCAGTTTTTATTTTTAGGTTTCACTATTTTCTCTCCTATACAGATAGATGAATTTGGAGCTATAAATCCAACATGGTTTGTAGTAGCTCTTTGAAACTTGACAAAATAAAGTAGTTCTCAGTTTTGTCTCTACGGTTTGTTTCCTCTTCAAGTAGCCCTAAGCAGAAACTGGCGAATAGCACTTTAATTGAAAGGAGTTTCCAAGCATCCAAGAATCTACGGGTTTCCGAAATACCAGCAAATATTTTTTTGCCCAATCTTGATGATACCTGGTGGAAGTGATCAGTATTCAAATCTCTCTTGGCTCACCAAATTTTTTTCTTCTAGGTTGAAGCGTTCGTTTACAGTAGCAGTTTATATTTTTCGGTTTCACTCTGTTCTCTCCTATATAGATAGATTAATTTGGAACTCTAAATCCACATGGTTTGTAGTAGCTCTTCGAAACTTGACAAAATAAAGTAGTTCTCAGTTTTGTTTCTATGGTTTGTTTCCTCTTCATGTAGCCCTAAGCAGAGACTGTGGAAAAGCACTTTCATTGAAAGGGGTGGCCAAGCATCCAAGAAATTACGAGTTTCCAAAATACCAGCAAATATTCTTTCACCCAATCTTGATGATACTGGGTGACAATGAAAAGTACACAAATCCCACTGGGATCACCAAATTTTGTTCTTCTAGGATGAAGTGTTCGTTTACAGTAGCAGTTTTTATTTTGAGGTTTCACTTTGTTCTCTCCTATATCGATAGTTGAATTTGGAACTCTAAATCCAACATGGTTTGTAGTAGCTCTTTGAAACTTGAAAAAATAATGTAGTTCTCAGTTTTGTGTCTATGGTTTGTTTCCTCTTCATGTAGCACTAAGCAGAGACTGTAGAAAAGCACTTTCATTGAAAGAGTTTGCCAAGCTTTCAAGAAATTACGAGTTTCCGAAATACCAGCAAATATTTTTCACCCAATCTTGATGATACATTGTGGTAATGGTCAGTACACAATTCCCATTTGGCTCACCAAATTTTGTTATTCTATGTTGAAGCGTTCGTTTAGAGTAACAGTTTTTATTTTTAGGTTTCCCTCTGTTTTCTCCTATATAGATAGATTAATCTGGAACTCTAAATCCACCTTGGTTTGTAGTAGCTCTTTGAAACTTGACAAAATAAAGTAGTTCTGATTTTTGTCTCTATGGTTTTTTTCTTCTTTAAGTAGCCCTAATCAGAGACTGGCGAATAGCACTTTCATTGAAAGGGGTTGCCAAGCGTCCAAGAATCTACGTGTTTCCGAAATATCAGCAAATATTTTTTCACCCAATCTTGATGATTCTTGGTGGTAATTACAAGTAAACAAATCCGACTTGGATCACCAAATTTTGTTTTTCTAGTTTGAAGCGTTCGTTTGCAGTAGCAGTTTTTAGTTTTAGGCTTCAATCTCTCTCTCCTATATAGATAGATGGATTTGGAACTCTAAATCCAACATAGTTTGCAGTAGCTCTTTGAAACTTCAAAATACAGTAGTTCTCAGTTTTGTCTCTATTGTTTGTTTCCTCTTCAAGTAGCCCTAGGCACAGACTGTGGAAAAGCACTTCATTGAAAGGGGTTGCCAAGCTTCCAAGAAATTACGAGTTAGCGAAATACCAGCAAATATTTTTTCACCCAATCTTGATGATACGTGGTGGTAATGATCAGTACACAAATCCCACTTGGCTCACCAAATTTTGTTCTTCTAGGTTGAAGCGTTCGTTTAGAGTAGCAGTTTTTATTTTTAGGTTTCACTGTGTTCTGTCCTATATTGATAGATGAATTTGGAACTCTAAATCCACCATTGTTTGTAGTAGCTCTTTGAAACTTGACAAAATAAAGTAGTTCCCATTTTTGTCTCTGTGGTTTCCTTCCTCTTCAAGTAGCCCTAATGAGAGACTGGCGAATAGCACTTTCATTGAAAGGGGTTGCCAAGCGTCCAGGAATCTACGTGTTTCCGAAATATCAGAAAATATTTTTCATCCAATCTTGATGATACTTTGTGGTAAAGTTTAGTACACCAATCCCACTTGGCTCACCAAACTTTGTTCTTCTAAGTTGAAGCGTTCGTTATCAGTAGCAGTTTTTATTTTTAGGTTTCACTCCTTCTCTCCTATATAGATAGATAAATTTGGAACTCTAAATCCAACATGGTTTGTAGTAGCTCTTTGAAACGTAACAAAATACAGTAATTCTCAGTTTTGTCTCTATGGTTTGTTTCCTCTTCAAGTAGCCCTAAGCAGAGACTGTGGAAAAGCACTTTCATTGAAAGGGGCTGCCAAGCTTCCAAGAAATTACGAGTTTCCAAAATACCACCAAATATTTTTGCACCCAATCTTGATGATACTTGCTGGTTATGACAAGTATACAAATCCCACTTGGCTCACCAAATTTTGATCTTCTAGGTTGAAGCGTTCGTGTACATTAGCAGTTTTTATTTTTAGGTTTCAGTCTGTTCTCTCCTATATAGATGGATGAATTTGGAACTCGAAATTCAACATGGTTTATAGTAGCTCTTTGAAACGTGACAAAATAAAGTAGTTCTCAGTTTTGTCTCTATGGTTTGTTTCCTCTTCAAGTAGCCCTTAGCAGAGACAGGCGAATAGCACTTTCATTGAAAGGGGTTGCAAGGCGTCCAAGAATCTATGGGTTTCCGAAATACCAGCAAATACTTTTTTGCCCTATTTTGATGATACTTGGTGGATATGATCAGTATTCAAATCCCACTTGGCTCACCAAATTTTGTTACTCTATGTTGAAGAGTTCGTTTACAGTAGCAGTTTTTATTTTTAGGTTTCACTCTGTTCTCTCCTATATAGATAGATGAATTTGGAACTCTAAATCCAACATGGTTTGTAGTAGCTCTTTGAAACTTGACAAAATAAAGTAGTTCTCATTTTTGTCTCTATGGTTTGTTTCCTCTTCAAGTAGCCCTAGTCAGAGACTGGTGAATAGCACTTTCATTGAAAGGGGTTGCCAAGCATCCAAGAATCTACGTGTTTCCGAAATACCAGCAAATTTTTTTTCACCCAATCTTGATGATACTTGGGGGTAATGATCAGTACACAAATCCCACTTGGTTCACCAAATTTTGTTTTTCTAGGTAGAAATGATCGTTTACAGTAGCAGTTTTTATTTTTAGGTTTCACTCTGTTCTCTCCTATATAGATAGATGAATTTGGAACTCTAAATCCAACATGGTTTGTAGTAGCTAATTGAAACGTGACAAAATAAAGTAGTTCTCAGTTTTGTCTCTATGGTTGGTTTCCTCTTCAATACCCCTAAGCAGAGAGTGGCGAAAAGCACTTTCATTGAAAAGGGGTGCCAAGCTTCCAAGAAATTCCGAGTTTCCGAAATACCAGCAAATATTTTTACACCCAATCTTGATGATAAATGGTGGAAATGAAAACTACACAAATAATACAGAGTTCACCAAATTTTGATCTTCTAGGTTGAAGCGTTCGTTTACAGTAGCAGTTTTTATTTTTAGATTTCACTCTGTTCTCTCTTATATAGATAGATGAATTTGGAACTCTAAATCCAACATGGTTTGTAGTAGCTCTTTCAAACTTGACAAAATAAAGTAGTTCTCAGTTTTGTTTCTATTGTTTGTTTCATCTACAAGTAGCCCTAATCAGAGACTGGCGAAAAGCACTTTCATTGAAAGGGGTTTCCAAGCTTTCAAGAAATTCCGAGTTTCCGAAATACCAGCAAATATTTTTTCACCCAATCTTGATGATACTTGGTGGTTATGAAAAGTACACAAACCCAATGGGATCAGAAAATTTTGTTCTTCTAGGTTCAAGCGTTTGTTTACAGTAGCAGTTTTTATTTTTAGGTTTCACTCTGTTCTCTCCTATATAGAAAAATTTGGAACTCTAAATTCAACATGGTTTCTAGTAGCTCTTTGAAACTTAACAAAATAAAGTAGTTCTCAGTATTGTCTCTATGGTTTGTTTCCTCTTCAAGTAGCCCTAAGCAGAGACTGCGGAAAAGCACTTTCATTGAAAGGGGTTGCCAAGCCCCAAGGAATTACGAGTTTCCGAAATACCAGCAAATATTTTTTCGCCCAATCTTGATGATACTTGCTGGTAATGATCAGTACACAAATCCCACTTGGCTCACCAAATTTTGTTCTTCTGGGTTGAAGCGTTCGTTTAGAGTAGCAGTTTTATTTTTAGGTTTCACTCTGTTCTCTCCTATATAGATGGATGAATTTGGAACTCTAAATCCACCATGGTTTGTAGTAGCTCTTTGAAACTTGACAAAATAAAGTACTTCTCATTTTTGTCTCTATGGTTTGTTTCCTCTTCACGTAGCCCTAATCAGAGACTGGCAAATAGGACTTTCATTGAAATGGGTTGCCAAGCGTCCAAGAATCTACGTGTTTCCAAAATACAAGAAAATATTTTTTCACCCAATCTTGATGATACTTGGGGGTAATAATCAGTATACATATCCCACTTGGTTCACCAAATTTTGTTCTTCTAGTTTGAGGCGTTCGTTTACAGTAGCAGTTTTTTTTTTTTTTTAGTTTTCACTCTGTTGTCTCTTATATAGATAGATGAATTTGGAACTCTAAATCCAACATGGTTTGTAGTAGCTCTTTGAAACTTGACAAAATAAAGTAGTTCTCAGTTTTGTCTCTATGGTTTGTTTCCTCTTCACGTAGCCCTAAGCAGAGAGTGGCCAAAAGCACTTTCATTGAAAGGGGTTTCCAAGCTTCCAAGAAATTCCGAGTTTCCGAAATACCAGCAAATATTTTTTCCCCCAATCTTGATGATTTTTGGTGGTAATGATCAGTACACACATCCCACTTGGCTCACCAAATTTTGTTATTCTAGGTTCAAGCGTTTGTTTACAGTAGCTGTTTTTATTTTTAGGTTTCACTCTGTTCTCTCCTATATAGATAGATGAATTTGGAACTCTAAATTCAACATGGTTTCTAGTGGCTCTTTGAAACTTAACAAAATAAAGTAGTTCTCAATATTGTCTCTATGGTTTGTTTCCTCTTCAAGTAGCCCTAAGCAGAGACTGTGGAAAAGCACTTTCATTGAAAGGGGTTGCCAAGCCCCAAGGAATTACGAGTTTCCGAAATACCAGCAAATATTTTTTCGCCCAATCTTGATGATACTTGCTGGTAATGATCAGTACACAAATCCCACTTAGCTCACCAAATTTTGTTCTTCTAGGTTGAAGCGTTCGTTTAGAGTAGCAGTTTTTATTTTTAGGTTTCACTGTGTTCTCTCCTATATTGATAGATGAATTTGGAACTCTAAATCCACCATGGTTTGTAGTAGCTCTTTGAAACTTGACAAAATAAAGTACTTCTCATTTTTATCTCTATGGTTTATTTCCTCTTCAAGTAGCCCTAATCAGAGACTGGCGAAGAGCACTTTCATTGAAATGGGTTGCCAAGCGTCCAAGAATCTATGGGTTTCCAAAATACAAGAAAATATTTTTTCACCCAATCTTGATGATACTTGGGGGTAATGATCAGTATACATATCCCACTTGGTTCACCAAATTTTGTTCTTCTAGTTTGAAGCGTTCGTTTACAGTAGCAGTTTTTATTTTTAGTTTTCACTCTGTTCTCTCCTATATAGATAGATGAATTTGGAACTCTAAATCCAACATGGTTTGTAGTTGCTCTTTGAAACTTGACAAAATAAAGTAGTTCTCAGTTTTGTCTCTATGGTTATTTTTCTCTTCAATAGCATTAAGCAGAGAGTGGCAAAAAGCCCTTTCATTGAATGGGGTGCCAAACTTCCAAGAAATTCCGAGTTTCCGAAATACCAGCAAATATTTTTTCACCCAAACTTGATGATACTGGGTGGTAATGACAAGTACACAAATCCCACTTGGCTCACCAAATTTTGTTTATCTATGTTGAAGCGTTCGTTTACAGTAGCAGTTTTTATTTTTAGGTTTCACTCTGTTGGCTCCTATACAAATAGATATATTTGGAACTCTAAATCCAACATGGTTTGTAGTAGCCCTTTGAAACTTGACAAAATAACGTAGTTCTCAGGTTTGTATCTCTGGTTGGTTTCCTCTTCAAGTAGGCCTAAGCAGAGACTGGCGAATAGCACTTTCATTGAAAGGGGTTGTCAAGCGTCCAAGAATCTATGGGTTTCCGAAATACCAGCAAATATTTTTTTTGCCCTGTCTTGATGATACTTGGTCGTAATGATCAGTATTCAAATCCCACTAGGCTCACCAAATTTTGTTCTTCTAGGTTGAAACGTTCGTTTACAGTAGCAGTTTTTATTTTTAGGTTTC
The DNA here is from genome assembly GCF_048772815.1 of Callospermophilus lateralis. NCBI lineage: Eukaryota > Metazoa > Chordata > Mammalia > Rodentia > Sciuridae > Callospermophilus > Callospermophilus lateralis. The sequence goes on along the minus strand of NC_135310.1, from coordinate 134,277,164 downwards.
ACTCTGTTCTCTCCTATATAGATAAATGAATTTGGAACTCTAAATCCAACATGGTTTCTAGTAGCTCTTTGAAACTTGACAAAATAAAGTAATTCTCAGTTTTGTCTCTATGGTTTGTTTACTCTTCAACTTGCCCTAAGTAGATACTGTGGAAAAGCACTTTCATTGAAAGAGGTTTACCAGCTTCCAAAAGATTACGAGTTTCTGAAATACCAGCAAATATGTTTTCACCCAATCTTGATGATACTTGGTGGTAATGATCAGTACACAAATCCCACATGGCTCACCAAATTTTGTCCTTCTTGATTGAAGCGTTCGTTTACAGTAGCAGTTTTTATTTTTAGGTTTCACTCTGTTCTCTCCTATATAGATAGATGAATTTGGAACTCTAAATTCAACATGGTTTCTAGTAGCTCTTTGAAACTTGACAAAATAAAGTAGTTCTCTTTGTCTCTACGGTTTGTTTCCTCTTCAAGTAACCCTAAGCAGACACTGGCGAATAGCAGTTTCATTGAAAGGGTTTGCCAAGCGTCCAAGAATCTACGGTTTTCCGAAATACCAGCAAATATTTTTTCACCCAATCTTGATGATACTTGGTAGTAATGATCAGTACAGAAATCCCACGTTGCTCACCAAATTTTGTTCTTCTAGGTTGAAGCGTTCGTTTACAGTAGCAGTTTTAATTTTTAGGTTTCAATCTCTTCACTGCTATATAGATAGATGAATTTGGAACTCTGAATCCAACATGTTTTTTAGTAGCTCTTTGAAACTTGACAAAATAAAGTAGTTCTCAGTATTGTCTCTATGGTTTGTTTCGTCTTCAAGTCGCCCTAATCAGAGACTGGCGAATAGCGCTTTCATTGAAAGGGGTTGCCAAGCGTCCAAGTATCTACGGGATTCCGAAATACCAGCAAATATTTTTTTGCCCAATCTTGATGATACATGGTGGTAATGATCAGTATTCAAATCCCACTTGACTCACCAAATTTTGTTCTTCTAGGTTGAAGCGTTCGTTTAGAGTAGCAGTATTTATTTTTAGGTTTCACTCTGTTGGCTCCTATACAAATAGATGAATTTGGAACTCTAAATCCAACATGGTTTGTAGTAGCCCTTTGAAACTTGACAAAATAACGTAGTTCTCAGGTTTGTCTCTCTGGTTGGTTTCCTCTTCTAGTAGCCCTAAGCAGAGACTGGCGAATAGCACTTTCATTGAAAGGGTTTCCAAGCATCCAAGAATCTACGGGTTTCCGAAATACCAGCAAATATTTTTTGGCCCTGTCTTGATTATACTTGGTGGTAATAATCAGTATTCAAATCCCACTAGGCTCACCAAATTTTGTTCTTCTAGGTTGAAACGTTCGTTTACAGTAGCAGTTTTTATTTTTAGGTTTCACTTTGTTCTCTCCTATATAGATAAATGAATTTGGAACTCTAAATCCAACATGGTTTCTAGTAGCTCTTTGAAACGTGACAATATAAAGTAGTTCTCAGTTTTGTCTCTATGGTTTGTTTACTCTTCAACTTGCCCTAAGTAGATACTGTGGAAAAGCACTTTCATTGAAAGAGGTTTACAAGCTTCCAGAAGATTACGAGTTTCCGAAATACCAGCAAATATGTTTTCACCCAATCTTGATGATACTTGGTGGTAATGATCAGTATACAAATCCCACTTGGCTCACCAAATTTTGTCCATTTTGATTGAAGCGTTCGTTTACAGTAGCAGTTTTTATTTTTAGGTTTACTCTGTTCTCTCCTATATAGATAGATGAATTTGGAACTCTAAATTCAACATGGTTTCTAGTAGCTCTTTGAAACTTGACAAAATAAAGTAGTTCTCTGTTTTGTCTCTACGGTTTGTTTCCTCTTCAAGTAACCCTAAGCAGACACTGGAGAATAGCAGTTTCATTGAAAGGGGTTGCCAAGCGTCCAAGAATCTACGGTTTTCCGAAATACCAGCAAATATGTTTTCACTCAATCTTGATGATACTTGGTGGTAATGATCAGTACACAAATCCCACTTGACTCACCAAATTTTGTTCTTCTAGGTTGAAGCGTTCGTCTACAGTAGCAGTTATTATATTTAGGTTTCCCTCTGTTCTCTTCTATATAGATAGATAAATTTGGATCTCTAAATCCAACATGGTTTTTAGTATCTTTTTGAAACTTGAGATAATAAAGTAATTCTCCGTTTTGTCTCTATGGTTTGTTTCCTCTTCAAGTAGCCCTAAGCAGAGACGGGGGAATAGCCAAGCGTCCAAGAATCTATGGGTTTCCGAAATACCAGCAAATATCTTTTGCCCACACTTGTTGATACTTGGTGGTAATGATCAGTATTCAAATCCCACTTGGAACACCAAATTTTGATAGACATAGTTCGAACTCTAAATCAAACACGGTTTGTGCTAGCTTCTTGAAACTTGACATAAAATAGTTCTACTTTCTATCACAAAGCTTTGTTTTCTCTTGATGTAGACATAAGCAGAGACTAACAAAAAACACTTTCATTGAAAGGGATTGCCAAGCTTCCAAAAACTACCGTCTTCTGGAATCTGAACATATATTTTTTCATCCAATCTTCATGATACTTTCAGGTAATGATAAGTACACCAATCTTACTTGGATGCCCAAATTACGTTCTTCTAGGTTGAAGCATTTGTTTGCAGTAATAATTTCAATTTTTAGGTTTCACTCTGTTTTCTCCTATATTGATTGATGTAGTTCGAACTCTAAATCAAACACTGTTTTTGTTAGCTTTTTGGAACTTGACACAATAAAATATTTCTATGTTCTCTCTCAAAGGTTTGTTTCCTCTTGATGTAGCAATAAGCACAGACTGGCGAAAAACACTTTCATTAAAAGGGGTAGCCAAGCTTCCATAAAACAACAGTCTCCTGAAGTCTCAACGTATATTTTTTCATCCAAACTTCATGATACTTTCAGGTAATGATCAGTACACCAATCTCACGTGAGGGCCCAAATTTCGTTCTTCTAGGTTGAAGCCTTCGTTTGCAGTAACAGTTTGAATTTTTAGGTTAAACTCTGTTTTCTCCTATATTGATAGATGTAGTTCGACTCTAAATCAAACGCGGTTTGTGCCAGCTACTTGAAACTTGACAAAATAAAGTATTTCTCCGTTCTATCTGTTAGGTTCGTTTTCTCTTGATGTAGACCTAAGCAGAGACTAGCGAAAAACACTTTCATTTAAATGGGTGGCCAAGCTTCCAAAAAACTATAGTCTTCTGAAATCTCATAATATATTTTTTCATCCAACTTTCATGATACTTTCAGGTAATGATCAGGACACCAATCCCACTTGGATGCCCAAATTTCACTCTTCTAGGTTGAAGCATTTGTTTGCAGTCACAGTTTTTATTTTTAGGTCTCATTCGGTTTTCTTCAATATTGACAGATATAATGCAAACTCTAAATCAAATACGGTTTGTGTTAGCTTCTTGGAATTAGACACAAAAAAACTGGTTTTACGTTCTGTCTCTAAGGATTTTTTTTCTCTTGATGTAGCCCTAAGCAGAGACTGGCGTAAAACACTTTCATTGATAGGGGTTGCCAAGCTTCCAAAAAACTACAGTCTTCTGAAATCTCAACATATATTTTTTCATCCAATCTTCATGATACTTTCAGGTAATGATCAGTACACCAATCCCACTTGGATGCCCAAAATTCATTCTTCTAAGTTAAGCATTCGTTTGCAGTAACAATTTGAAATTTTACGTTAAACTCTGTTTTCTCCTATATTGATAGATGTAGTTAGAACTCTAAATCAAGCACGGTTTGTGCTAGCTTCTTGAAAATTGACACAATCAAGTAGTTCGACGTTCTATCTCTAAGGTTTGTTTTCTCTTGATGTAGACCTAAGCAGAGACTAACGAAAAACACTTTCATTGAAAGGGGTTGCCAAGCTTCCAAAAAACTACAGTCTCCTGAAATCTCAACATATATATTTTTTCATCCAATCTTCATGATACTTTCAGGTAATTATCAGTAAACCAATCCCACTTGGATGCCCAAATTTCGTTCTTCTAGGTTGAAGCATTTGTTTTCAGTAACAGTTTGAATTTATAGGTTTTACTCTGTTTTCTCCTATATTGATACATGCAGTTGGAACTTTAAATCAAACACGGTTTGAGCTAGCTTCTTGAAACTTGACACAATAAAGCAGTTCTACATTCTATCTCTTAGGTTTGTTTTTTCATGATGTACCACTAAGCAGACACTGGCGAAAAGCACTTTAATTGAAAGGGGATTCCAAGGTTTCAAGAAACTACAGCCTCCTGAAATCTCAACATATATTTTTTCATCCAATCTTCATGATACTTCCAAATAATGATCAGTACACCAATCCCACTTGGATGCCCAAATTTCTTTCTTCTACGTTGAAGCATTCGTTTGCAGTAACAGTTTGAATTTGTAGGTTAAACTCTGTTTTCTCCTATATTGATACATGTAGTTCGAACTCAAAATCAAAGAGGGTTTGTGCTAGCTTCTTGAAACTTGACACAATAAAGTAGTTCTACGTTCTATCTCTATGGTTTTTTTCCGCTTGATTTAGACCTAAGCAGAGACTAACGAAAAACACTTTCATTGAAAGGGGTTGCCAAGCTTCCAAAAAAGTACAGCCTCCTGAATTCTCAACTTATATTTTTTCATCCAGTCTTCATGATACTTTCAGGTAATAATCAGTACACCACTCCCACTTGGATGCTCAAATTTCGTTCTTCTAAGTTGAAGCATTTGTTTGCAGTAAGAGTTTGAATTTTTAGGATTCACTCTGTTTTCTCCTATATAGATAGATGCAGTAAGAACTTTAAATCAAACACGGTTTGTGCCAGCTTTTTGAAACTTGACACAATAAAGCACTTCTACATTCTATCTCTACGGTATGTTTCCTCATGATGTAGCACTTTGCAGACACTGGCGAAAAACACTTTCATTGAAAGGGGTTGCCAAGCTTCCAAAAAAGTACAGCCTCCTGAATTCTCAACATATATTTTTTCATCCAGTCTTCATGATACTTTCAGGTAATGACCAGTACACCAATCCCACTTGGATGCTCAAATTTTGTTCTTCTAAGTTGAAGCATTTGTTTGCAGTAACAGTTTGAATTTTTAGGATTCACTCTGTTTTCTCCTATATAGATAGATGCAGTAAGAACTTTAAATCAAACACGGTTTGTGCCAGCTTTTTGAAACTTGACACAATAAAGCACTTCTACGTTCTATCTCTAAAGTTTGTTTCCTCATGATGTAGCACTAAGCAGAAACTGGTGAAAAACACATTCATTGATAGGGGTTGCATTGCTTCCAAAAAACTAGAGCCTCCTGAAATCTCAACATATATTTTTTCATCCAATCTTCATGATACTTTCAGGTAAAGATCAGTACACCAATCCCACTTGAATGAACAAATTTTATGCTTCTAGGTTGAAGCATTCGTTTCCAGTAAAAGGTTGAATTTTTAGGTTAAACTCTGTTTTCTCCTACATTGATAAATATATTTCGAACTCTAAATCAAACACGGTTTGTGCTAGCTTTTTGAAACTTGACACAATAAAGTAGTTCTACGTTCTCTCTCTAAGGTTTGTTTCCTCTTGATGTAGACCTAAGCAGAAACTAACGAAAAACACTTTCATTGAAAAGGGTTGCTAAGCTTCCAAAAAAGTACAGTCTTCTGAAATCTCAACATATATTTCTTCAACCAATCTTCATGATACTTTCAGGTAATGATCAGTACACCAATCCCACTTGGATGCCCAAATTTCATTCTTCTAGGTTGAATCATTCGTTTGCAGTAACCGTTTGAATTTTTAGGTGAAACTCTGTTTTCTCCTATATTGATAGATGTAGTTTGAACTCTAAATCAAACACGGTTTGTGCAACCTCTTGAAACTTGACACAATAAAGTAGTTATACGTTCTATCCCTAAGGTTTGTTTCGTCTTCATGTAGACCTAAGCAGAGATTAACGAAAAACACTTTCATTGAAAGGGGTTGCCAAGATTCGAAAGAACTACAGTCTCCTGAAAACTCAACATATATTTGTTCATCCAATCTTCATGATACTTTCAGGTAATGATCAGTATACCAATCCCACATGGAAGCCTAAATTTCATTCTTTTAAGATGAAGCATTCGTTTGCAGTAACAGTTTGAATTTTTAGGTTAAAATCTGTTTTCTCCTACATTGATAGATGTAGTTCGAACTCTAAATCAAACACGGTTTGTGCTACCTTCTTGAAACTTGACACAATAAAGTAGTTGTACGTTCTATTTCTAAAGTTTGTTTCCTCTTGATGTAGACCTAAGCAGAGACTAACGAAAAACACTTTCATTGAAAGGGGTTGCCAAGCTTCCAAAAAAGTACAGCCTCCTGATTCTCAACATATATTTTTTCATCCAGTCTTTATGATACTTTCAGGTAATTAACAGTACACCAATCCCACTTACATGCCCAATTTTATTCTTCTAGGTTGAAGCATTCATTTGCAGTAACAGTTTGAATTTTTAGGTTAAACTCTGTATTCTTCTATATTGATAGATGTAGTTCGAACTCTAAATCAAACAGATTGTGCTAGCTTCTTGAAACTTGACACAATAAAGTAGTTCTTCGTTCTATCTCTAAGGTTTGTTTCCTCTTTATGTAGACCTAAGCAGAGACTAAGGAAAAACACGTTCATTGAAAGGGGTTGCCAAGCTTCCAAAAAATTACAGTCTCCTGAAATCTCAACATATATTTTTTCATCCAAATTTCATGACACTTTCAGGTAATGATCAGTACACCAATCCCACTTGGATGCTCACATTTCGTTCTTCTAGTTTGAAGCATTTGTTTGCAGTAACAGTTTGAATTTTTAGGATTCACTCTGTTTTCTCCTATATAGATAGATGCAGTAAGAACTTTAAATCAAACACGGATTGTGCCAGCTGTTTGAAACTTGACACAATCAAGCAGTTCTACCTTGTATCTCTAAGGTTTGTTTCCTCATGATGTAGCACTAAGGAGACACTTGCGAAAAACACTTTCATTGAAAGGGGTTGCCAAGCTTCCAAAAAAATACAGTGTCCTGAAATCTCAAAATATATTTCTTCAACCAATCTTCATGATACTTTCAGGTAATGATCAGTCAACCAATCCCACTTGGATGCCCAAATTTCATTCTTCTAGGTTGAAGCATTCGTTTGCAGTAACAGTTTGAATTTTAGGTGAAACTCTGTTTTCTCCTATATTGATAGATGTAGTTTGAACTCTAAATCAAACACGGTTTTTGCTAGTTTCTTGAAACTTGACACAATAAAGTAGTTATACGTTCTGTCCCTTAGGTTTGTTTCCTCTTCATGTAGACCTAAGCAGAGACTAAAGAAAAACGCTTTCATTTAAAGGGGTTGCCAAGATTCGAAAGAACTACAGTCTCCTGAAAACTCAACATATATTTTTTCATCTAATCTTCATGATACTTTCAGGTAATGATCAGTATACCAATCCCACATGGAAGCCCAAATTTCATTCTTTTAGGTTGAAGCATTCGTTTGTAGTAACAGTTTAAATTTTTAAGTTAAAATCTGTTTTCTTCTACATTGATAGATGTAGTTCGAACTCTAAATCAAACACGGTTTGTACTAGCTTCTTGAAACTTGACACAATAAAGTATTTTTACGTTCTATTTCTAAAGTTTATTTCCTCTTTATGTAGACCTAAGCAGAGACTAACAAAAAACACTTTCATTGAAAGGGGTTGCCAAGCTTCCAAAAAACTACAGCCTCCTGAAATCTCAACAGATATTTTTTATCCAATCTTTATGATACATTCAGGTAATGATCAGTGCACCAAATCCACTTGGATGCCCAAATTTCATTCTTCTAGGTTGAAGCATTTTTTTGCAGTAACAGTTTGAATTTTTAGGTGAAACTCTGTTTTCTCCTATACTGATAGATGTGGTTCGAACTCTAAATCATACATGGTTTGTGCTAGCTTCTTGAAACTTGACACAATAAAGGATTTGTATGTTCTATCTCTATGGTTTGTTTCCTCTTGATGTAGACAAGAGCAGAGACTAAAGAAAAACACTTTCATTGAAAGGGTTTGCCAAGCTTCCAAAAAACTACAGTCTCCTGAAATCTCAACATATGTTTTTTCATCCAATCTTCATGATACTTTCTGGTAATGATCAGTACACCAATGCCACTTGGATGCCCAAATTTCATTCTTCTAGATTGAAGCATTCGTCTTCAGTAACAGTTTAAATTTTTAGGTTAAAGTTTGTTTTCTCTTATATTGATAGATGTATTTCGAACTCAAAATCCAGCATGGTTTGTGCCAGCTTCCTGAAACTTGACACAATAAAGTAGTTCTATGTTCTATCTCTAAGGGTTGTTTCCTCTTCATGTAGACCTAAGCAGAGACCAACGAAAAACACTTTCATTGAAAGTGGATGCCAAGCTTCCAAAAAACGACAGTCTCCTGAAATCCCAAGATATATTTTTTCATCCAATATTCATGATAATTTCAGGTAATGATCAGCCCACCAATCCCACTTGGATACACAAATTTCATTTCTAGGTTGTGCATTCGATTGCAGTAATACTTTGAATTTTTAGGGGAACCTCTGTTTTCTCCTATATTGATAGATGTAGTTCGAATTCTAAATCAAACACGGTTTGTACTAAGTTCTTGAAACTTCACAAAATAAGCTTGTTCTACGTTCTATCTCTAAGGTATGTTTCCTCTCGTTGTAGACCTAAGCAGAGACTAACGAAAAACATTTTCATTGAAAGGGGTTGCCAAGCTTCCAAAAAACTACAGTCTCCTGAAATTCAACATATATTTTTTCATCCAATCTTCATGAAACTTTCAGGTAATGATCAGTACACCAATCCAACTTAGATGCCCAAATTTCGTACTTCTAGGTTGAAGCATTTGTTCGCAGTAACAGTTTGAATATTTAGGTTTCACTCTGTTTTCTCCTATATTGATAGATGCAGTTGGAACTTTAAATCCAACACGGTTTGGCTAGCTTTTTGAAACTTGACACAATAAAGCAGTTTGGCTAGCTTTTTGAAACTTGACACAATAAAGCAGTTCTCTAAGGTTTGTTTCCTCATGATGTACCACTTAGGAGACACTGGCGAAAAACACTTTCATTGAAAGGGGTTGCCAAGCTTCTAAAAAACTACAGCCTCCTGAAATATCAACATATATTTTTTCATTCAATCTTCATCATACTTTCAGGTAATGATCAGTACACCAATCTCACTTGGATGCCCAAATTTCATTCTTCTAGGTTGAAGTATTCGTTTGCAGAAACAGTTTGAAATTTTAGGTTTCACTCTGTTTTCTCCTATATTGATAGATGTAGTTTGAACTCTAAATCAAACACGATTTGTGTTAGCTTTTTGAAATTCACACATTAAAGTAGTTCTACGTTCTATCTCTAAGGTTTGTTTCCTCTTGATGTAGATTTATGCAGAGAATAATGGAAAAAACTTTCATTAAAAGTGGTTGCCAAGCTTTCAAAAAACTACAGTCTCCTGAAATCTCAACATATATTTTTTCATCCAATCTTCATGATAGTTTCAGGTAATGAAGACTACTCCAATCCCACTTGGATGCCCAAATTTCATTGTTCTAAGTTGAAGTATTCGTTTGCAGTAACAGTTTGAATTTTTAGGTTAAATTCTGTTTTCTCCTATATTGATAGATGTAGTTCCAACTCTAAATCAAACACGGTTTCTGCTAGCTACTTGAAACTTGACACAATAAAGTAGTTCTACGTTCTGTCTCTAAAGTTTGCTTCTTAATGCATACATAAGCAGAGACTAACAAAAAGCACTTTAATTGAAAGGGGTTGCCAAGCTTCCAAAAATCTACAGTCTCCTGACATCACAACATATATTTTTTCATCCAAAATTCATGATACTTTCAGATAATGATCAGTCCACCAATCCCACTTGGATGCCCAAATTTTATCATTCTAGGTTGAGGCATTCTTTTGCAGTAACAGTTTGAATTTTTAGGTTTCACTCTGTTTTGTCCTGTATTGCTAGATGTAGTTCGAACTCTGTATCAAACACGGTTTGTGCTAGATTCTTGAAACTTGACACAATAAAGTTCTGCATTTGATCTTAATGGTTTGTTTCCTCTTCATGTAGACCTAAGCAGAGACTAACAAACAACACTTTCATTGAAAGGGGTTGCCAAGCTTCCAAAAAACTACAGTCTCCTGAAATTTAAAGATATATTTTTTCATCCAATCTTCATTTGACTTTCAGGTAATGATCAGTACACCACTCTGATTTGGATGCCCATATTGCATTCTTCTAGGATGAAGCATTCGTTTAAGTAACAGTTTGAATTTTTAGGTTTCATTCTGTTTTCTCCTATAATGATAGATGTAGTTAGAACTCTAAATCAAACTCGGTTGTGCTAGCTTCTAGGAACATGACACAATAAACTAGTTCTACGTTCTGTCTCTCAAGTTTGTTTCCTCTTGAGGTAGCCCTAAGCAGAGACTGGCGAAAAACACTTTCATTGATAAGGGTTGTGAAGCTTCCAAAAACCTACAGTCATCTGAAATCTCAACATATATTTTTTCATCCAAACTTCATGATAATTTCAGGTAATGATCAGTACACTAATCCCACTTGGATTCCCAAGTTTCATTCTTCTAGGTTGAAGCATTCATTTGCAGTAACAGTTTGAAATTTTAGGTTTCACTCTGTTTTCTCCTATATTGATAGATGTATTTCGAACACTAAATCAACCACGGTTTGTGCTAGCTTCGTGAAACTTGACATAATAAAGTAGTTCTACCTTCTATCTATAAGGTTTGTTTCCTCTTGATGTAGACTAAGGGAAGACTAACGAAAAACTCTTTCATTGAAAAAGGTTACAAAGCTTCCAAACAACTACAGTCTCCTGAAATCCCAACATATATTTTTTCATCCAATCTTCATGATACATTCAGGTAATGATCAGTACACCAATCTCACTTGCATGCCTAAATTTAGTTCTTCTAGGTTGAAGCATTTGTTTGCAGTAACAGTTTCAATTTTTAGGTTTCACTCTGTTTTCTCCTATATTGATAGATGTAGTTCGATCTCTAAATCAAACACTATTTTGTGGTAGCTTCTTGGAACTTGACACAATAAACTGTTCTAAGTTCTGCCTCTAAGGTTTGTTTCCTCTTGATGTAGCCCTAAGCAGAGACTGGTGAAAAACACTTTCATTGATAAGGGTTGCCAAGCATAAAAAAACTACAGTCTTCTGAAATCTCAACACATATTTTTTCATCCAATCTTCATGATAGATTCAGGTAATGATCAGTACACCAATCCCACTTGGATGCCCAAATTTCATTCTTCTAGGTTGAAGCATTCGTTTGCAGTAACAGTTTGTAACACTTAGTTTTCTCCTATATTGATAGTTGTGGTTCGAACTATAAATCAAACACGGTTTGTGCTAGCTTCTTGGAACTTGAACAATAAACTAGTTCTATGTTCTGTCTCTAAGGTTTGTTTCCTCGTGATGTAGCCAACCAGAGACTGGTGAAAAACACTTCATTGATAAGGGTTGCCAAACTTCCAAAAAACTACAGTCTTCTGAAATCTCAACATATATTTTTTCATCCAATCTTTATGATACTTTCAGGTAATGATCAGTACACCAATCCCAGTTGGATGTCCAAATTTCATTCTACTAGGTTGAATCATTCGTTTGCAGCAACAGTTTGAATTTTTAGGTGAAAATCTGTTTTCTCCTGTATTGATAGATGTAGTTCGAACTCTAAATCAAACATGGTGTTTGCTATCTTCTTGTAACTTGACACAATAAAGTAGTTCTACGTTCTATCTCTAAGGTTTGTTTCCTCTTGATGTAGCCCTAAGCAGAGACTAAAGAAAAACACTTTCTGTGACAGGGGTTGCCAAGCTTCCCAAAAACTACAGTCTGTGGTGAGCCGCTTCTGCAGATTATGGTCGCCATTACAAGATGGAGCTGGCTCCGCTGTGGTCTGTGACAAAAAACTCTTTATTTGGAAGAGTTGGCGTATGGTTTTTCAACACCCTATGAGAAAGTTCCACGTGTCAGCTTCGCATTGGGGCTTGAGATGCTTTATTAAGGCTGGGAGGAGCATCCGAGAGGATTGAGAAGAAATATCAAGGGCCTGAATAAACTGCTGAAAGAAGATTCCTGAGTTGCGTCTTCCTTGCGGGCAAGGGGTCGCGACAAGTGCTGCAGAAACCAGAACTTTCATTAGTCAGGAGTGGTGCACCGGTTAGTCCCAGGTAAGTGGGATCGCAATCAAAGTGGGGATTAGTCCCCGGTAAGTGGGATCCGTGATCAAAGCGGGGCAGCTCCTCTGTAAAGCAAGAGAGAGGGTTACATTTTATTGCAGCTGCACTGTGTACTTTCACTTTTGTTTTTTGTGCGTCTTTTGTTGTGTCATGGGTGCCGCATCTTCAAGTCCACTTCTCCTGGCCCTAGATGGCCTGTTACGTTCCAAGGGCCTAGAAGTGAAACGTAGTACTTTACTGAGATTTTTACAGAAGACAGATATTTCTGCACCGTGGTTTGCGTTTTCGGGCAACCTTACAATACCTAGCTGGGATAAGTTAGGCAAAGATCTTGATTTTGCTTCTGAGCAGGGCATATTAGAGGGTGGGGTGATACCCCTTTGGAAGATGGTTCGTAGTTGCCTCACAGATGGCAGATGTCAGGAAGCACTTACTAAAGGACAGGAAGTTCTAGAGCAATTACATGAGGAAAAATCGGAGATGGCAGGTAGTGAGGTATTTCAGGAGGATGGGAGTATGTGGAGCGTGAAACAGGGGAGGAAACGATTGTATCCAGATCTCAGTACGCTGCTCACACCCCCATACGAAAGTGGGTCAGAGGAAGAGGAGGATGAGGAGGAAGAGCTCGGGAGGCTGTCTCGTCAGCTAGGGAGTTTAGCTATAGGAGAAGGGAACAAAAATAAACAGGGGCTCAAGAAAAATGATCCTCCAGATCCACCGCCGTACGGTGAGGGTGTTTCGGGGAGAGCTTTCCATGCCCAAACATGGAGGGCTATTAACGCTGAGATGGATCTTGCTTATCCAGTTTTCCAGGATGACAATAGGGGAAGATTCCATGAGCCCTTAGATTTCAAAATTGTGAAGACGCTGGCGGAGTCTGTGCGCACTTATGGGGTGGATGCCGCCTTCACACTAACTCATTTGGAGAGTCTGTCTAGATACTGTATGACTCCCTCTGATTGGGCTAGCCTTGTTCGGGCTTGCGTTTCTCCAGGTAAATATTTGGACTGGAGAGCCTTTATGCTAGAGGGCGCGGTAGAGCAGGCCGCCCAAAACCATGCGGTGGGACACCCCATTGGGACAAGGATATGCTTTTGGGACAAGGTAGGTTTGCCAATCAACAGACAGGATTCCCTCTTGAGGCATATGATCAAATTAACGACATTTGCATTCGGGCATGGAAATCACTTCCAAATAGAGGAGAGGTGTCTGGTAATTTGACCAAGATTCTACAAGGCCCTACAGAACCCTTTTCAGATTTTGTAGCAAGGATGGTGGATGCCGCTGGAAAGATTTTTGGGGATCCTGATAGAGCCATGCCCCTTATCAAGCAATTGGTCTTTGAGCAATGCACCAAGGAATGTAAAGCAGCAATCACTCCTTATAAAAACAAGGGCATAGAAGCATGGATGAAAGTGTATAGAGAGATTGGAGGACCTTTAACTAATGCAGATCTTGCAGCTTCTCTCCTTTGGATTGCAAAAGGGGCGGTCCTGGTACCGGAACATGCTTCCATTGTGGTCAATCCGGCCATTTCAAACGTGACTGTCCCAAAAAAGACAATTTTACTAGACCTCCTCACGGTGGCCCTTCCAATGGCCCTCGTCAACCAGGGCTGTGTCCAAAATGCAAAAAGGGGAAGCATTGGGCAAAAGAGTGTAGATCAGTGAGAGACATCCATGGACAACCTATTTCAGCTGGGCCAAAAAACGGCCGAAGGGGCCCCCGACCCCAGGGCCCACAAATATATGGGGCAGTGGAAAATGTCACACCCGAACCCGAGACATGGCCTTCTCTGCGCCATCCCACGAGACGCGAAAAGCCACTACAGGTGCCGCAGGATTGGACCTCTGTTCCACCTTCAGACTCGTAGTAACACCTTAGATGGGAGTCCAATTGGTGGAAACTGAGTTCAAAGGGCCTTTACCACCTGGCACTGTAGGTTTGCTAATTGGATGAGCATCCTCTACCCTACAAGGTCTTCATGTTTTCCCCAGAGACATAAGCCCTGATACTGTAGGGGCAATAAAGGTTATGGTGGAAGCTCCAAGGGGCATTGTGTCTATCTCCCCAGGGGATCGGATTGCTCAATTGCTAATTTTGCCTAGCTTGCCTAACTACTTCCCTGCTGACTCAAGGTCACGGACAGGAAATGAGATTGGTACCACTGGAGGGAATTATGCCTATTTGTCACTGGATATGAGCAATCGCCCAACTTTGGAATTAAGCATAGAAGGTAAATCTGTTGTGGGATTGTTGGATACAGGAGCAAATCGTAGTATCATAGACCTTAAGAACTGGTCTAAGGGATGGCCAGTGCAGACATCTGATCAATCCCTAAGAGGACTTGGATATGCCCAAGCCCCTCAAATTAGGTGTAGACATCTATCTTGGAAGGACCCGGAAGGACACAATGGTACCTTTCAGCCTTATGTACTTGATTTACCTATTTCTTTATGGGGCCGTGATCTGATGAAAGACATGGGGTTCACTCTTAGTAATGACTATTTCCCAGTGTCTCAACAAATCATGCAAAATATGGGGTATAGGCCAGGTCTAGGACGAGGAAAACACCTACAGGGGCGTAAGCATCCTATGCAAGGTCATCAAAAGCTTAACAGGTTTGGTCTGGGTTTTTCCTAGGGGCCACTGGGGCTCAAATACCCATAACATGGCTCACCGAGGAGCCTGTTTTGGTGCCTCAGTGGCCTCTTCCCTAGGCTAAATTGGCAGCAGCCCATGATCTAGTCAAAGAACAACTTGACTTGGGTCACATCCAACCTTCTACTTCTCCATGGAATACTCCCATATTTGTCATTAAGAAAAAATCAGGGAAATGACGCCTACTGCATGATCTACGAGCAGTTAATGCTCAAATGCAACTTATGGGGCCCATTCAAAGAGTGCTGCCTCTGCTCTCCTCTGTTCCTCAAGGCTGGCATATTATTGTTATTGACATTAAAGACTGTTTCTTTTCTATTTCTTTGCATCCTAAAGGTTCACAACATTTTGCCTTTACCCTTCCCTCGTGTAACCACGAGGAACCAGATCAAATGTTTGAGTGGGTAGTGTTGCCACAGGGAATGGCTAATAGTCCCACGATGTGCCAGATGTATGTGGGGAAGGCACTCGCACCTCTCAGACATAAGTATTCCTCCACCAAGATCATTCATTATATGGATGATGTGTTATTGGCCGTAAAATTAGAACAGACAGTTAATAAAGCTTATAAAGAACTAGTGATGCTGTTAGCTCAATATGGACTGCACATCACACCTGAAAAGGTTCAAATGGGGGATTCTATTAAGTATTTGGGAGCGACAATTGGGTATGACAAACTAAAACCACAAAAAATCACCATCAGGACTCAAGATCTTCAAACTCTAAATGATTTTCAAAAACTGCTGGGAGATATTAATTGGATAAGAGGATATTTACATATTCCTAATATTGTGCTACAGCCTTTGTATGCTACTCTTAAGGGTGATCCAGCTCTTGTTTCCCTTCGTAGCCTCACCAAAGAGGCTAGAGTGGCCCTTATAAAAGTAGAAGAAGCTATACAGCATGCTACTCTATGCAGGCTCCAGAGTGATAAACCTTTCCAGTTATGTGTGCTTGTCACTATGCGGCAGCCTACTGGAGTACTGTGGCAAGATGGGCCTTTACTATGGATCCACCCACATGTATCCCCAGGAAAATCCTTAGAATATTATCCTGATGCTGTTGCAGCGTTGGCACTTAAAGGGATTCAACAAAGCATTCAATTTTTCGGACAATTACCTTCTTCTCTTATCATACCCTACACTAAAGCTCAACTTAATGTTTTATGTGCTACTCTAGACAACTGGGCTATTCTGTGTTGCTCGTTTCAAGGAGGTATTGATAATCACTACCCTTCTCATCCATTACTCCATTTTGTTAAAGAACATCCCATCATTTTCCTTAAGGTAACTTCTTCCAGTCCAATTCCGGGGGCTGTTAACATTTTTACTGATGGTTCCAAGTCTGGAATGGGAGCCTATGTAATTAATGACTCTCCCCCTATCCAGCATCAATTTGCTCCTGGAAATCCACAATGGGTAGAACTACAAATTGTTATTGAAGTCTTTAAACAGTGTTCTTTTCCTTTTAATCTCATTTTGGACTCCATCTATGTGGTACAAGCACTAAAAGTCCTGGAGGCCATGTGAGCTATTAGTGATGCCCATAATGTATCTGCTTACTTTAATCAGCTTCAACAGCTTATCTGTAGCCACACTGCTTCTTTTTATCCAATGCACATCTGGGCTCACACCTCTCTTCCTGGTCCGTTATCCCAGGGTAATGCCTGTGCGGACTCAGCCACTAGAGGTCAGTTGATATGCTTGGCTTCCTCCTTAGAGGGGGCTACGTTGTTTCACCAAAACTTCCATGTTAATGCATTAACGCTGCACAGGCGTTTTTCCATTTCAAGAGCGGATGCTCGGCAGATAGTATTGCAATGTCCCTATTGTGTCACATTTCTTCATCCCCCTAATTGTGGAGTAAACCCACGGGGATTGAAGCCATTGGTTGTCTGGCAAATGGATGTGACACACATACCTGACTTTGGAAACCTCAAGTATGTGCATGTTTCCGTTGATACATGCTCTGGAATTATCCATGCTTCTGCTTTATCGGGAGAAAAGGCACGTAATGTCATTACTCACTGCTTAGAGGCATGGGCAGCATGGAGTGCACCTGCATCCCTTAAGACTGATAATGGACCTGCTTATACTGGCAGACAATTTACATCTTTTTGTTCTACTATGGGAGTGCAACTTACTCATGGTCTGCCTTACAATCCTCAAGGACAAGGCATTGTTGAGCATGCTCATCGCACCTTAAAGGAAACTTTACAAAAACAAAAAGGGGGAATAGGAGCTGAACACACTCCTAAAGAACGCCTGTCCTTAGCTCTCTTTACCATTAATTTTTTGGATTTGGATATTCATGGTCGCTCTGCGGCTGATAGACATGTGTCCCTTCAGCCCTCTGTGATTGGCTATGTAAAGTGGAAGGATGTTCTTACGGGCCAATGGAATGGCCCCGACCCCGTGCTGACATGGGCGCGAGGATCTGTATGTGTTTTTCCCCAGGATCGCACGGAACCGTTGTGGGTCCCTGAACGCCTGACAAGAAGAGTCTTGACATCAACTGACCAGCAACAAGAGATACCATGGCAATCCCGTGATGAGGATCTTCATTCTGCTAAGTGCTCTGGCTCTGGTGCTGGTGCCGATGGCACAGGCGACACCAATGCAGTGGTAGGCAGTGGCACGGGCATGGCCTATGCCGATGCCGGTTCATGGTAATTCTAGTGTCCTCCCCACTCTTTTTTCTACCTCATGTGAGATGTCTGCTCCGTGTGCCTCTCCTAGAGGGGACATGGAGAGCATTTTTAATCAATCTCAAGTTAATCTCACAGGAGTTTTTTGTTTCAGCCTTAGAAACGCTAATTACATTAGCCTTAAGACCAAAAATTTGACTAACTGGGAGGACCCATTGCGGTCCAGCCAGGTCTCAGGGAGCATTATCAGTGCTGTATTGAGCAAGGTAGTTTTGGGGAAGCAATCAGGCTCAGGGACCCCCGCAAACAGCAGCTCTGCTCTTAACATAACTACCTTGGCTATTATCTCTGAGGTGCTAATCCCAGTGCCTCCTTTTTCTAGTAGTATTTATAAAGCCACTCATTTCAAGGCCTCTCCTTACTGTTCCCCTAATCTTGGTTTCCCCCCAACATTTACGCCTTGTCAGGATCATTCTTGGGAGAAACATCAAGTTGCTAAAGGTTTCTCCCTTTCCCCCTCTCTTAAGAGGTATGTTTATAACTTTAACAACAGTGCCAACTCCTCTACAGGAGTAGGTTGGTCCTGGTTTCAATGGATGATTTCCAATGAAAAGTGGGCGTCAGCCGATATTTCTGCACTGGCTCAGTTGCTAGGAACCAAAAGATGGCTGGCTAATGTTTCTGGCACTGTTAGGGAAAGTGAACGAGGTAATAGACTTACATCTGTTTCATTCAACTCTCTGTTGTATAATGCCACATTGCCCCCTGCAATGGTCTGTGTCCAATCCCCGTTCTTATTCCTTTTGGCTAATGCCACCTCATCGGGGATGCTGGATTGTTCTCATACTACCTGTCTCTTATCTGAGTGTTGGAATGGTTCCTGGACTGTAGCAGTGGTTATGAAAATTCCAACTTTTGTCCCAATCCCGGTCACTGCGGATCCTGATAAATTCCCTATTGTTGAGCTACTTAGAGTCCGCAGAGATTTTGGAATCACAGCGGCTATAGTGACAGCCGTGGTGTTATCTGCTGCTGCAGCGGTTACGGCCGGAGTGGCTATGGCCAATCAAGTACAAACTGCTACCACCATTAATCAAGTTGTCCAACAAACTTCCACTATACTTGAATCCCAAAATACAATTAATCAACATATTTTGTCAGGGATTTTAGCTGCCAACCAAAGAATAGATTTACTCCAAGCTCAGGTAGAAGAATTGGCTGACTTGGTGCTTTTGGGTTGTGTTGACCAACGTGCACATTTATACATAACCTCTGTCAGATTTAATGATTCCAGGAATGCTTCCCACATCATTGGCGAATATTTGGCCAAAAATTGGTCCATGGAAGCGGAAGACATGATCCAGTCTCAACTAACCCAGATAGCTGTCTTGAATAGTACCCGTGTTGATCCCGTGACTTTGGGTCAATTTGCCGATTGGATATCTTCTGCCCTTTCCTTTTTTAAAGAGTGGGTGGGTATAGGCATTTTTGGTGCACTGTGTTGCTTCGGTATGTTTCTCTGCTTGTGGTTTCTCTGTCGCCTCAAGGCCCGCAGTGCTCACGATAAGGCTATGATCATCCAAGCTCTTGCAGTTTTAGAAAATGGATATTCACCTCAAGTCTGGCTTGTGCATCTTAAAGAGTAAATCATTGACATGGTCGTTGCACCCCAAGTTATTATAACATTGCATTGGGATTGGCATGTCTTTCCTCGTTATTCTCTTAGTGTTGGAAAGCCCTTGCACTCTGCCGGTCTTACTGCCATTGCACGCAGATGGGTTTCCACACTAGTGCTTCTCTATCACCTTAAAGTCCATGCCTTTCTTTCAGGGTGTTGTCAACTTGTTTGTCATTGTAAACAGCCACAATTCAGCCTCAGCTATCCCCCTTCGTCCACCATCGTCACGATACAGGATGCGAGGCAAGGCACTGCACTTGAGTGATCCTTGAAGTGGACCTCAAGGAGAGCATGTCCTATTGCATGCGGGTTTGATGTCCAAGCCCCGCCCCACGAAAAAAAGGCATCAGCAGATATGGCCTCGGATCTGGGGAAGGGCCCTCCTTAGGACTGAGCCATACTATGCAGCCACTTCTGCACAATGGGATAGGACCTCTACTCTCGCCTGTATTATTTTCAGAAAACAGAAAGGGGGAACTGTGGTGAGCCGCTTCTGCAGATTATGGTCGCCATTACAAGATGGTGCTGGCTCCGCTGTGGTCTGTGAAAAACAACTCCTAATTTGGGAGAGTTGGCGTATGGTTTTTCAACACCCTATGAGAAAGTTCCACGTGGCAGCTTCGCAATGGGGCTTGAGATGCTTTCCTAAGGATGGGAGAAGCATCCCAGAGGATTGAGAAGAAATATCAAGAGCCTGAATAAACTGATGAAAGAAGATTCCTGAGTTGCGTCTTCCTGTCGGGCAAGGGGTCGCGACAAGAGTCTCCTGAAATCTCAACATATATTTTATCATCCAATCTTCATGATATTTTCAGGTAATAATCAGTACACCAATCTGATTTGGATGCCCAAATTTCCTTCTTCTAGGATGAAGCAATCAATTGCAGTAACAGTTTGAATTTTTATGTTGTCAATCTGTTTTCGCCTATATTGATAGATGTAGTTCGAACTCCAAATCAAACACGGTTTGTGCTAGCTTCTTGAAACTTGACACAATAAAGTAGTTGTACATTCTGTCTCTAAAGTTTTTCCTCTTAATGTAGACATAAGCAGAGTGTAACGAAAAAACTTTCATTGAAATTGTTTTTGAAGCTTCAAAAAACTAGTCTTCTGAAATCTCAACACATATTTTTTCATCTAATCTTCATGATACTTTCAGGTAAAGATCAGTTCACAAATCCCACTTGGATGCCCAAATTTCATTCTTCTAGGTTGAAGCATTCGTTTGCAGTAACAGTTTGAATTTTCAGGTTAAACTCTGTTTTCTCCTACATTGATAGATGTTTTTCGAACTCAAATCAAACACGGTTTGTGCTAGCTTCTTGAAACTTGACACAATAAAGAAGT
This sequence comes from Callospermophilus lateralis, assembly GCF_048772815.1. Classification (NCBI taxonomy): domain Eukaryota; kingdom Metazoa; phylum Chordata; class Mammalia; order Rodentia; family Sciuridae; genus Callospermophilus; species Callospermophilus lateralis. The sequence goes on along the minus strand of NC_135310.1, from coordinate 134,256,531 downwards.
TCTACGTTCTGTCTCTAAGGTTTGTTTCCTCTTGATGTAGACATAAGCAGAGACTAACAAAAAACACTTTCATTGAAAAAGGTAGACAAGCTTCTAAAAAGCTACAGTCTCCTGAAATCTCAACACATATTTTTTCATCCAATATTCATGATACTTTCAGATAATGATCAGTACACCAATCACACTTGAATGCCAAAATTTTATTCTTCTAGGTTGAAGCATTCGTTTGCAGTTTCTGTTTGAATTTTTAGGTTAAACTCTGTTTTCTCCTATATTGATAGATGTGTTTCGAACTCTAAATCAAACACGGTTTGTGCTAGCTTCTTGGAACTTGACAAAATAAACTAGTTCTACTTTCTGTCTCTAGAGTTTGTTTCCTCTTGATGTAGCACAAAACAGAGACTGGCGAAAAACACTTTCATTGATAGGGGTTGCCAGGTTTCCAAAAAACAACAGTCTTCTGAAATATCAACATATAATTTTTTATTCAATCTTCATGATACTTTCAGGTAATGATCAGTACACCAATCCCACTTGGATTTCCAAATTTCATTCTTCTAGGTTGAAGTAGTCGTTTGCAGTAACAGTTTGAATTTTAGGTTAAACTTTGTTTTCTCCTATATTGATAGATGTATTTCAAACTCTAAATCAAACACGGTTTGTGCTAGCTTCTTGGAACTTGACACAATAAACTAGTTCTACGTTATGTCTCTAAGGTATGTTTCCTCTTGATGTAGCCCTAAACAGAATCTGGCGAAAAACACTTTCATTGATATAGGATAACATGTTTCCAAAAAATAGAGTCTTCTGAAATCTCAACATATATTTTTTCATCCAATCTTCATGATACTTTCAGGTAATGATCAGTACACCAATCCCACTTGGATGCCCAAATTTCATTCTTCCAGGTTGAAGCATTAGTTTGCAGTAAAAGTTTGAATTTTTAGGTTTCACTCTGTTTTCTCCTATATTGATAGACATAGTTCGAACTCTAAATCAAACACGGTTTGTGCTAGCTTCTTGAAACTTGACATAAAATAGTTCTATGTTCTATCACAAAGCTTTGTTTTTTCTTGATGTAGAAATAAGCAGAGACTAACGGAAAACACTTTCATTAAAAGGGATTGCCATGCTTCCAAAAACTACAGTCTTCTGAAATCTGAACATATATTTTTTCATCCAATCTTCATGATACTTTCAAGTAATGATAAGTACACCAATCCCACTTGGATGCCCAAATTTCGTTCTTCTAGGTTTAAGCATTTGTTTGCAGTAACCGTTTGAATTTTTAGGTTTCACTCTGTTTTCTCCTATATTGATAGATGCATTTGAAACTTTAAATCAAACACGGTTTGTGCTAGCTTATTGAAACTTGACACAATAAAGTAGTTCTACATCCTATCTCTACGGTTTGTCTCTTCTTGAGAAACACTTTTATTGAAAGGGGTTGCCAAGCTTCCAAAAAACTACATTTTCCTGAAATCTCAGCATATATTTTTTCTTCCAATCTTCCTGATACATTCAGGTAATAATCAGTACACCAATCGCACTTGGATGCCCAAATTTCGTTCTTCTAGGTTGAAGCATTTGTTTGCAGTAACAGTTTGATTTTTAGGTTTCACTCTGTTTTCTCCTATATTGATAGATTCAGTTGGAACTTTAAATCAAACACGGTTTTTGATAGCTCCTTAAAACTTGACACAATAAACTAGTTCTACGTTCTTTCTCAGAGTTTTGTTTCTTATTGATGTAGCCCTATGCAGAGACTGGTGAAAAACACTTTCATTGATAGGGGTTGCCATGTTTCCAAAAAACTACAGTCTTCTGAAATCTCAACATATGTTTTTTTCATCCAATCTTCATGATACTTTCACGGAATGATCAGTACACCTATACCACTTGAATGCCCAAATTTCATTCTTCTAGGTTGAATCATTCGTTTGCAGTAACAACGTGAAATTTTAGGTTAAACTCTGTTTTCTGCTATATAGATAGATGTGGTTCGAACTCTAAATCAAACACGGTTTGTGCTAGCTTCTTGAAACTTGACACAATAAAGTAGTTCTACGTTCTATCTCTAAGCATTGTTTCCTCTTGATGTAGACATAAGCAGAGACTAACGGAAAATACTGTCATTGATAGTGGTTGCCAAGCTTCCAAAAAACTACAATCTCCTTAAATCTCAACATATACTTTTTCTTCCAAACTTCATGATTCTTTTAGTGAATGATCAGTACACCAGTCCGATTTGGATGCCCAAATTTCATACTTCTAGGTTGAAGCACTCGTTTGCAGTAACAGTTTGAATTTTTAGGTTCCACTCTGTTTTCTCTTATATTGATAGATGTAGTTCGAACTGTAAATCAAACACGGTTTGTGCTAGCTTCTTGGAACTTGACACAATAAACTAGTTCTACGTTCTGTCTCTAAAGATTGTTTCTTCTTGATGTGGCCCTAAGCAGAGGCTAGCGGAAAACACTTTCATTTATATGGGTTGCCAAGCGTCCAAAAAACTACAGTCTTCTGAAATCTCAACATATATTTTTTCATTCAATCTTCATGATACTTTCAGGTAATGATCAGTACACCAATCCCACTTGGATGTCCAAATTTCATTCCTCAAGGTTGAAGCATTCCTCAGCATTAACAGTATGAATTTTTAGGTTAAACTCTGTTTTCTCCTATATTGATAGATGTATTTCAAACTCTAAATCAAACACGGTGTGTGCTAGCTTCTTGGAACTTGACACAATAAACTAGTTCTACGTTATGTCTCTAAGGTATGTTTCCTCTTGATGTAGCCCTAAACAGAATCTGGCGAAAAACACTTTCATTGATATAGGATAACATGTTTCCAAAAAATAGAGTCTTCTGAAATCTCAACATATATTTTTTCATCCAATCTTCATGATACTTTCAGGTAATGATCAGTACACCAATCCCACTTGGATGCCCAAATTTCATTCTTCCAGGTTGAAGCATTAGTTTGCAGTAAAAGTTTGAATTTTTAGGTTTCACTCTGTTTTCTCCTATATTGATAGACATAGTTCGAACTCTAAATCAAACACGGTTTGTGCTAGCTTCTTGAAACTTGACATAAAATAGTTCTATGTTCTATCACAAAGCTTTGTTTTTTCTTGATGTAGAAATAAGCAGAGACTAACGGAAAACACTTTCATTAAAAGGGATTGCCAAGCTTCCAAAAACTACAGTCTTCTGAAATCTAAACATATATTTTTTCATCCAATCTTCATGATACTTTCAAGTAATGATAAGTACACCAATCCCACTTGGATGCCCAAATTTCGTTCTTCTAGGTTTAAGCATTTGTTTGCAGTAACCGTTTGAATTTTTAGGTTTCACTCTGTTTTCTCCTATATTGATAGATGCATTTGAAACTTTAAATCAAACACGGTTTGTGCTAGCTTATTGAAACTTGACACAATAAAGTAGTTCTACATCCTATCTCTAAGGTTTGTCTCTTCTTAAGAAACACTTTTATTGAAAGGGGTTGCCAAGCTTCCAAAAAACTACATTTTCCTGAAATCTCAGCATATATTTTTTCTTCCAATCTTCCTGATACATTCAGGTAATAATCAGTACACCAATCGCACTTGGATGCCCAAATTTCGTTCTTCTAGGTTGAAGCATTTGTTTGCAGTAACAGTTTGATTTTTAGGTTTCACTCTGTTTTCTCCTATATTGATAGATTCAGTTGGAACTTTAAATCAAACACGGTTTTTGATAGCTCCTTAAAACTTGACACAATAAACTAGTTCTACGTTCTTTCTCAGAGTTTTGTTTCTTATTGATGTAGCCCTATGCAGAGACTGGTGAAAAACACTTTCATTGATAGGGGTTGCCATGTTTCCAAAAAACTACAGTCTTCTGAAATCTCAACATATGTTTTTTTCATCCAATCTTCATGATACTTTCACGGAATGATCAGTACACCTATACCACTTGAATGCCCAAATTTCATTCTTCTAGGTTGAATCATTCGTTTGCAGTAACAACGTGAAATTTTAGGTTAAACTCTGTTTTCTGCTATATAGATAGATGTAGTTCGAACTCTAAATCAAACACGGTTTGTGCTAGCTTCTTGAAACTTGACACAATAAAGTAGTTCTACGTTCTATCTCTAAGCATTGTTTCCTCTTGATGTAGACATAAGCAGAGACTAACGGAAAATACTGTCATTGATAGTGGTTGCCAAGCTTCCAAAAAACTACAATCTCCTTAAATCTCAACATATATTTTTTCTTCCAAACTTCATGATTCTTTTAGTGAATGATCAGTACACCAGTCCGATTTGGATGCCCAAATTTCATACTTCTAGGTTGAAGCACTCGTTTGCAGTAACAGTTTGAATTTTTAGGTTCCACTCTGTTTTCTCTTATATTGATAGATGTAGTTCGAACTGTAAATCAAACACGGTTTGTGCTAGCTTCTTGGAACTTGACACAATAAACTAGTTCTACGTTCTGTCTCTAAAGATTGTTTCTTCTTGATGTGGCCCTAAGCAGAGACTAGCGGAAAACACTTTCATTTATATGGGTTGCCAAGCGTCCAAAAAACTACAGTCTTCTGAAATCTCAACATATATTTTTTCTTTCAATCTTCATGATACTTTCAGGTAATGATCAGTACACCAATCCCACTTGGATGTCCAAATTTCATTCCTCAAGGTTGAAGCATTCCTCAGCATTAACAGTATGAATTTTTAGGTTAAACTCTGTTTTCTCCTATATTGATAGATGTATTTCAAACTCTAAATCAAACACGGTTTGTGCTAGCTTCTTGAAACTTGACACAATAAAGTAGTTCTACGTTCTATCTCTAAGCTTTGTTTCCTCTTAATGTAGACATAAGCAGAGACTGACGAAAAACACTTTCATTAAAAGGGGTTGCCAAGCTTCCAAAAAACTACAGCCTCCTGAAATCTCAACATGTATTTTTTCATCCAATCTTCATGAGTCTATCAGGTAATGATCAGTACACCAATCCGATTTGGATGCCCAATTTTCATTCTTCTATGTTGAAGTGTTCGTTTACAGTAACAGTTTGAATTTTTAGGTTTCACTCTGTTGTCTCCTATACTGGTTGATGTAGTTCGAACTCTAAATCAGACACGTTTTGTGCTAGCTATTTGGAACGTGACACAATAAACTAGTTGTAGGTTCTTTCTCTAAAGTTTGTTTCCTCTTGATTTAGCCCTAAGCAGAGACTGGCAAAAAACACTTTCATTGAATGGGGTTGCCAAGCTTCCTAAAAACTACAGCCTCCTGAAATGTCAGCATATATTTTTTCATCCCATCTTCATGATACTTTCAGGTAATCATCAGCACACCAATCCCACTTCGATGCCCAAATTTCATTCTTCTAGGTTGAAGTATTCGTTTGCAGTAACAGTTTGAATTTTTATTTTAAACTCAGTTTTCTCCTATATTGATAGATGTAGTTCGAACCCTAAATCAAACACGGTTTGTGCTAGCTTCTTGGAACGTGACACAATAAATTAGTTCTACGTTCTGTCTTGAAGGTTTGTTTTCTTTTGATGTAGACATAAGCAGAGACTAACGGAAAACACTTTCATTAAAAGGGGTTGCCAAGCTTCCAAAAAACTACAGCCTCCTGAAATCTCAACATATTTTTTTCATCCAATCTTCATGATACTTTCAGGAAATGATCAGTACACGAATCTCACTTGAATGCCCAAATTTCATTTTTCTAGGTTGAAGCATTTTTTTGCAATAACAGATTGAATTTTTAGGTTAAACTGTGTTTTCTCCTACATTGATAGATGTAGTTCGAACTCTAAATCAAACACGGTTTGTGCTAGCTTCTTGAAACTCGACACAATAAAGTAGTTCTACGTTCTATCTCTAAGGTTTGTTTCCTCTTGATGTAGACATAAGCAGAGACTAACAAAAAAGACTTTCATTGAACGCGGTTGCAAAGCTTCGAAAAAACTAAAGTCTCCTGAAATCTCAACATACATTTTTTCATCCAATCTTTCTGATATTTTCAGGTAATGATCAGTACACCAATCCCACTTGGATGCCGAAATTTCCTTCTTCTAGGTTGAAGCATTTGTTTGCAGTAACAGTTTAAATTTTTAGGTTTCACTCTGTTTTCTCCTATATTGATACATGCAGTTGGAACTTTAAATCAAACACGGTTTTTGATAGCTCCTTAAAACTTGACACAATAAACTAGTTCTACGTTCCTTCTCATAGTTTTGTTTCTTATTGATGTAGCCCTATGCAGAGACTGGCGAAAAACACTTTCATTGATAGGGGTTGCCATGTTTCCAAAAAACTACAGTCTTCTGAAATCTTACCATATTTTTTTTCATCCAATCTTCATGATACTTTCATGGAATGATCAGTACACCTATACCACTTGAATGCCCAAATTTCATTCTTCTAGGTTGAAGCATTCGTTTAGAGTAACAATGTGAATTTTTAGGTTAAACTCTGTTTTCTCCCATATAGATAGATGTAGTTCAAACTCTAAATCAAACACGGTTTGTGCTAGCTTCTTGAAACTTGACACAATAAAGTAGTTCTCCGTTCTATCTCTAAGCTTTCCTTCCTCTTGATGTAGACCTAAGCAGAGACTAACGGAAAATACTGTCATTGATATTGGTTGCCAAGCTTCCAAAAAACTACAACCTCCTTAAATCTCAACATATATTTTTTCATCCAAACTTCATGATTCTTTTAGGTAATGATCAGTACACCAGTCCGATTTGGATGCCCAAATTTCATACTTCTAGGTTGAAGCACTCGTTTGCAGTAACAGTTTGAATTTTTAGGTTTCACTCTGTTTTCTCTTATATTGATAGATGTAGTTCGAACTGTAAATCAAACACGGTTTGTGCTAGCTTCTTGGAACTTGACACAATAAACTAGTTCTACGTTCTGTCTCTAAAGATTGTTTTTTCTTGATGTGGTCCTAAGCAGAGACTAGCGGAAAACACTTTCATTGATAGGGGTTGCCAAGCGTTCAAAAAACTACAGTCTTCTGAAATCTCAACATATATTTTTTCATTCAATCTTTATGATACTTTCAGGTAATGATCAGTACACCAATACCACTTGGATGTCCGAATTTCATTCTTCAAGGTTGAAGCATTCCTTAGCAGTAACAGTTTGAATTTTTAGGTTAAACTCTGTTTTCTCCTATATTGATAGATGTAGTTCGAACTCTAAATCAAACACGGTTTGTGCTAGCTTCTTGAAAATTGACACAGTAAAGTAGTTCTACGTTCTATCTCTAAGCTTTGTTTCCTCTTGATGAAGACATAAGCAGAGACTAACAAAAAACACTTTCATTAAAAGGGATTGCCAAGCTTCCAAAAAACTACAGCCTCTTGAAATCTCAACATATTTTTTTTCATCCAATCTTTATGATACTTTCAGGTAATGATCAGTACACCAATCTCACTTGAATGCCCAAATTTCATTTTTCTAGGTTGAAGCATTCTTTTGCAGTAACAGATTGAATTTTTAGGTTAAACTGTGTTTTCTCCTACATCGATAGATGTAGTTCGAACTCTAAGTCAAACAAGGTTTGTGCTAGCTTTTTGAAACTCGACACAATAAAGTACTTCTACGTTCTATCTCTAAGGTTTGTTTCCTCTTGATGTAGACATAAGCAGAGACTAACGAAAAAGACTTTAATTGAACGCCTTTGCAAAGCTTCGAAAAAACTAAAGTCTCCTGAAATCTCAACATACATTTTTTCATCCAATGTTCCTGATAATTTCAGGTAATGATCAGTACACCAATCCCACTTGGATGCCCAAATTTCCTTCTTCCAGGTTGAAGCATGTGTTTGCAGTAACAGTTTAAATTTTTAGGTTTCACTCTGTTTTCTCCTATATTGATAGATGCATTTGGAACTTTAAATCAAACACGGTTTGTGCTAGCTTCTTGAAACTTGACAGAGCAAAGTTGTTCTACGTTCTATCTCTAAGGTTTGTTTCTTATTGATGTAGACCTAAGCAGAGACTAACGAGAAATACTTTCATTGAAAGGTGTTGCCAAGCTTCCAAAAAACTACAGTCTTCTGAAATCTCAACATATATTTTTTCATCCAATCTTCAAGATACTTTCAGGTAATGATCAGTACACCAATCCCACTTGGTTTCCCAAATGTCGTTCTTCTAGGTTGAAGCATTTATTTGCAGTAACAGTTTGAATTTTTAGGTTTCACTCTGTTTTCTCCTATATTGATAGATGCAGTTGGAACTTTAAATCAAACAGGGTTTTTGCTAGCTCCTTGGAACTTGACACAGTAAACTAGTTCTAAGTTCTGTCTCTAAAGTTTGTTTCCTCTTGATGTAGCCCTAAGCAGAGACTGACGAAAAACACTTTCATTGATAGGAGTTGCCAAGCTTCCAAAAAACTACAGTCTTCTGAAATCTCAACACATATTTTTTTATCCAATCTTCATGATACTTTCAGGTAATGATCAGTACACCAATCCCACTTGGACGCCCAAATTCTATTCTACTAGGTTGTAGCATGCGTTTGCAGTTACACTTTGAATTTTTAGGTTAAACTCTGTTTTCTCCTATATTGATAGATGTAGTTCGAACTCTAAATCAAACACGGTTTGTTCTAGCTTCCTGAAACTTGACACAATAAAGCAGTTCTACGTTCTATCTCTAAGGTTTGTTTCCTCATGATGTAGCACTAAGCAGAACTGGCAAAAAAGACTTTCATTGAAAGTGGTTGCCAAGCTTCCAAAAAACTACAGTATCCTGGAATCTCAACATACATTTTTTTCATCCAATATTTATGATTCTTTCAGGTAATGATTAGTACACCAATCCCACTTGGATGCCCAAATTTCGTTCTTCTAGGTTGAAGTATTCGTTTGCAGTAACAGTTTGAATTTTTAGGTTAAACTCTGTTTTCTCCTATATTGATAGATGTAGTTCGAACTGTAAATCAAACACAATTTGTGCTAGCTTCTTGGAACTTGACACAATAAACTAGTTCTACGCTCTGTCTCTAAGGTGTGTTTTCTGTTGATGTAGCCCTAAGCACAGTCTGGCGAAAGACACTTTCATTGATAGGGGTTGCCATGTTTCCAGAAAAAATAAAGTCTTCTGAAATCTCAACATATTTTTTTCATCCAACTTTTTGATTATTTCAGGTAATGATCAGTACACCAATCCCACTTGGATTCCGAAATTTCCTTCTTCTATGTTGAAGCATTTGTTTGCAGTAACAGTTTAAATTTTTAGGTTTCACTCTGTTTTCTCCTATATTGATAGATTCAGTTGGAACTTTAAATCAAACACGGTTTTTGATAGCTCCTTAAAACTTGACACAATAAACTAGTTCTACGTTCTTTCTCAGAGTTTTGTTTCTTATTGATGTAGCCCTATGCAGAGACTGGCGAAAAACTCTTTCATTGATAGGGGTTGCCATGTTTCCAAAAAACTACAGTCTTCTGAAATCTCAACATATGTTTTCTTCATCCAATCTTCATGATACTTTCAGGTAATGATCAGTTCACCAATACCACTTGAATGCCCAAATTTAATTCTTCTAGGTTGAAGCATTCATTTGCAGTAACAGTGTAAATTTTTAGGTTAAACTCTGTTTTCTCCTACATTGATAGATGTAGTTCGAACTCTAAATCAAACACGGTTTGTGCTAGCTTCTTGAAACTTGACACAATAAAGTAGTTCTCCGTTCTATCTCTAAGCTTTGTTTCTTCTTGATGTAGACCTAAGCAGAGACTAACGGAAAATACTGTCATTGATAGTGGTTGCCAAGCTTTCAAAAAACTACAATCTCCTTAAATCTCAACATATATTTTTTCATCCAAACTTCATGATACCTTTAGGTAATGATCAGTACACCAGTCCGATTTGGATGCCCAAATTTCATACTTCTAGGTTGAAGCACTCGTTTGCGGTAACAGTTTGAATTTTTAGGTTTCACTCTGTTTTCTCTTATATTGATAGATGTAGTTCGAACTGTAAATCAAACACGGTTTGTGCTAGCTTCTTGGAACTTGACACAATAAACTAGTTTTATGTTCTGTCTCTAAAGATTGTTTCTTCTTGATGTGGCCCTAAGCAGAGACTGGCGGAAAACACTTTAATTGATAGGGGTTGCCAAGTGTCCAAAAAACTACAGTCTTCTGAAATCTCAACATATTTTTTTTTCATCCAATCTTCATGATACTTTCAGGTAATTATCAGTACACCAATTCCACTTGGATGCTCAAATTTCGTTCTTCTAGTTTGAATCATTTGTTTGCAGTAACATTTTAAATTTTTAGGTTAAACTCTGTTTTCTCTTATATTGATAGATGTAGTTCGAACTCTAAATCAAACACGGTTAGTGCTAGCTTTTTGGAAATTGACACAATAAACTAGTTCTACGTTCTATCTCTAAGGTTTGTTTCCTCATGATGTAGCACTATAGAGAATCAGATGTGACTGTGTTACTATTACTGTCCTTGATGGAGTCTGCCTGCAAACTGGATTTTCTGTCAAGGTATAGATAGGTAACAGCGTACATGCTTGAAAACGCGGTGTGTGCTGTCCTTGGGAGGACTTGCCAGCAAAGGGGATGTTCTGCCAAGTGTGCTAGGAGGGCGCTGAGAAAAAATTTATTATCTGTTCTTAACTAAGAGCAGAGCTCAACATACTCTGGGCCAAAATTAGATTAGCCATGAGAAGCGGGTCACTTTTGATTAAAAAGTAAAACTTCTGTATGCTATGTTTAATTAGCTGAAAGACCTGATTTATTGATGTTGGAAGGCTGCCTTCTTTTTTCACAATAGTATAAAAAGATTGCTTGTAGACAATAAAGGACTTTTTTTTCTGCTGCTGCTTCGCTTGCTATGCTTCTTTTTCTTCTCTCTTTTCCCATGCTGACTTGCAAGTGAATAACTGCTACATTTGGCATAGTCTGCAGGATCCAGCACCGAAAGGGTAAGCACCCCGGGTTAAGAAAATGAAAGGGGGACTTTTGGGAATAACAAAATATCGAGAGGCATCGCCCCAGGTTTAAAGAAACTTTAGGGGGACTTTCAGAACTAACAAACATCGAAAGGTATCGCCCCAGGTTGAAAGAAACTCTAGGGGGACTTTCAGAACTAACAAACATCGAAAGGTATCGCCCCAGGTTGAAAGAGACTTTAGGGGGACTTTTAGAACTAACATGGGAAACTCCCAGTTCTTAAAGGAACAATGTGTGGAGTTACTACAAGGATTATTATATTCCATATGTGTGAAAACATCTCATGAGATACTCAAGGAGTTAGTTAAAATTATAGAATGTCATTGTCACTGGTTCCAGTATCAAACTAAGGTCCAGTTAAATTTAGGGGAATGGAAATTAATTCAGAAAGAGCTCCATAAACTACATCAGAATGGAAATGTTATTTCTTTGAAGATTTGGACATTGTGTAACGCTATTACTTAGGCATTGCAATTATTAGAAAGCAATAATGAAAAGGGCTCTGTTTGTGAAAGTCAAGTTTATACAACAGAATCTGATAATAAGGTTAACAAAACGGAACTCAAGGAAGATATTTGTGATACTATAGATGACTCTCCTAAATCAGATCTGGGTGATAAGGAAGATTTAGAAAGTTCAGATAGTGACTCCAATATGAAAGAAATTATGGAGGCCTTTGTGGATAAAATGAAATTAAAAAACAAAGGTCTTCTTTTAAACCTACTACTCCTTCTAATGCTTCTCTCTTTCCAATGACAGACTATAGAGTTGATGTGGGTAGAGAACAACAATGTTTTTCATTTTCTCTTACTATGATACATGATGATGATGATCGTGCAGCTCCTGGTTGTTTTGTTGATCCACCACATTTGTTTCCTATAACTAGACAACAAAACCTTCAAAATCCCCCAATGATTGATGTTCACTATACTGCAGTGGAATACAAGTTTTTATATGATTTAAAAATTTACAGCCTTTCATTATGGCCCTCAGTCTCCTTTTGTGTTAGTCATATTAGAAAATTTGGGAACTTCTAAATTACTTATTCCTTTGGATTGGGAGACATTAGCCAAAACAGTTTTGGAGGGATCTCAGTGGTTACAATTGAAAAGTTGATGGGAAAAACAAGCTGGAGAGAGTGAAGCTCAAAATCCCCCGGGACCTATGAAGGAAAAGTTTATGGGGGAGGGTAATTACCGTGCCTATAGAGAGCAGGCTCAATATACAGATCCAGATCTTCAACAAGTTTGACAACAAGTTTCTTAAGAGCTTAGAGATGTGTAATACCCACTGGTAAGGCACAACCTTCCTTTACTAAAACTATACAAGGGGCTACTAAACCTTACACTGATTTTCTTACAAGACCATGTACTTTTGTAAAGAGGGCAATGAGTCAAGATCAAATAGCAAAGGTATTAATGGAAACATTAACATTTGAAAATGCACATCCTAAGTGTAAGCATATTTTGGGGCCATTAAAAGGGCAAAACACTTCATTGAGTAAATATGTGAACGCTTGTGCTGGAATGGGAGGAATTGAACATCAAAGTTTCTGATTTTGCTGCAGCCAAGGCTGGAGCCCTTAAACCCAATAAATCAGGAACTTGTTTCAATTGTGGAAAAGCAGGTCATTTTAAAAGGGATTGTAAAAAATGAATTAAATAAATAAATAAATAAATAAATAAATTTTATGATACTTTCTAATTACCGGCCGGTTATTTTTTCTAAGACTCTTGCTTTTTCCTAGATTCTGTATTTTTTGAGCTCATAATTTTGATCCTACAGACCTGAGTTATTGTTTTTCTAACCAGTTTTATTTTTGATCAACTGTAAAATATTTAAACAGTACAATGGAAATTTCACCTAAAATAGCTACAAGGCCTTTATTGTGTTATGTGTGCACCTTTGTATTATATGTTGTATGTCTGTTTGTGCGTATGTCCATATATCATGTATATGATATAAAGATTAATATATATATATATATATATGTAAAGAGCGCTCATAAAATATTTTTAATTCACTAATTTTATGGTTCAATTTAAACTGGGTAAACAGATAAAAAATAAGATGTCTTTAACATGTTAATGACTGATGGGCTTTGATTCTAGGACTTTTCTTCAACAACAACAACAAAAAAAATGGCTAACACTGTTCATTATACTTGTCTAATGTTTTGATAAAATTAGTAAATTAATTAGACATAAGATTACTTGTTTATGAGTACTTTTGTTAAATATCTGATTGATTTACAAGGTTAATATGCTAAATGTTAAATATACAATTTAATGCTTTTAACTCCTTAAATTACATTAGATAACATTATTAATTATTTTTTAAGTTGGTAAATAATATAAATAAATAAATAAATGGTTCTGTATCATTCCTAATATTTAGACACTATATTTTCATAATATGGTAAACAAATGTGATTGTGTACTACAAGTAACAAAATATCTCTTATTAAAATAAAATAATTAACGTAAATTCAAAAATTTACGAGGATCATTTCAAAATGTAAATAAAAAAGGGGTTAACAAAAAAAATTAAAAGGTTCTAGGTATAGATTTAATATAAAAAATGTGTTTCTAAAAGTGAGTAAATAAAAGGATTTAAACAAGTGATAAAGAAGGTGTATGTATGTTGGGTATATAGTTTTAAGTAAGTGATTAAAAAATGTCTGTGTACGTTGGCTAAATATGTAAATTTTTAAACAAATAATCTTAAATAAAATTAAGAATTATACAAATATGATTAAACAAGAACTGTTATTTTACAATATTCTAATATGTTATTTCTTTAAAAGCTAAACTTAATTAATATAAAAACATCAATAGTAATTATGGTACTATTACTCTTCTTTGTATATTAAATGCGTTCATATTTTCCAGGTATATAAGTCATTAAGATAAAAGTTAAAAAAAAATAATATCAAGCTGGTGTTCTCCAAAAGGTTGCATGGTATTTTAGGCTTAAAATAAATAACATATTGAAGATTTATTTATATCATTTAATGTTCTATAACTGGGTCTATTATCAATAAGATCTATAAAGTTTTATGTTACTTTTTACACTGAGATACAATTTAAATGTATTTTTTAAGTTAATGAGAGCCTTATCTAGATAAAGGTTAATATTATACAACACAAAAACATTTTTCTATATTTCTAAAAAATGGCTAAAAGCTTTCAGCCTTTCTTTATTTCATGTTTTAGATGTGTTATCATATTGTGTTAGTTTTTACTCAAATAAACTTAAACAATTATTTATATAAAATTTATAATATAATATTTAAAAAAAACTGATACAATCATTTCTCATTTATTATCTTGTTTTGCTATCATGGAAATTCCTTAAAAACTTAAAACTGACAATACACCTTCATATACCTCACAAAAATTACATTCATTTTTACAAAAATATGACATTACACATACATTTGACATACCTTATAATGGTCATGGTCAAACTATTATAAAAGAACAAATCATGCGTTAAAAAAATATATGCTAAAAATAAAAAGGGGGAATATGGCTATGGCTTATACACCTCAAAATATACTTCATAAAACTTTACTAACTTTAAGTTTTTTAAATGTCTGGTCAGCTTACGAGGTTCCTACAGCCCAGCAACATTTCTCTACATTTAAATCTCAGCCATTATTTCTAAAATTGGAAATACCTATGTGGTACAGGGATGAAAATTAAGAATGGATTTCTAGGTTGTTGCACCACTTGCGAAGGGGGTTTGCTCTTATTTCTACAGGTGAAACACCTTTCTAAGTACCTTCAAGACTTATCAAATTGCAGAATGAGCGACCCATTTGTCAGACAATTTCAGGAGCTGACAATGCAGAGAACTTCTCTGATGGCAAGGAGAACAGCGGACCCCCAACATGAGGACAGATAAAAAAGTTGACTCAAGAAGCTAAAAAAAAAAAAAACATATAAACAAACAAACAAAAAAACCCTTCAAAAGGCAAATCAGCCTTTAAATTCTGTTAATCTTTTATTAGCTATGCTTGCAGTTATTAATTGCCAGGTAAGTATAGTTTCTGCTCATTCTTTTGCTTATTGGGCCTATGTTCCTAACCCTCCTTTGGTGCACAGTTTTTCCTGGGGAGAACCTAAAGTTCGTGAGTGTACTAATAATTCTAATTTTCCCCCCTCCTGTATGTGGGTGAATTAAAAATATTCCATTCCATAAAAATCTGTATAATATTTCTAATATAACTGTAGCTGTTGAAGGAGTCCCATTGTATATAGGGGCCCGTTCTTTCTGTCTGCCTCTTATAGCACATAACGACCCTCTTTCTTATAATACTTGGGGAGTTAATTATCGTAGTTATCCTACTGCTGTTTTTACTGTCATGATATCTTCCCGAGGGTTTAATACCTCTAGTATGTATGTTAATCAACCATGGCTATCTTCTAAAGAATGTTTTGTCAGAACTCATCTTCCTCTATGTTCAGCTAAATATTTTAAACATTTTTAACTCATTTAAAGTGGGAAAAATGCCGTGATCATCACCCTAAAACAGTAGTCAAATGTCAAAATATCACTATAGTTGATTGGAGTCCTGATCATTCTAAATTTATAGAAAGTTGGTCAAATCGTACTTTAAGATGGCATCGACATAAGGGACAATAAATGCTTGGGGTAATGAGACAATTAAAATGCAACATTATGCTTTGGTCCCTCCAATGTTACAGCATATAAAGTTTTCCAATATTCAAGGGGATATATGGAAATTATGGGCAGTATCTGGGAAACTCACTGTATGGACTGGAAAATTCACGTTAGATGTGTCCCGTTCCTCTCCTTTTAAAGTACATCAACATAATAATCTGACTTATTTTGCTTCTACATGTGTTAAATTCCCTTATTCTCTTATGATTGGAAACTGGGAATGGAATGTAACTTGGGGAACAATATCAAGTATAGACTTTTATCTTACTCAACGTGTAAATAGAACTAATTGGGAATTAATAGAAATTAATAATTATTCTTTATTTATTGTTAAAGCTCGCACAAAATTGTGGGTGCCTGTTAATTTAACTCGTCCTTGGTTTGATTCATTGTCTGTTACTCATTTGTACAATGCTGTTCAAGTTTTGTTACATCGCTCTCGACGATTAATAGAAATAGTTATAACTTCAATCCTTGCAGTTGCTTCTGTAACTGCCACTGCTGCAGTAGCTGGCATTGCTTTACATCAAGGCATTCAAACTGCGGATTTCGTAAGAACATGGCATCAAGATGCTCATTTATTGTGGCAACAACAAAAGGACTTAGACTCTCAATTGGCTACAATGTGATCAATTTACAACATACTGTTTCCTGGCTTGGCAATCAAGTGACTATCTTGGCTACCAGAAGTGTACTAAAGTGTGACTGGAATTCTTCTCATATTTGTGTGACTCCTGTGCCATATAATACCAGTGATTTCTGGGAAACTGTTAGAAGACGGTTAGATGGACATCAAAATTTAACTTAAAAAATTATGAATTTGGAAAAGACTATTATGGACACCTTTAGTAAGACATTACCTTAACTAACAGAATCTGACATTTTACAAAAATTGTCTTCAAGTATTGCTAATTTATATTCTTTAAGTCATTTTTCTAACTTGTTGTCAACTTCTTTAGGTAACACTGTAATAATTTTTTGCTTTGTGTTTTGTTTTGTACATAGTCTTCCAACGCTGAAAAAAGCAAAGGCAACTGAAACATAAAACCTCTCTTTTCGCTTCTGATATGGCTCTTTTACAAAAACAAAAGGAGGGAGATGTAGAGAATCAGATGTGACTGTGTTACTATTACTGTCCTTGATGGAGTCTGCCTGCAAACGGAATATTCTGTCAAGGTATAGATAGATAACAGCGGACATGCTTGAAAACGAAGCGTCTGCTGTCCTTGGGAGGACTTGCCTGCAAACGGGATGTTCTGCCAAGTGGGCTAGGAGGGCGCTGAGAAATATTTTATTATCTGTTCTTAACAAAGAGCAGAGCTCAACATACTCCGGGCCAAAAGTAGATTAGCCATGAGAAGCGGGTCACTTCTGATTAAAAAGTAAAACTTCTGTATGCTATGTTTAATTAGCTGAAAGACCTGATTTATTGATGTTGGAAGGCTGCCTTCTTGGTTCACAATACTATAAAAAGATTGCTTGTACACAATAAAGGACTATTTTTTTCTGCTGCTGCTGTTTCGCTTGCTATGCTTCTTCTTCTTCTCTCTTTTCCCATGCTGACCTGCAAGTGAATTACTGCTACATAGCACTAAGCAGACACTGGCGAAAAACACTTTCAATGAAAGGGGTTGCCAAGCTTCCAAAAAACTACAGTCTCCTGAAATCTCAACATATATTTTTTGATCAAATCTTCATGATAATTTCAGGTAATGATCAGTACACCAATCCCATTTGGATGCCCAAATTTGGTTCTTCTAGGTTGAAGCATTCATTTGCAGTAACAGTTTGAATTTTTAGGTTAAACTCTGTTTTCTCCTATATTGATAGATGTAGTTCTAACTCTAAATAAAACACGGTTAGTACTAGTTTCTTAGAACTTGACACAATAAACTACTTCTATGTTCTGACTCTAAGGTTTGTTTCCTCTTGATGTAGCGCTAAGCAGAGACTGGCGAAAAACACTTTCATTGAAAGGGGTTGCCAACATCACTTAGCATTATCTGCTCTAATGCCATCCATTTCTCTGTAAAATCCATGATTTTGTCATTTTGTAGTGCTGCATAATACTCCATTGTGTATAGATGCCACAGTTTTTTAATCCATTCATCTATTGAAGGGCATTTAGGTTGATTCCAAAGTCTAGCTATTGTGAATTGTGCTGCTATGATCATTGAAGTGGCAATATCCCTATAGTATGCTCTTTTGAGGTCCTCAGGGAATAGACCGAGAAGGGCAATAGCTTGGTCATATGGTGGTTCCATTCCCAGCTTTCCTAGGTATCTCCATACTCTTTCCATATTGGCCGCACCATTTTGCCGTCCCACCAGCAATGTACAAGTGTACCCTTTTCCCCACATCCTCGCCAGCACTTATTGTTACTTGACTTCATAATGGCTGCCAATCTTACTGGAGTGAGATGGTATCTTAGGGTGGTTTTGATTTGCATTTCTCTGACTGCTAGAAATGGTGAGCATTTTTTCATATTCTTATTGATTGACTGTATGTCTTCCTCTGAGAAGTGTCTGTTCAGGTCCTTGGCCCATTTGTTGATAGGGTTGTTTGTTATCTTATTGTTTAATTTTTAAAGTTCTTTGTATATTCTGGATATTAGGGCTCTATCTGAAGTGTGCCAAATGTCTCCTTTGATATAAAGAGAGCAACCAAGATCAGAACAGGGAAGAAGAGCATGAGGAAAAGATTAACATTTAACAGAGACGAGTGGGGTGGGAGAGAGGGAGAGAGAAGGGAAACTGTATGGAAATGTAAGGAGACCCTCATTATTACATAAAACTACATGTAAGAGTTTGTGAGGGGAAAGGGAAAAAAAGGGAGAGAATTAAACCACAGCAGATGGGGTAGAGAGGGAAGACGAGAGGGAAGGGGAGGGGGGATAGTAGGGTATAGGAAAGGTAGCAAAATACAACAGTCATTAATATGGTATTATGTAAAAATGTGGATGTGTAACCGATGTGATTCTGCAATTTTTATTTGGGGTAAAAATGGGAGCTGATAACCCACTTGAATGAAATGTATGGAAGATGATATGCCATGAGCTTTGTAATGTTTTGAACAACCAATAAAAAAAATATTTAAAAAAATAAAATATAAAAAAATAAACAAAAAAAGAAAGGGGTTGCCAAGCTTCCGAAAAACTACAGTCTCCTGAAATCTCAACGTATATTTTTTCAGCCAATCATCATGATACTTTCAGGTAATGATCAGGACACCAATCCCACTTGGATGCCCAAATTTCATTCTTCTAGGTTGAAGCATTCGTTTGCAGTAACAGTTTGAATTTTTAGGTTTCACTGTGTTTTCTCCTATATTGATAGATGTAGTTCTAAGTCTAAACCAAACACAGTTAGTGCTGGCTTCTTGGACCTTGACACAATAAACTACTTCTATGTTCTCTCTCTAAGGATTGTTTCCTCTTGATGTAGCCCTAAGAAGACATCAGCAAAAAACACTTTCATTAAAAGGGGTTGCCAAGGTTCCAAAAAACTACAATCTCCAGAAATCTCAACAAACATTTTTTCATCCAATCATCATGACACTTTCAGGTAATGATCAATACACCAATCCGATTCAGATGTCCAAATTTTGTTCTTCTAGGTTGAATCATTCGTAAGCAGTAACAGTTTGAATTTTTATGTTTCCTTCTGTTTCCTCCTATATTGATAGATGTAGTTCGAACTCTAAATCAAACACGGTTTGTGCTAGCGTCTTGAAACTTGACACAATGAAGTAGTTCTATGTTCTATCTACGTTCTATTTTTAAGGTTTGTTTCCTCTTGATGTAGCCCTTAACAGAGGGTCTCGAGAATCACTTTCATTGAAAGAGGTTGCCAAGCATTCAAAAAACTACAGTCCTTTGAAATTTCAGAATATATATTTTCATCCTAATTCATTGTACTTTCAGGAAATGATCAGTACACCAATCCGATTTGGATGCACAAATTTCAAACTTCTAGGTTGATGCATTCGTTTGCAGTAACAGTTTGAAATTTTAGGTTTCACTCTTTTTTCTCCTATATTGATAGATGTAGTTCGAACTCTAAATCAAACACGGTTTGTGGTAGCTTCTTGGAACTTTACACAATAAACTAGTTGTACGTTCTGTCTCTAAGTTTTGTTTCCTCTTGATGTAGACCTAAGCAGGGACTGGCAAAAAACACTTTCAATGAAAGGGGTTGCCAAGCTTCCAAAAAACTACAGTCTCCTGAAATCTCAACATATATTTTTTCATCCAATCATCATGATACATTCAGGTAATGATCAGTACACCAATCCCACTTGTATGCCCAAATTTCATTTTTTTTAGGTTGAAGCATTCGTTTGCAGTAATAGTTTGAATTTTTAGGTTAAACTCTGTTTTCTGCTATATTGATAGATGTATTTCGCCCTCTCAATCAAACACGGTTTGTGCTAGCTTGCTTAAACTTGACACAATAAAGTAGTTCTACGTTCTATCTCAAAGGTTTGTTTCCTCTTGATGTAGACCTAAGCAGAGACTAAAGAAATACACTTTCATTGAAAGGGGTTGCCAAGCTTCCAAAAAACTATAGTCTCCTGAAATCTCAACATACATTTTTGCATCCAATCTTCATGATACTTTCAGGTAATGATCAGTACACCAATCCCACTGGGATTCCCAAATATCGTTCTTCTAGGTTGAAGCATTTGTTTGCAGTAACAGTTTGAATTTTTAGGAAAAACTCTGTTTTCTCTTATATTGATAGATGTAGTTCCAACACTCAATCAAAAACGGTTTGTGCTAGCTTCTTGAAACTTCACAAAATAAAGTAGTTGTACGTTCTATCTCTAAGGTTTGTTTCGTCTTGATATAGCCTTAAGCAGAGAGTGCCAAGAAACATTTTCATTGAAAGGGGTTGCCAAGTTTTCAAAAAACTACAGTCTTTTGAAATTACAGCACCTATTTTTTCAGCGAAATTTTATTGTACTTTCAGGTAATGATCAGTACACCAATCCGATTTGGATGCACAAATTTTGTTCTTCTAGGTTGAAGCATTAGTTTGAAGTAACAGTTTGAATTTGCAGGTTTCACTCTGTTTTCTCCTATATTGATAGATGTAGTTCGAACTCTAAATCAAACACGGTTTGTGATAGCTCCTTGAAACTTGACACAATAAAGTAGTTCTACGTTCTATCTCTAAGGTTTGTTTCCTCTTCATGTAGACATAAGCAGAGACTAACGAAAAATGCTTTCATTGAAAGGGGTTGCCAAGCTTAGAAAAAAGTATAGCCACCTGTAATCTCAACATATATTTTTCGCCCAATCTTCATGATACTTTCAGGTAATGATCAGTACACTATTCCCACTTGGATACCAAATTTCATTCTTCTAGCTTGAAGTATTCGTTTGCAGTAAAAGTTTGAATTTTTAAGTTAAACTCTGTTTTCTCCTATATTGATAGATGTAGTTCGAACTCTAAATCAAACACGGTTTGTGCTAGCTTCTTGGAACTTGACAAAATAAACTAGTTCTACATTCTGTCTCTAAGTTTGTTTCCTCTTGATGTAGACCTAAGCAGAGACTAACGAAAAACACTGTCATTGAAAGGGGTTTCCAAGCTTCCAAAAAACTACAGTCTCCTGAAATCTCAACATATATTTTTTCATCCAATCTTCATGATGCTTTCAGGTAATGATCAGTACACCAATCCGATTTGGATGTCCAAATTTCATTCTTCTAGGTTGAAGCATTCGTTTGCAGTAACAGTTTGAATTTTCAGGTTTTATTCCATTTTCTCCTTTATTGATAGATGTAGTTTGAACTCTAAATCAAATACGGTTTGTGCTAGCTTCCTGGAACTAGACACAATAAACTAGTTCTACGTTTTGTCTCTAAGGTTTGTTTCCTCTTGATGTAGCCCTAAGCAGAGAGTGGGGAAAAACACTTTCATTGATAGGGGTGGCAAAGCTTCCAAAAACAACAGTCTTCTGAAATCTCAACACATATTTTTTCATCCAATCTTCATGATACTTTCAGGTAATGATCAGTACACTAATCTGATTTTGATGCCCAAATTTCATTCTTCTTGTTTAAGCATTCCTTTCAAGTAACAGTTTGAATTTTTAGGTTAAACTCTGTTTTCTCCTATATTAATAGATGCAGTTGGAATTTTACATCAAACACGGTTTGGGCTAGCTTCTTAGAACTTGACAAAATAAAGCAGTTTTACATTCTATCTCTAAGGTTTGTTTCCTCATTATGTAGCACTAAGCAGACAATGGCGAAAAACACTTTCATTAAAAGGGGTTGCCAAGGTCAAAAAACTACAGCCTTCTGAAATCTCAACACATATTTCTTCATCCAATCTTCCTGATAGTTTTAGGGAACGATCAGTACACCAATCCAATTTGGATGCCCAAATTTCGTTCTTCTAGGTTGAAGCATTCGTTTGCAGTAACAGGTTGAATTTTTAGGTTTCACTCTGTTTTCTCCTATATTGATAGATGTAGTTCGAACTCAAAATCAAACACTGTTTGTGTGAGCTTCTTGGAACTTGACACAATAAAGCAGTTCTACATTCTATCTCTAATGTTTGTTTCCTCATGATGTAGCACTAAGCAGTCACTGGCGAAAAACACTTTCATTCAAAGGGGTTACCAAGCTTTGAAAAAACTATAGCCTCCTGAAATCTCAACATATATTTTTCGGCCAATCTTCATGTACTTTCAGGTAATGATGAGTGCAACAATCCCACTTTGATGCCCAAATTTTATTCTTCTAGGTTGAAGCATTCGTTTTCAGTAACAGTTTGAATTTTTAGGTTAAAC
Source organism: Callospermophilus lateralis (assembly GCF_048772815.1). Lineage (NCBI taxonomy): Eukaryota > Metazoa > Chordata > Mammalia > Rodentia > Sciuridae > Callospermophilus > Callospermophilus lateralis. Next base: position 134,234,041 of record NC_135310.1, on the reverse strand, counting down.
TCTGTTTTCTACTATATTGATAGAAGTAGTTTGAACTCTAAATCAAACACGGTTTGTGATAGCTTTTTGAAACTTGACTCAATAAAGTAGTTCTATGTTCTATCTCTAAGGTTTGTTTCCTCTTGATATAGACATAAGGAGAGACTAACGAAGAACAATTTCATTGAAAGGGGTTGCCAAGCTTCCAAAAAACTACAGTCTCCTGAAATCTCAGCATATATTTTTTCAACCAGTCTTCATGATACTTTTAGGGAATGATCAGTACACCAATCCCATTTGGATGACCAAATTTCATTCTTCTAGGTTGAAGCATTCGTTTTCAGTAATAGTTTGAATTTTCAGGTTTTAATCTGTTTTCTCCTATATTGATAGATGCAGTTGGAACTTTAAATCAAACACGGTTTGGGCTAGCTTCTTGGAACTTGACACAATAAAGCAGTTCTACGTTCTATCTCTAAGGTTTGTTTCCTCATGATGTAGCACGCAGCAGACACTGGCGCAAAATATTTCATTGATAGGGGTTGCCAAGCTTTCAAAAAACTACAGTCTCCTGAAATCTCAACATATATTTTTTCATCCAATCTTCATGATACTTTCAGGTAATGATCAGTACACCAATGCAATTTGGAGGCCCAAATTTCATAATTCTAGGTTGCAGCATTCGTTTGCAATAAAAGTTTGAATTTTTAGGTTTCACTCTGTTTTCTCCTATATTGATAGATGTAGTTCGAATCTAAATCAAACACGGTTTTTGCTAGCTTCTTGGAAATTGACACAATAAATTAGTTCTGCGTTCTATCTCTAAGGTTTCTTTCCTCATGATGTAGCACTAAGCAGATACTGGTGAAAAACACTTTCTTTGAAAGGGGTTGCCAAGCTTCCAAAAAACTACAGCCTCCTGAAATCTCAACTTATATTTTTTCATCCAATCTTCATGATACTTTCAGGTAATGATCAGTACAACAATCCCACTTGGATGCCCAAATCTCATTCTTCTAGGTTGAAGCATTCGTTTGCAGTAACAGTTTGAAATTTTAGGTTTCACTCTTTTTTCTCCTATATTGATAGATGTAGTTTGAACTCAAAATCAAACATGGTTTGTGCTAGCTTCTTGGAACTTGACACAATAAATTAGTTCTGCGTTCTATTTCTAAGGTTTGTTTCCTTATGATGTAGCACTAAGCAGGTACTGGTAAAAAACACTTTCATTGAAACGGGTTGCCAGGCTTCCAAAAACTAGAGTCATCTGAAATCTTAATATCTATTTTTAATCCAATCTTCATGATACTTTTAGGTAATGATCAGTACACCAATCCCACTTGGATGCCCAAATGTCGTTCTTCTATTTTGAAGCATTTGTTTGCAGTAACGATTTGAATTTTTAGGTTTCACTCTGATTTCTCCTATATTGATAGATGCTGTTGGAACTTTAAGTCAAACAGTACTTGTGCTAGCTTCTTGAAACTTGATACAATTAAGCACTTCTACGTTTTATCTCTAAAGTTTCTTTCCTCTTGATGAAGCACTAAGCCAACACTGCCGAAAAACACTTTCATTGAAAGGGGATGCCAAGCTTCCAAAAAACTACAACCTCCTGATATCTCAGCATATATTTTTAAATGCAATCTCCATGATACTTTCAGGTGATGATCAGTACACCAATCCTAATTGGATGCCCAAGTTTCATTCCTCTAGGTTGAAATTTTTGTTTGCAGTAACAGTTTGAATTTTTAGGTTAAACTCTTTTTTCTCCAATATAGATAGATGTATTTCGAACACTAAATCAAACACGGTTTGTGCTAGCATCTTGGAACTTGATACAATCAACTAGTTCTACGTTCTGTCTCTAAAGTTTGTTTCCTCTTGATGTAGCCCTAAGCAGAGACTAGCAAAAAACACTTTCATTGATAGGGTTTGCCAAGCTTTCAAAAAACTACAGTCTCCTGAAATCTCAACATATATTTTTTCCTCCAATAGTCATGATACTTTCAGGTAATGATAGGTACACCAATCCCACTTGGATGCTCAAATTTTGTTCTTCTAGGTTGAAGCATTCGTTTGCAGTAACAGTTTGAATTTTTAGGTTAAACTCTTTTTCTCCTATATTGATAGATATATTTCGAACTCTAAATCAAACACGGTTTGTGCTAGCTTCTTGGAACTTGATACAATCAACTAGTTCTACGTTCTGTCTCTAAAGTTTGTTTCCTCTTGATGTAGCCCTAAGCAGAGACTAGCAAAAAACACTTTCATTGATAGGGTTTGCCAAGCTTTCAAAAAACTACAGTGTTCTGAAATCACAAAATATATTTTTTCATTCAATCTTCATGATACTTTCAGGTAATGATCACTACAGCAATCCCACTTGAATGCCCAAATTTCATTCTTCTAGGTTGAAGCATTCGTTTGCAGTACCAGATTGAATTTTTAGGTTAAACTCTGTTTTCTCCTATATTGATAGATGTAGTTCGAACTCTAAATCAAACACGGTTTGTGCTAGCGTCTTGAAACTTGCCACAATAAAGGAGTTCTACATTCTATCTCTAAGGTTTGTTTCCTCTTGATGTAGCCCTCAGCAGAGACTGGTGGGAAACACTTTCATTGATAGGGGTTGCCAAGCTTCCAAAAAACTACGGTCTCCTTAAATCTCAACATATATTTTTCATCCAAACTTCATGATGCTTTCAGGATGATCAGTACACCAATCCCACCTGGTTGCCCAAGTTTCGTTCTTATAGGTTGAAGCATTTGTTTGCAGTAATATTTGAATTTTAAGGTTTCACTCTTTTTTCTCCTATATTGATAGATGCAGTTGGAAGTTTAAATCAAACACGGTTTGTGCTAGCTTTTTGAAACTTGACACAATAAAGTACATGCACGTTCTATATCTAAGGTTTGTTTCCTCTTGATGTACACCTAAGCAGAGAATAAAGAGAAACACGTGCATTGAAAGGGATTGTCATGCTTCCAAAAAACTACACTCTTCTGTAATCTCAACATATGTATTTTCATCCAATCTTCATGATACTTTCAGGATGATCAGTACACCAATCCCACTTGGATGCCCAAATTTCGTTCTTCTAGATTGAAGCATTTGTTTGCAGTAACCGTTTGAATTTTTAGGTTTCACTCTCTTTTCTCCTATATTGATAGATGCAGTTGGAACTTTAAATCAAACACGGTTTGTGCTAGCTTCTTGAAACTTGACACAATAGAGCAGTTCTACGTTCTATCTCTAAGTTTTGTTTCCTCATGATGTAGCACTAAGCAGACACTGGCGAAAAACACTTTCATTAAAAGGGGTTGCCAAGCTACCAAAAAACTACAACCTCCTGAATTGCCAACACATATTTTTTCATCCAATCTTCATGATACTTTCAGGTAATGATCAGTACACCAATCCCACTTGGATGCCCAAATTTCATTCTTCTAGGTTGATGTAGTCGTTTGCAGTAACAGTTTGAATTTTTAGGTTAAACTCTGTTTTCTCCTATATTGATAGATGTAGTTCGAACTCTAAATCAAACAAGGTTTGTGCTAGCTTCTCAAAACTTCACACAATAAACTAGTTCTATGTTCTGTATCTAAGGTTTGTTTCCTCTTTATGTAGCCCTAAGCAGAGTCTGGCGAAAAACACTTTCATTGAAAGGGGTCGCCATGTTTCCAAAAAACTAGTCTTCTGAAATCTCAACATAGACTTTTTCATCCAATCTTCATGATGCTTTCAGGTAATGATCACTACACCAATCCCAGTTGAATGCCCAAATTTCATTCTTCTAGGTTGAAGCATTCGTTTGCAGTAACAGATTGAATTTTTAGGTTAAACTCTGTTTTCTCCTATATTGATAGATGTAGTTCGAACTCTAAATGAAACACGGTTTGTGCTACCGTCTTGAAAATTGACACAATAAAGTAGTTCTACTTTCTATCTCTAAGGTTTGCTTCCTCATGATGTAGCACTATGCAGACACTAGCGAAAAACGCTTTCATTGAAAGGGGTTGACAAGCTACTAAAAAACTACAACCTCCTGAATTCTCAACATATATTTCTTCATCCAATCTTCATGATACTTTCAGGTAATGATCAGTACACCAATCCGTTTTGAATGCCCAAATTTCGTTCTTCTAGGTTGAAGCATTTTTTTTCAGTAACAGTTTGAATTTTTAGGTTTCACTCTGTTTTCTCCTATATTGATAGATGTCGTTCGAACTCTAAATCAAACACGGTTTGTACTAGCTTCTTGGAACTTGACTCAATAAACTACTTGTACGTTCTGTTTCTAAGGTTTGTTTCCTCTTTATGTAGCCCTAAGCAGATACCGGCGAAAAACACTTATATTGATAGGGGTGCCATGTTTCCCAAAAACTACAGACTTCAGAAATCTCAACGAATATTTTTTTCATCCAATCTTCATGATTTTTTCAGGTAATGATCGGTACACCAGTCTGATTTGGATGCCCAATTTTTGTTCTTCTAGGTTGAAGCATTCGTTTGCAGTAACAGTTTGAATTTTTAGATTTCACTTTGTTTTCTCCTGTATTGATAGATGTAGTTCGAACTCTAAAAAAAATATGGTTTGTGCCACCTTCTTGAAACTTGACACAATAAAGTAGTTTTTCATTCTATCTCTACGGTTTCTTTCCTCTTCATGTAGATCTAAGCAGAGACTGGCAAAAACACTTTAATTGATAGCAGTTGCCATGTTTCCAAAAAATTACAGTATTCTGAAATCTCAAAGTATATTTTTTCATGCAATCTTCTTCATACTTTCAGGTAATTATCAGTACACCAATCCCACTTGGGTGCCCAAATTTCATTTTTTTAGGTTGAAGAATTCGTTTGCAGTAACAGTTTGAATTTTTAGGTTAAACTGTTTTCTCCTATATTGATAGATGTAGTTCGAACTCTAAATCAAACACGGTTTGTGCTAGCTTCTTGAAACTTGACACAATAAACTAGTTCTGCGTTCTATCATTTTGGTTTGTTTCTTCTTGATGTAGACCTAAGCTGAGTTTGGCGAAAAACACTTTTATTCATAGGGGTGGCCCTGTGTCCAAAAAGCTACAGTCTTCTGAAATATCAACATATATTTATGCATCCAATCTTCATGATATTTTCAGGTAATGATCAGTAGACCAGTCCCACTGGGATGCCCAAATTTCATTCTTCTAGGTTGAGGCATTCGTTTCCAGTAACAGTTTGGATTTTTAGGTTAAACTCTGTTTTCTCCTATATTGATAGATGTAGTTTGAAGTCTAAATGAAACACGGTGTGTTGGCTTCTTGGAACTTGACACAATAAAGCAGTTCTACGTTCTATCTCTAAGGATTGTTTCCTCATGATGTAGCACTAAGAAGACACTGGCGAAAAACACTTTCATTGAAAGGGGTTGCCAAGCTTCCATAAAACTACAGCCTCCTAAAATCTCAACATATATTTTTTAATACAATCTTCATGATACTTTCAGGTAATGATCAGTACACCAATCCCACTTGGATGCCCAAATTTCATTCTTCTAGGTTGAGGTATTCGTTTGCAGTAACAGTTTGAATTTTTAGGTTAAACTCTGTGTTCTCCTATATTGATAGATGTAGTTCGACCGAAATCAAACACGGATTGTGCTAGCTTCTTGGAACTTGACACAATAAACAAGTTCTACGTTTTGTCTAAAAGGTTTGTTTCCTCTTGATGTAGCCCTAAGCAGATACTGGTGAAAAACACGTTCATTGAAAGTGGTTGCCAAGCTTCCAAAAACCTACAGCCTCCTGAAATCTCAACATATATTTTTTAATCCAAACTTCATGATACTTTCAGGTAATGATCAGTACAACAATCCTACTTGGATGCCCAACTTTCATTCATCTAGGTTTAAGCATTCGTTTGCAATAATAGTTTGAATTTTTAGGTTAAACTCTGTTTTCTCCTATATTGATAGATGTAGTTCGAACTCTGAATCAAACACGGTTTGTGCTAGCTTCTTGAAACTTGACACAATAAAGTAGTTCTACATTCTATCTCTATGGTTTGTTTCCTCTTGATGTAGACCTAAGCAGAGACTAACGGAAATTTCTTTCATTGAAAGGGGTAGCCAAGCTTCCAAAAAATACAGTCTCCTGAAATCTGAACATATATTTTTTCATCCAATCTTCAGGATACTTTCAGGTACTGATCAGTTCACTATCCGATTTGGATGCCCAAATTTCGTTCTTCTAGGTTGAAGCATTCGTTTGCAGTAACAGTTTGAATTTTGAAGTTCAACAAAGTTTTCTCCTATATTGATAGATGTAGTTCGAAGTCTAAATCAAACACGGTTTGTCCTAGCTTCTTGAAACTTGACACAATAAACTAGTTCTGCGTTCTCTCTCTAAGGTTTGTTTCCTCATGATGTAGCACTAAGCAGATACTGGTGAAAAACACTTTCATTGAAAGGGGTTGCCAAGCTTCCAAAAAACTACAGTCTCCTGAAATCTCAACATATATTCTTTCATCCAATCTTCCTGATACTTTCAGGTACTGATCAGTACACCAATCCGATGTGGATGCCCAAATTTCGTTCTTCTAGGTTGAAGCATTCGTTTGTAGTAACAGTTTGAATTTTTAGGTTTCACTCTGTTTTCTCCTATATTGATAGTGGTAGTTAGAACTCTAAATCAAACACGGTTTGTGCTAGCTTCTTGGAACTTGGCACAATAAACTAATTCTGCGTTCTCTCTCTAAGGTTTGTTTCCTCATGATGTAGCACTAAGTAGATACTGGTGAAAAACACGTTCATTTAAAGGGGTTGCCAAGCTTCCAAAAAAACTACAGCCTATGAAATTTCAAAATATATTTTTTCATCCAATCTTCATGATACTTTCTGGTAATGATCAGTACAACAATCCCACTGGATGCCCAAATTTTATTCTTCTAGGTTGAAGCAGTCGTTTGCAGTAACAGTGTGAATTTTTAGGTTAAACTCTGTTTTCTCCTATGTTGATAGATGTAGTTTGAACTCTAAATCAAACACGGTTTGTGCTAGCTTCTTGAAACTTGACACAATAAAGTAGTTCTACGTTCTATCTCTAAGGTTTGATTCCTCTTTATGTAGAAGTAAGCAGAGACTAAGGAGAAACACTTTCATTAAAAGGGGTTGCCAAGCTTCCAAAAAACTACAGTCTTCTGAAATCTTAACATATATTTTTTCATCCAATCTTCATGATACTTTCAGGTAATGATCAGTACACCAATCCCACTTGGATGCCCAAATTTCGTTCTTCTAGATTGAAGCATTTGTTTGCAGTAACAGTTTGAATTTTTAGGTTTCACTCTGTTTTCTCCTATATTGATAGATGCAGTTGGAAATTTAAATCAAACACGGTTTGGGATAGCTTCTTTAAACTTGACACAATAAAGCAGTTCTACGTTCTATCTCTAAGGTTGGTTTCCTCATGATGTAGCACTAAGCAGACACTTTCGAAAAACACTTTCATTGAAAGGGGTCGCCAAGCTACCAAAAATCTACAACCTCCTGAATTCTCAACATATATTTTTCGATACAATCTTCATGATACTGTCAAGTAATGATCACTACACCAATCCCACTTAGATGCCCAAATTTTATTCTTCTATTTGAAGTATTCATTTGCTTTAACAGTTTGAATTTTAAGGTTAAACTCTGTTTTCTTCAATATTGATAGATGTAGTTTGAACGCTAAATCAAACACGGTTTGTGCTAGCTTCTTGGCACTTGACACAATAAACTAGTTCTGCATTGTATATTTTATGTCTGTTTCCTCATGATGTTGCAATAAGCAGATACTGGAGAAAAACACTTTCATTGATAGGGGTTGCATTGTTTCCAAAAAACTACAGTCTTCTGAAATCTCAACATATATTTTTTCATCCAATCTTCATGATACTTTCAGGTAATTAATAGTACACAAATCCCACTTGGATGCTCAAATTTCATTCTTCTTGGTTGAAGCATTCGTTTGCAGTAACAGTTTGAATTTTTAGGTTAATCTCTCTTTTCTCCTATATTCATAGATGTAGTTCGAACTCTAAATCAAACACGGTTTGTGCTAGCTTCTTGAAACTTGACACAATAAAGTATTGCTATGTTCTATATCTAAGTTTTGTTTCTTCTTGATGTAGACGAAAGCAGAGACTAACGGAAAACACTTTAAATCAAAGGGGTTACCAAGCTTCCAAAAAAATACAGTCTCCTGAAATCTCAACATACACTTTATCATCCAATTTTCATGATACTTTCAGGTAATAATCAGTACACAAATCCGTTTTGAATGCCCAAATTTTGTTCTTCTAGGTTGAAGCATTCGTTTGCAGTAACAGTTTGAATTTTTAGGTTAAACTCTGTTTTCTCCTATAATGATAGATGTATTTCGATCTCTAAACCAAACAGGGTTTGTGCTAGCTTGTTGGAACTCGACAAAATAAACTAGTTCTACGTTCTGTCTCTAAGGTTTGTTTCCTCTTGACTTAGCTCTAAGCAGAGTCTGGCAAAAAACACTTACATTCATAGGGGTTGCCATTTTTCAAAAACACTACAGTATTCTGAAATCTCAACCTATATTTTTCAGCAAATCTTCATGATACATTCAGGTAATGATCAGTACACCAATCCCACTTGAATGCCCAAATTTACTTCTTGTAGGTTGAAGCATTTGTTGCACTAACAGTTTGAATTTTTAGGTTTCACTCTGTTTTCTCCTATATTGATAGATGCAGTTGGAACTTTAAATCAAACAGGGTTTGTGCTAGCTTCTTGAAACTTGACACAATAAAGTAGTTCTACGTTCTATCTCTAAGCTTTGTTTCCTCTTGATGTAGACATTTGCAGAGACTAACGGAAAACACTTTCATTGAAAGGGGTTGCAAATCTCCCAAAAAACTACAGCCTCCTGAAATCTCACATTTGTTTTTTCATCCAATCTTCATGATACTTTCAGGTAATGATCAGCACACCAATCCGATTTAAATGCCCAAATTTCATTCTTCTAGGTTGAGGAGTTCGTTTTCAGTAACAGTTTGAATTTTTAGGTTTCACTCTGTTTTCTCCTATATTGATAGATGCATTTGGAAATATAAATCAAACACGGTTTGTGCTAGCTTCTTGAAACTTGACACAATAAAGTAGTTCTACGTTCTTTCACTAAGGTTTGTTTCTTCTTGATGTAGACCTAAGCAGAGACTAACGAGAAACACTTTCATTGAAAGAAGTTGCAAATCTCCCAAAAAACTACAGCGTCCTGAAATCTCAACATATATTTTTTCATCCAATCTTCATGATACTTTCAGGTAATGATCAGTACAGAAATCCCACTTGGATGCCCAAATTCATTCTTCTAGGTTGAAGTATTAGTTTGCAGTCACACGTTGAATTTTTAGCTTAAACTCTGTTTTCTCCTATATTTATAGATGCAGTTCGAACTCTAAATCAAACACGGTTTGTGCTAGCTTCTTGGAACTTGACAGCATAAACTAGTTCTACGTTCGTTCTCTAAGGTTTGTTTCCTCTTGATGTAGACCTAAGCAGAGACTAAAGAAAACACTTTCATTGAAAGTGGTTGCCACGTTTCCAAAATCTACAGTCTTCTGAAATCCCAACATATATTTTTTTCATCCAATCTTCATGATAATTTCAGGTAATGATTAGTAGTCCAATCCCACATGGATGCCTAAATTTCATTCTTCTAGGTTGAAGCATTCGTTTGCAGTAAGAGTTTGAATTTTGAGGTTTCACTCTGTTATCTCCAAGATTGATAGATGCAGTTGGAACTTTAAATAAAACACGGTTTGTGCTAGTTTCTGGAAAACTGACACAATAAAGTAGTTCTACGTTCTATCTAAAAGGTTTGTTTTTTCTTGAAGTAGACCTAAGCAGAGAATAACGAAAAACACTTTCATTGAAAGGGGTTTCCAAGCTTCCAAAAAACTACAGTCTCCTGAAATCTCAACATATATTTTTTCATCCAATCTTCATGATAATTTCAGGTAATGATCAGTTCACGAATATGATTTGGATACCCAAATTTCATTCTTCTAGGATTAAGCATTCGTTTGCAGTAACAGTTTGAATTTTTAGGTTTCGCTCTGTTTTCTCCTATATTGATAGATGTGTTTCAAACTCTAGATCAAACACGGTTTGTGCTAGCTTCTTGAAACTTGACACAATAAAGCTGTTCTACGTTCTCTCTCTATCGATTGTTTCCTCATGATGTAGCAATAAGAAGAGACTGGCGAAAAACACTTTCATTGATTGGGGAAGCCAAGTTCCATAAAACTACAGTGTTCTGAAATCTCAACATATATTTTTTCATCCAATCTTCTTGATACTTTCAGGTAATGCTCAGTACACCAATCCCACTTGGTTGCCCAAATTTCATTCTTCTAGGTTGAAGCATTCGTTTGCGGTAACAGTTTGAATTTTTAGGTTAAAATCTGATTTCCTGCATATTGATAGATGTAGTTCGAACTCTAAATCAAACATGGTTTATGCTTGCTTCTGGGAACTTGACACAATAAAGCAGTTCTACGTTCTATCTCTAAGGTTTGTTTCCTCTTGATGTAGACCTAAGAAGAGACTAAGGAGAAACACTTTCATTGAAAGGGGTTGCCAAGCTTCCAAAAAGTACAGTCTTCTGAAATCTCAAAAGATATTTTTTTCTTCCAATCATCCTGATACTTTCAGGTAATGATCAGTACACCAATCCCACTTGGATGCCCAAATTTCGTTCTTCTATATTGAAGCATTTGTTTGCAGTAACAGTTTGAATTGTTAGTTTTCACTCTGTATTCTCCTATATTGATAGTTGCAGTTGGAAATTTAAATCAAACACGGTTTGTGTTAGCTTCTAGAAACTTGACACAATAAAGTAGTTCTACTTTCTATCTCTAAGGTTTGTTTCCTCATGATGTAGCACTCAGCACACATTGGCGAAAAATACTTTCATTGATACCGGTTGCCAAGCTTCCAAAAACCTACAGTCTCCTGAAATCTCAACATTTATTTTTTCATCCAATCTTCATGATACTTTCAGGTAATAATCAGTACACCAATCCCACTTGGATGCCGAAATTTCATTCTTCTAGGTTGAAGCATTCGTTTTCAGTAACAGTTTGAATTTTTAGGTTTCACTCTGCTTTCTACAATATTGATACATGCAGTTGGAACTTTAAATCAAACATGGTTTGTGCCAGCTTCTTGAAACTTGACACAATAACGCAGTTCTACGTTCTATCTCTAAGGTTTCTATCCTCATGATGTAGCACTAAGCAGACACTGGCGAAAAACACTTTCATTGAAAGGGGTTGCAAAGATTCCAAAAAACCACAGCCTTTTGAAATTTCAACATTTATTTTTACTTCCAATCTTCATGATACGTTCAGGTATTTATCAGTACACCAATCCCACGTGGATGCCCAAATTTCATTCTTCTAGGTTGAAGTTTTCGTTTGCAGTAACAGTTTGTATTTTTAGGTTTCACTCTGTTTTCTACAATATTGATAGATGCAGTTGGAACTTTAAATCAAACACGGTTTGTGCCAGCTTCTTGAAACTTGACACAATAAAGTAGTCCTACATTCTAACTCTAAGGTTTGCTTTCTGATGATGTAGCACTATGCAGATTCTGGTGAAAAACACGTTCATTGAAAGGGGTTGAAAAGCTACCAAAAAACTACAACCTCCTGAATTCTAAACATATATTTTTTCATCCAATCTTAATGATACTTTAAGGTAATGATCAGTACACCAATCAGTTTTTAATGCCCAAATTTTGTTCTTCTAGGTTGAAGCATTCGATGGCAGTAACAGTTTGAATTTTTAGGTTTCACTTTGTTTTCACCTATATTGATAGATGTAGTTCGAACTCTAAATCAAACACGGTGTGTGCTAGCTTCTTGGAACTTGACACAATAAACTCGTTCTGCGTTCTGTCTCTGAGGTTTGTTTTCTCATGATGTAGCACTAAGAAGATACTGGTGAAAAACACATTCATTGAAAGGGGTTGACAAGGTTCAAAAAAACTACAGCCTCCTGAAATCTCAATATATATTTTTTTCAGGAAACTTCATGACACTTTCAGGTAATGATCAGTACAACATTCCCACTTGGATGCCCAAATTTCATTCTTCTTGGTTGAAGCATTCGTTTGCAATAACAGTTTGAATTTTTAGTTTGAACTCTGTTTTCTCCTGTATTGATAGATGTTGTTCAAACACTAAATCAAACACGGTTGGTGCCACCTTCTTGATACTTGACACAATAAAGTAGTTTTTCAGTCTATCTCTAAGGTTTGTTTTCTCTTGATGTAGACCTAAGCAGAGACTAACAAAAAAACACTTTCATTGAAAGGGGTTGCCAAGCTTCCAAAAAACTACAGTCTCCTGAAATCTAAAAATATATGTTTTCATCGAATCTTCCTGATGCTTTCAGGTAATGATCACTACACCAATCCCAATTGCATGCCCAAATTTCGTTCTCTTAGGTTGAAGCATTCATTTGCAGTAATAGTTTGAATTTTTAGGTTTCACTCTGTTTTCTCCTATATTGATAGATGTATTTCGAACTCTAAGTCAAACACGGTTTGTGCTAGCTTCTTGGAACTTGAAACAATAAACTAGTTCTATGTTCTGTCTCTAAGGTTTGTTTCTGCTTGATGTGGCCCTAAGCAGAGTCTGGCGAAAAACACTTTCATTTAAGGGGTTGCCATGTTTCCAAAACACTAGAGTATTCTGAAATATCAATTATATTTTTTCATCCAATCTTCATGATTCTTTCAGGTAATGAGCAGTACACGAATCCCCCTGGGATGCCCAAATTTCATTCTTCTAGGATGAAGCATTCATTTGCAGTAGCAGTTTGAAATTTTAGGTTAAACTCTGTTTTCTCCTATATTGATAGATGTAGTTCAAACTCTAAATCAAACACGGTTTGTGCTAGCTTCTTGGAACTTGACAGAATAAACTAGTTCTAAGTTCTGTCTCTAAGGTTTGTTTCCTTTTGATGTAGCCCTAAGCAGAGACTGGCAAAAAACACTTTCATTGATAGGGGTTGCCATGTTTCCAAAAAAGTACAGTCTTCTGAAATCTCAACGTATATTTTCCATTTAATCTTCATGACACTTTCAGGTAATGATCAGTACACTAATCCCACTTGGATGCCCAAATTTCATTCTTCTAGGTTGAAGGATTCCTTTCCAGTATCAGTTTGAATTTTTAGGTTAAACTCTGTTTTCTCCTATATTGAAAGATGTATTTCGAACTCTAAATCAAACACGGTTTGTGCTACCTTCTTTAAACATGACACAATAAAGTAGTGCTACGTTCTATCTCTAAGGTTTGTTTTCTCTTGATGTAGACCTAAGCAGAATGTAACAAAAAACACTTTCAATGAAAGGGGCTGCCAAGCTTCCAAAAAACTACAATCTTCTGAAATCTCAACATATATTTTTTCATCCAATCTTCATGATACTTTCAGGTAATGATCAGTACACCAATCCCACTTGGATGTCTAAATTTCATTCTTCTAGGTTGAAGCATTCGTTTGCAGTAACAGTTTGAATTTTCAGTTAAACTCTGTTTTCTTCTATATTGAAAGATGTAGTTTGAACTCTAAATCAAACACGGTTTGTGCTAGCTTCTGGGATCTTGACACAATAAACTAGTTCTACGTTCTATCTCTAAGGTTGTTTCCGTTTGATGCAGACCTAAGCAGAGAATTACGGAGAACACTTTTATTGAAAGGGGTTGCCAAGCTTCCAAAAAACTACAGTCTCCTGAAATCTCAACATATATTTTTTCATCCAATCTTCATGTTACTTTCAGGTAATGATCAGTACACCAATCCGATTTGGATGCCCAAATTTCATTCTTCTAGGTTAAAGCATTCGTTTGCAGTAAGAGATCGAATTTTTAGATTTCACTCTGTGTTCTCTTATATTGATAGATGTAGTTCGAACTCTGAATCAAACACAGTTTGTGCTAGCTTCTTGGAACTTGACACAATAAACTAGTTCTGCGTTCTATTTCTAAGGTTTGTTTCCTCATGATGTAGCACTAAGCAGATACTGGTGAGAAACACATTCATTGAAAGGGGTTGACGAGCTTCAAAAAAACTACAGCCTCCTGAAATCTCAACATATACTTTTTCATCCAAACTTCATGACACTTTCAGGTAATGGTCTGTACAACAATCCCACTTGGATGACCAAATTTCATTCTTCTTAGTTGAAGCATTCGTTTGCAATAACAGTTTGAATTTTTAGGTTAAACTCTGTTTTCTCCTGTTTTGATAGATGTTGTTCAAACTCTAAATCAAACATGGTTTGTGCTAGCTTCTTGGAACTTGACACAATAAGCTAGTTCTGAGTTCTATATCTAAGGTTTGTTTCCTCATGATGTAGCACTAAGTAGAGACTAACGAAAAACAATTTCATTGAAAGGGGTTGCCAAGTTTTAAAAAAACTACAGTCTCCTGAAATCTTAAAATATATTTTTTCATCGAATCTTCCTGATACTTTCAGGTAATGCTCCCTACACCAATCCCACTTCCCTGCCCAAATTTCGTACTTCTAGGTTGAAGCATTCGTTTGCAGTAACAGTTTGAATTTTTAGGTTTCACTCTGTTTTCTCCTATATTGATAGATGTAGTTCTAACTGTAAATCAAACACGTTTTGTGCTAGCTTCTTGGAACTTGACACAATAAACTAGTTCTACGTTCTGTCTCTAAAGTGTGTTTTATCTTGATGTGGACCTAAGCAGAGACTTGTGAAAAACACTTTCATGATCGGGTTGCCAAGCTTCAAAAAAACTACAATCTCGGAAAACTCAACATATCTTTTTTCATCCAATCTTCATGATACTTTCAGGTAATGATCAGTACAGCAATCCCACTTGGATGCCCAAATTTCATTCTTCTATGTTGAAGCATTCGTTTCCAGTTACAGTTTGAATTTTTAGGTTAAACTCAGTTTTCTCCTATATTGATTGATGTAGTTCGAACTCTGAATCGAACTCGGCTTGTGCTACCTTCTTGAAACTTCTCACAATAAAGTAGTGCTACGTTCTCTCTCTAAAATTTGTTTCCTCTTGATGTAGACCTAAGCAGATATTAACTTAAAACACTTTCATTGAAAGGGGTTGCTAAGCTTCAAAAAAACTACAGCCTCATGAAATCTCAACATATATTTTTTCAACCAATCTTCATGATACTTTCAGGTAATGATCAGTACACCAATCAGTTTTGAATGTCCACATTTCATTCTTCTAGGTTGAAGCATTCGTTTGCAGTAACAGTTTGAATTCTTAGGTTTCATTCTGTTTTCACCTATATTGATAGATGTAGTTCGAACTCTAAATCAAACACGGTTTCTTCTAGCTTCTTGAAACTTGACACAATAAAGTAGTGCTACGTTGTATCTCTAAGGTTTGTTTCCTCTTGATGTAGACCTAAGCAGAGACTAATTGAAAACCCTTTCATTGAAAGGGGTTGCCAAGCTTCCAAAAAACTACAGTCTCCTGAAATCTCAAAATATATTTTTTCATCCAATCTTCATGATACTTTCAGGTTATGATCAGTACACCAATCCGTTTTGAATGCCCAAATTTCATTCTTCTAGGTTGAAGAATTCGTTTGCAGTAACAGTTTGAATTTTTGGGTTTCACTCTGTTTTCTCCTATATTGATAGATGTAGTTCAAACTCTAAATCAAACACGGTTTCTGCTAGCTTCTTGAAACTTGACACAATAAAGTAGTTCTACGTTCTCTCTCTAATGTTTGTTTCCTCTTGATGTAGACATAAGCAGAGACTAAGGAGAAACACTTTCAATGAAAGGGGTTGCCAAGCTTCCAAAAAACTATAGCCTCCTGAAATCTCAAAATATATTTTTTCATCCAATATTCATGATACTTTCAGGTAATGATCAGTACACCAATCCGTTTTGGATGCCCCAATTTCGTTCTTCTTTTTTGAAATATTCGATTACAGTAACAGTTTGAAATTTTAGGTTTCACTCTGTTTTCTCCTATATTGATAGATGTAGTTCGAAGTCTCAATCAAACACGGTTTGTGCTAGCTTCTATGATCTTGACACAATAAACTAGTTCTGCGTTCTCTCTCTAAGGTTTGTTTCCTCATGATGTACACTAAGCAGATACTAGTGAAAAACACATTCATTGAAAGGGGTTGCCAAGCTTCCAGAAAAACTACAGCCTCGTGAAATCTCAACATATATTTTTTCATTGAATCTTTATGATTCTTTCAGGTAATGATCAGGAAACCAAACCCACTTGGATGCCCAAATTTCATTCTTCTATGTTGAAGTATTCCTTTGCGGTAACAGTTTCAATTTTTAGGTTTCACTCTGTTTTCTCTTATATTGATAGATGTAGTTCGAACTCTAAATCAAACACGGTTTGTGCTAGCTTCTTGGAACTTGAGACAATAAATTAGTTCTACGCTCTGTCTCTAATGTTTGTTTTCCCTTTATGTAGCCCTAAGAAGAGTCTGGCAAAATACATTTTAATTGATAGGTGTTCCCAAGTTTCAAAAAAAATACAGACTTCTGAAATCTCAACATATATTTTCTCATCCAATCTTCATGATACTTTCAGGTAATGATCCGTCCACCAATCCCACTTGAATGCCCAAATTTCATTTTTCTAGGTTGAAGGATTCGTTAGCAGTAACAGTTTGAATTTTTAGGTTAAACTCTGTTTTCTCCTACATTGATAGATGGAGTTCGAACTCTAAATCAAACACGTTTTGTGCTAGCTTCTTGGAACTTGACACAATAAACTAGTTCTACGTTCTGTCTCTAAACCTTGTTTCCTCTTGATGTAGCCCTAAACAGAGACTGGCGAAAAACACTTTCATTGATAGGGGTTGCCATGTTTCCAAAAAACTACAGTCTTCTGATATTCAACATATGTTTTTTCAACCAATCATCATGATACTTTCAGGAAATGATCAGTACACCAATCCCACTAGGAACCCAAAATTTCATTTTTCTAGGTTGAAGCATTCGTTTGCAGTAACAGTTTGAATTTTTAGGTTTAACTCTGTTTTCTCTTATATTGATAGATGTAGTTCACACTCTAAATCAAACATGGTTTGTGCTAGCTTCTTGGAACTTGACACAATAAACTAGTTCTACGTTCTGTCTCTAAATTTTGTTTCATCTTGATGTGGCCCTAAGCAGAGACTGGCGAAAAACACTTTCATTGATTGGGGTTGCCATGCGTCCAAAAAAATACAGTCTTCTGAAATCTCAACATATATTTTTTCATTCAATCTTCATGATACTTTCAGGTAATGATCAGTACACCAATCCCACTTGAATGCCCAAATTTCATTCTTCTATGTTGAAGCATTCGTTTGCTGTAACAGATTGAATTTTTTGGTTAAACTCTGTTTTCTCCTATATTGATAGATGTAGTTCGAACTCTAAATGAAACACGGTTTGTGCTAGCTTCTTGAAACTTGACACAATAAATTAGTTCTGCGTTCTATCTCTAAGCTTTGTTTCTTCTTGATGTAGACATGAGCAGAGACTAACAAAAAACACTTTCATTGAAAGGGGTTGCCATGTTTCCAAAAAACTACAGTCTCCTGAAATCTCAACATATATTTTTTCGTCCAATCTTCATGATACTTTCAGGAAATGATAAGTACACCAATCCCACTTGGATACCCAAATTTCATTCTTCTTGGTTGAAGCATTCGTTAGCAGTAACCATTTGAATTTTTCAGTTAAAATCTGTTTTCTCCTGTATTGATAGATGTAGTTCGTACTCTAAATCAAACACGGTTTGTGCTAGCTTCTTGAAACTTAAAAAAATAAAGTGGTTCTATGTTCTATCTCTAAGGTTTGTTTCCTCTTGATTTAGACATAAGCACAGACTGGCGAAAAACACTTTCATTGAAAGGGGTTGCCATGTTTCCAAAAAACTACAGTCTCCTGAAATCTCAACATATATTTTTTCATCCAATCTTCCTGATACTTTCAGTAATGATCAGTACATCAATCCCACTTGGATGCCCAAATTTCATTCTTCTAGGTTGAAGCATTCGTTTGCAGTAACTGTTTGAATTTTTAGGTTAAACTCTGTTTTCTCCAATATTGATTATGACACAATAAAGCAGTTCTACGTTCTATCTCTAAGGTTTGTTTCCTCCTGTTGTAGCACTAAGCAGAATTGGCAAAAAAGACTTTCTTTGAAAGGGGTTGCCAAGCTTCCAAAAAACTACAGCCTCCTGAAATCTCAACATATATTTTTTCATCCAATCTTCGTGATTCTTTCACGTAATATTCAGTACACCAATCCCACTTGGATGCCCAAATTTTGTTCTTCTAGGTTGAAGTATTCGTTTGCAGTAACAGTTTGAATTTTCAGGTTAAACTCTGTTTTCTACTATATTGATAGATGTTGTTCGAACTCTAAATCAAACACGGGTTGTGCTAGGTTTTTGAAACTTTACACAATAAAGTAGTTCTACGCTCTGCCTCTAGAGTTTGTTTCCTCTTGATGTAGACCTAAGAAGAGACTAACGAAAAACACTTTCATTGAAAGGGGTTGCCAAGCTTCTTAAAAACTACAGTCTCCTGAAATCTCAACATATATTTTTTCACGAATCTTCATGATACTTTCAGGTAATGATCAGTACACCAATCCCACTTGGAAGGCCAAATTTCGTTCTTCTAGGTTGAAGCATTTGTTTGCAATAACAGTTTGAATTTTTAGGTTTCACTCTGTTTTCTCCTATATTGATACATGCAGTTGGAACTTTAAATCAAACACCGTTTGTCTAGTTTTTTGGAACTTGACACTATAAAGTAGTTCTAAGTTCTATCTCTAAGGTTTGCTTCCTCTTGATGTAGACATAAGCATAGACTAACAAAAATCACTTTAATTGAAAGGGGTTGCCAAGCTTCCAAAAAACTAGAGTCTCCTGAAATCTCAACATATATTTTTTCATCCAATCGTCATGATACTTTCAGGTAATGATCAGTACACCAATTCGAATTGGATGCCCAAATTTCTTTCTTCTAGTTGGAAGCATTCATTTGCAGTAACAGTTTGAATTTTTAGGTTTCACTCTGTTTTCTCCGATATTGATAGATGTATTTCGAACTCTAAAGCAAACACAGTTTGTGCTAGCTTCTTGGAACTTGACACAATAAACTAGTTCTAAGTTCTGTCTCTAAGGTTTGTTTTCTCTTTATGTTGCCCTAAGCAGAGACTGGAGAAAAACACTTTCATTGATAGGGGTTGCCAAGCTTCCAAAGAAAAACAGCCTTCTGAAATCTCAACATACATTTTTTATACGAATCTTCATGATACTTTCAGTTAATATCAGTACACCAATCCCACATGGATGCCCAAATTTCATTCTTTTAGGATGAAGCATTCGGTTGCAGTAACAGTTTGAATTTTTAGGTTAAACTCTGTTTTCTCCTATATTGATAGATGTAGTTCAAACTCTAAATCAAACATGGTTTGTGCTAGCTTCTTGAAACTTGACACAATAAAGTAGTTCTATGTTCTATCTCTAAGGCTTGTTTCCTCTTGATGTAGCCCTATGCAGAGTTGGCGAAAAACACTTTCATTGATAGGGGTTTCCAAGTTTCCAAAAAACTACAGTCTTCTGAAATCTCAACATATATTTTTTCATCCAATCTTCATGATACGTTCAGGTAATGATCAGTACACCAATCCCACTTGGATGCCCAAATTCCATTCTAATAGGTTGAAGCATTTGTTTGCAGTTACACTTTGAATTTTTAGGTTACACTCTGTTTTCTCCTATATTGATAGATGTAGTTCGAACTCTAAATCAATCACGGTTTGTGCTAGCTTCCTGAAACTTGACACAATAAAGAAGTTCTATGTTCTATCTCTAAGGTTTGTTTCCTCATGATGTAGCACTAAGCAGAACTGGGAAAAAAGACTTCCATTGAAAGGGGTTGCCAAGCTTCCAAAATCTACAGCCTCCTGAAATCTCAACATATATTTTTTCTTCCAATATTTATGATTCTTTCAGGTAATGATCAGGACACCAATCCCACTTGGATGCCCAAATGTCATTCTTCTATGTTGAAGTATTCGTTTGCGGTAAAAGTTTCAATTTTTAGTTTTTTTTCAGTTTTCTCTTATATTGATAGATGTAGTTCGAACTCTAAATCAAACACGGTTTGTGCTAGCTTCTTGGAACTTGACACAATAAATTAGTTCTACGTTCCATGTCTAAGGTTTGTTTCCTCTTGATGTAGACATAAGCAGAGACTAACGAAAAACACTTTCATTGAAAGGAGTTGCCAAGCTTACAAAAAACTACTGTCTCCTGAAATCTCCTTTTTTTTAATTTATTTTTTTTCATCTTTCATACATTTGATTCATGTGAGTTATGCTTTTCCATTTTTACCCCAAATACAAATTGCAGAATCACATCAGTTATGCATTCACAATGTTTACATAATGCCATATTAGTGACTGTTGTATTCTGCTCTCTTTCCTATCCCCTACTACCCCCCCTCCTCTCCCCTCCCATCTTCCCTCTTTACCTCATCTGTTGTTGTTCCATTCTCTCCCTCCCCCCCCTTTCCTCTCACAACCTCATATATGTGATTTCGTATAACAATGTGGTTTTCCTTCCGTTTCCATGTAATTTCCATCCCTCTCCCTTTCCCTCCCTTCATTCGTCTCAGTTTAATGTTAATCTTTTTCTCATGCTCTTTCCCCCTGTTCAGTTCTTAGTTGCTCTCCTTAAATCAAAGAAGACATTTGGCATTTGTTTTTTAAGGATTGGCTAGCTTCACTTAGCATAATCTGCTCTAATGCCATCCATTTCCCTGCAAATTCCACGATTTTGTCATTTTTTAGTGCTGCATAATACTCCATTGTGTATAAATGCCACATTTTTTTTATCCATTCATTTATTGAAGGGCATCTAGTTTGGTTCCACAATCTAGCTATTGTGAATTTTGCTGCTTTGATCATTGATGGGGCAGTATCCCTATAGTATGCTCTTTTAAGGTCGACAGGGAATAGCCCGAGGAGGGCGATAGCTGGGTCGAATGGTGCTTCCATTCCCAGCTTTCCCAGGAGTCTCCATACTGCTTTCCATACTGGCCACACCAATTTGCAGTCCCACCAGCAATGTATAAGAGTACCCTTTTCCCCACATCCTCGCCAGCACTTATTGTTATTTGACTTCCCAATGGCTGCCAGTCTTACTGGAGTGAGATGGTATCTTAGGGTGGTTTTGATTTGCATTTCTCTGACTGCTAGAGATGGTGAGCATTTTTTCATGTACTTATTGATTGATTGTATGTCCTCTTCTGAGAAGTGTCTGTTCAGGTCCTTGGCCCATTTGTTGATTGGGTTATTTGTTATCTTATTGTTTAATTTTTTGAGTTCTTTGTATATTCTGGAAATTAGGGCTCTATCTGAAGTGTGGGGAGTAAATATTTGTTCCCAGGATGTAGGTTCCCTATTTACTTCTCTTATTGTTTCTCTTGCTGAGAAAAAACTTTTTAGTTTAAGTAAGTCCCATTTGTTTATTCTTGTTATTAACTCGTGGGCTATGGGCGTCCTATTAAGGAATTTGGAGCCTGACCCCACAATATGTAGATCGGAGCCAACTTTTTCTTCTATCAGGTGCAGGGTCTCTGCTTTGATATCAAGCTCCTTGATCCATTTTGAGTTAACTTTTGTGCATGGCGAGAGAAAGGGATTCAGTTTCATTTTGTTGCATATGGATTTCCAGTTTTCCCAGCACCATTTGTTGAAGATGCTATCCTTCCTCCATTGCATGTTTTTAACACCTTTATCAAATATAAGAAAGTTGTAATTTTGTGGATTGGTTTCTGTGTCCTCTATTCCTTACCATTGATCCACCTGCCTGTTTTGGTACCAGTACCACGCTGTTTTGGTTACTATTGCTCTGTAGTACAGTTTGAACTCTGGTATCGCTATACCTCCAGATTCACACTTCCTGCTTAGAATTGTTTTTGCTATTCTGGGTCTTTTTTTATTCCATATGAATTTCATGATTGCTTTATCTATTTCTACAAGAAATGCCATTGGGATTTTGATTGGCATCACATTAAACCTGTAGAGAACTTTGGGTAATATCGCCATTTTGATAATGTTAGTTCTGCCTATCCATGAACAGGGTACATTTTTCCATCTTCTAAGATCTTCTTCTATCTCTCTCTTTAGGGTTCTATAGTTTTCATTGTATAAATCTTTCACCTCTTTTGTTAGGTTGATTCCCATGTATTTTATTTTTTTTGAGGCTATTGTGAATGGAATGGTTTTCCTCATTTCCATTTCAGAAGTTTTGTTGGTGATATACAGGAATGCCTTTGATTTAGGCGCATTGATTTTATATCCTGCCACTTTGCTGAATTCACTTATTAACTCTAGCAGTTTCTTTGTAGACCCTTTTGGGTCTGTTAGGTATATTAACATGTCATCCGCAAATAGCGATAATTTAAGTTCTTCTTTTCCTATTTTTATGCCTTTAATTTCTTTTGTCTGTCTGATTGCTCTGGCTAGCATTTCAAGAACTAAATTGAATAGAAGTGGTGAGAGAGGGCATCCCTGTCTAGTTCCAGATTTTAAGGGAATGCCTTCAGTTTTTCTCCAGTTAGAATGGTGTTAGCCTGAGGCTTAGCATATATAGCTTTTACAATGATGAGGTAAGTTCCTGTTATCCCTATTTTTTCTAGTGTTTTGAACATAAAGGGATGCTGTACTTTGTCAAATGCTTTTTCTGCATCTATTGAGATGATCATATGGTTCTTATCCTTAAGTCTATTGATGTGATGAATAACATTTATTGATTTCCGTATATTGAACCAGCCTTGCATCCCAGGGATGAATCCTACTTGATCATGGTGTAAAATTTTTTTGATGTGTTTTGCATTCGATTCACCAGGATTTTATTGAGAATTTTTGCATCTAAGTTCATTAGAGATATTGGTCTATAGTTTTCTTTCTTTGAAGTGTCTTTGTCTGGTTTTGGGATCAGGGTTATGTTGGCCTCATAGAATGAATTTGGAAGAGCTCCTTCTTTTTCTATTTCTTGAAATAGCTTGAAAAGTATTGGAATTAATTCTTCTTTGAAGGTTTTGTAGAACTCTGCTGTATACCCATCCGGTCCCGGGCTTTTCTTAGTTGGTAGTCTTTTGATGGCCTCTTTAATTTCTTCTTTTGTTATTGGTCTGTTTAAATTGTGAGTGTCTTTCTGACTCAATATGGGCAGATCATATAACTTAAGAAATTTATCGGTATCTTCACTATCTTCTATTTTATTGGAATATAGGGTTTCAAAATATTTTTTAATTATCTTCTGTATTTCTGTAGTGTCTGTTGTGACATTGCCTTTTTCATCCCGTATGTTAGTAATTTGCGTTCTCTCTCTTCTTCTCTTCGTTAGCATGGCTAAGGGTCTGTCGATCTTATTTATTTTTTCAAAGAACCAACTCTTAGTTTTATCAATTTTTTCAATGTTTTTTTTTGTTTCAATTTTGTTGATTTCTGCTCTGATTTTAATTATTTCTTGTCTTCTGCTATATTTGCTGCTGTTTTGTTCTTCCTTTTCTAAGGTTTTAAGATGTAGTGTGAGTTCATTTATTTGTTGGTTTTTTCTTTTTTTGAGGAATGAACTCCAGGAAATGAATTTCCCTCTTAAAACTGCTTTCATTGTGTCCCATAGATTCTGGTATGTTGTGTCTGTATTGTCGTTTATCTCTAGGAATTTTTTTATTTCCTCCTTTATATCTTCTGTAACCCATTGATCATTCAGTAACATATTGTTCATTTTCCAGGTGATGCAGGATTTTTCCTTCCTTCTTTTATCATTGATTTCCAGTTTCATTCCATTATGGTCAGATATGGTGCATGGTATTATCTCCACACATTTATATTTACTGAGAGTCGCCCTATGGCATAATATACGGTCTATCTTTGAGTAGGATCCATGTGCTGCTGAGAAGAATGTGTATCTACTTGATGACGGTTGATAAATTCTATATATGTCGGTTAAGTCTAGGTTATTGATTGTGTTATTGAGTTTTATAGCTTCTTTGTTCAGCTTTTGTCTAGAGGATCTATCCAATGGCGAGAATGGTGTGTTGAAGTCCCCCATAATAATTGTGTTGTGGTCTATTTGACTCTTGAACTTGAGGAGAGTTTGTTTTATGAACGTTGCAGCACCATTGTTTGGTGCATACAAATTGATAATTGTTATGTCTTGATGGTGGATGGTTCCTTTTAACAGTATATAGTGTCCTTCTTTATCCCTTTTGATTACCTTAGGTTTGAAGTTGACTTTATTCGATATGAGAATGGCCACTCCAGCTTGACTCTGAGGGCCATGTGAGTGGTATGATTTTTCCCACCCTTTCACCTTCAGTCTGTGTATGTCTTTTCCTATCATGTGGGTCTCCTGAAGGCAGCATATTGTTGGATTTGTTTTTTTAATCCAGGTTACTAGCCTATGTCTCTTTATTGGTGAATTTAAGCCATTAACATTTAAGGTTACAATTGAAATATGGTTTGTACTTCCAGTCATGTTTATTTATTTATTTATTTATTTTAGATTGATTAGTTTTCCCTCTGGTTATTTTTCTCCCCCTTTACTGAGATACCTCCCACTGTTAATTTTGAGCGCTATTTTTCAATTCCTCTTCTTGTAATATTTTGCTCAACATACTTTGCAGTGCTGGTTTTCTAGCTGCGAATTCTTTTAGCTTTTGTTTATCGTGAAATATTTTAATTTCATTGTCAAATCCGAAGCTTAGTTTTGCTAGATACAGGATTCTTGGTTGGAATCCATTATTTTTCAGTGTTTGAAATACGTTGTTCCAGGATCTTCTCGCTTTCAAAGTCTGTGATGAAAAATCAGTCGTTAACCTAATTGGTTTACCCCTAAATGTAATCTGCCTCCTTTCTCTCGTAGCTTTTAGTATTCTCTCCTTGTCCTGTATGTTAGTTATCTTCATAATTATGTGTCTTGGAGTTGGTCTATTATGGTTTTGGATGTTTGGGGTCCTGTAAGCTTCCAGGATTTGGCAATCCATTCCATCTTTCATCTCTGGGAAGTTTTCTAGTATTATTTCATTTAATAAGCTATCTATTCCTTTGTATTGATTCTCTGTGCCTTCTTCTATCCCAATGAGTCTCAGATGAGGTCTTTTGATGAGTTCCCATATCTCTTGGATAGATTGCTCATGAGATTTCAGCATCTTTTCTGTCTTGACTATATTCTTTTCAATTTGATAAACTTTGTCTTCATTATCTGATGTTCTGACTTCTACTTGATCCAGTCTGTTTGTAATATTCTCATTAGCGCTTTTAATCTGATTTACGGTTTCTTGCATTTCTATGATTGCAGCTTGATTTTTTTTAACACCTCTATCTCCTGATAAAGCTCATTCTTTGCGGATTGAATTTGTGTGGTTAGTTCCTCTTCAAAATATACTTTCAATGCTTGGATTTGCTGTCTCATGTCTTCTCTAATATTCCGTTCCATCTGAATTAGGTATGCCTTGATTTCTTTCCCTGTCCATGTTTCTGATTCTTCTAGGCCCTCCTGTAAATTTAGGTTGTCCTCTATTTTTTGTAACCCTTTTTTTCCTTGTTTTTTTCATATTGTTCACGTTGCTTTCCAGCTCTGTTTAACTGCTTAGTAACTGCTTTCTCCTATACATTTGTTTTGGCTTTGTATATCTCTGTTGTCTCTCTTTTGTGGTGGGAGATTATGCCTAGAAATGTTGGGCTTTGTTGTACTTTACAGCTGATTCATTCAATTCATATAAGGCTTCTAGGTTCTGTATGCATATAATGTTTTGCTGTTTGTTCTTAGGACTATATGTTTAGGTTGGATGCTCTGGTGGTACGATGGTTAGTATGTCTTGGCTACTTTAGAAGATTGCTCTACTGAAGGTGGATACTACCAGGCAATTGGATCAGGGTGCTGATAGTAGCTAGGTATTTATGAGTCTTATAGACAGCCTCGAGACATTCACCTATTTGCATTTAGACAATTACACGCAATGGAAGATGTAATGCTTGGAATGAGAGTTGGGGGTTAGGGGAATGAGGGTGCTGTTAAAAAAAGAAAAAAGGTTAGAGGTAGAGATAGATTAGAGGGGAATGAAAAGAACAATAAAACTTGAAATGGGATAGAAAGAGAGAAGGAAAAGGGGAGAAAGGAACAGGGAGAGAAGAAGGAGAGAATAAAATATCGACAAGAGCAACAAAACAAAAACAAACAAACAAAAAACCACCAAAAAAACAAAAAAAATTAAAGTCTTAGAGATCCACCTTCCTCTCTTCCAGTAGGCGGTGCTGTGCCCTCCAAGAGGAGCGTCTGCTCTCTACCAGCCAAGAGCTGTCTCTGTAGGGCGTCTCCTGGGGGTCTCTCAGACTTGTCAATCCAGAGCCATTTCACTTCTCCAGCTCTTAACCCCCTTCCTCCTGACAGTCTACCAGCCAGGTCCTGTTCCCCAGAAGTGACTCCCCCAAGGTCTAGTTACACTTGCAGCCCCACCACGTGTCACTTTTAAGCCCCAGTGCTGTGGTAACCTGGTGGCTAAGACCTCGGGATTTGCCGCTGGTGATACGTCGGGCTGGGGGTCTGGGATCCCCTCTGCTTCCCTAAGGACACGACCCCTGAGAAGTCAATGATGTATCCTGGCTGCTTGTATCAGTATGGGAAGTCACACAACTGCTAAAGTGGATTCTGCTGGGAAGGAATTCCAGCGGCCGAATTCCGATGATGTCACCTCTCTGCTTTGGAGGGCCCCAGGCTCCTTCCCGGAGTGTCCGAGGGGAGGAGTGGGACTGGTCCTGCCCGGTTCGCCTCAGCTTCTGGCTTGTGGAGGTTTGGCTAAAGACTTCTTCCTGCCAAGTTGTGTCTCAGCGTCTAGCAGGACCCAGTCACTTTGGCTGCAGGCAGGTGGACGAATCTGCAGTTGTGCCCGCGGTGTGCAGATTGTGGCTGTTAGTTTTGGAATTCAGTGTCTCTGCCAGGGTCTCGCTCATCCTGGTCACACAGACGCTTCAAAAAAATTCTAGTAGCTCCCAGGCGGTCTATCTTCAGAGGAATTTTGCTAGAAGAATGTCCGTTGGACGAATCCAAGAGTTATCCTTGCGATTTTATGTTCCCATCACTGGGTGTGCCTTAAAAGCGCAGCCTCTCTGCCCGCCGCCATGTGGGATCCCCCCTGAAATCTCAACATATATTTCTTCATCCAATCTTCATGATACTTTCAGGTAAGGATCAGTACACCTATCCCACTTGGATCCCAAATTTCGTTCTTCTAGTTTGAAGCATTTGTTGCAGTAACAGTTTGAATTTTTAGGTTTCACTCTGTTATCTCCTATATTGATAAATGCAGTTGGAACTTTGAATCAATCACGGTTTGTGCTAGCTTCTTGAAACTTGACACAATAAGCAGTTCTACGTTCTATCTCTAAGGTTTGTTTCTTCATGATATAGCACTAAGCAGACACTGGAGAAAAACACTTTCATTGAAAGAAGTTGCCAAGCTTCCAAAAAACTATAGGCTCCTGAAATCTCAACATATATTTTTTTATTCAATCTTCATGATACTTTCAGGTAATAATCAGTCCACCAATCCCACTTGGATGCCCAAATTTCGTTCTTCAAGGTTGAAGCATTTGTTTGCAGTAACATTTGAATTTTGAGGTTTCACTCTGTTTTCTCCTATATTGATAGATGTAGTTCGAACTCTAAATCAAAAACAGTTTGTGCTAGCTTCTTGAAACTTGACACAATATAGTAGTTCTACATACCATCTCTAAAGTTTGTTTATTAATGATGTAGCACTAAGAAGACACTGGCGAAAAACACTTTCATTGAACGTGGTTGCCAAGCGTCCCAAAACCTGCAGTCTTCTGACATCTCAACATATATTTTTTCATCCAATCTTCATGATATTTTCAGGTAATAATCAGTCCACCAATCCGAATTGGATGCCAAAATTTCATTCTTCTAGGTTGAAGCATTCGTTTGCAGTAACAGTTTGAATTTTTAGGTGAAACTCTGTTTTCTCCTATATTGATAGATGTAGTTCGAACTCTAAATCAAACACTAGCTAGCTAGCTTCTTGAAACTTGACACAATAAAGTAGTTTTACGTTCTATCTTGAAGGTTGTTTCCACTTGATGTAGACGTAAGCAGAGATTAATAAAAAACACTTTCATTGAATGGGGTTGCCAAGCTTCCACAAAACTACAGTCTCCTGAAATCTCAACATATGTTTTTTTATCCAATCTTCAGATACTTTCAGGTAATGATGAGTACACCAATCCCACTTGGGTGCCCAAATATCGTTCTTCGAGGTTGAAGCATTTGCTTGCAGTAACAGTTTGAATTTTTAGGTTTCACTTTTTGTCTCCTATATTGATAGATGCAGTTGGAACTTTAAATCAAACACGGTTTGTGCTAGCTTCTTGAAACTTGACACAATAAAGTAGTTCTACGTTCTATCACTAATGTTTGTTTCCTCATGATGTAGCACTAAGTAGACACTGGCGAAAAACACTTTCATTGAAAGGGGTTGCCAAGCTTCCAAAAACTACAGCCTCCTGAAAACTCAATCTATATTTTTTCATTCAATCTTCATGATACTTTCAAGTAATGATCAGTACACCAATCCCACTTGGATGCCAAAATTTCATTCTTCTAGTTTGAAGCATTCGTTTGCAGTAACAGTTTGAATTTTTAGGTTTCACTCTGTTTTCTCCTATATTGATAGATGTAGTTCGAACTCTAAATCAAACACGGTTTGTGCATGCTTCTTGGAACTTGACACAATTATCTAGTTCTACATTCTGTCTCTAAGATTTTTTTCCTCCTGATATAGCCCTAAGCAGAGACTGGTGAAATACACTTTCATTGATAAGGGTTGCCAAGCTTCCAAAAAACTACAGTCTTCTGAAATCTCTACATATATTTTTTTCATCCAAACTTCATGATACTTCTAGGAAAAGATCAGTACACCAATCCCACTTGGGTGTCCATATTTTACTCTTATAGGTTGAAGCATTCGTTTGCAGTAACATTTTGAATTTTTAGGTTTCACTCTGTTTTCTCCTATATTGATAGATGCAGTAGGAAATTTAAATCAAACCCGGTTTATTGTAGCTTCTTGAAACTTACACAATAAAGCAGTTCTACATTCTATCTCTAAGGTTTGTTTCCTCTTGATGTAGACAAAAACAGAGACTAACGAAAAACACTTTAATTGAAAGGGGTTGCCAAGCTTCCAAAAAACTACCATCTCCTGAAATCTCAACATATATTTTTTCAACCAATCTTCATGATACTTTCAGGTAATGATCATTATAGCAATCCGATTTGCATGCCCAAATTTTGTTCTTCTAGCTTGAAGCATTCTTTTTCAGAAACAGTTTGAATTTTTAGGTTTCACTCTGTTTTCTCCTATATTGATAGATGCATTTGGAACTTTAAATCAAACACGGTTTGTGCTAGCTTCTTGAAACTTGACACAATAATGTAGTTCTACGTTCTGTCTCTAAGGTTTGTTTCCTCTTGATGTAGCCCTAAAGAGACTGCCGAAAAACATTTTCATTGATAGGGGTTGCCAAGCTTCCAAAAAACTACTGTCTTCTGAAATCTCAACATATATTTTTTCATCCAATCTTAATGATACTTTTAGGTAATCATTAGTAAACCAATCAAACGTGGATGCCCAAATTTTATTCTTCTAGGTTGAAGCATTAGTTTGCAGTAACAATTCGAATTTTTAAGTTAAACTCTGTTTTCTCCTATATTGATAGATGTAGTTCCAACTCTAAATCAAACACGGTTTGTGCTAGCTTCTTGAAACTTTCCACAATAAAGTGGTTCTACGTTCTATCTCTAAGGTTTGTTTCCTCTTGATGTAGATGTAAGCAGAGAATAACGAAAAACACTTTCATTGAAAAGGGTTGCCAAGCTTCCAAAAAACTGCAGTCTCCTGATATCGCAACATATATTTTTTCATCCAATCTTCCTGATTCTTTCAGATAATGATCAGTACACCAATTCCACTTGAATGCCCAAATTTCGTTCTTCTCGGTTGAAGCTGTGGTTTGCAGTAACAGTTTGAATTTTTAGGTTTCACTCTGTTTACTCCTATACTGATAGATGCAGTTGGAAATTTAAATGAAACACGGTTTGTGCTGTCTTCTTAAAACTTGACACAATAAAGCAGTTCTACATTCTATCTCTAAGGTTTATTTCCTCATATGTAGCACTAAGCCGACTCTGGCGAAAAACACTTTCATTAAAAGGCGTTGCCAAGCTTCCAAAAAACTACAGCCTCCTGAAATCTCAACATATATTTTTTCATTCAATCTTCATGATACATTCAGGTAATGATCAGTACACGAATCTTACTTTGATGCGCTAATTTATTCATCTAGGTTGAAGCATTCGTTTGCAGTAACAGTTTGAACTTTTAGGTTATACCCTGTTTCATTATATATGGATAGATGTAGTTCAAACCATAAATCAAGCATGGTTTGTGCTACCTTCTTGAAACTTGACACAATAAAGTAGTTCTACTTTCTATCTCTGAGGTTTGTTTCCTCTTGATGTAGACATAAGCAGAAACTAAGCGAAAACACTTTCATTGAAAGGTGTTGCCAAGCTTCCAAAAAACTACAGTCTCCTGAAATCTCAACATATATTTTTTCATCCAATCTTCAGATACTTTCAGGTAATGATGAGTACACCCATCTCACTTGGATGCCCAAATTTCGTTCTTCTAGGTTGAAGCATTCGTTTCCAGTAACAGTTTTAATTTTTAGGTTAAATTATGTTTTCTCCTATATTGATAGCTGTAGTTCGAACCCTAAATCAAACACGGTTTGTGCTAGCTTTTTGAAACTTGACACAAAAAAGTAGTTCTAACTTCTATCTCTAAGGTTTGTTTCCTCTTGATGTAGACCTAAGTAGAGACTAGCGAAAAACACTTTCATTGAAAGGGGTTGCCAAGCTTCAAAAAACTACAGTCTCCTGAAAACTCAACATATATTTTTTCATCCAATCTTCATGATACTTTCAGGTAATGACAGTCCACCAATCCCACTTGGATGCCCAATTTTCATTCTTCTATGTTGAAGCATTCGTTTGCAGTAACAGGTTGAATTTAGGTTAAACTCTGTTTTCTCCTAATTGATAGATGCAGTTGGAACTTTAAATCAAACTCGGTTTGTGGAAGCTTCTTGAAACTTGACACAATAAAGGAGTTCTACATTCTATCTCTAAGGTTTGTTTCCTCATGATGTAGCACTAAGCAGACACTGGCGAAAAACCCTCTCATTGAAACGGGTTTCTAAGCTTCCAAAAATACAGCCTCCTGAAATATCAACATATATTTTTTTAGTCCAATCTTCATGATAGTTTCAGGTAGTAATCAGTACACCAATAACACTTGGATGCCCGAATTTAGTTATTCTAGGTTGAAGCATTCTTTTGCAGTAACAGTTTGAATTTTTAGGTTAAACTCTGTTTTCTCCAATATACATAGATGTAGTTCGAACT
This sequence comes from Callospermophilus lateralis, assembly GCF_048772815.1. NCBI lineage: Eukaryota > Metazoa > Chordata > Mammalia > Rodentia > Sciuridae > Callospermophilus > Callospermophilus lateralis. The sequence continues at coordinate 134,202,447 of NC_135310.1, read as the reverse complement.
CTAAATCAAACACAGTTTGTGCTAGCTTCTTGAAACTTGATACAATAAGTTGTTCTACGTTCTGTCTCTAAGCATTCTTTCCTCTTGATGTAGACATAAGCAGATACTAACGAAAAACACTTTCATTGAAAGGGTTGCCAAGCTTCCACAAAACTACAGTCTAATGAAATCTCAACATATATTTTTTCAACTACATTGATAGATGTAGAAAGAACTCTAAAATAACACGGTCTGTGCTAGCTTCTTGAAACTTGACACAATTAAGTAGTTCTACATTCTATCTCTAAGGTTTGTTTCCTCATGGTGTAGACCTAAGCAGAGACTAACGAAAAACAATTTCATTGAAAGGTGTTCCCAAGCTTCCAAAAAGCTACAGCCTCCTGAAATCTCAACATATATTCTTTCATCCAATCTTCATGATACTTTCAGGTAATGATCAGTACACCAATCCCACTTGGATGACCAAATATCGATCTTCTAGGTTGAAGCATTTGTTGGGAGTAACAGTTTGAATTTTTAGGACTCACTGTGTTTTCTCCTATATTGATAGATGCAGTTGGAACTTTAAATAAAACTCGGTTTGTGCTAGCTTCTTGAAACTTGACACAATAAAGCAGTTCTACGTTCTATCTCTAAGGTTTGTTTCCTCATGATATAGCACTAAGCAGACACTGGCGAAAAACACTTTCATTGAAAGGGGTTGCCAAGCTTCAAAAAATACTACCTCCTGAAATATCAACATATATTTTTTCATCCAATCTTTATGATACTTTCAGGTAATGATCAGTACACCAATCCCATTTGAATGCCCGAATTTCATTCTTCTAAGTTGAAGTATACGTTTGCAGTAACAGTTTGAATTTTTAGGTTAAACTCTGTTTTCTCCTATATTGATAGATGTAGTGCGAACTCTAAATCAAACACGGTTTGTGCTAGCTTCTTGAAACTTGTCACAATAAAGTAGTTCTACGTTCTGTCTCTAAGGTTTCTTTCCTCTTGATGTAGACATAAGCAGAGACTAATGAAAAACACTTTCATTAAAAGGGGTTGCCAAGCTTAAAAAGAAAAAAACAGTCTCCTGAAATCTCAACATATATTTTTTCATCCAATCTTCAGATACTTTCAGGTAATGATGAGTACACTAATCCCACTTGGATGCCCATATTTCGTTCTTCTATGTTGAAGCATTTGTTTGCAGTAACAGTTTGAATTTTTAAGTTTCACTTTTTGTCTCCTATATTGATAGATGCAGTTGGAACATTAAATCAAGCACGGTTTGTGCTAGCTTCTTGAAACTTGACAAAATAAAGTAGTTCTACGTTCTATCTCCAAGGTTTGTTTCCTCATGATGTAGCACTAAGCAGACACTGGTGAAAAACACTTTCATTGAAAGGGGTTGCCAAGCATCCAACATCTACAGCCTCCTGAAATCTCAACATATATTTTTTCATCCAATCTTCATGATACTTTCAAGTAATGATCAGTACACCAATCCCTCTTAGATGCCCAAATTTCATTCTTCTATGTTGAAGCATTGGTTTGCAGTAACAGTTTGAATTTTTAGGTTAAACTCTGTTTTCTCCTACATTGATAAATGTTGTTCGAAGTCTGAATCAAACACGGTTTGTGCTAGCTTCTTCAAACTTGGCACAATAAAGTAGATCTGCGTTGTATCTCTAAGATTTGTTTCCTGTTGATGTACACATAAGCAGAGACAAACGAAAAACACTTTCATTGAAAGGGGTTGCCAAGCTTCCAAAAAACTACAGTCTCCTGAAATCTCAACATATATTTTTTTCATCCAATCCTCATGATACTTTCAGGTAATGATCAGGACACCAATCCCAATTGGATGCCCAAATTCTTTCTTCTAGGTTGAAGCATTTGTTTGTATTAACAGTTTGAATCTTTAGGTCTCACTCGGTTTTCTTCCATATTGATTGATATATTTCAAATTCTAAATCAAACACGGTGTGTGCTAGCTTCTTGGAATTTGACACAATAAACTAGTTCCAGGTTCTGTCTCTAAGCTTTCTTTACTCTTGATGTAGCCCTAAGCAGAGACTGGCGAAAAACACTTTAATTGAAAAGGGTTGCCAAGCTTCCAAAAAACTACAGTCTCGTGAAATCTCAACATATATTTTTTCATCCAATCTTCATGATACTTTCAGGTAATGATCAGTACACCAATCCCACTTGGATGTCCATATTTCGTTCTTCCAAGTTGAAACATTTGTTTGCAGTAACAGTTTGAATTTTTAGGTTTCACTCTGTTTTCTCCTATATTGATAGATGCAGTTGAAACTTTAAATCTAACACTGTTTGTGCCAGCTTCTTGAAACTTGACACAATAAAGCAGTTCTACGTTGTATCTCTAAGGTTTGTTTTCTCTTGATGTAGACCTAAGCACAGACTAGCGAAAAACACTTTCATTGAAAGAAGTTGCCAAGCTTCCAAAAAAATACAGTCTCCTGAATCTCAACATATATTTTTTCATCCAATCTTCATTATACTTCCAGGTAATTATCAGTACACCATTCCAATTTGGATGCCCAAATTTCTCTCTTCTAGGTTGAAGCATTCATTTCCAGTTACAGTTTGAATTTTTAGGTTAAACTCTGTTTTCGCCTATATTGATAGATGTAATTTTAACTCTAAATCAAACACGGTTTGTGCTAGCTTCATGAACCTTGACACAATAAAGGAGTTCTACGTTCTCTCTCTACGGTTTGTTTCCCCTTGATGTAGACATAAGCAGAGACCAACAAAAAACACTTTCATTGAAAGGGGTTGCTAAGGAGCTGGGGAAGATGGCTGCGAAAGGAGTGCAGCACTCCCGTGTACTGCGTCACTGAGCAGGAAAAAGACAAGGTAGAATGGATAAAAGCTAGCTTGTTAGGAATTTCCAGCAAAATTGGGGTGCTCCGAAACCTAGAGGAAGGATTTCCATTGCATAAGGACCTGCTACTGGAGCTCAAACGCAAGAGATTTGTCCGCACGGAGGGCCACGCTGCGTATGCAGCAAATCGCCCTGCGGCCAGAGTCTGCGGCGCTCGCTGGGAAACGACGGTAAGATAACAATGCAAAGATACAGTGCTACGGATTCTGCAGGCTCCCGCCAGCTGTGCAAATACTGTACTCAGAGCTGAATTCTGGGCTTGAGACGGGGAAGGAAGCCATCCAATTCGGTTCTCCACATCGGTCAGACCACAGAGGAAGCCAGCGGCCACCATCTTGGAGAGCTGACGTCATCATCTCTGTTTTTTTTTTTTTTTTTTTTTTTTTGACTGATCACAGCTCTATCAGCTATAGATCAGCGGGGAAAACTTAAGGGCCCCTCCCAGCTCTCCTGTGAGCGCAATAGCCAGACCGAGGGCGGCACGGAGCCGGCGGGAGCCGCGGCTTCGGCAACGGAGCCGGCGGCAGAGGCGGCTGCGGCGAGGGAGCCGGCGGCAGCGGCGGCTGCGGCGAGGGAGACGGCGGCAGCGGCGGCTGCGGCGAGGGAGCCGGCGGGAGCTGGGACTGCGGCGAGGGAGCCGGTGGCAGCCGGGGCAGCGGCACGGGAGCCGGCCGGAACCGGCGGGAGCCGCAGCAGCGGCGTGGGAGCCGGTGGGAGCCGCGGCGGTGCTGGCACAGGAGCCGGCGGGAACCGCGCGGCGCGGGACTCCCAGCTACCGCTCCCACCAGTGCTGACAACTGAGGTCTCTTGCATCAGATACGGGGGCGTGGCTACCAGAAGGTAAGCAAGTTTGCTGGGGGTGCTCAGCACCAAGCTCTACAAACTAAGGGCCTGAGGGAGGCAAACAAGGAGAGTGTGCCCAGGCACTAATGAAACAGCTGCTCCACGTGTGTGCAAGGTAGGCAGAACTGTGACCACCGACAAAAGAGGTCCAGTGGACTGCCAGACACATCGCTCAGGTTGGGGGAGGGGCAGAGCCGCCGGGCGCCTGCAAGTTACGCAGACCTGCGAATCACCAGCTGATCAGACCCAGCAACCGCGGAGCAGCAGAGCCACCCCGGGCCTGCAAGGTAGGGGCACTTGCCACCCACTGGCAGGTCAGGCCCAACAAATTGCGGAGGGGCACAGCTGCCCCACGAGCCTGCTAGGTAGGCAGAACCCTGACTACCAACAGAACAGGCCCAGAGGCCGGCCAGACACATCGCCCCGCCCCAGTTGGGGGAGGGGCAGAGCCGCTGGGCGCCTGCAAGTTACACAGACCTGCGACTCACCAACAGATCAGGCCCAGCAACCGCGGAGCGGCAGAGCCACCCCCGGGCCTGCAAGGAAGGCGCACTTGCCACACACCAGCAGGTCAGGCCCAACAAACTGCGGAGGGGCACAACTGCCCCACGAGCCTGCTAGGTAGGCAGTACCCTGACCACCAACAGAACAGGCTCAGAGGACGGCCAGACACATCGCCCCGCCCCGGTTGGGGGAGGGGCAGAGCCGCCAGGTGCCTGCAAGGTAGGCAAACCTGCGTCTCACCAGCATATCAGGCCCAGCAACCAGCGGAGCAGCAGAGCTACCCCCGGGCCTGCAAGGTAGGTGCACTTGACACCCATTGGCAGGTTAGGCCCAGCAACTCTCGGAGGGACACAGCTGCTCCACACACGTGCAAGGTAGGCGGAACCGTGACCACTGACAAAACAGGCCCAGTGGCCCGCCAGATACATTGCCCCAGTTGGGGGAGGGGCAGAGCCGCCACCAGCGCCTTTTAGGTAGACAGACCTGCAACCAACAGACAGAACAGGCCTAGTGGCCAGCGGAGGGGCAAAGCCACTGCTCACGCCTGCAAGGTAGACGGACCTGTGACCACCGAAAGAACAGGCCCATCGAAAGTACAGGCACAGCGGCCTCCCGGCGTGGTAGGCACATTGCCTCAATTGGAGGAGGGGAAGAACCACCGCCAAAGCCTGCGAGGGAGACTTTGCAGCTATACAAGAGCAATATAAATATATAGGGGGAAAAATCAATAACACAACAGTTTCACCAAGCAGAAAGAAACGCGATCAATATGAAAAGACAAGGAAAGAAAGGACCACAAGCAATGCAGGTCAACTCAACTTTAGAAGAGGTAATTTCTGCAGCAGATGGGATGTCAGATAAAGAATTCAGGATATACATGCTTCAGATGATCTGGAGTCTCAAGGAAGACATTAGACAGCAAAATCAGTCAATGAAAGACCACTTCGACCACTTTGACAATCAATTACATAAACAAATCCAAGAAGTAAAAGATCAATTATACAGGGAGATAGAGGTTATAAAAAACAAACAAACAGAAATCCTGGAAATGCAGGAAACAATAAACCAACTTAAAAACTCAATTGAGAATACTACCAGCAGAGTAGAACACTTAGAAGATAGAACATCAGACAATGAAGACAAAGTATTTCAACTGGAGAAGAACATAGACAGCTCAGCAAAGCTGTTAAGAAACCATGAGCAGAACATTCAAGAAATATGGGATAACATAAAGAGACCAAACTTAAGAGTCATTGGGATACAGGAAGGTACTGAGGTCCATACCAAAGGAATGAGCAATCTATTCAACGAAATAATACGAGAAAACTTCCCAGACTTGAAGAATGAGTCAGAATCCCAAATCCTAGAAGCCTACAGGACGCCGAATGTGCAAAATCATAAGAGATCCACACCTAGACACATTATAATGAAGATGCCCAACATACAGAATAAGGAGAGAATTTTAAAAGCTACAAGAGAAAGGAAGCAGATTACATTTAGGGGTAAACCAATCAGGATAACAGCTGATCTTTCAACACAGACTCTCAAAGCTAGAAGATCCTGGAATAACATATTTCAAACACTGAAAGAAAAGGGGTTCCAACCAAGAATTGTGTATCCCGCGAAATTAAGCTTCAGGATGGAAGATGAAATTAAAACCTTCCATGATAAACAAAAGTTAAAAGAATTTGCAGCTAGAAAACCATCTCTTCAAAACATTCTTGGCAAAATATTACAGGAAGAGGAAATGGAAAATATCAATGAAAACCAACAGCGGGAGGTAGTACAGTAAAGGGGGGGGGGGAATAATCAAAGAGGAAAACAAACCATGTTTAGTAACATAAATAAACAAATATGGCTGGAAGAACAACCCATATCTCAATAATAACCCTAAATGTTAATGGCTTAAACTCACCAATTAAGAGACACAGGCTAGTAGAATGGATCACAAAACAAGACCCAACAATATGCTGCCTTCAGGAGACACATTTGATAGGAAAAGACATACATAGACTGAAGGTGAAAGGTTGGGAAAAATCATATCACTCATATGGACTTCGGAAACAAGCAGGAGTGTCCATACTCATATCAAATAAAATAGATTTCAAGCCAAAGTTAATCAAAAGGGATGAAGAGGGACACTACATACTTCTTAAGGGAACCATACACCAACAAGACATAACAATCATAAATATATATGCCCCAAACAATGGTGCAGCTATGTTCATCAAACAAACTCTTCTCAAGTTCAAGAGTCTAATAGACCACCATACAATAATCATGGGAGACTTCAACACACCTCTCTCACCACTGGACAGATCTTCCAAACAAAAGTTGAATAAGGAAACTGTAGAGCTCAATAACACAATTAATAACCTAGACTTAATTGACATATATAGAATATACCACCCAACATCAAGCAGTTACACTTTTTTCTCAGCAGCACATGGATCCTTCTCAAAAATAGATCATATATTATGTCACAGGGCAACTCTTAGACAATATAAAGGAGTAGAGATAATACCATGCATCTTATCTGACCATAATGGAATGAAATTGAAAATTAACGATAAAAGAAGTAAGGAAAAATCATGCATCACCTGGAGAATGAACAATAGGTTACTGAATGATCAATGGGTTATAGAAGACATCAAGGAGGAAATTAAAAAATTCTTAGAGATAAATGAAAACACAGACACAACATATCGGAATCTATGGGACACATTGAAAGCAGTTCTAAGGGGAAAATTTATTGCTTGGAGTTCATTCCTTAGAAAAAGAAAAAACCAACAAATAAATGATCTAATACTTCAACTCAGAATCCTAGAAAAAGAAGAGCAAAACAACAGCAAAAGAAGTAGAAGACAAGAAATAATTAAAATCAGAGCTGAAATTAATGAAATCGAAACAAAAGAAACAATTGAAAAAATTGACAAAACTAAAAGTTGGTTCTTTGAAAAAATAAATAAAATCGACAGACCCTTAGCCACGCTAACGAAGAGAAGAAGAGAGAGAACTCAAATTACCAGCATACGGGATGAAAAAGGCAATATCACAACAGACACTTCAGAAATACAGAAGATTATCAGAAACTATTTTGAATCCTTATACTCCAATAAAATAGAAGATAGTGAAGGCATCGATAAATTTCTTAAGTCATATGATTTGCCCAGATTGAGTCAGGAGGATATTGACAACCTAAACAGACCAATATCAATTGAGGAAATAGAAGATACCATCAAAAGACTACCAACTAAGAAAAGCCCAGGACCGGATGGGTATACAGCAGAGTTTTACAAAACCTTTAAAGAGGAACTAATACCAATACTTTTCAAGCTATTTCAGGAAATAGAAAAAGAGGGAGAACTACCAAATTCATTCTATGAGGCCAACATCACCCTGATTCCTAAACCAGACAAAGACACTACAAAGAAAGAAAACTACAGACCAATATCTCTAATGAACCTAGATGCAAAAATCCTCAATAAACTTCTGGCGAACCGGATACAAAAACATATCAAAAAATTGTGCACCATGATCAGGTAGGATTTATCCCTGGGATGCAAGGCTGGTTCAATATACGGAAATCAATAAATGTTATTCACCACATCAATAGGCTTAAAAATAAAAACCATATGATCATCTCAATAGATGCGGAAAAAGCATTCGACAAAGTACAGCATCCCTTTATGTTCAAAACTCTAGAAAAAATAGGGATAACAGGAACATACCTCAATATTGTAAAAGCAATCTATGCCAAGCCTCAGGCTAGCATCATTCTGAATGGAGAAAAACTGAAGGCATTCCCTCTAAAATCTGGAACAAGACAGGGATGCCCTCTCTCACCACTTCTGTTCAACATAGTTCTCGAATCACTGGCCAGAGCAATTAGACAGATGAAAGAAATTAAAGGCATAAAAATAGGAAAAGAAGAACTCAAATTATCACTATTTGCAGATGACATGATTCTATACCTAGCAGACCCAAAAGGGTCTACAAAGAAACTATTAGAGCTAATAAATGAATTCAGCAAAGTGGCAGGCTATAAAATCAACACGCATAAATCAAAGGCATTCCTGTATATCAGTGACAAATCCTCTGAAATGGAAATGAGGACAACCACCCCATTCACAATATCCTCAAAAAAAATAAAATACTTGGGAATCAACCTAACAAAAGAGGTGAAAGACTTATACAATGAAAACTACAGAACCCTAAAGAGAGAAATAGAAGAAGATCTTAGAAGATGGAAAAATATACCCTGTTCATGGATAGGTAGAAGTAACATCATCAAAATGGCGATATTACCAAAAGTTCTCTATAGGTTTAATGCAATGCCAATCAAAATCCCAACGGCATTTCTTGTAGAAATAGAGAAAGCAATCATGAAATTCATATGGAAAAATAAAAGACCCAGAATAGCAAAAACAATGCTAAGCAGGAAGTGTGAATCAGGCGGTATAGCTATACCAGACTTCAAACTATACTACAGAGCAATAGTAACAAAAACAGCATGGTACTGGTACCAAAACAGGCGGGTGGACCAATGGTACAGAATAGAGGACACAGAAACCAATCCACAAAACTACAACTATCTTATATTCGATAAAGGGGCTAAAAGCATGCAATGGAAGAAGGATAGCATCTTCAACAAATGGTGTTGGGAAAACTGGAAATCCATTTGCAACAAAATGAAACTGAATCCCTTTCTCTCACCATGCACAAAAGTTAACTCAAAGTGGATCAAGGAACTTGATATCAAATCAGAGACATGGCGTCTGATAGAAGAAAAAGTTGGCTATGATCTACATACTGTGGGGTCGGGCTCCAAATTCCTCAATAGGACACCCATAGCACAACAGTTAATAACTAGAATCAACAAATGGGACTTACTCAAACTAAAAAGTTTTTTCTCAGCAAAAGAAACAATAAGAGAGGTAATGGAGGGAAATGGATGGCATTAGAGCAGATTATGCTAAGTGAAGCCAGCCAATCCCTTAAAAACAAATGCCAAATGTCTTCTTTGATATAAGGAGAGTAGCTAAGAACAGAGTAGGGACAAAGAGCATGAGAAGAAGATTAACATTAAACAGGGATGAGAGGTGGGAGGGAAAGGGAGAGAGAAGGGAAATTGCATGTAAATGGAAGGAGACCCTCAGGGGTATACAAAATTACATACAAGAGGAAGTGAGGGGAAAGGAGGAAAAATATAAGGGGGAGAAATGAATTACAGTAGAGGGGGTAGAGAGAGAAGAGGGGAGGGGAGGGGGGAGGGGGGATAGTAGAGGATAGGAAAGGCAGCAGAATACAACAGACACCAGAATGGCAATATGTAAATCAATTGTTGTGCAAATGATGTGATTCTGCAATCTGTATATGGGGTAAAAATGGGAGCGCATATCCCACTTGAATCAAAGTGTGAAATATGATATATCAAGAACTATGTAATGTTTTGAACAACCTACAATAAAAATTAATTAAAAAAAAAAAAATTGTCAGGGGCTGGGGCTGTGGCTCAGTGGCAGAGTGCTTGCCTCGAATGTATGAGGCACTGGGTTCAATCCTCAGCACCACATAAAAATAAATAAACAAAATAAAAAAAAAAAAAAAAAAAAAAGAAAATAAAAGGGGCTGGGGATGTAACTTAGTGATGGAGCTCCCAGGTTTAATCCCCAGTACCACAAAAAGTTAATAAATTAAATAAAGAATAACAAAAATTTCTAGATAAATATGTCTCCAAACCCCAACACTAAAATATCAAGAAGGAATAAAAATAGTATGAACTCTAAAAGAAAACACTAAAAAGAAGGGGAAAAAAATGTTCAAAGCTTCCATGAAAGGAAAAAGATCAAAGACAAAAGACAGAAAGGCTTTGAAACTTCTAACTGGCAATACTGGAAGCTCAAGAAAGTCGTTGGGAAACTACGGACCCAAGAGACACCGTGCCCACCGCCTGTTCTGTAAAGCTTTTCTGGAACAGTTTACATGCTGTCTGTGGCTGCTTTCTCACTACCGCAGCAGAGGCAAAGCTGTAGCCCACAAGACCTAAACCTCTTTACTACCTGTCCCTTTACAGAAAGTTCACCAAACTCTACATTAGACAATAGAGGATCACCTTCAAAATACTGAGGGAACATGTACTCAACATTCCTTATCCCAAACCATCATCATCATGCAATACAGGATGGTAGACATATTTTTGATTGATTGATTGATTGATTGATTGACTGCAGTACTCAGGACCTTATACATCCCTAGGCAAATGCTCTACCACTGAGCCACAACCCAGTCCTGGTTTTATTTTTTTATTTTGAGACAGGGAATTGCTAAATTGCTGAAACTGATCTCAAGCTTGCTATCCTCCTGCCTTAGCCTCCCAAGCTGCTACAATTATAAGCATGCACTCCCTGCCCAGCAAAATAAACACATTTTTAGAATGGAAAGTCAAAAAAAAAAAAAAAAAAAAAAAAAAAGAAAGGGGTTGCTAAGCTTCCAGAAAACTAGTCTCCTGAAATCCCAACATATATTTTTTCATCCAATCTCCATGATACTTTCATGTAATGATCAGTTCACCAATCCCACTTGAATCCCTTAATTTCGTTCTTCTAGGTTGAAGCATTTGTTTGCACTAACATTTGAATTTTTAGGTTAAACTCTGTTTTCGCCTATATTGATAGATGTAGTTCGAACTCTAAATCAAACACGGTTTGTGCTAGCTTCTTGAAACTAGACACAATAAAGAACTTCTATGTTCTATCTCTAAGGTTTGTTTCCCCTTGATGTAGACATAAGCAGAGACTAACGAAAAACACTTTTATTGAAATGGTTGGCCAAGCATCCAAAAAACTACAGTCTCCTGAAATCTCAACATATATTTTTTCATCCAATCTTCATGATACTTTCAGGTAATAATCAGTATCTCAGTCCAACTTGCATGCCCAAATTAAATTCTTCTAGATTGAAGCATTCGTTTGCAGTAACAGTTTGAATTTTTAGGTTAAACTTTGTTTTCTCCTATATTGATAGTTGTACTTCGAACTCTAAATCAAACTCGGTTTTTGCTAGTTTCTTGAAACTTGACACAATAAATTAGTTCTACAGTCGATCTCTAAGGTTTGTTTCCTCTTGATGTAGACCTAAGCAGAGACTAACGAAAAACACTTTCATTGAAAGGGGTTGCCAAGCTTCCAAGAAACTACAGTCTCCTGAAATCTCAACATATATTTTTTCATCCAATCTTCATGATACTTTCAGGAAATTATAAGTACACCAATCCCACTTGGATGCCCAAATTTTGTTCTTCTAAGTTGAAGCATTTGTTTGCAGTAACAATTTGAATTTTTAGGATTCACTCTGTTTTCTCCTATATTGATAGATGCAGTTGGAACTTTAAATCAAACAGGTTTTATGCTAGCTTTTTGAAGTTTGACAAAATAAAGCAGATCTACGTTCTATCACTAAGGTTTGTTTCCTCATGATGTAGCACTAAGCAGACACTGGCGAAAAACACTTTCATTGAAAGGGGTTGCCAAGCTTCCAAAAAACTACAGTCTCCTGAAATCTCAGCATATATTTTTTCATCCAATCTTCATGATACTTTCAAGTAATGATCAGTACACCAATCCCACTTGGATGAACAAATTTTGTTCTTCTAGATTGATGCATTCATTTTCAGTAACAGTTTTATCTCTAAGGTTTGTTTTCTCTTGATGTAGCCCTAAGCACAGACTGGCGAAAAAACACTTTCATTGAAAGGGGTTGCCAAGCTTTCAAAAAACTAGAGTCTCCTGAAATGTCAACATTTATTTTTTCATCCAATTCGTGTTTCTTTCAGGTAATGATCAGTACACGAATCCCACTTGCATGCCCAAATTTCATTCCTCTAAGTTGAAGCATTCGTTTGCAGTAACAGTTTGCATTTTTTGGTTAAACTCTGTTTTCTCCTATTTCGATACATGTAGTTCAAACTCTAAATCAAACACGGTTTGTGCTAGCTTCTTGAAACTTGACACTATAAACTAGTTATATGTTCTTTCTCTAAGGTTTGTTTTCTCATGATGTAGCACTAAGCAGACACTGGCGAAAAACACTTTCATTGAAAGGGGTGCCAAGCATTTAAAAAACTACAGTCTCCTGAAATCTCAACATATGTTTTTGCCGCAGTCTCTGGCTAGGCACAAATCACGAGTCTCCTCACAGCTTGTAGATTCAAACAGCAATTCTTTATTCACGAATTCACACCGGGCGTCCACAAACACGTTCTGGGAAAATCCACGTTCTCTGCCCAAAATCCACACTCTGCCCAAATCCACTACTCCTGGGCTTCTGTCTCCCAAAATATACTGTCTGACCCTAAGAACTCAAGGAGACCTCAGGCAGCAGGTTATGCCCTATTCTAAAGGGGGAACACCCTAATCTCCTATTATGCTAAACCACCCTATTCTAAAGGGGGAACACCCTAATCTCCTATTATGCTAAACCACCCTATTCTAAAGGGGGAACATCCTAATCTCCTATTATGCTAAACCAGGGACACCCTAAACATGGATCCGCCCTGGTCCTTGAGCAAGGTCACCTTTCTGAAGTCCTTCCACTAGACAGCATGTGAGTAAGCTGGGAAGGAGATTGTCATACCTACTTGGCTGATGGCTCCCAGCATCTCCCCCCTTCTGATTAATTAAACAACAAGTAATGTGGCTTAAGAACCGTGCCTGGTAGGTTGTCCAGTTCAACATATGGTTCTTACCCGTCATTGGAAAACTGACCTTTAGGCGTCAGCCTCCTGTCTTAGGTTGATACCACTGCAATTGGATCATACCCGTCACTGACTACTGGTCCAGCATACAGCCATACTTGTGGATAGGTCTATGCACCAGTGGGGGGGTGAGGTTCTTTGCCTCACCTCTGTTGGCCCCCAAATTTGGCCTTGGTGCCAGTGGGGGACGGAGGTTAATGTGGCTTAAGGACCGTGCCTGGTAGGTTGTCCAATTCAACATATGGTCCTTACCCATTATCGGAAAACTGACCTTTAGGCAACTGACCTTTAGGAGTCAGCCTCCTGTCTTAGGTTGATACCACTGCAATTGGATCATACCCGTCACTGACTACCGGTCCAGCATATAGCCACCCCCAAATTTAGACCATCATTAGCAGAAGGGAGGAGGATACAGAATTGCCACGACACCAAGCAAATTGACAGTTCCTTTGAAAAAAGTGCATCATTGGTGACACCATAAGCAAAGATCACTGGTGACACCATCAGCAAAGATATGTCAGCATTACCACAATTCGCTGTACCAAACGATAGTTACATAGTCCAGGCAAGTTCTGCAAGCAGTTCAAAGTGGAGGAACCTATAAATCTGTCCATCTCCTCCCAAAGTCCGTTGCCTCCCAAAATAAGTTGACTCCTTGATTGAGCATACTTGTTGAGTTATATTCATTGGGATGAAGATAGGAATTAAGGCAATGATGCAAAAACGACATTATCCTTAAAAGAATTATTAAATATAATGAAAAGGAAAGGTGAAAGTAAACAAACAGATTTGTTAACCTCCTTAAAAAACAATCCTTAACAGCTGTTTACCTGATTTAAATTAGTAAACAAGCAGATGTGTTAACCACCTTTAAAAAGAATCCTTAACAGCTGTTTACTTAATTTAAATTAAGCCATTTAAATCACGTGAATAAAAAAATAATAATAATTTGGATCCATTTTTCATGAGCGCTCCTCATATATGAAATATGGACATACACACACACAGACATACAACACAAAACACAAATGTGCAAACAAACGTACAACACATAAGATAATAATAAAGGCCTTGTAGCTTTACCTAGGTGAAATCTCCATTGCAATGTTTAAAAACTCCACAGTCAAAACATAAAACTGAGAAAAACATTAACCTAGGTTTGTATGAGCTCAAAAAATAAAATAGAGCCTTATGATGTGGAAAAATGCAATAATAAAATAGATATTGAAAAAAGCATCCTGGTTAATCACAGTCGCAGATGTAAGAATGGCCAAGCTGGAGTTCTGGATATCAGCTGTTATGGATTTGAGTCAAATCATCTTCTTTTCGATCTGTAGAAATCGTTTTAGTTAGTCTTTCTGGAATCCAAATCGGCTGCTGTTCTCCCTGTGGAAACACGCAAACAGAGCCCCGACTCCAGACAATCACTGGGTCAGGACCTTTCCATTGTCCTGTTAGAATATCTTTCCAAAGAACTTTAGGCTTTTGCACATTTTTTGGATACATATGCCTTTCCACAGCACTAAGTCCTGATGAATCCAAATTTAAAATGTTTAGAGTAAAAAGGGTTATTTTAAGTTTATCTTTGGGGGATATATACCCCTTTCCAATTCCCTCTTTTTGTTTTAATAAGTATGTCTGTATCTAATAGTTGTCTTAGCTTTTTTGCATTTTCTATCTGAAATACCTTACTTGACATATTCAACTATTTTCTTTATCTTGTTTCTATCCTCTAGTTTTCTAAGGTTTGTACATTCACCCTTAGTTGCTTTTTTTCCTCCTAGTTTTCTTTTGTTTCCTATTTTGTGGGTTTAAAATTCTTGTCTTTCTACATCTTCTTTATCTTCCTACATCTTTTCTATCTTTTTACATCTTCTTTATCTTTTCTTTTTAATTTTTTATACTTCTGTTTTTTTGAAGTTTTTCACTTCAAATTTTTAATCTTCTTTATCTAAGTATCTTTTATCTTATTACCTTCCCATTTTTATGTTTTTTTTTCTGTCATGAAGGCATCTTAACCACCTTCAATTTAACCTTTTAAAGCCTTCTAATTATCATCTATACTGTACTTTTAAATGTGTTTTTTTACCACTTACATCTTTACTCTTTTAAACGAGGCTTAGATTCTGTTTAAATTGCTTAATATTAGTTTACATGGCTGCCTTTCGACCAAAGGCCTTTTTTACTCCATTAAGAAGCTTTGTCTCAATCTGCCATGTACAAATACCTTTTTCTTCTTTCTTCCTTTTTCAAACCTTTAAAGTAAGTCTAGTTTCCTCAAAATCTTTTTCAATGGCATTTTACAACTTTTTACTTTACCACACAGAGATTATCTCATCTAGAAACATTTCTTTTTCTTTTAACCTTCCATATTAAAATATATTTTCACATCATCAATCTTTTAATATCTCTTTTCTAACCATTAACCCTTTTTATAAATTTACATTCTGAAACAACTCTTATAAAATTTCTGATTTAGACAAATTACTCCACTTAATAGGATGAAATACTTTCATGTTTTTTTATGGTACTATAATACTGTAATTGAAACTCAACTGAAACTTCTTACACTCTTTGTATATAAATTACACCTGATAGAATCTTAACTCTTAGTAACCTTGTTTTAGCAAAGACACAGACCAAAGCAATATTAAACATTTTCCATTTACCAATTTATGAAAACACACATAAAGAGTACTTGATTTTATATTTAGTAGTTGATATTTTAACACTTTGGCTTTGTAAATTAATCAGATGTCTGTAAAAACCAAGATCTTAGTCAAATGTAGTAAACAGAATTAGCCATCTCTTTCTTGTTGAAGAAAAATCCTTCTACAGGATACCATGATGGTCCCATTGATATATTTAACAACTTCTCATTAAAAAGCCATGAGCTACATTTTTGTATTGTATCAACATATGCCCTAGCTGTTCTTAGTCTTACTGGGGTGCCTTTTTTCTCTAACAATTTCTCTTCCTCGGAGGCGAATAACTTCAAACCTTGAGCCAAACATTTTCCCCAGTTTCCCTGAGAAAGTTCTAGGAACAGGCAACTTGAAATAACAACAAAATAAATCAGAACAAGAACACATTGTTTTTTGAAATGCTCACCCATTCTTTCACACTTCCTCAGGGGTGAACAATTTCACTTACCTTCTTTTCAGATGTTCCCCGTACGGACCGCCAAATTCCGCAATCTCTGGCTGGGCACAAATCACGAGTCTCCACACAGCTTGGAGATTCAAACAGCAATTCTTTATTCCCGAACTCACACCGCCCGTCTACAAACACCGTCTGGGGAAATCCATGTTCTCTGCCCAAAATCCACACTCTGCCCAAATCCACTACTCCTGGGTTTCTGTCTCCCAAAATATACTGTCTGACCCTAAGAACTCAAGAGGACCTCAGGCAGCAAGATACGCCCTATTCTAAAGGGGGAACACCCTAATCTCCTATTATGCTAAACCACCCTATTCTAAAGGGGGAACACCCTAATCTCCTATTATGCTAAACCAGGGACACCCTAAACACGAATCCGCCCTGGTCCTTGAGCAAGATCACCTTTTAGAGGTCCTTCCACTAGACAGTATGGGAGTAAGCTGGCAAAAAGATTGTCATACATACTTGGCTGATGGCTCCCAGCATATTTTTTCATCCAATCTTCATGATACTTGCAGGTAATGATCAGTACAAAAATCCCACTTGGATTCCGAAATTTCGTTCTTCTAGGTTGAAGCATTTGTTTGCAGTAACAATTTGAATTTTTAGGTTTAATTCTGTTTTCTCCTATATTGATAGATGCAGTTGGAACTTTAAATAAAACACGGTTTGTGCTAGCTTCTTGAAACTTGACACAATAAAGCAGTTCTACGTTCTATCTCTAAGGTTTGTTTCCTCATGATATAGCACTAAGCAGAGACTGGCGAAAAACACTTTCATTGAAATAAGTTGCCAAGCTTCCAAAAAACTACAGTCTCCTGAATCTCAACATATATTTTTTCATCCAATCTTCATGAATCTTTCAAGTAATGATCAGTACACCAATCCCACTTGGATTACCAAACTTCATTCTTCTAGGTTGAAGCATTCGTTTGCAGTAACAGTTTGTATTTTGGGATTAAACTCTGTTTTCTCCTATACTGATAGATGTAGTTCGAACTCCAAATCAGATAAAGTTTGTGCTAGCTTCTTGGAACTTGACACAATAAAGTAGTTCTACGTTCTATTTCTAAGGTTTGTTTCCTCTTGATGTAGACCTAATTAGAGACAAACTAAAAATACTTTCATTGAAAGGGGTTGCCAAGCTTCCAAAAAACTACAGTCTCCTGAAATCTCAACATATATTTTTTCAACCAATCTTCATGATACTTTCAGGTAATATTCAGTACACCAATCCCACTTGGATGCCCAAATTTCATTCTTCTAGGTTGAAGCATTCGTTTGCACTAACAGTTTGAATTTTTAGGTTAAACTCTGTTTTCTCCTATATTGATAGATGCAGATGGAACTTTTAATCAAACACGGTTTGTGCTAGCTTCTTGAAACTTAACACAATAAAGCAGTTCTACGTTCTATCTGTTAGGTTTGTTTCCTCATGATGTAGCACTAAGCAGACACTGGCGAAAAACACATTAATTGAAAGGGGTTGCCAAGCTTCCAAAAAACTACAGTCTCCTGAATTCTCAACATATATTTTTTCATCCAAACTTCATGATACTTTCAGGTAATGATCAGTACACCATTCACATTTGCATGCCCAAATATGGTTCTTCTAGGTTGAAGCATTACTTTGCAGTAACAGTTTGAATTTTTAGGTTTCACTCTGTTTTGTCCTATATTGATAGATGTAGTTCGAACTCTAAATCAAACATGGTTAGTGCTAGCTTCTTGAAACTTGACACAATAAACTAGTTCTACGTTTTATCTCTAAGGTTTATTTCCTCATGATGTAGCACTAAGCAGAGACTGGCGAAAAACACTTTCATTGAAAGTTGTTGCCAAGCTTCCAAAAAACTACAGTCTCTTTAAATCTCAACATATATTTTTTCATCCAAACTTCATGATACTTTCAGGTAGTGATCAGTACTCCAAACCCACTTGGATGCCCAAACTTTATTCTTCTAGGTTGAAGCATTCGTTTGCAGTAATAGCTTCAATTTTTAGGTTAAACTCTGTTTTCTCCTATATTGATAGATGCAGTTGGAACTTTAAATCAAACACGGTTTGTGCTAGCTTCTTGAAACTTGACAAAATAAAGTAGTTCTATGTTCTATTTCTAAGGTTTGTTTTCTCTTGATGTAGCCCTAAGAAGATACTAGGGAGAAACTCTTTCATTGAAAGGGGTTGCCAAGCTTTCAAAAGACTACAGTCATTTGAAATCTAATCATATATTTTTTTCATCCAATTTTTATTATACTTTCAAGTAATAATCAGTACACCAATCCCATTTGGATGCTCTAATTTCGTTCTTCTAGGTTGAAGCATTCGTTTGCAGTAACAGTTTGAATTTTTAGGTTAAACTCTTTTTTCTCCTATATTGATAGATGTAGTTCAAACTCTAAATCAAACACGGTTTGTGCTAGCTTCTTGGAACTTGACACAAGAAACTAGTTCTACGTTCTGTCTCTAAGGATTGTTTCCTCATGATGTAGCAGTATGCAGAGACTGGCAAAAACACTTTCATTGAAAGGGGTTGCCAAGCTTCCAAAAAATTACAGTCTCCTGAAATATCAACATATATTTTTTCATCCAATCTTCATGATACTTTTAGGTAATGATCAGTACACCTATCCCACTTGGATGCCCAAATTTCGTTTTTCTAAGTTGAAGCATTCGTTTGCAGTAACAGTTTGAATTTTTAGGTTTCACTCTGTTTTCTTCTATATTGATAGATGTATTTCGAACACTAAATGAAACACGGTTTGTGCTAGCTTCTTGAAACTTGACTCAATAAAGTAATTCTACGTTCTATTTCTAAGGTTTGTTTCCTCTTGATGTAGCCCTAAGCAGAGACTGGCGAGAAACACTTTCATTGAAGAGGGTTGCCAAGCTTTCAAAAACTACAGTCTTTTGAAATATCAGCATATATTTTTTCATCCAATTTTCATTATGCTTTCAGGTAATGATCAGTACACCAATACCATTTGGATGCCCAAATTTCATTCTTCTTTGGTGAAGCATTCGTATGCAGTAACAGTTTGGATTTTTAGGTTTCACTCTGTTTTCTCCTATATTGATAGATGTTGTTCGAACTCTATATCAAACATGGTTTTTGCTAGCTTTTTGGAACGTGACACAATAAACTAGTTCCATGTTCTGTCTCTAATGTTTGTATCCTTTTGATGTAGCCCTAAGCAGAGACTGGCTAAAAACACTTTCTTTGAAAGGGGTTGCCAAGCTTCCAAGAAACTACAGTCTCCTGAAATCTCAACATATATTTTTTCATCCAGTCTTCATGATACTTTCAGGTAATGATCAGTACACCATTCCCACTTGGATACCCAAATTTTATTCTTCTAGGTTGAAGCATTCGTTTGCAGTAATAGCTTGAATTTTTAGGTCAAACTCTGTTTTCTCCTATATTGATAAATGTATTTCGAACTCTAAATCAAACATGGTTTGTAGTAGCTTCTTGAAACTTGACACAATAAAGCAGTTATACGTTCTATCTCTAAGTTTTGTTTCCTCATGATGTAGACATAAGCAGAGATTAACGAAAAACATTTTCGTTGAAATGGGTTGCCAAGCTTCCAAAAAACGACATTCTCCTGAAATCTCAACATATATTTTTTCATCCAGTCTTCATGATACTTTCAGGTAATGATCAGCACACCAATTTCACTTGGGTGTTCAAATTTCGTTTTTCTAGGTTGAAGCATTTTTTTTTGCAGTAACAGTTTGAATTTTTAGGTTTCACTCTGTTTTCTCCTATATTGATAGATGCAGTTGGAACTTTAAATCAAACACGGTTTGTGCTAGCTTCTTGAAATTTGACACAATAAAGCAATTCTATGTTCTGTCTCTAAGGTTTGTTTCCTCTTGATATAGCCCTAAGCAGAGACTGGCAAAAAACACTTTCATTGAAACTACAGTCTCCTGAATTCTCAACATATATTTTCTCATCCAATCTTCATGATACTTTCAGGTAATTATCATTACACCAATCCCATTTGGATGTCCAAATTTCGTTCTTCTAAGTTGAAGCATTCGTTTGCAGTAACAGCTTGAATTTTTAGGTTAAACTCGGTTTTCTCCTATTTTGATAGATGCAGTTGGAACTCTAATTCAAACACAGTTTGTGCTAGCTGCTTGAAACTTGACACAATAAAGTAGGTCTAAGTTCTATCTCAATGGTTTTCTTCCTCTTGTTGTAGCCCTAAGAATAGCCTGGTGAAAAACACTTTGATTGAAAGTGTGGCCAGACTTCCAAAAGTATACGAATTTTCTGATTTCTCAGCATATATTTTTTCATCCAATCTTCATGATTCATTCAGGTAATTATCAGTACACCAAACCAACTTGGCTTCCCAAATTTCATTCTGATATTTTGAAGAATTCGTTTGCAGTAACAGTTTCAATTTTTAGGTTTCATTCTGTTTTCTCCTATATGGATAGACGTAGTTGGAACTCTAAATCAAACACAATTTGTGCTAGCTTCTCGAAAGGTGACAAAGTAAAGTAGTTCTAGGTTCTATCTCTATGTTTTCTTTCCTCTTGATGTAGCCCTAAGCACAGACTGCCAAAAAATACTTACATTGAGAGGGGTTTCCAGGAGTCCGAAAAACTAGAATTTTTCTGAACTGTCAGCATATATTTTTTCATCCAATCTTCTTGATACTTTTATGTAATGATCAGTACACCAATCCCACTTGGCTGCCCAAATTTCGTTCTTCACGTTTGAAGCATTTGTTTGCAAAAACACTTTCAATTTTTAGGTTTCACTCTGTTTTCTACTGTATAGATAGAATTATTTGGAACTCTAAATCAAACACGGTTTGTGCGAGCTTCTTGAAACTTGACACAACAAAGTAGTTGTAGGTTTTGTCTCTATGGTTTCTTTCCTCTTGATGTAGCCCTAAGCAGAGACTGGTGAAAAAACTTTCATTGAAAGGGGTTGAAAAGTTCCGAAAAACTAGAGTTTCTTTAAATCTCAGCATATATTTTTTCATCCAATACTTATGATACTTTCAGGTAATGATGAGAACACCATTCCCACTTGGTTGCCCAAATTTTGTTCTTCTAGGTTGAAGCTTTCGTTTGCAGGTACAGTTTCAATTTTCAGGTTTCATTATGTTTTTTCTTATATGGATAGATGTAGTTTGAACTCTAAATAAAATACGGTTTGTGCTGACTTCTTGAAACTTGACACAATAAAGTAGTTCTAAGTTCTATCTTTATGGTTTCTTTCCTCTTGATGTAGCCCTAAGCAGAGATTGGCGAAAAACACTTTCATTGAAAGGGGTTCCAGGCTACCGAAGAACTAGGAGTTTCCTGAAATCTCAGCATATGTTTTTTCATTCAATCTTCATGATACTTTCAGGTAATGATCAGTACACCAATCCCACGTGGATGCCCAAATTTAGTTCTTCTAGGTTGAAGCATTCATTTGCAGTAACAGTTCAACTTCTTGGTTTCACTCTGTTGTCTCCTATATGGAGAGATGTAGTTGGAACTCTAAAGCAAACACAGTTTGTGCTACCTTCTTGAAACTTGACACAATAAAGTAGTTCTAAGTTCTATCTCTAAGGTTTCTTTTCTCTTGATGTAGCCCTAAGCAGAGACTGGCAAAAAACAGTTTCATTGAATGGGGTTGCCAGGCTTATGAAAAAATTGGAGTTTCCTGGAATCTCAGCATGTATTTTTTCATCCAATCTTTATGATACTTTCAGGTAATTATCAGTACACGAATCTCACTTGGCTGCCCACATTTTCTTCTTCTAGGTTGAAACATTTGTTTGCAGTAACAGTTTCAATTTTTAGGTCACTCTGTTTTCTCCTATATGGATAAACGTAGTTGGAACTCTAAATCAAACAGGGTTTGTGCTAGCTTCTTGAAACTTGACACAATAAAGTAGGTCTAGGTTCTGTCTTTATGGTTTCTTTCCTCTTGATGTTGCCCTAAGCAGAGACTGGCGAAAAACAGGTTCATTGAAAGAGGTTGACAAGCTTCCGAAAAAACTAGAGTTTCTTTAAATCTCAGCATATATTTTTTCATCCAATCCACATGATACTTTCAGGTAATGATGACAACACCAATTTCACTTGGTTGCCGAAATTTCGTTCATCTAGGTTGAAGATTTGTTTGCAGTACCAGTTTCAATTTTTATGATTCATTATGTTTTTTCCTATATGGATAGATGTATTTGGAACTGTAAATAAAACACAGTTTGTGCTAGCTTCTTTAAACTTGACAAAATAAAGTAGTTCTAAGTTCTATCTCTATGGATTGTTTTCTCTTGATGTAGCCCTAAGCAGAGAATGGCAAAAAACACTTCCATCAAAAGGTGTTGCCAAGCTTCCAAAAAACAAGGAGTTTCCTGAAATCTCAGCATATATTTTTTCATCCAATCTTCATGATACTTTCAGGTAATGATGAGTACACCAATCCCACGTGGCTGCCCAAATTTCGTTCTTCTAGGTTGCAGCATTTGTTTGCAGTAACAGTTTCAATTTTTAGGTCACTCTGTTTTCTCCTATATGTATAGACATATTTGGAACTCTAAATCAAACACGGATTGTGCTAGCTTCTTGAAACTTGACACAGTAAAGTAGTTCTAGGTTTCATCTCTATGGTTTCTTTCCTCTTGATGTAGCCCTAAGAAGAGATTGGCAAAAAACACTTCCATTTAAAGCAATTGCCAAGCTTCCGAAAAAGTACGAATTTCCTGAAATCCCAGCATATATTTTTTCATCCAATCTTCATGATACTTTCAGGTAATGATCAGTACACCTATCCCACTTGACTCCCCAAATTTCGTTCTTCTAGGTTGAAGCATTCGTTTTCAGTAACAGTTTGAATTTTTAGGTTTCACTCTGTTTTCTCCTTTATGGATAGACATAGTTGGAAGTCTAAATCAAACACGGTTAGTGGAGCTCTTGACACTTGACTCAATAAAGCATTCTAGGTTCTATCTCTATGGTTTCTTTCCTCTTGATGTAGCCCTAAGCAGAGACTGGCAAAAAAAAAAAAATTATTGAATAAGGTTTCTGGGCTTCGAAAAACTAGGAGTTTCCTGAAAACTCAGCATATATTTTTCCATCCAATCTTCCTAATACTTTCATGTAATGAACAGTACACCAATCCGACTTGGCTCCCAATTTTCGTTCTACTATTTTGAAGCATTCGTTTGAAGTAACAGTTTCAATTTTTAGGTTTCACTCTGTTTTCTCCTAAATGGATAGACATATTTGGATCTCTAAATCAAGCACGGATTGTGCTAGCTTCTTGAAAGTTGTCACAATAAAGTAGTACTAGGTTCTATCTCTAAGGTTTCTTTTCTCACAATGTAGCCCTAAGCAGAGACTGCCGAAAAACACTTTCATTGAAAGGGGTTGCCAGGCTTCCGAAAAACAAGGTGTTTCCTGAAATCTCAGGTTATATTTCTTCATGCTATCTTCATGATACTTTCAGGTAATGATAAGTGGACCAATCCCACTTGACTGCCCAAATTTCGTTCTTCTAGTTTGAAGCATTCGTTTGCAGTAACAGTTTAAATTTTTAGGTTTCACTCTGTTTTATCCTACATGGATAGATGTAGTTGGAACTCTAAATGAAACAAGGTTTGTGGTAGCTTCATGAAACTTGACCCAATAAAGTAGTCTTGGTTCTATCTCTATGGTTTCTTTCCTCTTTCAGTAGCCCTAAGCAGAGACTGGCGAAAAACATTCTCATTCAAAGGGGTTGCCAGGCTTCCAATAAACTAGTAGTTTGCTGAAATCTTAGCATATAATTTTTTTTATCCTATCTACATGATACTTTCAGGTAATTATCAGTACATCAATCCCACTCGGCTGCCCAAATTTCTTTATTCCAGGTTGCATTATTCGTTTGCAGTAACAGTTGAAATTTTTAGGTTTCACTCTGTTTTCTCATCTTTGGATAGAAATATTTGGAACCCTAAATCAAACAGGGTTTTTCTGGCTTCTTGAAACTTGACACCATATAGTAGCCTAGGATCTATCCCTATGATTTCTTTCCCCTTGAAGTAGACCTAAGCAGAGACTGCCAAAAAAAATTTCTTTGATAGGGGTTGCCAAGCTTCCAAAAATATACAATTTTCCTGAAATCTCAGCATATATTTTTTCATCCAATCTTCATGATACTTTTAGGTAATGATCAGTACACCAATCCCACTTGGCTGCCCAAATTTCTTTCTTCCAGGTTGAAGCATTCGTTTGCAGTAACAGTTTCAATTTTTAGGTTTTACTCTTGTTTCTCCCATACGGATAGTTGTAGTTGGAACTCGAAATCAAACACGGTTTGTAGTAGCTTCTTGAAACTTGACACAATATAGTACTCTAAGTTCTATCTCTATGGTTTCTTTCTTATTGAAGAGAGTGCCGAAAAAAAATTTCATTGAAAGGGGTTCCCAAGCTTCCAAAAAAATATAATTTTCCTGAAATCTCAGCATATATTTTTTCATCCAATCTTCAGGATACTTTCAGGTAATGATCAGTACACCTTCCCACTTGGGTGACCAAATTTCGTTCTTCCATGTTGACGCAATCATTTTCAGTAACAGTTTCAATTTGTAGGTTTCACACTGTTTTCTCCTATATGGATAGACGTAGTTGGAACTCTAAATCAAACCCGGTTTCTGCTAGCTTCTTGAAACTTGTCACAAAAAAGTAGTTCTAGGTTCTATCTCTATGGTTTCTTTCCTCTTGATGTAGGCCTAATTAGAGCCTGGCGAAAAACACTTTCATTGAAAGTGTTGCCAGACTTCCGAAAAAATAGGAATTTCCTGAAACCTCAGCATATATTTTTTCATCCAATCTTCAAGATACTTTCAGGTAATGATCAGTACACCAGTCTCTCTTGGCTGCACTAATTTCGTTCTTCTAGGTTGAAGCATTCGTTTGCAGTAACAGTTTAAATTTTTAGGTTTCATTCAGTTTTCTCCTATAAGGTTAGATCTAGTTGGAACTCAAAATCAAACACGGTTTGTAGTAGCTTCTTGAAACTTGATACAACCAAGTAGTCTAAGTTCTAACTCTATGGTTTCTTTCCTCTTGATTTAGCCCTAAGCAGAGACTGCCAAAAAGCAATTTCATTGAAAGGCGTTTCCAAACTTCCAAAAAAATACAATTTTCCTGAAATCTCAGCATATATTTTTTCAACCAATCTTCATGATACTTTCAGGTAAAGATCAGTACACCTTCCCACTTGGCTGCAAAAATTTCTTTCTTCTAGTTTGAAGCATTCATTTGCAGTAACAGTTTCAATTTTTAGGTTTCATTCTGTTTTCTTCTATATGGATAGATATAGTTGAAACTCAAAATCAAACACGGTTTGTGGTAGCTCCTTGAAACTTGACACAATAAAGTAGTCTAGGTTCTATCTCTATGGTTTCTTTCCTCTTGAAGTAGCACTAAGCAGAGTCTGGTGAAATACACTTTCATTGAAAGGGTTGCCAGGCCTCTGAAAAACTATGAGTTTCCTGAAATCTCAGCATATATATTTTCATCCAATCTTCATGATAATTTCAGGTAATGATCAGGCAACCAATCACACTTCGCAGCAGAAATTTTGTTCTACTAGGCTTAAGCATTCGTTTGCAGTAACAGTTTAAATTTTTAGGTTTCACTCTGATTTCTCCTCTATGGATAGACGTAGTTGGAACTCAAAATCAAACACGGTTTTTGGTACCTACTTGAAACTTGACACAATAAAGTAGTCTAGGATCGATCACTATGGTTTCTTTCCTCTTCATGTAGCCCTAAGCCGAGACTGACGAAAAACAATTTCATTGAAAGGGCTTGCCAAGATTCCAAAAAAATACAATTTTTCTGAAATCTCGGCATATATTTTTTCATCCAATTTTCATAATATTTTTGGGTAATGATCAGTACACCAATCCCACTTGACTGCCCAAATTTCGTTCTTAAGGTAGACGCATACGTTTGCAGTAACAGTTTCAATTTTTAATTTTCACTCTGGTTTTTCCTATATGGATAGACGTAGATGGAACTCTAAATCAAACACGGTTTCTGCTAGCTTTTTAAACTTGACACAATAAATTAATTCTAGGTTCTATCTCTATAGTTTCTTTCCCCTTTATGTAGCCCTAAGCAGAGACTGTTGAAAAACACTTTCATTGAAAGGGGTTGCCAGGCTTCTGAACAACTAGGAGTTTCCTGAAATCTCAGCATATATTTTGTCATCCAATCATCATGATACTTTCAGGTATCATCAGTACACCAATCTCACTTGGCTGCCCAAATTTCATTCTTTTAGGATGAAGCAATCGTTTGCAGTAACAGATTCAATTTTTAGGTTTCACTCTGTTTTCTCCTATATGGATAGATGTAGTTGGAAAGCTAAATTAAACACGGTTTGTGCTAGCTTCTTGACAGTTGACACAATAAAGTAGTTCTAAGTTCTATCTTTAAGGTTTCTTTCCTCTTGTTGTAGCCCTAAGTGGAGAGTGGCGAAAAACTCTTTCATTGAAAGGGGTTGTCACCCTTGTGAAAAACTAGAAGTTTCCTGAAATCTCAGCATATATTTTTTCATCCAATCTACATGATACTTTCAGGTAATGATTAGTACACCAATCCCACTTGGCTTCCTAAATTTCGTTCTTCTAGGTTGAAGCATTCGCTTGCAGTAACAGTTTCAATTTTTAGGTTTCACTCTCTTTTCTTCTATATGGATAGACGTTGTTGGAACTCTAAATCAAACACGGTTTGTGCTACCTTCTTTAAACTTGACACAATAAAGTAATTCTAGGTTCTATCTCTATAGTTTCTTTCCTCTTGATGTAGCCATAAGAAAATACTTGCGAAAAACACTTTCATTGAAAGGTGTTGCTAGGCTTCTGAAAAACTAGGAGTTTCCTTAAATCTCAGCATATATTTTTTCATCCAATCTTCATGATACTTTAATGTAATGAACAGTACACCAATTTCACTTGGCTGCCAAAATTTCTTTCATTTAGGTTGAACCATTCATTTGCAGTAACAGTTTAAATTTTTAGGTTTCACTCTGTTTTCTCCTATAAAGATAGATGTAGTTTGAACTCTAAATCAAACACGGTTTTTGCTAGCTTCCAGAAACTTGACACAGTATAGTAGTTCAAGGTTCTATCTTTATGGATTCTTTCCTCTTGATGTTGCCCTAAGCAGAGACTGGCTAAAAAACCTTTCATTGAAAGGGGTTGCCAGGCTTCCGATAAACTTCGAGTTTCCTAAAGTCTAACCATATATTTTTTCATCCAAACTTCATGATACTTTAAGGTAATAAACAGTACACCAATCCCTCTTGGCTGCCAAAATTTCTTTCATTTAGGTTTAACCATTCATTTGCAGTAACAGTTTAAATTTTTAGGTTTCACTCTGTTTTCTCCTATAAAGATAGATGTAGTTGGAACTCTAAATCAAACACGGTTTTTGCTAGTTTCTTGAAACTTGACACAGTATAGTAGTTCTAGGTTCTATCTTTATGGTTTCTTTCCTCTTGATGTTGCCCTAAGCAGAGACTGACAAAAATCACTTTCATTGAAAGGGGTTGCCAGGTTTCCTATAAACTGGAGTTTTCTGAAGTCTAAGCATATATTTTTTCATCCAATCTTCATGATACTTTAAGGTAATAAAAAGTACACCAATCCCACTGCCAAAATTTCTTTTATTTAGGTTGAAGCATTCATTTGCAGTAACAGTTTAAATTTTTAGGTTTCACTCTGGTTTCTCTTATAAGGATAGATGTAGTTGGAACTCTAAATCAAACATGGTATGTGCTAGCTTCTTGAAAATTGACACAATCAAAGAGTTCTAAGTTCTATCTCTATGGTTTGTTTCCTCTTGATGTAGCCCTAAGCAGAGACTGGCAAAAAGCACTTTCATAGAAAGGGGTTGCCCGGCCTCCGAAAAACTAGGAATTTCCTTAAATCCCAGCATATATTTTTTCATCCAATCTTCATGATACTTTCAGGTAATGATCAGTACACCAATCCCAATTGGCTGCCCAAATTTCATTCTACTAGGTTGAATCATTTGTTTCCAGTAACAGTTTCAATTTTTAGGTTTTAATCTGTTTTCTTTTATATGGAAGATCTAGTTGGAACTCTAAATCAAACACGGTTTGTGCTACCTTCTTGAAATTTGACACAATAAAGTATTTCTAAGTTCTATTTCTATGTTTTGTTTTCTTTTGATGTAGCCCTAAGAAGAGACTGGTGAAAAACACTTTTATTGATAGTGGTTGCCAAGCTTCCAAAGAGCTACGAGGTTCATGAAATCTCAGCATAAAATTTTTATTCAATCTTCATGATACATTCAGGTAATGATCAATACACCAATTCTACTTTCTGCCCAAATTTTCTTCTTCTAGGTTCAAGCCTTAGTTTGCAGTATCTGTTTCAATTTTCCTGTTTCACTCTGTTTTCTCCTACATGGATTGATGTAGTTGGAAATATAAATCAAACACGGTTTGTGCTGGCTTCTTGAAACTTGACACAATAAAGTAGTTCTAGGTTCTATCTCTATGTTTTCTTTCCTCTTGATGTAGCCCTAAGAAGAGACTGGGGAAAACACTTTCATTGAAAGGGTTGCAAGCCTTCCAAAGAGCTAAGAGGTTCATGAAATCTCAGCATAAATTTTTTATTCAATATTCATGATACATTCAGGTAATGATCAGTACACCAATCCTAATTGGCTGCCCAAATTTCCTTCTTCTAGGTTCAAGCATTAGTTTGCAGTATCTGTTTCAATTTTCCTGTTTCACTCTGTTTCCTCGTAAATGGACAGATGTAGTTGGAACTGTAAATCAAAAACGGTTTTTGCTGGCTTCTTGAAACTTGACACAATAAATTAGTTCTAGGTTCTATCTCTATGTTTTCTTTCCTCTTGATGTAGCACTAAGCAGAGACTGGGGAAAACACTTTCATTGAAAGGGTTGCAAGGCTTCCAAATAACTAAATGTTTCCTGAAATCTCAGCATATATTTTTTCATTCAATCTTCATGATGCTTTCAGGCAATGATCAGTACACCAATCACATTTGGCTGCCCAAATTTCTTTCTTCTAAGTTGAAGCATTCGTTTGCAGTCACAGTTTCAATTTTTAGGTTTCACTCTGTTTTCTCCTATATGGATAGACGTAGTTGGAACTCTATATCAAACACGGTTTGTGCTAACGTCTTAAAACTTGACACAATAAACTAGTTCTAGGTTCTGTCTCTATGTTTTGTTTCCTCTTCATGTAGCCCTAAGCAGAGACTGGCGAAAAACACTTTCAATGAAAGGGTTTTCCAGGCTTGCAAAAAACTAGGAGTTTCCTGAAATCTCAGCATATATTTTTTAATACAATCTTCATGATTCTTTCAGGAAATGATCAGTACACCCATCCCACGTGGCTGCCCAAATTTCAATCTTCCATGTGTAAGCATTCGTTTGCAGTAACAGTTTCAATTTTGGGGGTTCACTCTGTTTTCTCCAATATGGAGAGTTGTGGTTGGAACTCTAAATCAAACATGGTTTGTGCAAGCTTCTTGAAACTTGACGCAATAAAGTAGTTCTAGGTGCAATCTCCATGGTTTCTTTCCTTTTGATGTAGCCCTAAGCAGAGACTGGCGAAAAACACATTTATTAAAAGGGGTTGCCAGGCTTCTGGAACACTAGGAGTTTCCTGAAATCTCACCATATATTCTTTCATCCAATCTTCATGATACATTTAGGTAATGATCAGTACACCAATCCCACTTGGCTGCCCAAATTTCGTTCTTCTAGGTTGAAGCATTTGTTTGCAGTAACAGTTTCAATTTTTAGGTTTTCCTCAAGTTTCTCCAATATGCATAAATGTAGTTGGAACTCTAAATCAAACAGGGTTTTTTCTAGCTTCTTTACACTTGACACAATAAATAATTTCTAAGTTCTGTCTCTAAGGTTTCTTTTCTCTTCATGTAACCCTATGCCGAGACTGGCGAAAGACACTTTCACTGAAAGGGGTGGCCAAGCTTCCAAAAAGTACGATATTCCTGAAATCTCAGCATATACTTTCATCTAATCTTCAAGATACTTCATGTAATGGTCAGTACACCAATCCCACTTGGCTGCCCAAATATCGTTCTAGGTTAAAGCATTCGTTTGCAGTAACAGTTTCCAATTTTTAGGTTTTACTCTGTTTTTTCCTATATGGATAGACGTAGTTGGAACTCAAAATCAAACGCGGGTTGTGCTAGTTTTTGAAACTTGACACAGTAAAGTAGTTCTATGTTCTATTGCTACGGTTTCTTTCCTCTTGATGTAGCCCTACGCAGAGACTGGCGAAAATCAGATTCATTGAAAGGGGTTGCCAGGCTTTCGAAACACTAGGAGTTTCCTGAAATCTCAGCATATATTCTTTCATTCAATCTTCATGATACTTTCAGGTAATGATCAGTACACCAACCCCACTTGGCTGCCCAAATTTTGTTCTTCTAGGTTGAAGCATTAGTTGCAGAAACAGTTTCAATTTTTAGTTTTTATTCTGGTGTCGCCAATATGGATAGATGTATTTGGAACTCTTAATCAAACACGGTTTGTGCTAGCTTCTTAAAACTTGACACTATAAGGTAGATCTAAGGTCTGTCTCTATGGTTTCTTTCCTCTTCATGTAGCCCTAAGCAGAGACTGGTGAAAAACACTTTAATTGAAAGGGGTTGCCAGGCTTCCGAAAAACTAGGAGTTTCCTGATATCTCAGCATGGTTTTTTTCATCCAAACTTCAAGATACTTTCAGGTAATGATCAGTACACCAATCCCATGTGGCTGCCCAGATTTCGTTCATCTATGTTGAAGCTTCGTTGCAGTAAGAGTTTCAATTTTTAGGTTTCATTCTGTTTTCTCCTATATGGATAGTTGCATTTGGAACTCTAAATCAAACACGGATTTTGCTTGCTTCTTGAAACTTGACACAATAAAGTAGTTCAAAATTCTGTCTCTATGGTTTGTTTCATCTTGATGGAACCCTAAGGAGAGACTGGCAATAAACACTTTCATGGAAAGGGGTTGCCAAGCTTTCCAAAATCTAGGAGTTTCCTGAAAGCTCAGCAGATATTTTTTCATCCAAACTTCATGATACTTTCAGGTAATGATCAGTACACCAATCCCCCTTGGCTGCCTAAATTTCATTGTTCTAGTTTTAAGCATTAGTTTGCAGCAACAGTTTCAATTTTTAGTTTTCACTCTAGTTTCTACTGTATGTATAGATGTAGTTGGAACTCTAACTCAAACACGGTTTGTGCTAGCTTCTTGAAACTTGACACAATAATGTATTCCTAGGTTCTATCTCTATAGTTTCTTTACTTTTGATGCAGCCCTAACCAGAGAATGGCAAAAAAAAAAAAAAACTTTCATTCAAAGTGGTTGCCAGGCTTTCGAAAAACTAGGAGTTTCCTGAAATCTCATTATGTATTTTTTCATCAAATCTACATGATACTTTCAGGTAATGATCAGTACACCATTCCCACTTGTCTGCCCAAATTTCGTTATTCTAGGTTGCAGCATTCGTTTGCATTAACGGTTTCAATTTTCAGGTTTCACTCTGTTTTGTCCTATATGGTTAGACGTATTTAGAACTCTAAATTAAACACGGTTCGTGCTAACTTCTTGAAACTTGACACAATAAAGTAGTTCTTTGTTCTATGTCTATGGTTGGTTTCCTCTTGATGTAGCCCCAAGGAGAGACTGGCGAAAAACACTTTCATTGAAAGGGGTTGCCAAGCTTCCAAAGAGCTAAGAGGTTCATGAAATCTCAGCATAAATTTTTTATTCAATATTCATGATACATTCAGGTAATGATCAGTACACCAATCCTAATTGGCTGCCCAAATTTCCTTCTTCTAGGTTCAAGCATTAGTTTGCAGTATCTGTTTCAATTTTCCTATTTCACTCTGTTTTCTCGTACATGGATAGATGTAGTTGGAACTGTAAATCAAAAACGGTTTTTGCTGGCTTCTTGAAACTTGACACAATAAATTAGTTCTAGGTTCTGTCTCTATGTTTTCTTTCCTCTTGATGTAGCCCTAAGCAGAGACTTTGGAAAACACTTTCATTGAAAGGGTTGCAAGGCTTCCAAATAACTAGATGTTTCCTGAAATCTCAGCATATATTTTTTCATTCAATCTTCAAGATGCTTTCAGACAATGATCAGTACACCAATCACATTTGGCTGCCCAAATTTCTTTCTGCTAGGTTTGCAGTCACAGTTTCAATTTTTAGGTTTCACTCTGTTTTCTCCTATATGGATAGTTGTAGTTGGAACTCTATATCAAACACGGTTTGTGCTAACATCTTAAAACTTGACACAATAAAGTAGTTCTAGGTTCTATCTCTATGTTTTGTTTCCACTTCATGTAGCCCTAAGCAGAGACTGGCAAAAAACACTTTCAATAAAAGGGGTTTCCAGGCTTGCGAAAAACTAGGAGTTCCCTGAAATCTCAGCATATATTTTTTAATCCAATCTTCATGATACTTTCAGGAAATAATCAGAACACCCATCCCACTAGGCTGCCCAAATTTCAATCTTCCATGTGTAAGCATTCCTTTGCGGTAACAGTTTCAATTTGGGGGTTTCACTCTGTTTTCTCCAATATGGAGAGTTGTAGTTGGAACTCTAAATCAAACACGGTTTGTGCTAGCTTCTTGAAACTTGACACAATAAAGTAGTTCTACGTGCAATCTTGACGGTTTCTTTTCTTTTGATGTAGCCCTAAGCAGAGACTGGCAAAAAACACTTTTATTGAAAGAGGTTGCCAGGCTTCCGGGACACTAGGTGTTTCCTGAAATCTCAGCATATATTCTTTCATCCAATCTTCATGATACTTTTAGGTAATGATCAGTACACCAATTTCACTTGGCTGCCCACATTTCGTTCCTCTAGGTTGAAGCATTGGTTTGCAGTAACAGTTTCGAT
The DNA here is from genome assembly GCF_048772815.1 of Callospermophilus lateralis. Lineage (NCBI taxonomy): Eukaryota > Metazoa > Chordata > Mammalia > Rodentia > Sciuridae > Callospermophilus > Callospermophilus lateralis. The sequence goes on along the minus strand of NC_135310.1, from coordinate 134,169,339 downwards.
TTTTAGTTTTTACTCTCTTTTCTCCTATATGGATAGATGTAGTTGGAACTCTTAATCAAACACAGTTTTTGCTATCTTTTTGAAAGTTGACACAATAAGGTAGATCTAAGTTCTGTCTTTATGGTTTCTTTTTTTTTTGATGTAGCCCTAAGCACAGACTGGCAAAAAACACTTTCATTGAACGGGGTTTCCAGACTTCCGAAAAACTAGGAGTTTCCTGATTTCTCATCATATATTTTTTCATCCAATCTTCATGATACTTTCAGATAATGATCAGTACACCACTCCCACTTAGCTGCCCAAATTATGTTCCTCTATGTTTAAGCTTCGTTGCAGTAACAGTTTCAATTTTCAGGTTTCACTGTGTTTTGTCCTATATGGATAGACGTAGTTGGAACTCTAAATCAAACACGGTTTGTGCTACCTTCTTGAAACTTGACACAAAAAAAGGAGTCCTTGGTTCTATCTTCATGGTTTCTTTCCTATTGATGTAGCCCTATGCAGAGACTGGCGAAAAACACTTTCATTTAAAGGGGTTGCCAAGCTTCTGAAAATCTAGGAGTTTCCTAAAATCTCAGCATATATTTTTTCATCCAATCTTCATGATACTTGAGGTAGTGATCAGTACACCAATCCCACTTGGCTGTCCGAATTTCGTTTTTCTAGTTTGAAGTTTTCGTTTGCAGTAAAAGTTTTAATTTTTAGGTTTCACTCTGTTTTCTCCTATATGGATAGACATAGTTGGAACACTAAATCAAACACGGTAGGTGCTAGCTTCTTGAAACATAACACAATAAAGTAGTTCTAAGTTCTATCTCTATGGTTTGTTTCCTCTTGATATAGCCCTAAGCAGAGACTGGCGAAAAACACTTTCATTTAAAGGGGTTGCCAAGCTTCTGAAAATCTAGGAGTTTCCTAAAATCTCAGCATATATTTTTTCATCCAATCTTCATGATACTTTCAGGTAATGATCAGTACGCCAATCCCACTTGGCTGCCCAAATTTCGTTCTTCTAGGTTGAGCATTTGTTTGCAGTAACAGTTTCAATTTTAAGGTTTCACTCTGTTTTTTCCCATATGGATACATGTAGTTGGAAGTCTAATTCAAACACGGTTTGTGCTAGCTTCTTGAAACTTGAAACAATAAAGTAGTTCTAAGTTCTATCTCAGTGGTTTCTTTTCTCTTGATGTATTCCAAAGCAGAGACTGGTGAAAAACACTTTCACTGAAAGGGGTTTCCAAGCTTCCAAAAACTATGAGTTTCATGAAATCTCAGTACATGTTCTTTCATCCAAGTTTCATGATACTTTTAGGTAATGATCAATACTCCAATCCCACTTGTCTGCACAAATTTTGTTCTTCGGTTTTGAAGCATCATTTGCAGTAACAGTTTCAATTTTTAGGTTTCACTCAAGTTTCTCCAAAATGGATAGATGTAGTTGGATCTCTAAATCAAACACGGTTTGTTCTAGCTTCTTGACACTTGACACAATAAATAAGTTCTAAGTTCTGTCACTAAGTTTTCTTTCCTCTTGATGTAACCCTAAGCAGAGACTGACAAAAAACATTTTCATTGAAAGGGGTGGCCAAGCTATCAAAAAAACACAATTTTCTTGAAAACTCAGCATATACTTTTTCATCCAATCTTCAAGATACTTTCAGTAATGGTCAGTACACCAATCCCACTTGGCTGCCCAAATTTTGTTCTAGGTTGAAGGATTCGTTTGCAGTAACAGTTTTAATTTTTAGGTTTCACTCTGTTTTCTCCTATATGGATACATGTAGTTGGAACTCTAAATCAAACACGGTTTGTGCTTGCCGCAGCCCGGCTGGCTGGGCAAAATAACCGGGGGGTGACGAATAACTTGTGTACGTTGATGCAGCAGGAGTGAGAACCGTTTATTGTAGGATCTGAGCGATATTTATACATGTTACACACTTATCTTATTAGCATAAAATAGATACAGCAGTCAACCAATAAGGAATCTCCACACTTAATTGCTCACTTTTGTTACTTCACAAACCACTCCCTCTGCCATTTTGCCAGGCGCCATCCAGACTTGTTTACAGACTCTAACATTTCTCTGGCAAAATAACAGGTGCCAATCTGACTTGTTTACAGACCTTAACATTCCCCCCTTTTGTTTAATTTAAATAACGACCATAGTGTTTTTTACAGAAACACCATAAATAACCTGTTAGAAACCCAAAGGGAGGATACAAAATGTTACAATTCCAAGCTAATTGCTGGCTCCATGTAAGAAGCCTTTGGAAAAATTATACCAGCAATGACACCATTAGCAAAGATATCGAGTTACAATTTGTTGTAGATTACAGTTGGTTGTCTCAGTCCAGATAAAGCAGTGTCTCAATAGATTAACTCACAGTCCAGGTAAATCACAGTCCAGGTATGTTCTGCAGGCAGCTAGCTTAAATTGTAGCAACAGAAACAGCAACAGCTCTGAAGTCTCCTCCGTTTCTCAGCCGAAGTTTCCTCCGGTTCTCAGCAACACTGTAAATTCTTTCACCTTTGTTTTCACCGGCACTGGGATGAAGGCAGAAACTCTGGATGGCTAAAGAAAATCCTGTAGCATTTCACTAAGAAAACAACCTTCTGAACAATTTAGTACATTATTTCAAGGTTTTTTTACTTTGAAATAACCCTTAATAGTGCTCATTACTCATTAGCTTCCACATGTGGGAGAACCATTGTAGTTACTGGCCTTGGAAATGATGAAATTTCAGGGATGCCAGTAGCGTCTTCTGCCAGCTGCAGCATCCTGGGCAGCCCCAGATGGCCCTGGGGAAGAGTCCCAGACTCAAACTGCTACAGGGAACAGGGAACAACAACCTTCGAGACTGTGCCTCCAGGTCAGGTCTACATTTGGGCTCCCAGTGGCCATCCGCTCCCCCGGGCAGGGGGGCGGGGAAGAGCCAGAAACTGCCGCTTGGAAAATTCTTGCTGTGTCATGATCGGCTTGGGCAGGTGGCAGCCGCCTTGTCATTTCACGCACCCTCCGGTAACGAAAAGTATTCAGTAATAGCCTTTTGCTGCAACTTTTTTCCTCATAATCTTTCTTCTTCTGAACTTTTTTTTCTTTCTGACTAGAGTTTCTGGGCTTTTATCAACACATGCCCTAATTATTCTTGGTTCCACTGGGGTGCCTTTTTCTCTTATCAATTTACTTCTCACCCCTTCCATATTTTCGTCACAAAGACAATACAACATTTCAAGACAAAACAAGACACAAACATACTGCATCAATCTTCTCCATTTTCTCGAAATGGCCATTTTTCCTCTCGCCCTATCTGCCTAGGGACAAGCAGATTGCTCCCGTCCTATCTATGGACGGGCAGCTTTTTTCGTCACTTACCCCCGAGTGTCCTGGGGCTCCCCGTAATGGGCCACCATCTGCCACAGTCCAGCTGCAGCAAAATAAGCGGGGGGTGACAAATAACTTGTGTACGTTGATGCAGTAGGAGTGAGAGCCCTTTATTGTAGGATCTGAGCGATATTTATACATTTTACACAGCTTATCTAATTAGCATAAAATAGATACAGCAGTCAACCAATAAGAAATCTCCACACTTAATGCTCACTTTTGTTACTTCACAAACCACTCCCTCTGCCATTTTGCCAGGCGCCATCCAGACTTGTTTACAGACTCTAACATTTCTCTGGCAAAATAACAGGTGCCAATCTGACTTGTTTACAGACCTTAACATGTGCTACCTTCTTGAAACTTGACACAATAAGGAAGTCCTTGGTTCTATATTATGGTTTCTTTCCTCCTGATGTAGCCCTTAGCAAAGACTGGTGAAAAACACTTTCATTGAAAAGGGTTGCCAAACTTCCAAAAAACTACGAGTTTCATGAAATCTCAGCATATATTATTTCATCCAATCTTAATGATACTTTCAGGTAATGATCAGTACATCAATCCCACTTGGATGCCCAAATTTCGTTTTTCTAAATTGAAATATTTGTTTGTAGTAACAGTTTCAATTTTTAGGTTTCACTCTGTTTTCTCCTATATGGATAGACGTATTTGGAACTCTTAATCATACACGGTTTGTTCTAGCTTATTGAAACTTGACACAATAAAGTAGTTCTAGGTTCTATCTTTATGGTTTCTTTCCTCTTGATGTAGCCCTCAGCAAAGACTGGGGAAAAACACATTCATTAAAAGGGGTTGCCAAGCTTCCAAAAAATACAATTTTCTTGAAATCTCAGCATATATTTTTAAATCCAATCTTTAAGATACTTTCAGGTAATGTTCAGTACACCAATCCCACTTGGCTGCCCAATTTCGTTCTTCTGGATTGAAGCATTCGTTTCTAGTAACAGTTTCAATTTTTAGGCTTTACTCTGTTTTCTCATATATGGATAGACATAGATGGAATTTTAGTCAAACCGGGTTTGTTATTGCTTCTTGAAACTTGACAAAATAAAGTAGTTCTAGGTTCTAACTCTATGGTTTCTTTTTTGTTGATGTAGCCCTAAGCAGAGACTGGCGAAAAACACTTTCTTTGAAAGGAGTTGCCAGACTTTTGAAAAAGTAGGGGTTTATTGAACTCTCAGCAAATATTTTTTCCTCCAATCTTCACGATACTTTCTGGTAATGATAAGTACACCAATCACACTAGGCTGCCACAATTTTGTTCTTCTAGGTTGAATCATTCGTTTGTAGTAACAGTTTCAATTTTTAGGTTTCACTCTGTTTTCTCCTATATGGATAGATGTAGTTGGAAATCTAAATCAAACATGGTTTTCGCAAGCTTTTTGAAACTTGACACAATAATGTAGTTCTAGGTTCTATCTCTATCAGTTCATTTCTCTTGATGTAGCCCAAAGCAGAGACTGGCAAAAAACACTTTCCTTGAAAGAGGTTGCAAGGCTTTCAAAATACTAGGAGTTTTCCAAAATCTCAGCATTTATTTTTTCATCCAATCTTCATGACACTTTCAGTTAATGATCAGTACACCAATTCCACTTGGCTTCCCAAATTTTGGTCTTGTAGGTAGAAGCATTCATTTGCAGTAACAGTTTCAATTTTTAGGTTTCACTCTGTTTTCTCCTATATAGATAGATGTAATTGGAAATGTAAATCAAAAACGGTTTGTGCTAGATATTGAAACTTCACACAATAAAGTAGTTCTAAGTGCTATCTCTGTGGTTAGTTTCCTCTTGATGTAGCCCTAAGCAGAGACAGGCAAAAAACACTTTCATTGACAGGGGTTGCCAAGCTTCGAAAAAACAACGAGTTTCATAAAATCTCAGCATTTGTTTTTTCATCCAATCTTCATGATACTTTCAGGTAATGATCTTTCCAGCAATCCCACTAGGCTGCCCAAATTATGTTATTTTAAAATAAAGTAATCGTTTGCATTTACCATTTCAATTTTTAGGTTTCACTCTGTTTTCTCCTATTTCGATAGATGTAGTTGGAACTCTAAATCAAACACGGTTTGTGCTAGCTTCTTGACACTTGTCACAATAAATTAGTTTTAAGTTCTATCTCTATGGTTAGTCTCCTCTTGATGTAGCCATAAGCAGAGACTGGCGTAAAACACTTTCATTCAAATGGGTTGCCAAGCTTCCAAAAAACTAGTAGTTTCATGAAATCTCAGCCTATGTTTTTTCATCCAAACTTCATTATACTTTCAGGTAAAAGATCAGTACACTAATCCCACTTGGCTGCCCAAATTTTGTTCTTCTAGATTGAAGCATTCGTTTGCAATAACAGTTTCGAATTTTAGGTTTCACTCTGTTTTCTCCTATGTGGAAAGATGTAGTTGGAACTCAAAATCAAACACGGTTTGTGATAGACTCTTGAAACTTGAAACAATTAAGTATTTCTAAGTTCTATCTCTATCGTTTCATTTATCTTGATGTAGCCCTAAGCAGAGACTGGAGAAAAACACTTTCATTGAAAGGGGTGGAGAAGCTTCCAAAAAAATAAGATTTCCTGAAATATCAGCATATTTTTTAGATCCAATCTTCATGATACTTTCAGGTAATGATCAGTACACCAAGCCCACTTGACTGCCCAAATTTTGTTCTTCAAGGTTGAAGCAATCATTTGCAGTAACATTTTAAATTTTTAATTTTCACTCTGTTTTATCCTATATGGATAAATGTAGTTGGAACTCTAAATCAAACACGGTTTGTGCTAACTTTCTGAATTTGACACAATAAAGTAGTTCTGGGTTGTATCTCTATTGTTTCTTTCCTCTTGATGTAACCTAAGCAGAGGCTGCCGAAAAAGACTTTCATTGAAAGGCGTTTCCAGGCTTCCGAGAAACTAGGAGTTTCCTGAAAACTCAGCATGTATTTTTTCATCCATTCTATATGACACTTTAAGGTAATGATCAGTACACCAATCCCACTTGGCTGCCCAAATTTTGTTCTTCTATGTTGAAATATTCATTTTCAGTAACAGTTTCAATTTTTCGGTTTCACTCTGTTTTCTCGTATATGGATAGATGTAGTTGGAACTCTAAATCAAACAAGATTTGTGCTAGCTTCTTGACACTTGACACAATAAAGTAGTTCTAAGTTTTATCTCTATGGTTAGTTTCCTCTTGATGTAGCCCTAAGCAGAGACTGGCAAAAAACACTTTCATTGAAAGGGGTTGCCAAGCTTCGAAAAAACTACGAGTTTCATGAAATCTCAGCATATGATTTTTCATCCAATCTTCATGATACTTTCAGGTAATGATCAGTCCACCAATCCCATTTGGCTGCCCAAATCTCTTTCTTCTAGGATGAAGGAATCGTTTGCAGAAACAGTTTCAATTTTTAGGTTTCACGCTGTTTTCTCCAATATGTATACATGTAGTTGGACTCTAAATCAAACACGGTTTGTGCTAGCTTCTTGAAACTTGCCACAATAAAGTAGTTCTAAGCTCTTTCTCTAAGGTTTCTTTCCTGTTGATGTAGCCCTAAGCAGAGACTGCAGAAAAACACTTTCACTGAAAGGGGTCGCCAAGACTCCCAAAAAATTCAATTTTCCTAAAATATCAGCATATATTTTTTTATCCATTCTTTATGATACTTTCAGCTAATGATCAGTACACCAATCTCACTTGGCTGCCCAAATTTTGTTCTTCTAGGTTGAAGTAATCGTTTGCAGTAACAGTTTCAATTTTTAGGTTTCAATCTGTTTTCTCCTCTATAGATAGACGTAGTTGGAACTCTAACCCAAACACGGTTTGTGCTTGATTCTTGAAACTTGACACAATAAAGTGGTTCTAAGTTCTCTCTCTATGTTTTTTTTCTTCTTGATGTAGGCGTAAGCAGGGAGTGGTGAAAAACTCTTTCATTGAAAGGGGTTGCCAAGCTTCCAAAGAGCTGCGAGGTTCATGAAATCTCGGCATAAATTTTTTATTCAATATTCATGATACATTCAAGTAACGATCAATACACCAATCCTAATTGGCTGCCCAAATTTTGTTCTTCTAGGTTGAAGCATTCGTTTGCCGTAAGAGTTTCAATTTTTAGGTTTCACTCTGTTTTCTCCTATATGGATAGATTAGTTGGAACTCTAAATCAAACATGGTTTGTTCAAGCTTTTTGACACTTGGCACAATAAATTAGTTCTAAGTTCTTTCTCAATGGTTAATTTCCTCTTGATGTATTAATAAGCAGAGACTGGCGAAAAACACGTTCATTGAAAAGCGTTATCAAGCTTCCAAAAAAGTAAGAATTTCCTGAAATTTTAGCATAAATTTTTTCATCCAATCTTCATGATACTTTCAGGTAATGATCAGTACACCAATCCCACTTGGCTGCGCAAATTTTGTTCTTCTAGTTTAAAGAAATCGTTTGCAATAACCGTTTCAATTTTTAGGTTTTACTCTGTATTCTCCTATATGGATAGATGTAGTTGGAACTCTAAATCAAACTTGGTTTGTGCTAGCTTTTTGAATCTTGACACAATAAAGTAGATCTAAGTTCTATCTCTATGGTTTCTATACTCTTGATGTAGCCCTAAGCAGACACTGGCAAAAACACTTTCATTGAAAGTGGATGCAAACTTCCAAAAAACTAGAAGTTTCCTGAAATCTCAGCAAATATTTTTTTATCCAATCTTCATGATACCTTTAGGAAATGATGAGTACACCATTCTCACTTGGCTGCCCACATTTCGTTCTTCTTGGTTGCAGCATTCGTTTGCAGTAACAGTTTCAAATTTTAGGTTTCACTCTGTTTTCTCCTGTATGGATAGATGTAGTTGGAAATCTAAATCAAACACGGTTTGTGCTAGCTTCTTGAAACTTTACACAATAAAGTAGTTCTAAGTTCTATCTCTCAGGTTTCTTTCTTCTTGATGTAGCCCTAAGCAGAGACTGGCGAAAAACACTTTCATTGAAAGGGGTTTCCAAGCTTTCAAAAAACTAGGAGTTTCCTGAAATATCAGCATATATTTTTTCATCTAATTTAATGATACATTCAGGTAATGATCAGTACACCAAACCAACTCGGCTGCCCAAATTTTGTTTTTGTAGGTTGAAGAATTCGTTTGCAGTAACAGTTTCAATTTTGATGTTTCACTCTGTTTTCTCCTGTATGGATAGATGTATTTGGAACTCTAAAAAAAACATGGTTTGTGCTAGCTTCTTGAAACTTTCCACAATTAAGTAGTTGTAAGTTCTATCTCTATGGTTTGTTTCCTCTTGAAGTAGCCCTAAGCAGAGACGGGCGAAAAATACTTTCGTTCAGAGCGTTGCCCAGCTTCCAAAAACCTAGAAGTATCCTGAAATTTCAGCATATATTTTTTTCATCTAATCTCCATGATACTTTCAGGTAATGACCAGTACACCAATCCCACTTGGCTGCCAAATTTCGTTCCTCTGGGTTGAGGCAGTCTTTTTAAGTAACAGTTTCAATTTTTAGGTTGTCTTCTGTTTTCTCCTAAATGGATAGATGCATTGGAACACTAAATGAAACACAGATTGGTCTAGCCCCTTTAAACTTGACAAAATAGTGCAGTACTATGTTCTATCTCTATGGTTTGTTTCCTCTTGATTTAGCCCTAAGCAGAGACTGGCGAAAAACACTTTCATTGAAAGGGGTTGCCAAGGTTCTGAAGAACTAGGAGTTTCCTGAAATCTCAGCTATATGTTTTCAGGTAATGATCAGTACAACAATCAAACTTGGCTGCCAAAATTTCTTTCTTCTAGTTTGAAGAATTCATTTGCAGAAACAGTTTCAATTTTTAGGTTTCACTCTGTTTTCTCCTGTATGGATAGATGTAGTTGGAACTCTAAATCAACAAGGTTTGTGCTAGCTTCTTGAAACTTGGCACAATAAAGTAATTTTAGGTTCTGTCTCTATGGTTTGTTTCTTCTTGATGCAGACCTTAGCAGTGACATGCGAAAACCACTTCCATTAAAAGGGGTTGCCAAATTCTGATAAACTAGGAGTTTGCTGATATCTTAGCATATATTTTTTTATCCAATCTTCATGATACTTTCAGGTAAAAATCAGTACACCAATCCCACATGGCTGCCCAAGTTTCTCTCTTCTAGTTTGAAGCATTCTTTTGCAGTAACAGTTTCAATTTTAAGTTGTCAGTCTGTTTTCTTCTATATGGATAGATGTAGTTGGAACTCTAAGTCCAACACAGTTTGTGCTAGCTTCTTGACACTTGACACAATGAAGTAATTCTAGGTGCAATCTCTATGGTTTCTTTCCTCTTGATGTAGCTCTAAGGAGAGACTGGCTAAAAACACTTTCACTGAAAGGGGTTGCCAGGCTTTTGAAAAACTAGGAGTTTCATGAAATATCAGCATATATTTTTTCATCCAATCTTTATGATACCTTCAGGTAATGATCAGTACACCAATACCACTTGGCTACCAAAATTATATTCTTCTAGGTTGAAGCATTCTTTTGCAGTAACAGTTTCAATTTTTAGGTTTCACTCTGTTTTCTGCTATATGGATAGACGTAGTTGGAACTCTAAATCAAACACGGTTTCTGCTAGCTTCTTGAAACTTGACAGAATAAAGTAATTCTAGGTTCTATCTCTATGGTTTCCTTCCTCTTGATGCAGCCCTAAGCAGAAGCTGGAGAAAAACACTAACATTGATAGGTGTTGCCAGGCTTCCGAAAAACTAGGAGTTTCCTGAAATCTCAGCATATATTTTTTCACCCAAACTTCATGATACCTTCAGGTAATGATCAGTACACCAATCACACTTAGCTGTCCAAATTTTGTTCTTCTAGGTTAAACCATTCATTTTCAGCAACAGGTTCTATTTTTAGATTTCATTCTGTTTTCTCCTATATGAATAGATGTATTTGGAACTCTAAATCAAACACCACGGTTTGTGCTAGCCTCTTGAAACTTGACACAATAAAGTAGTTCTAAGTTCTGTCTCTATGGTTTCTTTCCTCTTGATGTAGCCCTAAGCAGAGACTGGCAAAAACCACTTTCAATGAAAGGGGTTGCCAAGCTTCCGAAAAACTAGGAGGTTCCTGAAATCTCAGCATATATATTTTTTTTGTCCAATCTTCATGATTTTCAGGTAATGATCAGTTCACCTATTCCACTTGGCTGCCCAAATTTCGTTTCTCTAGGATGAGGCATTCGTTTGCAGTAACAGTTTCAATTTTTAGGTTTCACTTTGTTTTCTCCAATATGGATGGATGTAGTTGGAACTCTAAATCAAAAACGATTTCTGCTAGCTTCTTGAAACTTGACACAATAAGTACTTCTAAGTTCTATTTCTATGGTTTCTTTCCTCTTGATGTAGCAATAACCAGAGAATGGCGAGATACACTTTCATTGAGAGGGGTTGCCAAGCTACCAAAAAACTAGTAGTTTCATGAAAACTCAGCATATATTTTTTTTCTCCAATCCTCATCATACTTTCAGGTAAAGATTAGTACATCAATCACACTTGGCTTCCCAAATTTCGTTTTTTTAGGTTGAAGCATTCGTTTGCAGTAACAGTTTCAATTTTTAGCTTTCGTTCTGTTTTCTCCTATATGGATAGATGTAGTTGGAACTCTAAATCAAACACGGTTTGTGCTAGCCTCTTGTAACTTGGCACAATAAAGTAGTTCTACGTTCTCTCTCTATGGTTTCTTTTTTCTTGATGTAGCCCAAAGCAGAGACTGGCGAAAAACACTTTCATTGAAAGGTGTTGCCAGGCTTTTAAAAAACTAGGATTTTCCTGAAATCTCAGCATACTCTTTTTCATCCAATCTTCATGATACTTTCAAGTAATGATCAGTAGACTAACCCCACTTGGCGGCCAAAATTTCATTCTTCTAGGTTGAAGCATTCGTTTGTTGTAATAGTTTCAATTTTTAGGTTTCACTCTGTTTTCTCCTATATGGATAGATGTAGTTGGAACTCTAAATCAAACCGGGTGTGCTATCTTCTTGAAACTTTAAACAATAAAGTAGTTCTAAGTTCTATCTCTATGGTTTCTTTCCCCTTGTTGTAGCCCTAAGCTGAATCTGGGGAAAAAGACTTTCATTGAAAGGGGTTGTCAAGCTTCCAAAAAAATAGGAGTTTCCTGAAATTTCAGCATACACTTTTTCATCCAATCTTCATGATACTTTCAGTTAATGATCAGTACACCAATCCCATTGGCTGCCAAATTTCGTTTTTCTAGGTTGAAGCATTCATTTCCAGTAACAGTTTCAATTTTAAGTTTTCACGCTGGTTTCTCCTATATGGATAGATGCAGTTGGAACTCTAAATCAAACAGGGTCTGTGCTAGCTTCTTGAAACTTGACACAATAAAGTAGCTCTATGTTCTATCTCTAAGATTTCTTTCCTCATGATGTAGCCCTAAGCAGAGACTGGCGAAAAACACTTTCATTGAAAAAAGTTTGCCAAGCTTTCGATAAACTAGGAGTTTCCTGAAATCAAAGCATATATATTTTTTATCCAATCTTCATGATACTTTCAGGTAATGATTATTACTCCAATCCCACTTGGCTGCCCAAATTTTCTTCTTCTAGGTTGATGCATTCGTTTGCAGTAACACTTTCAATTTTTGGTTTCACTCTGTTTTCTCCTATATGGATAGACGTAGTTGGAACTCTAAATTAAAGATGGTTTGTCATAGCTTCTTGAAACTTGACACAAAAAGTAGTTGTAGGTTCTATCTCTATGGTTTCTTTTCTCTTGTTGTAGTCCTAAGCAGAGACTGTCGAAAAACACTTTAATTTAAAGGGGTTGCCAGGATCCCGAAAACTAGGAGTTTCCTGAAATCTCAGCTTATATTTTTTCATCCAATCTTCATGATACTTTCCGGTAAAGATCAGTACACGAATCCCACTTCCCTGCCCAAATTTCGTTCTTCTAGGTTGAAGCATTCATTTGCAGTAACAGTTTCAATTTTGTGTTTCATTCTGTTTTCTCATATTGATACATGTAGTTGGAACTCTAAATCAATCACGGTTTGTGCTAGCCTCTTGAAATTTGACACAATAATTTAGTTCTAAGTTCTATCTCTATGGTTTCTTTCTTCTTGATGTAGTCCTAAGCAGAGACTGGTGAAAAACACTTTCATTGAAAGGGGTGGAAAAGTTTTTAAAAAATACGTTTGTCCTGAAATCTCAGCATATATTTTTTCATTCAATCTTCATGATACTTTCAGGTAATGATCAGTACACGAATCCCACTTGGCTGTCCAAATTTCGTTCTTCTAGGTTGCACCATTAGTTTGCCATAACACTTTCAAGTTTTAGGTTTCCTTCTCTTTTCTCCTATATGGATAGATGTAGTTGGAAATCTTAATCAAACACGGTTTGTGCTAGCCTCTTGAAGCTTGAAACAGAAAAAGTAGTTCTAAGTTCTATCTATTTGCTTTCTTTCCTCTTGATGTAGCCCTAAGCAGAGACTGGCGAAAAACACTTTCATTGCAAGGGGTTGCCAGGCTTCCAAAAAACTAGGAGTTTCCTGAAATCTCAGCATATGTTTTTTCATCCAATCTTCATGATAATTTTAGGTAATGATCAGTATAGCAATCCCACTTGGCTGCCCAAATTTTGTTCTTCTAGGTTGAAGGAATCGTTTGTGATAACAGTTTCAATGTTTAGGTTTCACTCTGTTTTCTCCCATGTGGATAGACGTAGTTGGAACTCTAATTCAAACACGGTTTGTGCTAGTCTCTTGAAACTTGACACAATAAAGAAGTTCTAGGTTTTATATCTATGGTTTCTTACCTCTTGATGTAGCCCTAAGCACAGACTGCGGAAAAACCCTTTCATTGAAAGGGGTTGCCAGGCTTCCGAAAAACTAAAAGTTTCCTGAAATCTCAACGTATATTTTTTCATCCAATCTTCATGATACTTTCAGATAATGATCATGACACGAATCCCACTTGGCTGCTCAAATTTTGTTCTTCTAAGTTGAAGCATTCCTTTGCAGTAAAAGTTTTAATTTTTAGGTTTCACTCTGTTTTCTTCCATATGGATAGATGTAATTGGAACTCTAAATCAACCACGGTTTGTTCTAGGTTCTTGAAACTTGACACAATAATGTAGCAATAAGTTCTATCTCTATACTTTGTTTCCTCTTGATGTAGCCCTATGCAGAGACTGGCGAAAACCAATTTCATTGAAAGGGATTTCCAAGCTTCCAAAAAACTCTGAGTTTCATGAAATTACAGCATATATTTTTTCACCATCTTCATGATACTTTCAGGTAATGATCAGTACACCAATCCCAGTTGGCTACCAAAATTTCGTTCTTCTAGGTTGCAGCATTAGTTTGCAGTAACAGTTTCAAATTTTAGGTTTCACTCTTACACGGATAGATGTAGTTGGAACTCTAAATCAAACACGGTTTGTGCTAGGCTCTTGAAACTTGATACAATAAAGTAGTTCTAAGTTCTATCTCTATGGTTTCTTTCGTCTTGATGTTTCCGTAAATAGAGACTGGCGAAAAACACTTTCATTGAAAGGGTTTCCCAAGCTTTCAAAAATTAGTAGTTTCCTGAAATCTCTGTATATATATATTTTTTATCCAACCTTCATGATACTTTCAGGTAATGATCAGTACAGCAATTCCACTTGGCAGCCCAAATTTCGTTCTTCTGGGTTGAAGAATTCGTTTGCAGTAACAGTTTCAATTTTTAGGTTTCACTCTGTTTTCTCCAATATGGATAGATGTAGTTGGAACTCTAAATCAAACACAGATCTTGCTAGCTTCTTGAAACATGAAACAAAAAAGTAGTTCTAGGTTCTATCTATAAGGTTTCTTTCCTCTTGATGCAGCCCTTAGCATAGACTGGCGATAAACACTTTAATTGAAAGGGGTTGCCAGGCTTCCGAAAAACTAGGAGTTTTCTGAAATCTCAGTATATAATCTTTCATCCAATCTTTCTGATACTTTTAGGTAATGATCAGTACACCAATACAACTTGGCTGCCCAAAATTCATTCTTCTAGGTTGAAGCATTCATTTGCAGTAACAGTTTCAATTTTTAGGTTTCACTCTGTTTTCTCCTATACAGATAGATGTAGTTGGAACTCTAAATCAAACACGGATCTTGCTAGCTTCTTGAAACTTGACACAATAAAAGTTCTAAGTTCTCTTTCTATGGTTTGTTTTTAATTGATGTATCCCTAAGCAGAGCCTGGCGAAAAACACTTTCATTGAAATTGGTTGCTAAGCTTCCAAAAAACTACGAGTTTCATGAAATCTCAGCATATATTTTTTCATCCAATCATCATGATTCATTCAGATAATGATCAGTTCAGCAATCCCACTTAGCTGCCCAAACTTTGTTCTTCTACGTGAAGCATTAGTTTTCAGTTACAGTTTCAAATTTTAGGTTTCACCCTGGTATCTCCGATATGGATAGATGTAGTTGGAACTCTAAATCAAACACAGTTTGTGCTAGCTTCTTGAAACTTGACAAAATAAAGTAGTTCTAAGTTCTATCTCTATGGTTTCTTTCCTCTTGATGTAGCCCTAAGAAGAGACTCACGAAAAACACTTTCATTGAAATGGGTGGCCAACTTTCGAAATAAAAGGGATTTCTGAAATCTCAGCATATATTTTTTATCCAATTTCATGATACTTTCAGGTAATTATCAGTGCACCAATCCCACTTGGCTGCCCAATTTTCGTTCTTATAGGTTGAAGCAATCGTTTGCAGTAACTGTTTCAATTTTTAGGTTTTACTCTGTTTTCTCCTATATGGATAGGTATAGTTGGAACTCTAAATCAAACACGGTTTGTGCTAGCTTTTTGAAACTTGACACACTAAAGTAATTCTAAGTTCTATCTCTAAGGTTTCTTTCTTCTTGAGGTAGCCCTAAGCAGAGACTGGCAAAAAACACTTTCATTGAAAGGGGTTGCCAAGCTTCTGAAAAACTAGGAGTTTCCTGAATCTCAGCATATATTTTTTTATCCAATCTTCATGATACTTTCAGGTAATGATCAGTACACCAATCCCACTTGGCAGCCCAAATTTCGTTCTTCTAGGTTGAAGCATTCGTTTGCAGTAACAGTTTCAATTTGTAGGTTTCACTCTGTTTTTCTCCTATATGGATAGGTATAGTTGGAACTCTAAATCATACACGGTTTGTGCTAGCTTTTTGAAACTTGAGATAATAAAGAAGTTCTATGTTCTATCTCAATGGTTCTTTCCTCTGGATGTAGCCCTAAGCAGATACTGGAAAAAAACACTTTCATTGAAAAGGGTGGCCAAGCTTCCAAAAAAATACAATTTTCTTGAAATCTCAGCATATTTTTTTTTATCCAATCTTCATGATACTTTCAGGTAATGATCTGTACACCAATCCCACTTGGCTGCCCGAATTTCGTTCTTCTAGGTTGAAGCAATCATTTGCAGTAACACTTTCAATTTTTAGGTTTCACTCTGTTTTCTCCTATATGGATAGATGTAGTTAGAACTCTAAATCAAACACGGTTTTTTCCATCTTCTTGAAACTTGACACAATAAAGTAGTTTCAGGGCTAAAATAAGGGCTAGGGTTTGTGTTGGGGGTAGGGCTAGGAATTTGGGTAGGAGTAATATCATGTCTAGGGTTAAAGTTAGGAAAAAAATTTAGGGTTAAGTTTATGGTTATTTCTAGTCTAAGGGTTAGGTAAGGTAAGAGTCAGCTACGAGAATTATTAGGGTCACAGTATTAGGGTTTGGTTTAGACTTGAGGTTAGGGTTAGGGCTCTAATTAGTATTTGGGTTAGCATTAGTGTAATGATTGATTAGGTTTAGGGTTCAGGTGGGTTAGTGTAATTAATAGGTATGGGGAAAGTGATAGGGTTAGGTTTAAGCCTAGGGTTAGTATTATAATAAGGGTTGTGTTTAGGGTAATGGATAGATTTAGAGTTAAGGTTAGGGCTAGATTTATTGTTGAAATTAGGTCTTGTGTTAGAGTTAAGGTGAGAGTTAGAACTAGGATTAGGTTTAGGGTTATGTTTAGTGTAAGGGTTAGGCTCTGAGCTTTGGTTATTGCTAGGCTGAGAGTTAGGTTCAGAGTTTGGTCTAGGGATAGGATTATGGTAAATTTTGTGTTAGGGTTGGTGTTAGGGTTAGTCCTAGGTTTAGTGTTAGAGTCAGAAAAAGGGTGAGGGTTAGGGTTTGGGTTTGGGCTTTTGTTAGAGGTAAAATAAAGGCTAGGTTTAGGACTATTAATAGGATTAGGGTTTTGGTTAGTGTAAAGTCTAGGGATAGGTCTAGGGCTACTCTTCGGTTTGGGGTTTTATTTATGGTAAGGGATTGATTTAGATCTAGTGTTAGGGCTATTGTTAGGGTGAGAGTTAGAGTTAAAACTAGGTTTAGGGTTCGGTTTAGGGCTAGTTTATGTGTTAAGATTAGGGCTAGGATTAGAGCAACAGCTAATGTAAGAACTAGGGTTACCATTACGGTTAGTTTTCAGGTTAGGGTTAGGGGTAGTTTGAGTGCTAGGGTTAGTTGTAAGGTTAAGGTAATATTTATAGCTATGGTTCTTGTTAGAATAGGAATAAGGTTCAGGGTTAGTTTTAGGGTTAGTGTTAAGACTCGAATTAGGGCTATGGTCAATGTTAGTGTTCAGTTTGAGTTTAGGGCAGTGTTTAGATCTAGGGTGAGTGTTTGGATATGAGTCAGGATCAGGGTTAGTTTTTAGGTGAGGCTTAGGACTCCAATTATGGCTAGGTTTAGGTTGAAGTGTAGTGTTAGTGTTTGGTTTAAGTTAAGGTTTAGGGTTAGGGCTATTGCTCGGTTTTGGTTTACTGCTAGGATTGGGTTAGGGCTAGTTTTATAATTGTCATTAGGGTTAGGGCTAGTGTTAGTGTTAGGATTAGGCTTAGGTTTAAGGTTTGATTTAGAGTTATGGTTAGGGCTGAGACTAACTTTAGGTCAAGTGTTATGGCTAGTGTTAGATTTATGGTAGCAGATAGGGATAGAAGTAGTGAGAGGGCTAGGGCAAGACTTATAGTTAGACTTAGGGCTAGGGTTAGAATAGGGTTAGAGATAGAGCAAAATTAGGGCTAGGAATAGGGCTAGGTTTTGTGTTTAGCTTAAGCCTAGTATTAGGCTTAGGGTTAGGTTTAAATTTACAGTAAGGGATGACATTATAGCTAGGTTTATAGGTAGGGTGAGGGTTAGAATTAGGGTTAGGTGTAGAGCTAGAGATAGGGTTATGATTAAGGCTAGGTTTAGGACTAGGATGAGGGGAAGTTGTGTTTTCAGGGTTAAGGCTAGAATTAGGTCTAAGAGTAATTTCAGGTACAGAATTATGGTTAAAGATAGTTTTAGGGTTAGGTTTTTGGCTAAGTCTAGGCTAAAGGTTAGGTGTTGTGTTACCGTCAAGTTTAGAGCTAGGTGTATTATTAGGGTGAAGGTCGGTTAGGGTTTGGGATAGAATAAGGTTTCAAGTTTGGGCTTGAATTAGTTTTAGGATTAGGGTTAGGGTAATGATAGGATTAGATTTAGGATTCAGGTTAGGTTTAGGGTAATGGAAGGGTTAGGATTCAGGATAGGGTTAAGTTTATGCTTAGGGTTACCATTATGGTTTGGGTTATGACTATGTTAATGGATAGAGTTAGATATCAGTTTAAGGCTAAAGTTTGGTTAGATTTACAGTTAGATTTTGATTTAGGGTTAATGCTAGGGCTAATTATGGCTAGTGTTAGGGTTAGGTTAGGTTTAAAGCTAGGGCTAGTGCTCTGATTAGGGCTAGGTTTTTGGTTATGGGCTAGGGTTGGTGTTACAGCTAATGTAAGTACTAGGTTTACAATTAAGGCTAGTTTTAGGGTTTTAGTGCTAGTTTTAGTTTTAGGTTTAGGTTTACTGTTAGGGTGATGTTTAGAGCTAGAAGTGTTAGGGTCAGTTTCAGGTTCAGGGTTACTTTTAGGGTTCAGCTTCCAACTCGAATTTGGGCTAGGTTTAGGTCTAGGTGTAAGGTTAGGGTTTGTTTTAGGTTAATGTTTAGGACTAGAACTATGACTCAGTTTTGTTTTTAGGGCTTGGGTTAGCATTAGGGCTCAATTTAGGATTAGTGTTATGGTTTGGGCTAGTATAAGGTTTAGGCTTAGGCTTCAGGTTAGGGCTAAATTTAGACTTACAATTTTGCCTAAGGTTAGTGCTAGGGATAAGGATAGGAAAAGGGTTAGCACTAGGGTTAGGGCTAGGGTTAGGGTCATGATAAGGGATAGGGTTAGAATGAGTGATAGAGCTAGTATGAGAGAGTTAGTCTTAGGCCTATGGTAAGGGTTACATTTAGGGATAGGGCTAAATTATGTCTAGTGTTTTGTTAGGACTAGTGTAAGGGCTAGTTTAGGGTTTAGGCTTAGGTATTTAGTTAGGGTTATATTTAGAGTTAGATTTTGATTTAGGGTTAATGCTAGGGCTAAGGATAATCCAAGGTGTATCACTAGGGTTAGGGTTAGAATTAGGATTTAATTTAGGGTAAGGAATGTGGTTATAGCTAGGCTTAAGGCAAGGGCAAGTGTGAACGTCTAGAGCATTCGGGTCCCTGGGTAAGGGTGACAAAATAACCAGGACACAGGGGATGCAGAGCAAAGGCAGCAATTGCAACTGCATGCTTAGGTTTATTTGCAAGTTCCTTTAATATTCTTTTTCTAACAAAGCAAGCAATTCTTCAATAACCCTTTACCCACATTGCCCAGATAACATGCCTCAGCGGATACACAGAGCTAACTTCAGATCGTTCCTGTTTATTTGATAAGTACCCTCTTAAAGTTGTTAGTAGACATTATCTAATCCCCTGAGGATGCATTTGTTTCTTTAGAATGTACTGTTCCCAGGACAAGTATGCAGGAAGCTTATTCCTCTTGACCAAACTGTGCAGAACTTGTGACTTGCGATAAGGGGAAGAGAACTTTTCGTCCTCCTAACTGAGGTTTGCCTCAGCTGACCTAAATCACAGCCACACCTCTTGCAAAGTGTCAGGCCTGAGGGAGATAAACTCTGCAGACTCAAACCCCAACAGGCAAGGGTTAGTATTAGGGTTATATCTAGGGTTAGGGTTAGGGTTATGATTTAGGCTATGTTTAGGGCTACGATGAGGACTAGTATTTGTTTTAGGGTTAGGGATAGTATTAGGGATATGGCTAATGTCAGGTCTAGGGTTACAGTTAGGGATATATTTAGTGTTAGATTTATGGCTTGGTCCAGTATAAGGGTTAGGTTTTTGGTTAGGGTCAGGTTTAGATCTAAGGTTATTTTTAGAATCAGGGTCAGGTTTGGGATTTGGGTTAAGATAGTGTTTAGGTGCAGGGCTCGAATTAGTGTTAAATTTAGGGTTAGGGTAATGGCATTGTTAGGTTTACGGTTTAGGTTTGGTTTAGTGTAATATATAGGGTTAGGGTTAGGCCTAGGGTTATCAGGAGGGTTAGGATTATCATTAGGGTAATGGATAGGGTTAGCCCTAAGATTAGGGCTAGGGTTATGTATAGGGTTAGGGCTAGTGTTTGGGTTAGGGTTAGATTTAATTTAGGGTTAAAACTAGATTTAGGACTCAAATTAAGGCCAGGTTTTGGGTTAGGTTAGGGCTAGGGTTAAGGCTACCTCTAATTTATAAAGTAGGTGTATGATTACAGCTAGTTATAGGTTTAGA
Source organism: Callospermophilus lateralis (assembly GCF_048772815.1). Taxonomy (NCBI): domain Eukaryota; kingdom Metazoa; phylum Chordata; class Mammalia; order Rodentia; family Sciuridae; genus Callospermophilus; species Callospermophilus lateralis. Next base: position 134,149,277 of record NC_135310.1, on the reverse strand, counting down.
GTTAGGTCTAGGTCTAGTGTTAAGGTTAGGTTTACAGTGTTGATACTGTTTACAGAAAGGGTCAGTGTTAAGGTCAGAGTCAGGGTCAGGGTTAGTTTTCGGTTTAGGGTTAGACTATAATTAGGGATAGGGTTTCGGCTAGGTGTAGGGTTAGGGTTTGGTTTAGGTTAAGGGTTAAGGTTAGGGCTATAACTGGGTTTTGTTTTAGGGCTAGGGGTAGGGTTAGGGTTAGTTTTAAGTTTAGTCTTAGGGTTAGGGCTAACTCTGAGATTTAGGCTTAGGTTAAGGATTAGGGATAAGAGTAGAGTTATAGGTAGGTTAGGCTTAGTCTTAGGATTATTGTTAAATTTATTTATTTTATTTTTTAAATTTTTTTTCATCTTTTATACATTTCATTCAAGTGAGTCATGCACTTCCATTTTTACCCCAAATACAAATTGCAGAATCACATCAGTTATACATTCACAATGTTTACATAATACCATATTCGTGACTGTTGTATTCTGCTGCCTTTCCTATCCCCTACTATCCCCCCTCCCCTCTTCTCCCATGTTCCTCTCTACCTCATCTGTTGTTGTTCAGTTCTTTCCCTTCCCCCCCCTTAGATTTAGATATATGTTTTGTGATATGGCTAAGTATAGGGCTAAGGTAGGGCTACGTTCAGGGCTAGGTGTATGGTGATGGTAAGGGATAGAGTTAGGACTAGGTATAGGCGTAGTGTGAGAGTTAGAGTTAGTCTTAGGGCTATGGTTAGGGTTAGGAATAGGGATAAATAAGGGCTTTGATTAGGGCTAGGTTTAGTGTTAGGTTTAGGGTTAGGGTTAGGTTTAGGCTAAAGGATGGGAATATGGCTAGTTTTAGGACTAGGGTGAGAATTAGGGTTAGGGTTTGGCTTAACATTAGGGTTAGGGTTATGATTAAGGTGAGGTTGCTTGCTAGGATGTGGGCTAAGTTTTGTATTAGGTTTAGGACTAGGATTAGAGCTAAGGCTAATGTCAGGTCTATGGAATGGTTAGGGATAGTTTATAAAAGTTAGGTTTCTTGTTAGGGTTAGGTTTAGAGCTATGGGTATTATTACATTCAGGGTCAAGTTCAGGGTTTGGGATAGGTTAAGGTTTAGGTTGAGGGCTCAAATTAGTCTTATGTTTAGGGATCGGGTAATGACACAGTTAGGTTTAGGGTTCAGGATAGGTTTAGATTAATAGATAGAGTTAAGGTTAGTGCTAGAATTAGGGTTCTGCCTATGGTTATTATAAGGATTATAGTTATCTTTGGGTAATGAATAGGGTTAGAACTAGGGTTAGGGCTAGGTTAATGGTTAGGATTAGGTCTACAGTTTGGCTTAGGGATATAGTTAGGCTAGGGTTTTTGTTAGAGAAAGCTTTAGGGTTAAAGCTAAGGTAGGGCTTGGATTAGGGCTAGGTTTTGTGATAGGAAAGGGCTATGGCTAATGTAAAAACTAGTGTAATAATTAAGACTAGTTTTATGATTAATGTTAGGGCTAGGTGTATTTTTAGGGTTAGTTTTAGGGTTAGGGTGAAGTTTCAAGCTAGGGTTAGTGTTAGTGTCAGGGACAGTGTTCGGATAGGGTAATAGAGTTAAAACCAGAATTAAAACTAGGGTTAGGCCTATAGGTAGTGTTAGAGTTTGGGTTAGGTTAAGGGTTATTGTTAAGGCTAGGCCTAGTTTGTCTTTAGGTGTAGAGATATAGTTATGGCTAGATTTAGGATTAGGTTTAGGTCCAGGGCTAGTGTTAGGGTTACGTTTAGGTATAAGGTTACCAGTAGGGCTAGTGTTAGGGTTCAGTTTAGGGTTAGGTTTAGATTTAGACCTAAGATTAGTTTTAGGGTCAGAATAATGGTCAGGGTTAGGGTTAGGGTTTGGATTATGTTTAAATCTAGAATAAAGGCTAGAGTTAGGACTAGTTATAGAGTTAAGTTTTGCTTATGCTAAGGATTAGTGTTAAGAATACTGTTAGCATTAGGGTGAGTGTTAGGCTTAAAGTAAGGGTTAGAGCTAAGGTTAGGACTAGGGTTAGGGTTAGGATTAGGGCTAAAGCTCGTGTTAGGGCTTGAATTAGGGCTAGTTTTGTATTAGAGATAGGGCTAGTATTATGGTTATGGCTATTGTAAGAAATAGGATTACAATTAGGGTTAGTTTTAGGATTAAGTTTAGGGATTAGGTGTAGTGTTAGCATTAGGTTTATGGTTAGGGTAATGTTTAGAGCTCGGATTAGTGTTTAGCTTATGGTAAGTGATAGAGTTAAAGCTATGGTTAGGGTTAGGGTTAGGGCTAAGTCTAGATTTACGTTTAGTTTTACTTCTAGGGTTAGGACTCAGATTAGGGCTAGTTTGTTCGGTTTAGGGCGAGGGTTAGGGCTATGGCTAATATAAGAACTAAGGTTATTATCAGAGTTAGTATTTGGTATAGATATAGTGTTAGCACTATCTTTAGGGTTAATGTGATATTTAGAATTAAGGTTAGTGTTAGAATATAAGTCAGGGTCAGGATTAATTTTAAGACTAGCACATGAATTAGAGGTAGAATGTTATGGCTAGGTTTAGGGTTAGGGTGTGGTTTAGGTCAATATTTAGGGTTAGGACAATGGCTCAGTTTTATTTAAGGGATAAGGCTAGGGTTACAGCTAGTTTTAGCATTAGCAATAGTGTTAGGTCTAGTGGTAGGTTGAGGATTAGGCTTGGGGTAAGGGTCAAATGTAGAGTTATGGTTAGATCTAGGGTCGGGTCTAGGGCTAGGGTTAGGGCTAAGGTTAGGGCTTGTGTTAGGTTTATTGTAATGCATAGTGTTAGAACTAGAAATAGGGCTAGGGTCGAGTTAGAGTTAGTCTTAGGCCAAGGTTAGGGGTAGAGTTAAGGTTAGGGCTAAATTAGGGATAGTGTTAGGTTTAGGCCTATGGTTAGCACTAGAGATATGGTTAGTGTTAGGGTTAGGTTTACTGATAGGGTTAGGAGAAAGGATTGGGTTATACCTAAGTTCAGGTTTAGGGCGAGGTGTTAAAATTAGAGATAGGGCTAGTGTTAGGGTTTGGGTTAGGATTAAGGCTAGGTATAGGCCTAAGGTGAGGACTAGTGTTTATGTTAGGGTTAGAGCTAGGATTAGGGCTGGGGCTAATGTCAGGTCTGGGCTTATGGTTATGGTTTGTTTTAGGGTTAGTTTATGGCTAGGACTAGTGTAAGGGTTAGGTTTAGGTTAAGGGTCAAGTTTAAAGTTAGGTGTATCATTAGGGTCAGGATTTGAATAGTCTTTGGTTTAGGATAAGATTTAGGATTAAGGCTTGAATTATCATTAGTGATAGGTTAGGGTTCAGTTTAGGGTAACTGATCGGTTAAGGTTTAAGTTTCACATTAGATTTAGAGTACTGAATAGGGTTAGTGTTAGCAATAGTGTTAGCGTTAGGCCTAGGTTTAGTATTTGGGTTAGGCTTATCTTTAGGGTAATGGATAGGGTTCGAGCTAAGGTTAGGACTAGGGTTAAAATTAGAATTAGGACTAGGGTTAGGGTTAGGCCTAGAGTTAGTTTCAGGTTTAGGTTTGGTGTAAGTGTTAGCATTTGAGCTTGGATTAGGGCTAGCGTGAGGGTTAGGGTTAGAGTCAGGGCTAGGTATAGGGTTAGGGTTATCTTTAGATTAAGGTTAGAGTTTGAGCTAGAATTAGGGTTAGAGCAAAGGTTAGGTTAGGGTTAGGTCTAGGCTTATGGTTAGGGTTACAATAAGGGCTAGGTTTAGAGCTGTGTATAAGGGCTGTATTTTGTGTGATGTTTATCGCTAGCATTAGGACTATGGGTAATGTAAGAGCTAGAAATATGGTTATGGAGAGTTTTAGGGTTAGGGTTATGAATAAGTCTAGTTTTCTAGTTAGGTTTTGGGTTAAGATAAGATTTAGAGCTAGGGTTTGTTCTAACGTAACAGTCATTGTTCAGGTTAGGGTTTGGTTTAGGTTGAGGGCCAGATTTATGACTAACATTGGGTCTAGGCATAGAGTTAGACTTTACGTTAGGTTAACAGTTATTGTTAGGGCTAATGCTAGGTTTTTGTTTAGGGCTAAGGCTATATTTATGACTCTATTTAGGATTAGATTTGGTCTAGTGCTAGTGCTACTGTTAGGTTTAGGTATAGGTTTTCCGGTCGTGGTAGGGGTGGGGTTCACTTTATGGTTAGTGTTAGGTTTAGACCTAATGTTTGTCTTAGGATAAGAATAAGGATCACGGTTAGAGTTAAGGTTACAGCTAGAATAAGGGCTAGGGTTAGGACTAGAAATAGACATAGTGTTTGAGGTAAGCTGAGGATTATGTTAGGACTAGGGTAACATTAGGGTGAGGATTTGGCTTAGGGTAAGGGATAGGGTTAGAGGTAGAGTTAGGGTTAGGGTTATGGTTAGGGTTAGGGTTAGGTTTAAGGTTAAACCTAGGTTTAGAGCTCAGAATAGGTCTAGGATTTGTATGAGAATTAGGGCTACAGCTAATGAAAGAACTAGGATTCTAATTAGGGCTAGTTCTAGGGTTAGCGTTAGGTCAGTGTTTAGAGCTGAAGTTACTGTTAGAGTGCGAGTAAAGGTCATGGTTACTTCTAGGGTTAGGATATGACTCGAATTAGGACTATGTTTAGGGCTAGGTGTAGGGTTAGAATTTGGTTTAGGTTAAGGGTTAGGGTTAGGTTTATGGCTTGAATTTGTTTCAGGGCTAGGGTATTTTAGGGCTAGTTTTCAATTAGCATTAGGGTTAGGGTTAGTGTTAAAGTGAGCTTTAGGCTAAAGGTTAGGGTTAGATTGAGGTTTAGGGCTAGGGTGAAGGTTAGGGCTATGATTGGGGCTAGGGATAGGAATAGGATTTGGGTTATTGTAACGGATAGGTTTAGAATTAGGGATAGGGCTAGGGTGAGAGTTAGAGTTATTCTTAAGGCTAGGGATAGTTTTAGGTTTAGGGTTAGGGCTAAATTAGGGGTAGATTAGAGCTTTAGGTCTAGGTTTATGGCTAGATTTAGGGTTAATATTAGGGTTAGGGAAAGTTATGATGTTACAGCTACATTTAGGGATAGGGCAAAGCATAAAATTAGGGTTAGGGCTAGGGATAATGTTAGGGTTAGGATTAAGGCTAGGCCTAGGGATAGGACTAGGGCTAGGATTTGTGTTAGGGTTAGGACTAGGATTAGGGATAGGGCTAATGTCGGGTCTAGGGTTATGTTTAGGGATAGTTTTAGAGTAAGGATTATGGCCAAATCTATTGTAAGTGTTAGGTTGAAAGTTAGGTTCAGGTTTACAGCTAGGGGTACTTTTAGGGTCAGAGTCAGGGTGAGGGTATGTGTTAGGTTAAGGTTTAGGCTTAGGGCTCAAATTAGTATTAGGGTTAGTGTTAGAGTTATGGTAATGGATACTGTTAAGTTTAGGGTTAAGTTTAGATTTTGAGTAATAAACAGGTTTAGGGTTAGGGATAGGCTTGGGTTTAGGCCTAAGGATAGAATTCGGTTAGAGTTATGTTTAGGGTAATAGATTGGATTAGAGCTAAATTTAGGACTAGGGTTATGGTTAGGTTAGAGCAATGGTAAGGGTTAGGCCTAGGGTTAGAATCTGATTAGGGTTATGGTTAGGGTAATGGATAAGGTTAGACCAAGGGATAGCGCTAGGATTATGGTTAGAATTAGGGCTACAGTTTGGGTTAGATTTCGGGTTATGACAATGTTTAGGTTTATTGTTAGGTTTAGGTTAAGTGTTAGGGTTAGGGCTAAGTTTAAAACTAGGGTTAGGGTTCTGATTAGTTCTAGGTTTTGAGTTAAGGTAGGGCTATTTAGGACTAGGGATAATGTTAGAACTAGGGTTATGATTAGGGCTAGTGTTAAGTGTAGCATTATGTCTAAATCTAGTGAGTATATTAGGTTTAGGTTTAGGGTGATTATTAGAGATAGGGTTAGTGTTATTGTCAGAGTCAGGATCAGTTTTACTGATCAAAGTTAGGTATAGACTCGAATTAGGGCTAAGGTTAAGGCTAGGTGTAGGGTTAGGGTTTGTGTAAGGGATAGGGTAAGAATTAGGGATAGATCTAATGTCAAGTCTAGGATTATGGTTTGGTTAGGGTTAGGGTTAAGGCTCTGTCACAATTTTGTTTTATAGCTAGGGCTAATTTAGGATTAGTGATAGTGTTAGCACTAGTGGTATGGTGAGTTTTAGCCTTAGATTTATTGTTATGGTTAGATCTATGTTTAGGGCTATGGCTATGTTTTGGGCTAAGGTTAGGGCTAGTGTTAGGGTTATTAATGGATAGAGTTAGAACTAGAAATATGGCTAGGGTGAGAATTAGAGTTAGTCAGGGCTAGGGTTAGGGTTAGGTTTAGGGTTAGGGCTAAATTAGGGCAAGATTTAGTGCTGGGGTTAGGGTTAAGGTTAGGGGAAGAGATGGGGTTTTAGCTAGGTTTAGGGCTAGGGCGAGGGTTAGAATTAGGGTTAGAGCTAGGTTTAGGATTAAGGCTATGTTTAGTGCTAGGATGAGCATTTGTGTTAGGGCTAATGCTAAAATTAGGGATAGGGCTAATGTCAGGTATAGATTTAAGGTTAGTGTTAGTTTTAGGGTTAGGTTACGGCTAGGTCTAGTGTAAGGGTTAGGTTTAGGTAAGTGTCAGCTTTAAATCAAGGTGTATTTTTAGGATCGGGGTCTGGGTAGGGTTTGGTTTAGGTTAAGTTTTAGGGTTAAGAATTTAATTAGCTTTAGGGTTAGGGTTTTGGATAGGGTAATGGATAGGATTATGTTTAGGGCTCAGTTTAGATATAGAGTAATGGATAGGGTTAGTGTTAGCGATAAGGTTAGCATATGAGTTAGGCTTATCTTTAGGGTAATGGATAATGTTAGAGCTAAGTTTAGGGCTAGGGATAAGATTATGACTAGGACTAGGGTTAGGGTTAGGCCTAGGGTTAGTGTCAGGCATAGTTTTGGGGTAAGTATTAGCATTTGAGCTTGGGTTAGGTATCGGACAAGGGTTAGTGTTAGAGTGAGGGCTAGGGTTAGGTTTAGGTTTATATTTAGGGTAAGGCTTAGAGTTTGAGCTAGGTTTAGGGCTAAAGTAAGAGTAGGATTAGGCTTAGGTCTAGGATTATGGTTAGTGTTACAATTAGGTCTAGGTATAGGGCTAGGATAAGGGCTAGGTTTTGTGTGAGGTTTAGGGCTAACATTAGGTTTATGGGAAATATAACAGCTAGGAATATGTTTATGGCTTGTTTTAGGGCCAGGGTTATGGATATTTCTAGTGTTAGGGTTAGATTTTTGTTAGGATAAGGTTTAGAGCTAGTGTTTGTTTAGGGTTAAGGATCATTGTTCAGGATATTGTTAGGTTTAGGGTGAGTGTCAGAATTACTACTAGCGTTGGGTCTAGGGATAGGGTTAGTCTTTAGGTTAGGTTAACGGTTATTGTTAGGGCTAGTGCTGGATTTTTGTTTAGGGATAGAGCTAGATTTATGGCTATATTTAGGTTTATGTTTCGTCTAGTGCTAGTGTTACTGTTAGGTTTAAGTATAGGTTTACCAGTATGGGAAGTGTTAGGTTTCGGTTTAGTGTTAGGGTCATGTTTAGACTTAGGGTTAGTGTTATGGTCAGAATAAGGGTCAGGGTTGGGGTTAGGTTTAGATGTAGAATGAGGGCTAGGGTAGGACTAGTATTAGAGTTAGTGTTTGGGGTAGATGAAGGAGTAATTTTAGGACTATGAGAGCATTAGTTTTAGAGTTTGACTTACAGAAAGGGATATGGATTAAGGTAGGGTTAGGGTTCGGTTTAGGTTTAGGCCTAGGGTTAGGGTTAGGGTCAGGTTTAGAGTTAAATAATGGGGTTAGGTCTTGGATTTGGGCTAGAATTTGTGTTATCATTAGGGCTACAGTATTGAAAGAACCAGGTTTCTGCTTAGGGTTAGTTCTAGTGTTAGTGTCAGGGCAATGTTTAGAGCTATGGTTAGTGTTAGGGGCTGAGTTAGTGTCAGGGTTATTTCTAGAATTAAGGTTAGTGCTCAAATTAGGGCTAGGTTTAGGACTAGATGTAGCCTTAGGGTTTGGTTTAGGTTAAGGATTAGGGTTATGGCTCGGTTTAGTTTTACGCTTAGGCTAGATTTAGGGCTAGTTTTCCAATTAGCATTAGGGTTATGACTAGTGTTAGGGTGAGGTTTATACTTAATTTTAGTTTTAGATCCAGGTTTGAGCCTTGGGCAAAGGTTAGGAATAAGTTTGCGGCTAGGGGTAGGCCTAGCTTTTGGGTTATGGTAAGGGATTTGTTTAGAACTAGGTATAGGACTAGGGCAAGAGTTACAGTTTCTCTTAGGGATAGGGATAGGGTTAGGTTTACTGTTAGGGCTAAATTAGGTCTAGGATTAGTGCTAGTGTTAGTGTTAGATTTAGGCCTAGGTTTAGGGCTGGGGTTAGGGTTAGCATTAGGGTCAGGGTAAGGTATGATGTTACAGCTATATTTAGTGCTAGGACAAGGGTTAAAATTAGGGCTAGGATTAAGGCTAGTCTTAGAAATAGGATTAGAACTAGGGATATGGCTAATATCAGGTCTAGCATTAAGGTTAGGCTAGGGTTAGGTATAGAGCTATGGCTCAGTTTTGTTTTAAAAGTAGGCTACGTTTAGGGCTAGTTATAAGATAAGTGATAGTATTAGGGCTAGTGGTAGGGTGAAGTTTAGGCTTAGATTTATTGTTATGGTTTAATGTAGGTTTCGGGCTATGGCTAGGGTTAGGGCTAAGATTAGGGCTAGTGTTAGGGTTATGGTAATGGATAGGGTTAGAACTAGAAATAGAGCTAGGTTGAGAGTTCGAGGTAGTCTTTAGGCTAGGGTTAGGGGTAGGTTTAGAGTTTGAGCTAAATTAGGACCAGGATTAGTGCTTGGATTAGTGTTAGGATTAGGCCTAGGGTTAGGGTTAGTGTTAGTGTTAGGGTTAGGATTAGGTTTAGGGGAAGAAATAGGATTATAGCTAGGTTTAGGGCTAGGGCGATGGTTACAATTAGGGCTAGAACTAAGGTTCGGTTTTGGATTAGGGTTAAGTCTAGTTTTAGGCTTAAGCTGAGGTTTTGTGTTATGGCTAGGGCTAGGATTAGGGCTGGGGCTAATATCAGGTCTAGGTTCATGGTTAGTATTAGTTTTAATGCTAGGTTATGGCTATGTCTAGTAAAAAGGTTAGGTTTAGGGTAGAGGTCAGCTTTAGGGCTAGGTATATTATTAGGGTCAGGGTCCAGGTAGGGTTTGGATTAGGTTAAAATTTTGGGTTAATGCTTGAATTAGCAGTGAGTTAGGGTTAGGGTTAGGGTAATGGATAGAATTAGGTTCATGGTTCCGGTTAGGTTTACAGTAATGGATAGTGTTACTGTTAGCGATAGGGTTATCGTTAGGCCTAGGGATAGCATTTGGTTTACGCTTAATTTTAGGTTAATGGATAGGGTTAGAGCTATGGTTAGGGTATGCTTAAGGTTAGGTTTAGGTTTAGGGTTAGGGTTAGTCCTAGGGTTAATGTTAGGGTTAGGTTTAGGGTAAGTTCAGGCATTTGAGCTAGGGTTAGGTCTAGGGCGAGGGTAAGGATTTGAGACAGGGCTAGGGTTAGGTTTAGGTTTAGGGTTATGTTTAGACTAAGGATTGGAGTTTGAGCTAGGGTTAGGTCTAGGGCAAGCATTAGCATTAGGGTTAGGACTAAGGTTATGATTAGGGTTATGATTTAGACTAGGTTTAGGACTAGGATAAGGGCTAGGTTTTGAGTGATGTTTAGGGATAACATTAGGGCTATGGGTAATGTAAGAGGTATGGATATGATTATGGCTAGTGTTAGGGTCAGGGTTATGGATAAGTCTAGTGTTAGGGTTATGTGTTGGTTTAGGATAAGGTTTAGAGCTAGGGATTCTATTAGATTAAGGGTCATCGTTGGGTTAGGGTTAGTTTTATGGTTAGGGCCACAATTAAGACTATAGTTTAGTGTAGTGATAGGTTTAGTCTTTACATTAGGTTAAAGATTATTGTTAGGCCTAGTGCTAGGTTTTTGTTTAGGACTAAGGCTACATTTATGACTCTATTTAGGATTAGATTTGGTCTTGTCCTAGTGTTAATGTTAGGTTTAAGTATAGGTTTACAGGTAGGGGTAGTGTTCAGGTTTGGTTTAGGGTTAGGGTCAGGTTTAGATGTAGGGTTAGTGTTTGCGTCAGAATAAGGGTCAAGGTTAGGATTAGGGTTAAAGCTAGAATGAAGGCTAAGTTTAGGAGTAGTAATAGAGTTAGGGTTTAGGGTAGGCTAAAGATTAAGTTTAGGACTAGAGTAGCATTAGGGAGAGGGTTTGGCTTGGGGTAAGGCATGGGTTAGAGGTACGGTTTGGGTTAGGGTTAGAGTCAGGGCTTGAATTAGGGCTAGAATTTGTGTTATCATTAGGGCTTTGGCTAATAAAAGAACTAGTTTTCTGATTAGGGCTAGTTCTAGGTTTAGCATTATGGCAATGTTTAGAGCTAGGGGTACTCTTAGGGTCCAACTCAGGGTCAGGGTTATTTCTATGGTTAGAGTTAGGACTCAAAATAGAGCTAAGTTTACGGATAGGAATAAGGTTAGTGCTTGGTTTAGGTTAAGAGTTAGGGTTAGGATTATCGCTCAGTTTTGTTTTAGGGCTAGGGTAGGGTTAGGTTAGTTTTTCAATTAGCATTAGGTTTAGGGCTAGTGTTAGGGTGAGGTTTGGGCTTAAATTTAGAATTTACAACAAGATTTGGGGCTAGGGTGATGATTAGATTTAGGGTAAGGGCTAGGGATATGCCTAGGTTTGGGGTTATGGTAAGGGATAGATTTTGAACTTTAGATAGGTCTAGGGAAAGAGTTAGAGTTAGTCTTAGGGTTAGGAATAGAATTAGGTTTAAGATTATGGTTAACTTAGGCTAGGATTAGCCCTAGGTTTAGTGTTAGGTTTTGGCCTAGAGTTGGGGCTATGATTAGTGTTAGCTTTAGGGTTAGGGTAAGGTATAATGTTACAGCTATATTTTGGCCTTGGGCATGAAATAAAATTAGGGTTAAGGCTCTGGTTAAGGTTAGGACTAGGATTAAGTCTAGGATTAGGACTATAATTAGGGGTAGAGTTTGCATTAGGGTTAGGGCTAGGATTAAGACTAGGGCTAATGTCAGTTCTTGGTTTATGGTTAGGCATAGTTTTAGGTTTAGGCTTATGACCAGGTCTACTGTAAGTTTACGTTGAGCATTAGGGTCAGGTTTACAGCTAGGGGTATTATTAGAGTCAGAGTCAGGGTTAGGATATGGGTTAGGTTAAGGTTTAGTGTTAGGGCTAAAATTAGCATTAGAGTTAAGGTAATGGATATGGTTAGGTTTCCGGTTCAGGTTAGGTTTAGTATAATGAACAGTGTTAGGTTAAGGCATAGGGTTAGAGTTAAGCCTAGGGATAGAATTTGCTTAAAGATATGGTCCAGGTATTAGAGCTACAGTTAGGACTAGGGTTATGGTTAGTTTATGGCTATGGATAGAGTTAGGGCTATGGTTATAGTTAGGCCTAGGGTTAGAATTTGCTTAGGGTTATGGTTAGAGTAATGGATAAAATTATATCTTGGTTGAGGGCTAGTGTTATGGTTAGCAATAGGGCTATGTTTTGGTTTAGGTTTCAGGTTAGGACAAAGTTTACTTTTAGTGTTAGGTTTAGGTTAAGTGTTAGGCCTAGGTATAGTGTTCGGGCTATGATTAAAACTAGGGTTAGGTCTTGGATTAGAGCTACGTTATGAGTTAGGTTAGGGCTAGTGTAGAACTACGGCTAATATAAGAACTACGGTTATGATTAGAGCTAGTATTTGGGTTAGCATTAGAACTAGGTCCAGTGTTTATATTAGATTTAGGTTTAGGGAGATGATTAGTGATAGGGTTAGTGTTAGGGTCAGAGTCAGGATCAGTGTTAAATTTAGGATTAGGAATAGGACTTAAATTAGGACAAAGGTTAAGGCTAGATGTAGGGTTAGGATTTGTGTTAGTGTTAGGGTAAGAATTAGGGATAGGGCTAATGTCAGGTCTAGGGTTACACTTAGGTTAGTTTTAGGGTTGGGGCTATGGCTCAGTTTTGTTTTAGAAATAGTGCTACGGTTAGGGCTAGTTTGGGGATTAGCGATAGTGTTAGGGCTAGTAGTAAGGTGAGGTTAAATCTTATACTAATTGTTATGATTAGATCTAGGTTTAGGGCTATTGTTATGGTTAGGTTTAAATTTAGGGCTAGTGTTATGGTTATGATAACAGATAGAGTTAGAACTAGGAATAAGGCTAGGGTGAAAGTTAGAGTTAGTCTTAGGGCTAGGATTAGGGGTGGGTTTAAGGTTAGGGCTAAATTAGGGCTAGGATTAGTGCTAGGGTTAGTGTCAGGGCTAGGGCTAGGGTTAGAGTTAGTGTTAGCATTAGAGATAGGGTTAGATTTAGGGAAAAATATGGAGATATAGCTAGGTTTAGGGCTAGGGCGAGAGTAGAATTAGAGTTAGAGCTAGGTTAGGGTTCGGGTTATGATTAAGGTTACCTTTAGGGCTAGGTTTGAGTGTTTTGGTTAGGGCTAGGGCTAGGATTAGGGATAGGGCTAATGTCAGGACTAGGGTTTTGGTTAGGAATAGTTTTGAGTTAGGTTATGGCTAAGTCTAGTTTAAGGATTACGTTTAAGGTAAGACTCAGTTTAGTGCTAGCTGTATTATTAGGGTCTGGGTCAGGTAGGGTTTGGTATTGTTTAAGGTTTAGAGTTAAGGGTTGAATTAGCATTAGGGTTAGCATTAGAAGTAGTGTAATGGATAGGGTTAGGTTTAGGGTTCAAGTTGATTTTAGAGTAATGAATAGGGTTAATGTTAGTGATAGGATTACTGTTAGGCCTAGGGTTAGCTTTTGAGTTAGGCTTATCTTTAGGTTGATGGATAATGTTAGAGGTAAGGTTAGTTCTAGTGTTAAGTTTAAGATTATGGCTAGGGTTAGGTTTAGGTCTAGGGTTAGTGTCAGCTTTAGGTTTAGTGTAAGTGTTATGATATGAGCTAGGTTTAGGGCTAGGGTGATGTTTAGGGTTAGAGTCAGGGATAGGGTTATGGTTAGGGTTATGATTAGGGCTAGGTTAAGGGCTAGGATAAGCCTAGGTTTGTGTTGTGTTTATGTCTAGCATTAGGGCTATCGGTTAGGATTAGGGTTAGAGTTAGAGTTAGGGCCAGAATTAGGACTAGTATTGGGTCTAGGGATAGGGTTAGTCTTTGAATTATGTTAAGGGTTATTTTTAGGGCTAGTGCAAAATTTTTGGTTTAGGTCTAGGCTAGACTTCTGACTATATTTAGGATTAGGTTTTCTCTAGTGCTACTGTTACTGTTAGGTTTAGGTACAGGTTTATTGGTAGGGGTAGGGGTAGGATCTGGTTTAGGGTTGTTGAGAGATTTACTTCTAGGGTTAGTGTTAAAGTCAGAATAAAGTTCAGGGTTTGGGTTAGAGTTACAACTAGAATAAAGGCTAGGGTAAGGACTAGTATTAGAGTTGGGGATTGAGGTATGCTAAGGATTAGGTTTAGGACTAGGTGATATTTGGGTGAGGGTTTGGCTTAGGGTAAGGGATAAGATTAAAGGTAGGGATAGGATTAGAAATAGGGTTAGGGATAGGGTTGGGGTTAGGGTTAGTCTTAGCGTTATACCTAGGTTTAGGGCTAGGATTAGTGCTAGGATATGTGTTAGCATTAGGGCTACTGCTACTGAAAGAACTTAATTTCTGATTAGGGCTACTTCTTGGTTTAGCATTAAGACAATGTTTAGAGCTAGGGTTGGTGTCAGGATCCGAGACAGGTTCAGGGATACTCCTAGGGTTAGGTTTAACACTCAAGTTAATGCAAGGTTTAGGGATAGGATTAGGGTTAGTGTTTGGTGTTAATGATTAGGGTTAGGTTTATGGCTCAGTTTTGTTTTCGGGTTAGATTTCGGTTAGGGCTAGTTTTCCAATTAGCATTAGTGACAGGGCTAGTGTTAGGGTGAGATTTAGGCTTAAGTTTAAGGATTGATCCAGGTTTAGGTGTAGGGCAAAGTTTAGGTCTAAGATTGGGGCTAGGGGTACGGCTACGTTTTAGGTTATGCTAAGGGATAGGTTTAGAACTAGGGATAGGTCTAGGGCGAGAGTTAGAGTTAGTCATAGGGATAGAGATAAGGTTAGGCTTAGTGTTAGGCCTAAATTAGGGTTAAAATTAGTGCTAGGCTTTGTGTTAGGTTTAGGCCTAGTTTTAGGGCTAGGGTTAAGGTTAGTGTTAGTTTTATGGTAAGGTATGATGTTAAAGCTATGTTTAGTGCCAGGACAAAGGATAAAATTGGGGATAGGTCTGGAGTAAAGATCAGGGTAAGGATTAAGGCTGGGTTTAGAACTTGATTAGGGCTAGGAATAAGGCTAATATCAGGTATAGGGTTAAGGTTAGGTAGGGTTAGGTATAGGGCTATAGCTCAGTTTTTTTTTTTTAGAACTACGCCTAGGATTAGAGATAGTTTTATGATTAGCAATAGTGTTAGGGCTAATGGTAGGGTAAAGTTTAGGCTAAGATTTATTTTTCTGGTGAGATCTAGGTTTAGGAATACTGCTAGGGTTAGGGCTATGTTTAGGGCTAGTGTTAAGCTTATGGTAAGAGGGTTAGAACTAGAAATAGGGCTAAGGTGAGAGTTCTAGTTAGTCTTTGGGCTAAGGTTAGGGATTGTTTTAGGGTTAGGGCTAAATTAGGGCTAGGATTAACGCCTGGTTAGTATTAGGGTTAGGCCTAGGGTTAGGGTTAGTGTTAGTGTTAAGGTTAGGATTAGGTTTAGGGGAATTGATAGGGTTTTAGCTAGCTTTATGGCTAGGGCAATGGTTAGAATTAGGGTTAGGACTAAGGTTAGGGTTTGGGTTAGTATTAAGACTAGGTTTAGGGCTAGGCTGAGGGTTTGTGTTAGGGCTACGGCTAGGAATAGGGCTAGGGATAATATCAAGTCTAGGTTTGTCGTTAGTATTAGTTTTAGTGTTAGGTTATGGCTATGTCTATTGTAAGGTTTAGGTGTATGGTAAGGGTCAATGTTAAAGCCAGGTTTATTATTACAGTCAGGGTCAGGGTAGGGGTTGTTTTAGGTAAAGATTTAAGGTTAATGCTTGAATTAGCAGTGGGTTAGGGTTAGGGTTAGGGTAATGGATACAATTAGCTTAATGGTTCCAGTTATGTTTAGATTAATGGAAAGGGTTAGTGTTAACCATAGGGTTATCATTAGGCATAGAGTTAGCATTTGGGTTAGGCATTTTTTTAGGGTAATGGATAGGTTTAGAGCTAAGGTTAGGCTAGGGTAAAGGTTATGATCAGGGTTAGGATTAGGGTTCAGCCTAGGGTTAATGTTAGGGTAAGGGTTAGGGTAAGTGTAGGTATTTGAGCTAGGGCTAGGTCTAGGGTGAGGGTTAGGTTTTGAGTCAAGGCAAGTGTTAGGTTTAGGGTTAGGGTTATCTTTAGGCTAAGGATTAGAATTTGATCTAGGGTTAGGCCTAGGGCAAGGGTTAGCATTAGGGTTAGGTCTAAGGTTATGATTAAGGTTATGATTAGGGCTAGGTTTAGTGCTTGGATAAGGTCTAGCTTTTGTGTGATGCTTAGGGCTAATGTTAGGGCTTGGGTAATGTAAGAGTGAGTGATAAAATTATGGCTAGTTTGGGAGTAAGGGTAATTGATAACTCTTGTGTTGGGTTTAGGTTTTGGTTTAGAATAAGGTTTAGAGCTAGGGTTTCTGTTAGATTAAGGGTCATTGTGGTGTTAGGTTTAGTTTTAGGTTTAGAGCCACAATTAGGACTAGTGTTTGGTCTAGTGAGAGGTTTGGTTTTTACCTTAGGTTAAGGGTTATTGTTAGGGCTAGTGCTAGGTTTTTTAGGGCTAGGGTAGATTTATGATTCTATTTAAAATTAGGTTTGTCTAGTGGTACTGATATTGTTAGGTTTAGGCATAGGTTTACCGGTAGAGTTAGTGTTAGTGTTTGGTTTCTGTTTAGTGTCAGGTTTAGATCTAGGGTTAGTGTTAGAGTCAGAATAAGGCTCAGGGTTAGGATTAGGGTAAAAGCTAGAATTAGGACGATGTTTAGGACTCATAATAGAGTTAGGGTTTGGGGAAGCCTAAGAATTATTGTTAGGACTAGGGTAGCATTAGGGTGAGGATTTGTATTAGGGTAAGGGATAGGGTTAGAGGTAGGGCTAGGGTTAGGGTAAGGGTTAGGGTTAGTGTTAGATTTAAGGTTTTGTTTAACGTTAGTGTTTGGATTTTGGTTATAGTTAGGTTAAGGATTAGTGTGAACGTTAGGGATAGGATTAGTGTTAGGATTCGGTTGAGGATTAGGTGAGTGTTAGGGTTAGGGTTAGGGTTACGGTTAGGGGTAGTGATAGGGTTAGGGTTAGGACAGGCTTAGGTTTATGGTTACTTTAGGGTTTGTGTTAGGGCTAGGGTTAGGTTTAGGGTTAGTTTCAGGGTTTGGATTAGTGTTCAGGTTAGTGTTAAGGTTAAGGTAAGGATTAGGGTAAGGGTTAGTGTTAGGATTAGCGTTATATTTATTCTTAGGGTAAAGGTTAGGGTTAAGATTAGTGTTAGGTTTAAGGTTAGTTTAGGGTTATCGTTAGTGTTAGGGTTAATGTTTGGGTTTGGGTTAGGGCTAGGGTTACAGTTAAGATTAGGGTTACATTTAGGTTTAGGGTTAGGGTTACAGTTAAGATTAGGGTTACATTTAGGTTTAGGGTTAGTGCTATGGTTAGTCTTAGGGTTAGGGTTAGGTTTAGAGTTACTGTTAGAGTTAAGTTTAGGTTTATTGTTAGGGTTTGTGTTAGGTTTAGGGTTAGGGTTTGTGTTAGGGTTAGGTTTCAGGTTAGGGTTAGGGTTAGATTTAGCGTTAGGATTAGGGTTAGGGTTAGGGTTAGGGTTATGTTTAGAGTTATGGTTATGTGTAATGTTAGTGTTACAGTTAGAGTTAGTGTTAGGATTAGTGTTAGTGTTAGGTTTAGGCTTAGGGTTAGGTTAGGGTTAGTTATAGAGTTATAGTTGGGCTTAGGATTTGTGTTAGTTTTAGGGTTAAAGTTAGTGTTAGTGTTAGGGTTAGGGTTAGGCAAGGGTAAGAGTTAGAATTAAGTTTGGGCTAAGGTTAAGGTTAAGATTTGTGTTAGGGTTAAAGTTAGGGTTTTTATTAGGATTATTGTTAGGAAGTGGGTTAGTGTTAGGGTTCGTGTTAATGTTATGTTTGGGGTTAGTTTTAGGGTAAGGTGTAGGTTTATGGTTAAGGTTAGAGTTAGAGTTAGAGTTAGAGTTAGAGTTAGAGTTTGGGTTAGGATTAGTGTATGGGTTAGGGTTACAGTTAGGTTTATGGTTAGTGTTTGGGTTAGTGTTAGATTTAGTGTTAATATTAGGGTTAGGTTTATGATGATTATGATAATGTTAGTGTTAGGGTTAAGATTACGTTTAGGATTAGTGTTAGTGTAATGGTTAGGGTTAGGGTAAGGGTTACTGTTCAGGTTAGTGTTTGGGTAGTGTTTATGTTAGGGTTAGCTTTAGGCTTAGGGGTAGGGTTACAGTTCGGGATAGTGTTTGGGTTAGGGTTTCTGTTAGATTTTATTAGGGTTAGGGTTTGGGTTACTGTTAGGATTAGGGTTAGGGTTAGGGTTGTGGTTTGGGTTAGTATTAGTGTTAGGGTTAAGCTCAGGGTTAGCATTAGTGTTTGGCTTAGGCTTTTAGTTATGTTTAAGGTCCCTGTTAGTTTTAGGGTTGGGGTTAGTGTTAGATTTAGGGTTAGGATTAGGTGAGTGTTATAGTTAGGGTAATGGTTAAGGTTTGTGTTTGTGTTAGTGTTAGGGTTAGGGCTAGGGTTAGGGACGAGGTTAGGTTTAGGTTTAGGTTATGGTTTCTGTTAGGGTTAGTGTGAGGGTGAGGGTTACGGTAAGTATTAGGGTTAGTTTTAGGGTTAGGATAATGTTAGTGTTAAGCTTAGGGTTTTTGTTTGTGTTAGGGTTAGAATTAGTGTTAGTGTTATTGTTAGGGTAACTGTTATAGAAAGGGTTAGGGTTTATATTAGGGTTAGGGTTAGTGTTAGGGTTAGGGTTATGATAAAAATTACCATTAGGTTTAAGGATGGGGTTTGATTTAGTGTTAGGATTAAGGTTAGATTTAGGAGTAGTGTAAAAGTTAGGGTTAGGCTAAGGGATAGGATTGGTGTTTGGGTTAGTATTGGTGTTATTTTTAGGGTTGTGGTTAAGACTAGGTTTAGTGTTACAGTTAGCATTAGCGTTAGGTTTAGAGTTAGTGTTATGGTTAGAATTAGGATTAGTGTTACATTTACAATTAGGGTACGGTTTAGGATTAGTGTTTGGGTTAGTGTTAGAGTTAGGTTGAGGCTTAGTGTTAGCATTATGGTTAGAGTAAGTGTTAGGGTTAGGTTTACATTTGTGATGAGTTTTAGTGTTAGTGTTAGAGTTGGGACTAGGTTTTGTGAGAGTGTTAGGGTTATGGTTAGTGTTAGGGTTAGGGTTAGGTTTAGGATTATTGTAAGGGTTATGTTTAATGTTAGGGTTAGGAATAAGTTTAGTGTTAGTTTTAGGTTTAGGGCTGGGGTGATTGTTAGGGTTAGGGTTTGTGTTAGGGTTTGGGTTATGGTTAGGGTTAGTTTTAGGGTTAGGGTTATGGTTTTGGTTAAGTTTAGCGTTAGTGTACATGTTAGGGTTAGGGTTACAGTTCGTGTTACGGTTAGGTTTACGGTTCACATTAGTGTTAGGGATAAGGTTAGTTTAGGGTTAGGATTTGGTTTAGAGTTAGCTTTAGTGTTAGTGTTAGGGATAGGGTTTGTTTTAGGGTTAGTATTATGTTTAGGGTTAGCTTTAATGTTAGGATTAGGGTTAGGGAGAGTGTTAGGGTTAGGGATAGGTTTAGGGTTAGGGCTACGCTTAGAGTTAGTGTTAGTGTTACCGTTAGGATTAGGATTAGTTTTTGGGTTCGTTTTAGCCTTAGGTTTAGGGTTATTTTTAGGGTTAATTTTAGGTTAAGTGTTAGTATTAGGGTTCAGATTAGGATTAGGGTCAGTTTTAGAGTTCGGGTTAGAGTTAGGTTTAGTATTAGAATTGTGTTTGCGTGAGGGATATGGTTTGTGTTAGGGTAAGGTTTAGGGTTAGGGTTTGTGTTATGTTTAGGGATAGGATAAGGGTTAGGTTTCGGGTTAGAATTAGGTGTAGAGTGAGGCTTAGTATTAGGTTTAGGTTTAGTTTTAGGGTTACTTGTAGGTTAGGATTAGTGTTAGGGTAAGGGTTAGAATTATTGTTAGGGTTACGGTTTGTGTTATGATAAGGGTTAGGGTGAGGGTTAGGGGTAGGGTTATGTTTAGGGTTAGGTTCAGTGTTAGTCTTAGGGTTTAGGGTTAGGGTTAGGGATAGTGTTAGTGTTAGGGATAGGATTTTGGTTACTTTTAGGTTTAGGGTTAGAATTAGGTTTATGTTTAGTTTTAAGCTAAGGGTTGGGGTTATGGTTAGGTTTAGTGTTGGGTTAGGGTTTGGTTTATGGTTAAGGTTAGTTTTTGAGTTAGGGTTAGGGTTAAGGTTAGGGTTCAGGTTAGGGTTCAATTTAGTTTTGGAATTAGGTTTTTGGGTTTGAGTTATGGTTAGTGTTAAGGTTAGTTTAGGATAAGAATTATGGTTTATGTTAGGGTATGGGTTAGGTTTAGGATTTGTGATAGGGTTAGCGATAAAATTAGGGTTTTGGTAATGATTAGAAAGAGCGTAAGAGTGAGGTGTATGGTTAGGATCATGGTTGATTTTAGAATTACGTGTAGTTTAGGTATAGTGTTAGGGTTAGGGTTAGGGTTAGTTTTAGGGTTAAAGTAAAGGTTAGGGATCGGGTCAGTGTAAGGTTTAGGGTTCCGCTTAGGGTTAGGGTGAGTGTTGGGTTTAGGGTAAGTGTTAAAATTAGGTTTAGGTTTAGTGTTAGGGTTAGTGGTAGGTTTAGGGCTAGGCTTAGGGTTAGTATAAGAGTTAGGGTTAGTGTTAGTTTCAGGGTAACTTTTAGGGTTATGGTCAGGTTTAGGTTTAGCTTTAGTGTTAGGGTTAGGGTTATGGTAAGGGACACTGCTAGGGTTAGAGATAGGTTTAGGTTTAGGGCTAGGGTTAGGGTTTGGGTTATTATTACAGTTAGGGTTAGGGTTAGGGTTATGATTCATTTTAGGGTTAGGGTCAGGGTTATGTTTAGGGTTAGTTCTAGGTTTAGGTTAAGTTTAGGTTTGGGTTAGAGTTACTGTTAGTTTTTGAGTTACAGTTAGGGTTAGGGTTATCGTTAGTGTTACGATTAGTGTTCGTGTGAGGGATATGGTTTGTATTAGGGTAAGGGTTAAGTTTAGAGTTTGTGATAAGGTTAGTGCTAGGGTTAGTGTTATGGTTATGGTTAGTATTCGGGTTAGAGTGAGAGGTAGGTTTAGGTTTAGGATTAGTTTTAGGGTTACTTGTAGGTTAAAGTTAGTGTTAGGGTTAGGGTTTGGATTAGTGTTAGGTTTAGGTTTAGGTTTAGGGTTTGTTTTATGATGAGGTTGAATGTGAGCGTTAGGCTTAGGTGCACTGTTAGTGTTAGGGTTAGGATTAGTAGGAATACTATTAGGATTACAAATAGGTTTAGGGTTACTTTAAGGTTTAGCATTAGAATCAGGGTTAGGGATACAATTAAGGTTAGCGTTAGGCTTAGGGTTAGTGTTAGGGTTATGGTAAGGGTTAGGTTTATGGTTAAGATTACTTTTTGGGGTAGTGGTAGGGTTGGGGTTCGAGTTAGGGTTAGGGTAAGTATTAGAATAAGGGTTAGGGTTTCGGTTAGGGTTAGTGTTAAACTTAGTGTTTGGGTAAGAATTATGGCTTGTGTTAGGGTAAGGGTTAGGTTTAGGTTTTGAGTTAGGTTAGAGTTAAAATTAGGGTTTTGGTTAAGATTAGAAAGAAGGTTACAGTGAGGCGTACGGTTAGGTTTAGGGTTACTTTTAGGGTAATGGGTAGTTTAGGTATAATGTTAGCATTAGGGCTAGGGTTAGTGTTAGTGTTAGGATTAAAGTAAGGCTTAGGGATAGGGTAACTCTTAGGTATAGGGTTAGGCTTAGGGTTAGGGTTAGAGAGAGGTTTAGTGTTAGTGTTAGGGTTAGTGTTAGGATTAGGGTTAGATTTTGTGTTACAGTTAGTGTTAAGTTTAAGGTTAGGTTTAGAGTTAGTGTAAGAGTTAGGGTTAGGATTAGTTTCAGGGTTAGTGTTAAGGTTAGGGTTAGGTTTAGGGTTAGGGTTAGCTATATTGTTCATCTTAGGGTTATTGTTAGAAAGAGTGTAAGGGTTAGGAATAGGTTTAGAGTTAGGGTTTATAGTTTTATAGTTTAGTGTTAGCGTTGGTGTTACAGTTAGGGTTAGGGTTCGTTTTAGGGTTAGGGTTAGGGTAATGTTTAGGGTTAGTTTTAAGTTTAGGGTTAGGGTTAGGGTTCGGTTTAGGTTTAAGTTTAGGTTTAGAGTTAAGATTAGGGTTAGGGTTAGGGTTAGGGTTAGGGTTAGTGTTAGGATTAGTGTTCATGTGAGGGATATAGTTTGTGTTAGGGTATGGGTTAGGGTTAGGGTTAGGATTAGGGTTAGAGTGAGACTTAGGGTTAGTTTTAGGTTTACTTGTAGGTTAGGGTTAGGATTAGTTTTATGGTTAGGTTAAGGTTTAGGGTTTGTGTTAGGGTAAAGTTTAGGGTGAGTGTTAGGTGTAGGGTTAGGTTTAGAGTTAGGTTCAGAGTTAGAGTTTGTGTTAGTGTTAGAAATAGTGTTAGGGTTTGAGATAGATTTAGGTTTACTTTTAGGTGTTGGGTTTTAATTAGGTTTAGCGATAGTGTTATAGTTAGGGTTAGGCTTATGGATAGGGTTAGTTATAGGTTTGGGGTTAGGTTGATGGTTAAGGTTAGTTTTTGTGTTAGGGTTAGGGTTTGGGTTCAAGTTAAGTTTAGGGTTAGTTTCAGAATTAGGGTTAGGGTTTTGGATAGGTTTGTGGTAAGCTTAGTGTTCTGGTAATATTTATGTTTTGTATTAGTGTAAGGGTTAGTTTTATGTTTTTTGTTAGGTCAGAGTTAAAATTAGGGTTCAGGTTATGATTAGAAAGAGGGTTAGAGTGAGGCATAGGGTTAGCATTAGGGTTAGTTTTAGGGTTAGATGTAGTTTAGGTATAGTGTTAGCATTAGGGTTAGGGTTAGTGTTAGTGTTAGGGTTAAAGTAAGGCTTAGGGATAAGGTTACTCTTAGGTTTAAGTTTAGGCTTTGGGTTAAGTGTTAGTAATAGGATTAGTGTTCGGTTATGGTTAGTGTTAAGATTAGGGTTAGGGTTAGAGTTAGAGTTAGTGTCAGGTTTAGGGTTAGTGTAAGGGTCAGGGTTAGGATTAGTTTCAGGGATAGTGTTATGGTTAGGGTTAGGTTTAGGGTTTACTTTAGTGTTAGGGTTAGGGTTAGGGAGAGTGTTAGGTTTAGGGATTGTCTAATGGTTAGGGCTATGTTTAGGGTTAGGGTTAGTGTTACAGTTAGTGTTAAGGTTAGGGTTCATTTTAGGGTGAGGGTTAGGGTTATGTTTAGGGCTAGTTCTAGGCTTAGGGTTAGGGTTAGTGTTTGGATTAGTGTTCGTGAGAGGGATATGGTTTGTCTTAGCGTAAGGGTTAGGGTTATGGTTAGGATTAGGGTTAGAGAAAGGCTTAGGGATAGATTTAGGGTTAGTTTAAGGTTTACTTGTAGGTTAGCATTATGGTTTAGATATGGGATAGGATTAGTGTTAGGGTTAGGGTTTGTGTTAGGGTAATTATAGAGTAAGTGTTAGGGGTAGGGTTAGGTTTAGGGTTAGATCCAGTGTTAGTGTTATGTTAGGATTAGGGTTAGGAATAGTGTTAGGGATAGGGATAGATTTAGGGTTACTTCTAGGTTTAACATTAAAATTAGGGTTACAGAAAGTGTTACAGTTAGGGTTAGTGTTAAGGTTAGGATTAGGGTTAGGGTTCAAGTTAGGGTTTGGGGTAGTTTTAGAATTAGGGTTGGGGTTTCGGTTAGGGTTAGTATTAAGATTAGTGTTTGGGTAAGAATTATGATTTGTGTTAGGGTTAGGTTTAGGTTTAGGTTTGTGTTAGGTTAGAGTTAAAATTAGGGTTTTGTTTATGATTATAAAGAAGGTTAGAGAGAGGTGTAGAGTTAGGGTTAAGGTTAGTTTTAGGGTTATAGGTAGTTTAGGTAGAGTGTTAGCATTAGGGTTAGGGTTAGTGTTAGTGTTAGAGTTAAAGTAAGGCTTAGGGATAGGAATACTGTTAGTTTTAAAGTTTGGCATAGGGTTAGGGTTAGTGATAAGTTAGTGTTGGTGTTAGGGTTAGTGTTAGGATTAGGCTTAGGGTTAGCCTAAGAGTTAATGTTAGCTTTAGAGTTAGGTTTAGGGTCAGTGTAAGGTTTAGGGTTAGTATTAGTTTCAGGGTTAGTGTTAGGCTTAGGGTTAGGTTTAGGGTTAGGGACGGTGTTAGGGTTAGGGATAGGTTTAGTTTAGGTCTATGTTTAGTGTAAGTGTTAGTATTACAGTTAGGGTTAGGGTTCGTTCTAGGGTTAGGGTTAGGTTTAAGGTTAGGGTTAGGGTTAGTGTTAAAATTAGAGTTAGTGTGAGGGATATGGTTTGTATTAGGGTAAGGGTTAGGGTTATGTTTAGGGTTAGCGTTAGATTGAGCCTTAGGGTTAGCTTTAGGGTTAGTTTAAGGGTTACTTTTAGGTTAGGTTTAGTGTTACGGTAAGGATTAAAATTAGTGTTATAGTTAGGGTTAAGGTTTGTGTTAGGGTAAAATTTAGGATGAGGGTTAGGGGTAGTGTTAGGTTTAGGGTTAGATTCAGTGTTAGTGTTAGTGTTAGGATGAGAGTTAGAGATAATGTTAGGGTTAGGGATAGGATTATAGTTACTTTTAGGTTTAAGTTTAGAATAAGGGTTAAGGTTAGTGTTATGGTTAGGGATACGGTTAGGGTTAGTTTTAGGGTTAGGGTTATGTTTATGGTTAAGGTTAGTTTTTGGGTTAGGGTTAGGGTTCTGGTTAGGTTTAAGTTTAGTTTTAGAAATGGTTTTAGGGTTTGGGTTAGGGTTAGTGTTAAGGTTAGTGTTAGGGTAAGAATTTTGGTTTGTGTTAGGTTAAGGGTTATTTTTAGGTTTTGTGTTAGGGTGAGAGTTAAAATTAGGGTTTGGGTTATGATTAGAAAAATGGTTAGAGTGAGGCGTAAGGTTAGGGTTAGGGTTCATTTTAGAATTATTGGTAGTTTAGGTATAGTGTTAGGGTTAGGGTTAGTGTTAGGTTTAAATTAAGGGTTAGGGATAGGATTAGTGTTATGTTTATGGTTCGGCTTAGGTTTAAGGTTAGTGATAGGGTTAGTGTTGGGGTTAGGGTTAGTGTTAGGATTAAGATTAGTGTTAGTTTTAGGGTTAGTGTTAGGTTTAGGGATAGCCTCAGGTTTAGTCTAAGAGTTAGTGTTAGTGTTAGTTTTAGGATTAGTGTTAGGGTTATGGTTAGGATTAGGGTTAGCTTTAGTGTTAGTGTTAGGGTTAGGGTTAGGGAGAGTGTTAGGATTAAAGCTAGATTTAGGTTTAGGGGTAAGTTTAGGGTTAGGGTTAGTATTACAGTTATGGTTAGGGTTATGATTCGTTTTAGGTTTAGGTTTAGTGTTTTGTTTAGGGTTAATTCTACAATTAGTGTTATGGTTAGTTTTCTGTTAGGGTTACGGTTAGTTTTTGAGTTACAGTAAGGGTTATAGTTAGGGTTAGTGTAAGGATTAGTGTTTGTGTGAGGGATATGGTTGGTATTAGGGTAAGGTTTAGGGCTAGGTTTTGTGATAGCACGAGGGAGAGCATTAGGGTTAGGGTTATGGTTAAGATTCAGATTAGAGTGAGGCTTAGAATTAGGTTTAGGATTTGTTTTAGGGTTACTTGTAGGTTAATGGTTTTTGTTAGGGTTAGGGTTAGGATTAGAGTTAGGGTTAGGTTTAGGTTTAGGGTTTGTGTTAGGGTAAGATTTAACTTGAGGGTTAGAAGTAAAATTAGGTTTAAGTTTAGATTCAGTGTTAGTGTTAGGGTTAGTGTTAGTAATTGTGTTAGGGTTAGGGATAGGTATAGGGTTACTTTTAGGTTTAGGGTTAGAATTATAGGTAGGGGTAGTTTTAGGGTTAAGGATAGGTTTAAGGTTAATTTTAGTTTTAGGGTTAGGCTTATGGTTAGTGTTAGTGTTAGGGTTAGGGTTAGGTTTATGGTTCAATTTAGTTTTTGGGTTATTGTTAGGCTTAGGGTTCGAGTTAGGGTTAGGGTTAGTTTTAGAATTAGGTTTAGGTTTTCGGATAGGGTTAGTTTTAAGGTTAGTGTTCGAGTAAGATTTATGGTTTGTGTTAGGGTAAGGTGAGATTTAGGTTTTGTTATAGGTTTGTGTTAAAAATAGGGTTATTATGATTAGAAAAAGGGTTAGAGTGAAGCGTAGTATTAGGTTTAGGGTTACTTTCAGAATTACTGGTAGTTAGGTATAGTGTTAGTGTTAGGGTTAGAGTTAGTGTTTGTGTTAGTGTTAACGTAAGGACTCGGGATAGGGTTACTGTTACATAGTGTTAGGCTTAAGTTTTGGGATAGTGATATGATTAGTTTTTGGTTAGGGTTAGTGTTAAGATTAGGGTTAGGGTTAGTGTCAGAGTTAGTGTTAGATTTAGGTTTAGGTTTAGGGTTAGTGTAACGATTAGGGTTAGTATTAGTTTCAGGGTTAGTGTTAGGGTTAGGGTTAGGTTTAGGTTATCCTTATTGTTATTCTTAGGGTTAGGGAGAGTGTTCGGGTTAGGGATAGGTTTAAGGTTAGGACTAAAGTTAGGATTAGGGTTAGTGTTAAATTTAGGATTAGTGTTAGGGTTCGTTTTAGGGTTAGGTTAAGGGATGTTTAGGGTTCTAGGGTTAGGGTTATAGTTAAGGTTGGGTTAAATTTAGGTTAAGTTTTATAGTTAGATTTAGTGTTAGGGTTAGGGTTAGTGTTAGGTTTAGTGTTCATGTGAGGGATATGGTTTGTGTTAGAGTAAGGATTAGGGTTATGGTTAGAATTAGGGTTAGAGTGAGTCAGTGTTAGGTTTAAGTTTAGTTTTAAAGTTACTTGTAGGTTAGGGTAAGTATTAGGGTAAGGGTCAGAATAAGTGTTAGTGTTAGGGTTAGGGTTTGTATTAGTGTAAGGTTTAGGGTGAGGGTTTGGGATAGGGTTAGGTTTAGGGTTAGATTCAGTGTTAGTGTTAATGTTAGGGTTAGTGTTAGGGATAGTGTTAGGGTTACGGATAGGATTAGGGTTACTTTTAAGTTTATGTTAGAATTAGGGTTAAGGTTAATGTTGTGGTTAGGGATAGGGTTAGATTTAGTTTTAGGGTTAGGTTTCTGTTTATGATTAAGGTTAGTTTTTGGTTTTGGGCTAGGGTTAGTGTTCTGGTTAGGGTTAGTTTTAATTTTAAAAATGGATTTAGGGTTTGGGTTAGGGTTAGTGTTAAGATTTGTTTTAGGGTAAGAATTATGGTTTGTGTTAGGGTAAGGGTTAGGTTTACGTTTTGTGTTAGGGATAGATTTAAAATTAGGGTTTTGGTGATGATTAGAAAGAGCGTTACAGTGAGGCATAGGGTTAGGGTTAGGGGTAGTTTTAGGGTTACGGGTAGTTTAGGTATAGTGTTAGCATAAGGGTTAGGGTTAGTGTTAATGTTAGTGTTAAAATAAGGGTCAGAGATAGAGTTAGTGTTAGGTTTAGAGTTAGGTTTTGGTTTAGGGTTAGTAAAAGGGTTATTTTTGGGGTTATGGTTAGTATTAGGACTAAGGTTAGGTTTAGTGTTAGGGTTTGTGTTAGGTTTAGGGTTAGGTTTAGGGTTAGGTAAGGCTTAGGGTTACTGTTTAGTAACAGTAATGTTAGGGTTTTGGTTACTTTTAGTGTTAGGGTTATTTTTATTGTTAGTGTTAGAGTTAGGAATAGGATTTGGGTTAGTTTTAGTGTTAGGTTAGGATTTGTGTTAGGGTTATGGTAAGGATTGTGTTATGGTTATGGTTACAGTTAGGATTAGCGTTAGTTTTAGGGTTTGGCTTCGGTTAGGGTTAGGTTACTGTTAGGGTTTGGGTAAGTGGTAGGTTTTGGGTTAATATTAAAGTTAGCTTTAGGTTTAGGGTTAGGATACGGTTAGTGTTAGGTTTAGGTTTCGTGTTAGAGTTAATGTTAGGGTAAGTGTTAGCTTTACGTTTACAGTTAAGGTTATGGTTAGGGTTAGTGTTACGGTTAGGGTTAGGGTTATGCTTAGGTTTAGAGTTAGTGTTAGGATTAGGGTCAAATTTAATGATAGATTTAAGTTTAGGTTTAGGTTTAGAGATATTGTTACGGTTAGGTTTATGTTTAGAATTAGGGTTAAAGTTAAAGGTAGGATTAGTGTTAGTGTTAGGGTTAGTTTTAGGGTTAGGGTTAGGGTTTCTTTTAGGGTAAAAGTTAGGGTTATTGTAGAATTGTTGTTAGGATTAGAATTAGGGTTAGTGTTAGTGTTAAGGTTAGGGTTACTGATAGGGTAAAATTTAGGGTTAGGTTTAGGGTTCCAGTTAGACTTAGTGTTGCTGTTAGGGTTAGGGTTAGGGTTAGTGTTAGGATTAGGGTTTAGGTTAGTGTAAGATTTAGCATTACTGTTTATGTAGGAGTTACAGTTAGAGTGATGATAAAGATTTGTTAGTATTAGGGTTATGATTATGGTTAGGGTTCGTGTTACAGTTAGATTTAGGATTAAGGTTAGGTTTAGTGTTAAGGTTTAGGGTTAGGATATGGTTAGGGTTAGGGTTAGGGTTAAGGTTAGAGATAGATTTACATTTAGGTTTCAGGTTAGGGTTAGGATTAGTATTAGGATTAATGTTAGGGTTTGGGTTAAATTAGGTTTAGGGTTAGGGTTATGGTTTGTATTAGTTTTAGGTTTAGGTTCAGGGTTAGGGTTAGGGTTAGTGTTCGGGATTGGTTTACGGTTACGGTTAGAGGTAACATTAGGATTAGGCTTTGGTGCCGTGTTAGTGTTAGGAGTAGGGTTATGGTTAGAGTTTGTGTTACAGTTAGATTTAGGATTAAGTTTAGGTTTAGTGTTTGGGTTTAGGTTAGAATTAGGTTTAGGGTTAGGTTTAGGTTTAGTGTTAGGTTTTGAATTAGGGTTATGGTGAGGCGTAGGGTTAGTGTCAGGGTTTGGTTTTATTTAGGTTTAGGTTTAGGGTTGGGGTTAGGGTTAGGGTGAGTGTTACGGTGATGTTAAGATTAGTATTTGGTTTAGGTTTTGTGTTAGGCTTAGGGTTAGGGTTAGTGTTACGGTAAGGTTTA
Organism: Callospermophilus lateralis; assembly: GCF_048772815.1. NCBI lineage: Eukaryota > Metazoa > Chordata > Mammalia > Rodentia > Sciuridae > Callospermophilus > Callospermophilus lateralis. The sequence goes on along the minus strand of NC_135310.1, from coordinate 134,120,950 downwards.
GTGTTAGATTTAGAGATAGTGTAAGGGTTCATGTTTGGGTTAGGGTTAAGGTTATTTTTAGGATTAGGGTGAGGATTGGAGTTAGGTTTAGAGTTAGTGTTAGGTTAGTTTCAGGGTTCTGTTTAGGGTTAGGGTTAGTGTTAGGTTTAAGGTTAGAGATAGAGTTATGGTTAGGGTTAGTGTTAGTAACAGGGTTACATTTAGGGTAAGGGTTAGGTTTAGGGTTAGGCTTAGGGTTAGGGTTAGAGTTAGGGTTAGGTTAAGGGTTAGTGTTAGGGTTATAGTTAGGGTTAGGGTTAATATTAGGGTTTGGGTTAAGTTTAGGGTTAGCATTAGGGTTAAAATAGTTTTAGGGTCAGCATTACGGTTAATTTTATGTTTAAGTTTTGTGTGAAAATTAGGGTTAACTTTAGGGTATGGTTAGTGTTAGAGTTTAAGTTAGTGGTAGGGAGTAAATTTCGGGTTAGGCTTAATGTTACGCTAGGGTTAGGGTTAGGGTTAGGGTATGTTTAGGGTTAGGGTAAGGATTAGGGTGAAAGTTAGGTTTACGTTTAGATTAATGATCAGGGTTAGTGTTAGTGTTAGGGTTAGGGTTATGATGAGGGTTGGAGTTTGTGTTTGGGTTAGAATAAGGTTTAGGATTATTTTTAGTGTTAGGGGTAGGGTTAGAGTTATATTTAGGTAAGGTTTAGGTTTAGGGTTGGGGTTACAGTTAGGATTGGGTTTAGGTTTAGGGTTAAGGTTATGGTTAGTCTTAGATTTATGTTTATTATTAGGGTTAGTGTTAGGTTTAGGGTTAGGGTTAGAGTGAGGGTAAGCTAGATTTAGGGTTGGTTTAGGTTTACGGTTAGAATTAGTGTTAGTGTTATGGTTAGTGTTAAGGTTAGTGTTAGGTATAAGGTTAGGTTTGGGTTAGGGTTTGTGATAGGTTAGCGTAGAAATAAGGGTTAGTCTTAAGATTTGGGTTAGGTCAGGGTTAGGGTAAGAGTTAGGTTTAGTGTTAGGGTTACAGTTAGGTTTAGGGTAGGTTTAGTGTTAGATTTTTGGTAAGGTTTCGGGTTAGTTTTAGGGTTATAGTTAGGATTATTCTTAGGGTTAGGGTTAGGGTTAGGGTTTGGTTAGTCTTATGTTTAGGATTAGGGGTAGGCTTAGAGATACTCTTAGGGATAGAGTTAGGCTTGTGTTTAAAATTAGTGTTTTGGTTAGTGTTAGTGTTAGGTTTATGGTTAATTTTAAGGTTAGTGTTAGGATAGTGTTACCTTTAGGTTGAGGTTTAGGGTTAGTGTTAGTGTTAGAGTTATGATTAGTGTTAGAATTAGGATTAGGGTTAGTGTAGATTTAGGGGTAGGGTTATGGTTAGTGTTAGGGTTAAAGTAAGGGTTAGGGTTAGAGTTAGGGTTTTTGAAAGAGCTAGGGTTAGGTTTAGTGTTAGGTTTACTGTAAGTTTTAGGGTTATATTTGGGGTCTGGGTTAGTTTAGGTTTGTGGTTAGAGTAAAGGTTTGTGTGAGGCTTCAGGCTATGTTTTGTGTTAGTGTTAGTGTTAGGGTAAAGTTAGGATTAGTGTTAGGTTTAGGGTTATGGTTAGTGTTAGTGTTAGGTGTAGGGTTAGTTTTAGGGTTAGGTTTAGGGTTAGGGTTAGAATTAGTGTTAGGGTTATTTTTAGGCTTAGGGTTATTGTTACTGTGAGGTTTAGGTTTAGGTTTTGTGTTTGGGTTAGTGTTAGCGTTAGTGTTAGGTTTAGTTTCAGGATTATGTTCATATTTAGTGTTAGGGTTAGTGTTAGTATTTGGTTTTGGGTTAGGATTAGGGTTATTGTAAGGGTTAGGATTATTATTAGGGTTATTGTTTGCGTTATGTTAGTGGCTAATTTTACACTTAGGGGTAGGTTTAAGTTTGGTGTTAGGGTTTGTGTTAGGGTTCAGGTAATGGTTTCTTTAGGGTTAGGGTTTGTATTAGTGTTAGGGTTAAGATTAGTTTTAAAATAATGGTTAGGGTTAGGTTTAAGGTTATAGTCAGGTTTAGTGTGAGGTTTAGGGTTGGTTTAGGGTTAGTTAGTGTTAGGTTTAGGGTTAGTGTTAGGGTTAGTGTTAGGGTAAGTGTTAGGGTTCGGGTTAAAGTTAGCATCACTTTTAGGTTTAGGTTTAGGGTTAGGGTTAGGTTTGGGGTTAGTTTATGGTTAGGGTTAGTGTAAGGGTTAGTTTTAGTATTAGGGTTAGGATTAGATTTAATTGTTTTGTTAGGGTTAGGGTTAGAGTTAGAGTAAGTGTTAGGGTTAGGATTCATGCTATAGTTAGTGTTAGTGTTAGAGTAAGGGTTAAGATTAGCGTTAGGTTAGGCTTAGTGTTAGGGTTAGGAATAGTATTAGGGCTACGGGCAGGTTTAGGGTTAGTGTTAATGTGAGGTTTAGGGTTCCAGTTATTTTTAGTGTTAGGGTTATGGTTAGAGTTAAGGTTAGTGCTAATGATAGCCTTAGGTTTAGTGTTAGGGATAGGGTTAGGATTAAGATTAGGGTTAGAGTTAGTGTTAGGGTTTGCTTTAGTGTTATAGTAAGTGGTAGGTTTAGTTTTAGGTTTAGGTTTAGTGTCAGGATTAGGGTTATGGTTAGGGTTAGTTTTAGCATTAGGTGTAGGCTTAAGGTTAGTGTTAGGGTTCGTATTATGGTTTGTGTTATGGTTATGGTCAAGGTTAGCGATTGGGTTAGGGTTAGGGTTAGAGTTAGGTTTTAGTTAGGGTTTTGGTTAAGATTATGTTTAATTAGGGTTAGGATTAGTGTTAGAATTAGAGTTAGGTTTAGTGTTAAGTTGAGGGTTAATGTTAGGGTTAGGTTTTGTGATAAAGTTAGGGTTGGGGTTAGGATTAGTGTTAGTGTAAGGGTTAATGTCACTGTTTGTGTTAGGGATAGGATTAGGTTTAGAGATAGGGCTATGGTTAGGATAAAGTTAAAGTTAGTGTTAGGATTATTTTGTGGGTTACAGTTTATATTAGGATTAAAATTATGCATAGGATTAGGGCTATGGTTAGGGATTGGATTAGGAATATGGTTACAATTAGAGTTAGGGTTAGTGTTAGGTTTAGTATTAGGTTTAGTGTTAGGGTTCCGTTTATGGTTAGGTTTAGGTTTAGTGTTAGGTCTAGTTTTAGGGTTAGAGCTAGTGTTTGGGTGAGGTTTAGTGTTAGGTTTAGAGTTTGGGATAGTGTTGGGTTTAGGCTGAGGTTGGGGTTAGGGTTTAGTTTAGTGTTAGGGATAGGGCTTGTTTCGGGTTAGGGTTAGGGTTAGTTTACGTGTTAGGGTTAGGTTTAGTATTATGGTTAGGATAAGAGTTACAGTTAAGTTTAGGTTTAGGCTTAGGGTTTGTTTTAGGGTTACAGGTAGTGTTAGGGGTAGTTTTAGGTTAAGGGTTTTGGTAGGGGTAAGGTTAGTGTTACAGTAAGGGTTAGGTTTAGAATTAGGGTTAGTGTTAGGCTTTGGGTTAGTGAGAGGGTTAGGATTGGGGTTAGGGTTTGAATTAGGGTTATGGTTAAAGTTACTGTTACCATTAGGTTTAGGGTTAGGGTTAGGTGTTAGGGTTGAAGTTAGTGTAAGTGTTAGCATTAGGGTTGGGTTTGCAGTTAGTGCTAGGGTTAGGGTTAATGTTAGAGTTATGTTTAGATTTAGGGTAAGTGTTAGGGTTAGATTTAGGATTTGTTTTAGCATTACGGTTACTGTAATCTTTAGGGTTATGGTTAGGATTAGGGTTAGGGCTAGGCTTAGTGTTAGTGTTAGTGTTTGTGTTAGAGTTAGTGTTAGGGATACTGTTAGGGTTAGGATTAGGTTTAGGGTTAGTGTTAGGGTTAGGGTTAGTGTTTGGTTTAGCTTTAATTTAGTATTAGGGTGAGGTTTCATGTCATGATTATGGTAGGTTTTGGCATATGGTTAGCTTTAATGTTAGACTTAGGGTGAGGTTTCATATTAGGGTTAGGGTTAGGCTTAGGTAAGGGTTAGGGTTAGGGTTACATTAGGGTCAAGGTTATGGTTTAGGATAGGGTTTGTGGTAGGGTTATGGTTAGATTTAGTGTTAGTGTTAGGGTTAGGGTTAGTATTAGGTTTAGGGTTAGGTTTAAGAATATTGTTAGGGTTGGGGTTAGGGTTAGGGTTAGGGTTAGGGTTTGGGTTAGGATTAGGGATCATGTTATGTTTAGTGTTAGTGTTAGGGTAAGGGTTGGAGTTAGTGTTAGGGTAAGGATTAGGGTTAGGAATAGTTTTAGGGTTAGGGGCAACTTTAGGGTTAGTGTCAGGGTTAAGGTTAGGGTTAGTATTAGTGTTAGGGTTAGGGTTCATTTTATGGTTAGTGTTAGGGTTAGGGTTAGAGTTAGGGTTAGTGTTAGTGGTAGGATTGGTGTTATGGTTAATGTTATGGTTAGGGTTAGTGTTAGGTTTAGGGTTAGGGTTAGGTTGGGGATTAGGGTTAGTTTTAGTATTAGGGTGTTAGTTTAGGGTTAGGATTAGGGTTAGTATCACTGTTAGTGTTAGGGTTAGGGTTAGTTTTAGAATTAGATGTAGGCTTATGTTAGTGTTAGGGTTAGTGTTAGGATTGGAGTTATGGTGTGTGTTAGGTTATCATCAGGTTTTGGTATTGTGTTAGGGTTAGGGTTAGAGTTAGGGTTATGGTTACAGTTAGGATTAGTGTTATAGTTAGTGTTAGGAATAGCATTAGTGTTAGTGTTAGGTTTAGGTTTCTGGTTACGGTTTGCCTTATTGATAGGTTTAGGATTGGGGTTAGATTCAGTGTTAGTGTTAGGGTAAGGGTTAGTGTCATTATTCGTGTTAGCAATAGGTTTAGGGTTAGGGTTAGGGCTACGGTTAGGATCAGGGTTAGGTTAGGTTCAGGGTTATGTGGTGGGTTACGCTTTATGTTAGGGTTAGGATTAGGCTTAGATTTAGGGCTATGGTTAGGGTTAGAGTAAGTGTTAGGTTTAGTGTTGGTTTTAGTGTTTGGGTACTGTTTATGGTTAATTTTAGGTTTAGTGTTAGGGCTGTGGTTAGATTTAGGGTTATTAGGGTAAGGGTTAGGGTTAGGTTTAGGGGTTGTGTTAGTGTTAGGTTTAGGGTTACAGTTGGGGTTAAGGTTAGGTTTAGTGTTAGGAGTAGGAATAGGTTTCAGGTTAGGGTTAGGTATAGTTTTAGTATTAAGGTTAGGTTTAGGTTTTGGTTTAGTGTAAGGTTTAGTATTAGGGTAGGGTTTTGGTTTGTGTTAACGTTAATGGTATGGATAGGTTTTTTGTTAAGTTTAGGTTTAGGGTTAGAGTAACTGTTAAGATTAGTCTTAGTGTTAGGTTAGGTCTAGTTCTAGGGTCATGGATAGGGTTAGGGTTCGTTTTAGGGTTGGGGTTTTAGTTAGGGTTAGGAGTAATATTAGGGTTTGGCTTAGGTTTAGGTTTAGTGTTAGGGTTAGGGTTAATGATAAGGTTAGGGTTGGGGTTAGGGATAGGGTTAGAGTTAAGGTTAGTGTTAGGTTCAGTGTAAGGGTTAGTGTTAGGTTTGGAGTTAGGGTTATGGTTAGAGTGAGGGTTACAGTTATTGTTAGGTTTAGGGTTAGGTTTAGCCTTAGGGTAACTGTTATGGTTAGGGTTAGGTTTAGTGTTAGGTTTAGGGTTAATGATAGGGTTAGGGTTTAGGTTAGGTATAGGTTTGGTGTTAGGATTTGTTTTAGGGCTAGGGTTTGTGTTAAGGTTAGGGTTAGGGTTAGTGTTAGGGTTAGGGTAAGAGTTAGGTTTCATGATATGCGAAGGTTAGTGTTAGGGTTAGGGTTATGGTTTGAGTTACTTTAGAAAAAAGTGTTAGTGATAGGATTAGGGTTAGTGAGAGGGTTAGGTTTAGGATTAGGTTTAGTGTTAGGTTTGAGTCAGGGTTAGGGTTAGAGTTAGGTTTAGGTTAAGGATAGAATTACGGTCAGGGATAGGTTTTGTGTTATGGTTATGGTTATGGTTAGGGTTAGTGGTCAGGTTAGAGGTAAAGTTAGTTATAGGTTTAGGGTTTAGGATTAGGTTAAGCTTTAGGGTTAGGTTTAGAGTTGTAGTTAGAATTAGTGCTAGTGTAAAATTATTGTTAGGGCTAGGATTAGGTTTAGGGTTAGTGTTTTGTTTAGGTTAGGGTGTGTGTTAGGATTACATTTAGGGTTATGTTTAGGGTTACAGTTATGGTTAGGATTCAGTTTAAGTTAGGATTAGGTTTAGGGTAGTTTATGGTTAGGTTGAGAATTAGGTTTAGTTTTACTGTTAGACTTAGGGTTAGGTTAGAATTTGGTTTAGGGTTAGGTTTAGTGTTCATTTTAGGTTTAGGGTTAGGGTTAGTTTTAGGTTTAGGTTTAATTTAGAATTTGGGTTAAGGTTAGGGTTAGGGTTAGGTGAAAAATTAGTGTTAGTGTTTGGGTTACCGTTATATTTAGGGTTTGGTGTTAGTTTTAGGGTTATGGTTAGTATTAGGTTTAGGGTTAGGGATAGGATGAGGGTTAAGTTTAGGTTTAGAGTTATGGTTAGGATTAGTTTTAAGATTAGGTTTAGGAATAGGGTTAGGGTTAGGATTAGTGATAGTTTTTCTTTTAGGATTAGAGTTAGCATTAGTTTTAGGGTAAGTTTTAAATTTGTGGTGTGGGTTTGGGTGAGGGTTAGGCATAATGGTATGGTTGCATTTAGGGTTTGTGTTAGGGTTAGGTTTAGGGTAAGAGTTAGGGATAGGATTAGGTTTAGGGTTAGGTAAGCATTAGATTTAGGTTTAGTTTTGAATTAGGGTTATGGTTTGGGTTAGGCATTGTGTTAGGTTTATTGATAGGGTTAGGGTTAGTGTTACGGTTAGGGTTAGGGTTAGGGTTGGGATTAGGTTTTGTGCTATGGTGACATAAGGTTAGGTTTAGGGTTATAATTAAGTTTATTGTTAGGGTTCACGTTAGTTTTATGAATTGATTTAGATTAGGTTAGGGTTAAGGTTAAGTGTGGGATAGGTTAGTGTTAGGATTAGGTTTAGAGTTCGTGTTAGGTTTAGAGTTAGGGTTAGTGTTAGGTTTTGGTTTAGGGTTAGTGTTAGGGTAAGGTTTAGGATTAGGGTAAGATTTAGGGTTAGATTTAGGTTTATGGCTAGAGTTAGTGTTAGGGTTAGTGTTAACTTTAGTGTTAGTGTTAGGGTTAGTGTTAAGGTAAGGTTTGTGATACGTTTAGGGTTAGTGTTAGGGTTTGGGTTAGGGTTAGGGTTACTGTTATGTTAGGGATACAGACACGGTTAAGTAAGGGTGAGGGTTTGGGTTAGAATAGCATCAGGGTTATAGTTTGTGTTAGGGTTTATGTTAGCATTAGAATTAGACTTAGTGTTAGTGTTAATGTTAGGGTTAGGGTTAATTTTACAGTTAAATTTAGTGTTTGCTGAGAGCCATTGCCAAGTAGGAATGACACATGGCAATTTCTTTGTCAGCCTACTCCATGTTGCTTAGAGGAAGGACTCTCCATTGTGAAAATGGGACCTTTGGACACAGGTCATTTGCAGTGACATTGCATGTATGCTTGAGTAAGGTGACCCTGCTCAAGGACCAGGGCGGATCCAGGTTTCGGGAGGATCCTGTTGGATTAGGGTGGTGGTTACAGGTTTATGGTGATTCCTGCTGGGAATAGGGAGTATCCCGCTCCTTGGGTTTAGAGCGGTTCCAGGCTTAAGGTGGACCCTGCTGGGAATAGGGCATATCCTGCTGCCTCAAGCCCCTGCCCGCTCCTTGAGTTCCCCTTGAGTTCTCATGGGATTCAGAGAGAGTATTTTTGGTATTCAGAGCCTGGTGGAGAGTGTGGATTTTGCCCAGAACGTGGATTTCTCCAGAATGTAATTATAGAGTGCCTGTGTAAGTTCAGCAATAAAGAATTGCTGTTTGAATCTACAAGGCTATGAGTGGCTCGTGATTTTTTGCCCAGCCAGACTGCGGCAAGGTTTAGGTTTAGGGTTAGTGTTAGGGTTAGGACTAGGGTTTGGGTTATGGTTGGGCTTAGTGAAATGGTTAGTGTTACGGTTAGTGTTAGCTTAGGGTTAGGGTTAGTGTCAGGGTAATTGTTAGGTTTAGGATTAGGGTGAGGATTAGGTAACAGATACATTTAGGGTTAGATTCAGGGTTAGGGTTAGGTTTAAGGTTAGGATTAGGGTTAGGGTTACTGTATGGTTAGTGTTAGGGTTAGGGTTAGGGTTAGGGTTATGTTTAGTCTTAGGTTTAGTATCAGTTTTAGGGTTTTTGTTAGGTTTAGGTTTAGGGTTAAGGTTTGTGTTAAGGTTAAAATTAAGATTATGGTTAGGGTTAGTGTTAGGGTTAGTGTTAGGGTTATGGTTTGTGTAAGGGTTAGGGTTAGGGTTAGGGTTACTGTTAGGATTAGTGTTTTTGTTTGGATTAGTTTTAGGGTAAGGGTTAGTGTTATTTTTAGTGTTAGGGTTAAGTTTAGGGTTTTGGTTGGGGTTAGGGTTAGTGGTAGAAATAGGGTTAGGGATCATGTTAGAGTTAAGTTAGGTTTAGGGATAGTGTGAGTGTTAGTGATAGGGTTAGTGTTAGTGTTAGTGGAAGGTGTTAAGTTTATTGAGAGGTTTACGATTAGGTTTGGTGTTGAAGTTAGGATAAGGTTTAGGGTTAGTGTAACAGTTAGGGTTATGGTTAAGTTTAGATTTAGATTTATGGTTAAGTGTAGGATTACATATAGTGTTATTAAGAGTAAGGGTTAGAGTTAGGTTTCTGGTTAGGGTTAGAGTTAGTTTTAGAATTAGGTTTAGGGTTAAGGTTAGGGTAGTGTTAGGTTTAGGGTTAGGATTTGTTTTAGGGTTACAGTTAGGTTTAAGGTTTGTCTTAGCATTAGGTTAATGGTGAGGGTTACAGTTAGGGTTAGTGTTAGGGTTAGAGTTAGGATTAGTTTTAGGATTAAAATTAGGTTTTGTGTTACGTTTACGGATAGGGTTTTGGTTAGGGTTATGATTAAGGTCAGTGCTAGGGTTCAGGTTAGCGTTCAGGTTAGGTTTAGGTTAGGGTTAGGTTTAGGTTACGGGTTAGGCTTAGGTTTAGTGTTAGGGTTAGTTTTAGGTTTAGATATAGGTTACTGTTAAGTTGAGGGTGAGGGGTGGGTTAGTGTTAGGGTTGAATTTAGTGTTAGGGTGAGGTTTAGGGTTAGTGTTAGGTTAGAGTTTAGGGTTAGGTTTAAAATTAGGTTAAGTATTAGTGTTAGGGTTAGGGTTATAGTTGGAGTTAGTGTTAGGCTTTGATTAGGTTTAGGGTTAGTGTTAAGGTTAGTGAAAAGTTTAGTGTTAGGCTTAATGTGAGGGATAGTATGAGGTTTTGTCTTAGGGTTAGGGTTAGTGTTTAGGATAGGGTTAGAGTAGGGGTTAAGTAAGGGTGAGGGTTAGGTTTAGTAAGGGTCAGGGTTATGGTTTGGGTTAGAGTTTTGCTTAGGTTTAGTGTTAGGGTTAGGGTTAGGGTTAGTGTTACAATTAGGTTAATGTTTAGGATTAGTATTAGGGTTAAGTTTACAGTTAGGTTTAGGGTTAGGGTTAATGTTATGGTTAGGGTTCTTATTAGGGTTAGGTTTAGGGTTAGTACTAGGTTTAAGTTTAGAGTTAGAGTTAGGGTTAGGGTTACTGTTAGGTTTAGGGTTAAGATTAGGATTATGATTAGTGTTTGGGTTAGGGTTAGTGTTAAGTTTAGGGTTAGTGTTAGGGTGAAGTTTTGGCCTAAGGTGAGGTTTGTGGTTAGTATTACCGTTTGGTTAGTGTTAGCATTAGGGTCATGGTTAGGGTTAATGTTAGTGTTAAGGTTAGGGTGGGGTGTAGGGTTAGTATTGGGTTAGTGTTAGGGTTTGGTTGAGGCTTAGGCTTAGTGGATAGTTACGTTTAGTGTTCGTGTTAAGGTTAGGGTTAATGTTAAGGTTAGTGTTCTGGTTAGAATTGGGGTTAGTGTTAGGTAAGGGTTATCATTATAGTTAAGTTAGGGTTAGGGTATGGATGGAGTTACGGTTTATGTTAGGTTTACTTTTCGGGTTAGGGTTAGATTTAAGGTTAGTGTTAGGGTTAGGGTTAGAGTTACAATTATTTTTAGGTTTAGGGTATAGGTTTAGGGTTAACGTTACAGTTAGTGTTAGGGTTAGGGATAGGTTCAGGGTGGGTATTAGTGTTAGTGATAGGATTAGATTATGGTTATGGTTAAAATTCGTGTTACGGTTTGGGGTAGGGTTTTGTAAGTGTTATGTTTAGGGTTAAGATTATGGTTAGAGTTAGTTCTAGGGTTAAGTTTAGGGTTAGGTTTAGTTTTAAGATTAGGGTTAGTGTTAGAGTTGGTGTTAGGGTTTGGTTTGGGTTGAGGTTAGTATTAGCATTCTGGTTAGTGTTAGGTTGAAGATTAAGGTAATATTTAGGGTTAGTGTTAGGTTAATATTTAGGGTTAGGGTTAGTTTTAGGGTTCATGTTATGTTTAGGGTTAGGGTTAGTGTTAGGGCTAAGATTAGTTTTAGGGTTGTGTTATTGTTAGGAGCAGGGTTAATGTTCGGGTTACATTTTGGGTGAGTGTTAGGTTTAGGGTTAGGTTTCGGGTTTATTTTAGGTTTAAAATTACTGTTAGGGTTAGAGGTAGTGTTAGGGTTACGATTGGGTTAGTGTTTTTGTAAGGGATGGGGTTAGGGTTAGGTTTAGGTTAGGTTTAGTCTTACGGCTGGTGTTAGGGTTAGCATTAGGGTAATGGTTATAGTTTGGTTTAGGGTTAGAGTTACATTTAGGGTTAGGGTTAGGGTTCGTGTTAGGGTTTGTGTTAGGATTAGGTTTATGGTTTGGTATAGTGTTAGGGTTAGTGTTGGGGTTAGGTTTTGTGTTGGGATATGAACAGGGTTAGAGTTAGGGTTAGGATTAGTGTTAGTGTTAGGGATATGTTTAGGTTTATGTTTACCATTACAGTTAGGGTTAGGGTTAGTGTAGGTTTAGTGTTAGGGTTGGATTCGTGATAGTATTAGGGATAGAATTTGTTTTAGGTTTTGTGTTAGTGTTATTGTTAGGTTTAGTATTAGGGTTAGGGTTTGGATTAGGTTTTGTATACGTTTTAGGCTTAGGTTAGGGTTAGTGATAGTAATACGTTTAGGTTTAGGGTTAGTATATGGTTTAGGGTTAGGGTTCGTGTTAGGGTTAATGTTAGGGTAAGTGTTAAAGTTAGATTTACTCTTGAAGTTAGTGTTAATATAAGGGTTATGGTTAGGGTTAGGTATAGTGTTAGGGTTAGGGTAGGTTTGGTGTTTGGCTTCTGTTTAGGGTTGTTGGTAGGGTTAGATTTAGGGTCCGTGTTAAGGTTATGTTTATGTTCAGGTTAGGGTTAGTGTTAGTGTTAGTGTTAGGGATACTATTAAGGTTAGGAAGAGTTTTAAGGTTAGGGTTAGTGTTAAGTTAGGGTTAGGTTTAGGTTTAGTCTTATGGTTAGGGTTAGGGTTAGGTTTAAGGTTGGTTAAAGGGTTAGTGTTAGGGTTAGTTTTAGTGTTAGGGAAGAGTTAGTGTTAGGGTTAGTGTTCTGGTTAGGCTTAGGTTTAGTTTTAGAGTTAGTGTTAGTGTTAGGGTTAGGGTTACTGTTAGGGTCAGGGTTAGGGTTTCTATTAGAGTCAGGGTAAGGTTTAGTGTTTCAGATAGGATTATGGTTAGTTTAGTGTTAGGATTAGGGTGTGGGTTAGTTTTACAAATAGGGTTAGGGTTAGTGTGTCATTTAGGCTTATGGTTAGGTTTAATGTTAGTGTTAGGGTTAGGGTTTGTATTAAGTTTAGGTTTAGGGTTAGTGTTAGTGAAAGGGTTAGTGTTAAGGTTAGGATTAGGGTTAGTGTTAGGGTTATGGTTAGTTTTATGGTTAGGTTTAGTCTTAGAATTAGGGTTAGTGTAGGATTAGGGTTAGTATTAGGTTAGTGAGAGAATTAACATTCGGGTTCGGCTTAGGTTTTTTGGTAGGGTTACATTTAGGGTTAGTGAGATGGATAGGGTTTGTGTCAGGATTAGTGTAAGGGTTCGTGTCAGGATTAGGTTAAGTGTTAGGTTTAGATTTAGTGTTAGGGTTAGTGTTAGTGTAAGGGTTATGGTTAGGTTTAGGTATAGTTTTGGTTTAGGGATGGGTTTAGGGTTAGTGTTAGAGTTAGGGTTACGTTTAGTGTTGTGGTTAGAGTTAGTGCTAGGGCTAATGTTAGGGTTAACATTAAGGTTAGGCAAGGGTTAGAATTAGGGTTGGGTTAAGTTTATGGTTATGGATTGGGTGTGGGTTTGTGTTAGAATTAGGGTTATGGTTAGGGTCAAAGTTAGGTTTAAGATTAGGGATAGAGTTAGGGTTACTTTTAGAGTTAAAGCTAGGGTAAGGTTTAGAATTATTATTAGAGTTAGGGTTAGGGTTAGGGTAAGTTTTAGGGTTACTGTTTAAATGTTAGGGTTAGGATTAGGATTAGGATCAGGGTTAGTACTCAGGTTAGTGTTAGTGTTAGGGTAATGTAGACGGATAGGTTTAGGTTTAGGTTTAAGGTTAGGTTTAGTGTTAGTGTTTGGGTTAGGTTTAGGGTGAGTGATAGTGTTAGGGTTAAAGTTAGTTTTAGGCTTAGTGTTAGGGTTTGTGATATGGTTAGGTTTAGTATTACGGTTAGGGTTACAGTTCAGATTAGGGTTAGGTTTAGTGTTAGGGTAAGTGTTATGGTTAGGGTTAGGGTTAGTGTTGGGGTTATAGTTAGGTTTAGAGTTATGATTAGGGATAGGTTTAGGGTTAGTGAGAATTAGGGGTAGTGTTAAGGTTAATGGTAGGTTTACATTTAGGGTTCGTGTTAGGGTTAGAGTTAGGGTGAGTGTTACGTTTAGGGTTAGGATTAGATTTATGATTAGGGTAAATTTTAGTGTTTGAGTTAATGTTAGGGTTAGATTTATGGGTAGTGTTAGGGTTACAGATAGATTTAGGGTTAGTGTTAGGCTGAGGTTAATGGTTAATGTTATGGTTAGGGTAAGTGTTAGTTTTAGGCTTAGTGTTAAGTTTAGGTTTAGGGTTAGGGTTATTGTTAGGATAAAGGTTAGTTTTAGGTTTAGTGTCAAGTTTACATTTAATTTTAGGATTAGGGTTAGTGTTACTATTAGGTTAGGGTTAGGGTTAGTATTAGGGTTAGGGTTAGTGATAGGTTTAGGGTTCTGTTTCAGGTTAGTGTTAGTGATAGGGTTAGGGTTTGGGTTAGGGTCAGTGTTTGGGTTAGGGATAGGAACTAAGTAAAGGTTAATGTTAGTGTTAGGGAAAGGGTTAAGTTTAGTGTTAGGTTTAATGTTAAGGTTAGGGTTAGGGTTAGGTTTATGGTAAAGGTAACGTTTAGGGTAAGTGTTAGGGTTGGGATTACCGTTACGAATAGAGGTAGTGTTAGGGATAAAGTTATTTTTATGTTTAGTGTTAGGGTTTGTGTTAGGGTGAGGGTTAGGTTTAAGGTTATGGTTCGATTTCGGTTAGGTTTCAAGTTAGGGTTAAGTTTAAGGTTAGGGTTAGAGTTTGTTTTAAGGTTATGGTAAGGTTAGGGTTAGGGTTCATGTTAGGGATATGTTTAGGCTAGTGTTATATTTAGTTTAGGGTTAGGATTAGGTTTAGGTTAATGCTTTTGTTAGGGTTAGTGTTAGGTTTATATTTAGTATTAGGATTAGGGTTAGAGATAGGGTGAGGCTTAGGGCTATTATTAGCGTTCGGGTTAATGTTAGGTTTAGGGTTAGGGTTAAAGTTAGGGTTAGGGTTAGGGTTATGGTTAGTGTTTGGGTTAAGGTTAGGTTTAGGTTTGTGTAAGGGTTAAGGTTAGGGTTAGGTATACGGTTAGGGTTAGGGTTAGGGTTGAAATTAGGGTTAGTATTAGGGTAATGGTTAGAACTAAATTTAAAGTTAGTGTTAGAGTTAGGGTTAGAATTTGTGTTAGGGTTAGGGTGAGTGGTAGGATAAGTTTTAGGGTTCATGTTTGGGTTAGCTTTAGGGTTAGGATTAGGTTAGGGTCAGTGTTATGGTTATGGTTAGGGTTAGGGATAGTGTTAAGTTTAGGGATAGGTTTAGGTTATGGTTAGTGATAGGGTTAAGGTTAGTGTTAGGTTTAATGTTACTGTTAGGGTAAGGGTTAGGTTTAGGTTTAGGTTTAGTGCTCGGTTTAGGGATAGGGTTAGGGTGAGATTTATGTTTAGGGTTAGATTTAGTTTTAAGGTTAGATTTAGTGCTGGGGTTTGGATTAGGCTTAGTGTTAGGGTTAGTGTTAGAGTTAGGTTAGGGTTAGTTTTAGGCTTAGTGTTATGGTTTGTATTAGGGTAAGTGTTACAGTTCGTATTAAGGTTGGTGTTATGGTTAATGTTAGTGTTAGTGTTAGTGTAGTGTTAAGGTTAGGTTTAGAATTAGAGTTATGGAAAGGGTTAGGATTAGGGTTAGTGTTAGGGTTAGGAAAAGAATTAGGGTTAGTGTTAGTGGTAGCGTTTGTGTTCGTGTTCGTGTTCGTGTTAGAGTTAGGGTTAAATTTAGATTTTGGTTAGTTTTAATGTTTGGGTTAGTCTTAGGTTTTGGGTTATGGATAGTGTTAGGGTTAGGGATAGGTTTAGGTTTAGTGTTAGGCTTATGCTTAAGGTTAGTTTTATGATAGGGTTAGGGTTGGGTTTAGGGTTAGTGTTTGGGTTAAGGTTAGGATTAGTGTTAGCGTTAGTGTAAGTGTTAGGGATAGGGTTAAGGTTAGTGTTAGAATAAGTATTAGGGTTAGAATTATGGTTATGGATAGAGTTAGTGTTAGGGATTAGGGTTACGGTTAGTGTTAGTGTTTAGGTTAAGTTTAGGGTTAGGGTTAGGGTTAATGTTAGGGTTAGTTTTAGGGTTTGTGTTAGGGTGAGTTTTAGGTATAGGGTTAGGGTTATGGTTTCATTTGGAATTCATTTTATGGTTGGTTTTGGGGTACAATTAAGTTTCGCTTTGTGTTAGGGTTAAGTTTTGTGTTAGGGCTAGATATAGGGTTAGGTTTAGGGTTAAGTTTATTGTTAATATTATCATTAGATTTAGGATAATTTTAGTTTTAGGATTGGTGTTAGTGTTAGGGTTATGGTAAGGTTTAGGTTAGGTTTAGGGTTAGGGTTAGGTTAGGGTTAGGGTTATGGTCTGCGTGAGGCTTTGTGTTAGGGTTAGGGTTAGTGTTAGGCATAGGGTAAAATTTAGTGTTAGGGTTAGCGTTAGGGTTAGGATTAGGGTTTGTGTTAGGTTTAGTGTTAGGGTTGGGGTTAGGCTTTGTGTTAGGGTTGGGATAGGATTAGGGTAAAAGTTAAGTTTAGGGTTAAAGTCAGTGTTAGCATTAGGGTTAGAATTAATGTTAGCAATTGGTTTAGGGTTAGTGTTATTATTACAGTTAGGGACGGTGTTAATTTTCGGGATAGGTTTAGGGTTGTGTTTAGAGTTAGGTTTAGGTTTAGTGTTAGGGTTCGGATTAGGGTTAAGTTTAGGGCTAGTGAAAGTTTCATCATTAGGGTTAGGGTTAATGTTAGTGTTGCTGTTAGAATTAGGGTTAGGTTTAGTGTTAGGGTTAGGGTTAGGTTTAGGGTTAGTTAGGGTTAGGGTTATGATTAAGATTTGTGTTAGGGTTAGGGTTAACATTTCTGTTCGGGGTTAGTGTTAGGATTTCAGGTCAGATAAGGGTTAGTTTTGTTTTAGGGTTAGGGTGGATTAGTGTTACAGTTCGGGTTAGGATTAGGGTTTCATTTAGGGTTAGGACTAGGATTAGTGCCAGTGTTAGGTTTAGTGATACGGGTAAGTTTAGGATTAGTGATAGAGTAATGATTAGGGTTAAGGTTAGGGTTAGTGTTAGTTTTAGATTAGGTTTAGGGTTAATTATGGTTAGAGATATTGTTAGGGTTAAGGGTTTTGTTAGGGTCAGGTTTAGGGTTAGGATTTCAGTTCAGATTAGGGTTAGTTTAGTGTTAGGGTTAGGGTAGGTTAGTGTCAGTGTTCACGTTAGGCTTAGTGTTTCATTTAGGGTTAGGGTCAGGGTTAGGATTAGGATTAGCGTTAGTGCTAGGTTTAGGGTTAGGGTTAGGCTTATGGTTAGTGATAGAATAATTTTTAGGAATTGGGTTAGTGTTAAGGTTAGGATTAGGGTTAGGTTTTGGGTTAGATTTTTTTTAGGATAAGGGTTAGGGTTGTGGTTAGGGTTTGTGTTAGGGTTAGGATTAGGGTTAGAGTTACAATTAGGGTTTCTGTTCCTGTTAGGTTTATAGTTAAGGTTAGGTTTACTGTTAGGGTTTGGGTTACGTTTGAGTTTAATGTTAGGTTTAAAGTTATGTTTACGGTTACTGTTAGGTTTAGGGTTAGGATTTGGGTTAGATACAGGGTTAGTTTTAGGGTTAGTATTAGTGTCAGTGTATATTTTTAGGTTTAGGTTTAGGTTTAGAGTTATTCTTAGGGTTAGGGTTAGTGTAGGTTTAGGGCTAGGGTCAGGTAAGTGATAGTTTTAGGGTTATGGTTCTGATTGGGTTTCATGTTAGGGTTATGGTTATGGTTAGTGTTAGGGTTAGGGTTAGGATTAGGTTTAGGGATAGTGTTAGGTTTAGGGTTAGGGTTAGGATTTGTGTTAGTAATAGGGTTAGGTTTAGGGTTTGTGATATAATTAGGGTTAGGGTTCCTGCTAGTGTTAGTTTTAGTGATAGGGATAGGTTTAGTTTTAGTGTGTTAGTGTTAGTGTTACTGTTAGGGTTATGTTTAGTGTTAGCTATAATGTTAGGTTTAGGGACAAATTTAGGGTTAGTGTTAGGGTTAGGGTTAGGGTTACAGTTAGTGTTACGGTTAGGATTAGGTTAGAGTTAGGGTTTGTTTAGAGTTACGGTTAGATTTAGCTTTAGTTTTATGGTTAGTTTTAGGGTTAAGGTTAGAATTTTGTAATATTAGGGTTAGGGTTATGTTAGGTTTAGGGTTATGGTTTGTTATAGGGTTTGTATTAGGCTCTGAGTTAGGGTTAGGGTTACAATTAGGTGTAGGGTTAGAGATAGGGTTAGGGTTTGGTATAGGGTTATGGTTAAAATTAGGTTTAGTGTTAGTGTTAGGGTTAGGGTTAGTTTTATGGTTAGGTTACATTAAGGGTTAGGGTTAGGATTATGTTAAGGATTAAGTTTAGGTTAGGGTTAGTGTTATTGGTAGGGTTATGTTTAGATTTAGTGTTAGAGTTAGCATTAGGGTTAGGGTTAGGGTTATGGTAAGTTTTAGGTATAGTGTTAGGGATGGGGTTAATTTTAGGGTTAGTGTTAAGGTGAGACATAGGGTTAGGGTTAGGTCTTGGGTTAGGAATAGGGTTAAAATAAGGTTTAGTTTAGGGTTAGGTATAGCTTTAAGGTTAGGTTATTGTTAAGGTTTAGGTTAGGTTTATGCTTCGGGTTATGTTAGGGTAAGTTTTAGACTTAGTGTTAGGATTTGTTTTAGGGTAGTGTTAGTATTAGGGTTAGGGTTCCAGTTCAGATTAGGATTATGTTTAGGTTTAGGATTAGTGTTAATGTTACGGTTAGGGTTAGAGTTAGGGTTAGGTTTAGGATTAGGATTAGGATTAGTGTTAGGTTTAGGGATAGCATTAGAATTATTGATAGTTATATGGTTAGGGTTAGGGTTAATGTTAATATTAGTGTTAGGGTTTGGGTTTGTGTTAATGTTAGGGTTAGTGTTAGTATTAGGGTTAGGGTTAGCATTATGGTTAGGGTTAGAATTTATGGTAGGGATATTGTTAGGTTTATTGATAGTTATATGGTTAGGGTTAGGGTTAATGTTAGTATTAGGTTAGGGTTCCTGCTAGTGTTAGTTTTATGGTTAGATTTGGGTCAATGTTAATGTTAAGGTTAGTGTTAGGATTAGGTCTAGGGTTAGCATTATGGTTAGGGTTAGGATTTATGGTAGGGATAAGGTTAGAATTATTGATAGTTATATGGTTAGGATTAGGGTTAATGTTAGTATTAGGGTTAGTGTTCCTGCTAGTGTTAGTTTTAGCAATATGCATAGGGTTAGGTTTAGTGTTAGGGTTAGTGTTAGTGTTAGGGTTATGGCTAGTGTTAAATATAGTGTTAGTTTTAGGGATAGCTTTATGGATAGTGTTAGGGTTAGGGTTACAGTTACGGTTAGTGTTACAGTTAGGATTAGGTTAAGGGTTAGTGGGCTGGGGATTTGGCTCAAGCAGTAGTGCACTCGTCTGGCATGTGTACGGCCCGGGTTCCATCCTCAGCACCACATACAGACAAAGATGTTGTGTCCACCAAATACTAAAGAATAAATATTAAAATTCTCTCTCTCTCTCTCCTCTCTCTCTCTCTCTCTCTCACTCTTTCTTTAAATAAAAGGGTTAGTGTTTGTGTTAGGGTTAGGGTTAGTTTTAGCTTTAGTTTTATGGTTAGTGTTAAGGTTAGGGTGAGAATTTTGTAATGTTATGGTTAGAGTTAAGTTAGGTTTAGGGTTATGGTTTGTGTTAGGTTTTGTATTTGGCTTAGAATTAGGGTTAGGGTTACGGTTAACTGTAGGGTTAGAGTTAGGGTCAGGGTTTGGGATATGGATATGGTTAAAGTTAGATTTAGTGTTAGGGTTAGGATTAGGGTTAGGGTTAGTTTTAGGGTTAGGTTATATTTAGGGTTAGGTTTAGGATTATGTTTACGGTCAAGGTTAGGTTAGCGTTAGTGTTAGTGGTAGGCTTAGTGATAGGGTTAGGTTTATATTTAGTGTTAGAGTTAGTGTTAAGTTTAGGGTTAGGGTAAGTTTTAGGGTTAGTGCTAGGGTTAGAGTTAGTGTAAGGGTTAGTGTTAGGGTTAGTGATAGGGTTAGGGTTAGGTCTTGGGTTAGGGACAGGGTTAGGGTAATGTTTAGGGTTAGGATTAGGTGTAGGTTTAAGGTTAGGTTTAGTGTTAAGTTTTGGGTTAGGTTTAGGCTTAGGGTTAGGTTAGGGTAAGATTTAGGCTTAGTGTTAGGGTTTGATTTAGGATAGGGTTAGTGTTAGGTTTAAAGTTTGGATTAGGGTTAGGTTTAGGCTTAGGGTTAGTGTTAGTGTTAGCATTAGGGTTAGAGTTAGGGTTATTGTTATCAGTGGGGTTAAAGATAGAGTTATGATAAGGGTTAGGTTTAAGGTTAGTATTAGGGTTAGAAATAGGGTTAGGGTTAGTATTAGAAATAGGGTTAGGGTTTGTGTTAAACTTGGGGTTAAGGTGAGTGTTAGGGTTAGATTTAGGATTATGGTAAGATTTGGTTCTTGGTTAAAATTAGTGTTATGGTTATGGATAGTGTTAGGCTTACGGATAGGTTTAGGGTTGGTGTTAGACTTAAGGTTAGTGTTAGTGTTATGGTTATGGTTAGGGTTAGGTTTAGGGTTAGTGTCAGGGTTAGGTTTAGATTTATGGTTATTGTTAGGATAAGGTTTAGGGTTAGAGTTAGTGTTAACTTTAGGTTGATTTTAACATTTATGGATGGTGTTACTGTTAGGTTAGGTTAGGGTTAGTGTTAGTGTTCGGGTTAGGGTAAGTGTTAGGGTTAGTGATAGGTTTAGTGTTATGTTTAGGATTAGTGTTAGTGATAGGGTTAATTTTGGTGTTATGTATAGTGTTAGGTTAGGGTTAGGATTAGTGTTAGGGTTAACGTTAGTGTTAGGGATACGGTTAAGGTCAGTGTTAGGTTTAGTATTAGGGTTAGGGTTCGTGTTAGGGTTTGGGTTATTGTTAAGGTTAGGATTAGGGTAAGTGTTAGGGTTAGGATTATGGTTATGGATAGAGTTAGTGTTAGTGTTAGGGTTAGGTTTTGTGTTAGGTTTAGGGTTAGTGTTAGGGTTAGTGTTAGGGTTAGTGTTAGGGTTTGTGCTAGGGTAAAGTTTAGGGTTAGGGTTAGATTTACAGTTATGGTTAGGATTCCGGTTAGGTTTTTTTTTTAGGTTTAGTTTTGGGTTAGGATTAAGAATAAGGTTTGTGTTATCATTAAATTTAGGTTTAGGTTTTTGGTTAGGGTTATTGTTAGAGTTATCGTTAGATTTAGGGTTAAGGTTAGTTTTAGAGTTAGTGTTAGGTTTAGGGTGAGGGTAAGTTTTAGGTTAGGGTTAGGGTTAGGTTTGGGTTAGGGTATGGTTATTATTAGTGTTTGTGTTAAAGTTAGGGTTAGTGTTAGTGTTAAAGTTAGGGTTAGATTTATGGTTATGGTTTGTGTTAGGGTTAGTGTTAGTGTTAGGTTTAGGTTTAAGGTTAGGGTTTGTGTTAGTTTTAGGTTCAGGGTTAGGGTTTGTTTTAGGGTTAGGGATAGGGTTAGGTATATGGTTAGGATTAGGGTTAGAGTTAGTGTTAGGATTAGGATTTGTTAGTGCTAGTGTTAGGGTTAGGGTTAGTGTTTGCGGTTAGGTTTGGGTCAGTGTTAATGTTAGGGTTAGTGTTAGGATTAGGATTAGGTTTAGCATTATGGTTAGGGTTAGAATTTTTGGTAGTGTTAGGGTTAGGTTTAAGATTAGGATTAATTTTAGGATTAACATTAGATTTTGGTTATGGTTAGGATTAGTTTGGCTTTAAGTTTAGGGTGAGGTTTAGTGTTAGGATGGGGTTAGGATTAGGGTTAATGTTAGGGTTAGCATTATATTTAAGTTTAGGGTTAGTGTTAAGGGTAGCATTAGGATTAGTTTAGAGTTAGGGTTAGTGTTAGTTTTACGTTTAGGATTAGTGTTATTTTTACAGTTACTTTTTTACTGTTATTTTTACAGTTACAGTTATGATTAGGTTTAGGTTTAGGTTAAGTTTACAGTTAGGGTTAGTGTTGGGGTTAGGGTTAGATTTAGTGATTTTGTTAAGGTTAAGGTTAGGGTTAGTATTAGGGTTATAGTTATTGTTTGTGTTAGAGTTAGGGTTAGTGTTAGTTTTAGGACTAGGGTTAGTGTTAGGGTTAAGGTTACAGTTAGGGTTAGTGTTAGGTTTTGATTAGGGTTTGGGTTAAAGTAAGGCTTGGGTTATGGTTAGAGTTATTTTTAGGGTTAGCAATAGAATTAGGTTTAGGTTTAGTGTTAATATTAGAGTAAGAATTAGGGTTATGTTTTGTGTTAGGTTTAGGTTTAAGGTTTAGGTTTAAGGTTAGGATTAGGGATAGTTTTATGTTTAAAGTTAGGTTTAGTGTTAGGGTTAGGATTAGGGTTAGTATTGGGTTTAAGTTATATTTAGTGTTAGAATTAGGATTGCTTTAAGGGTTAAGGTTAGGTTTAACGTTAGTTTTAAATTTTTTGTTAAAGTTAGTGTTATGATGAGGTTTAGTTTAGGGTTAGGGTGAATGTTATGATTTGGGATAGAGTTAGGGTTAGTGTTAGGCTTAGGTTTAGGGTTTGTGTTAAGGTTATGTTCAAGGTAAGTGGAAGGTTAGGATTAAGGGTAGGATCAAGGTTAGTGTTAGGGTTAGTGTTAGTGTTAATTTCTGCATTAGAGTTAATGTTAGTTTAGTTGCAGGGTTATGTTTAGAGTTAAGGTTAGGGTTAGTGTTAGGTTTATGGTTTGGTTGAGGGTTAGAGTTAGGGTTAGTGTTAGTGTTAGGGTTAGGGACAACTTTAGGACTTTTGCTAGGGTTAAGGTTAGGGATGGGTTTAGGTTTAGGGTTAGGGTTAGGGTTAGGGTTAGATTTAGGTTTCGTGTTATGTTAGGGTTAGTGTGAGTGTCAGGTTTAGGGTTAGGTTTAGGTTTAGTGTTAGTTTTTGGTTTAAGGTTAGGGTTAGACTTAAGGAGAGTATTAGGGTTAGGGATAGGTTTACTGTTAGTGATAGGGTTAGTGTTACATTTAGTTTTAAGGTTAGTGTTAGGGTTACATTTAGGTTTAGTGTTAGTGTTAGGGTTAGTGTTCTAAGGATTAAGTTTATGGTTAGAGTTAGGTTTACTGTTGGGGTTAGGGTTAAGCTTATTTTTAGAGTTAGGGTTTGAGTTAGAGTTAGGGTTAGTGTTAGGTATTATTTTAGGGTTAGGGTTAGGGTTTGTGGTAGGGTTAGGTTTAGGGTTAGGTTTTTTCATAGGGTTAGTTTTAGGGTAAGTGTTATGTATATGAATAAGATTAGGATTAAATTTAGGGTTGGGATTCAGGTTAGGTTTAGTGTTAGGTTTAGGTTTAGTTTTAGGGTTTGGGTGAGAATTAGTGATAGGGTTAAGATTGGGGTTAGGTTTAGTGTTAGCTTTAGGGTTAGGGTTAGTGTAAGGTTTAGTGCTAGTGTTAGAGTTTGGGTTAGGGTAAGTGTTAGGGTTAGTGTTAGGTCTAGAGTTAGGGCTCATGTTATAGTTAGGCTAAGGGTTAGGGTTAGTATTAGGGTAGAGTTCGGCTTTGGTTTAGGGTTGGGGTTAGGGTTAGGATTAGTGTTGGGGTAAGGTTTAGGGTTAGGTTTAGTGTTAAAATTAGGTTTACGGTTAGGGTTAGTGTTAATTTTGGGGATAGGTTTTATGTTAGTGTTAGTGATAATTTTAGGGATAGGGTTAGTGTTAGGGTTAAAGTTAGGGTTAGGTTTAGTGTTAGGGTTAGGTTTAGGGTTAAGCTTAGGTTTTCTGTTAGCATTAGGAATAATTTAGGTTTAGGTTTACAGTTAAAATTATGGTTAAGTTTAGGGTTACAGTTACTTTTATGATTAGGGTTTGGATTAGTGTTTGTGTAAGGGTTTGGGTTACTGTTAATATTAGGTTTAGGGTAAGGGTTAAGTTACGGTTTTGGGTTAGTGCTTTGGTTTATATTAGGGTTTGTTTCAGAGTTTTGGTTAGGGTTAGGGTTGGGATTATGGTTAGGATTAGATTTAGGGTTGGGGTTAGGGTTAAGGTTAGTGTCAGGGTTAGCATTAGGGTTATATTTAGGGTTAGTATTAGGGCTACCATTAGGGTTAGTTTTAATGTTAGGGTTAGTGTTAGGGTTAGTGTTAGGTTTAGGTTAGTGTTAGGGTTTGGGTTAGAGTTAGGATTAGTTTAACGTTTATTGTTAGTGCTATTATTAGGTTTTAGGTTAGAGAAAGACTTAGGGTTTGTGTTAGTTTTAGGGTTAGATTTAGGGTTCGGGTTGCAATTAGGATTTGGTTAGGCTTAGGGTTAGGATTACTGTTACGGTTATTGTTAGGTTTTTTGTTAGGGTTAAGGTTAGGTTTAGTGTTAGATTAGGTTTATGGGTAGAATTAGGGTTATGGTTAGGGTTAGTGTTAGTCTGTGTTTTCAGGTTAGTGCTAGTGTTAGTGTTAGGTTTAGGGTTAGGTTTTTGTTAGGATTATTGTAAGTGGTTGGTTTTGTTTTAGGGTTAGGGTTAGGGTTATTTTTAGGTTTAGTATCAGGTTAGGGTGAGGGTTATTGTTATGTTTAGGGTTTGTATACGA
The DNA here is from genome assembly GCF_048772815.1 of Callospermophilus lateralis. Taxonomy (NCBI): domain Eukaryota; kingdom Metazoa; phylum Chordata; class Mammalia; order Rodentia; family Sciuridae; genus Callospermophilus; species Callospermophilus lateralis. The sequence continues at coordinate 134,097,633 of NC_135310.1, read as the reverse complement.
TAGAGTTTGTTTTAGGTTTAGCATTAGTGTTAGGTTTAAACTTCGTGTTATGGTTAGCATTAGGGTTAGTGTTAGGGTTAGTTTTAGTGTTAGTGTTATGCTTAGGGTTATTGTTAGGTTCAGATTTCTGATTAGGGTTAGGTTTCATGTTAGTGTTAGTGTCATTGTTTGGGTTTCGGTTAGGTTTAATGTTTAGATTAGGGTAAGGTTTAGCATTATGTTAAGGTTTAGGGTAAGGTTTCACTGTTATGTTCATGGTTAGATTTAGGCTTAGTGTGAAGGTAAGTTTAAGGGTTAGGTTTATGGTAAGGGTTAGGGTTAGTTTTAGAGTTAGGTTCAGGTTTGGGTTAGGATTTGTTTTAGGATTATGTTTAGGGTTAGGGTTACAGAGAGGATTAGTGTTAGAGCTAGGATTAGGTTTAGGTAGGGTTAGGGTTACGGTAAGTGTTAGGGTTATGGTTAGGGTTACTGTTAGTTTTAGGTTTAAGTTTAGGGATAAGGTTATAGTTTGTGTTATGGTTATTGTTAATGTTACGGTTAGGGTTAGTGTTAGTTTTAGGGTTACATTTACATTTAGGGTCAGTGATTGTTTTAGGTTATGAGTAAGGTTTGTTATTAGGGTTAGGGTTAGAGTTAGTTTTAAGGTTACTCTTAGGGTTAGAGTTAGGGTTAAAGTTAATTTGTGGTTAAGGTTAGGGTTTGGTTAAGTTTAGAATTATGGTTTGGGTTAGGGTTTGTCATCAGTTTAGGTTAGTTTTAGGGTTAGGGTTTGGGTTATTTTTAGTGTTATGATTAGGGTTATGGTTTGTGTTAGAGTTGGGGTTATTGTTAGTATTAGCATTAGGGTTAAGATTAGGGTTAGGGGGCTGGGGATGTGGCTCAAGCGGTAGCGCGCTTGCCTGGCATGCGTGCGGCCTGGGTTCGATCCTCAGTACCACATACAACAAAGATGTTGTGTCCGCCAAATACTAAAAAATAAATATTAAAATTCTCTCTCTCTCTCTCTCTCTCTCTCTCTCTCTCTCTCTCTCCCTCTCTTTAAAAAAAAAAGATTAGAGTTAGGATTAGTTTTAGGGTTAAGTTTACAGTTAGGGTTTGTGTTAGATTTTAGGTTAGGGGTAAGGTTAATGTTAGGGTTGTGTTAGGGTTAGGGGTAGTGTTAGGGTTAGCATTAGGTTTAGGTTTAGGTTTAATATTATGGTTAGCCTTAGTTTTTGTTTAGGGTTAGGGTTAAAGTTTGTGTTAAGTTTGGGTTAGGGTTAAGGTCAGTGTTAGGATTAGGGTTATGGTAAGTGTTAGGTTAGGTTTATGGGTAGGATAGGGTTAGGATTAGTATTAGTGTTAGGTTTTTCGTAAGGGTTAGTTTTAGGGTTATGGTTAGGTTTGGATAAGGGTCAGTTTTAAGGTTAGGGTTAGGGTTTTTGTTGGGGTTTGTGTTAGGTTTAGGATTAGACTTAGAATTTTTGTTAGAGTTAGGGTTAGCGTTAGGGTTATTGTTAGGATTAGGGTTGGGTTAGTGTTAGGGTAATTGTTAGGCTTAGGGTTAGGGTTCATGTTAGGGTAACGGTTAGATTTAGGGTTAACAATAGTTTTAGGGTTAGGGATAGTTTTAGATTTACTGTTAGGATTAGTGTTATGTTTATGGTTAGGCTTAAAAATAGGGTTAGTGTTAGTTTTAGTGTTAGGGTTAGGTTTAGGATTAGTGTTACAGTTAGCATTCTGGTTGGGTTTAGGTTTACTTTTCGGGTGAGTGTTAGGAATAGGGTTAGTGTCAGGGTTAGAGTTATGGCTAGGATTAGGTTTAGTGTTAGGTTTAGGGCTCGAGTTCCCATTAGGGTTAAGATTACAGTTAGGACAATTATATTTTTAGGGTTAGGTTCAGATTAATTTTAGGGTAATGTATAGGTTAGGTTTAGGGTTAGTGGTAGGGTCAAGCTTGTGATTAGCATTAGGGTTAGGGTTTGGGTAATGGATAGAGTTATAGCAAGGGTTAATGCTAGGGTTATCATTAGAGTCAGGACTAGGTTAGGGTTAGGTTTAGGTTTAGTGTAAGGATTAAATTTATGGTTAGGTATAGGTTAAGGCTTAGGGCTAGCTTTAGGGTTAGAGTTAGAATTAAAGCTGTGGTTGGGTCTTTGATTAGAGTAGGTTTTGGGTTATGTTAGGGCTCTTTTTAGGGATACATTTAATGTAGAAACTAAGGTTATGGTTAGGGCTAGTTTTAGAGTTACATTTAAGACTGAGACTTGTTTTTGGATTACATTTAGGTTTAGAGTGATGTTTTTAACTAGGGTTAGTGTTAGAGTCTGAGTGAGAATCATGATTCATTTTATGGTTAGGGATAGGACTCAAATTAAGGGTAGGCTTAGGGCTAGATGTAGGGTTAGGATTTGGTTTAGGTAAAGGTTTAGGGGTAGTCCTATGGCTCAGTTTTGTTTTAGGACTAAAGCTAAAGTTAAGAGTAGTTTTTTGATTAGTGTTAGTGTTATTGCTACTGATAGGGTGAGTTTAGGCTTAGGAGCAGACTTAGAGTTATGGTTAATTATAGGCTTAGGGCTATGTCTAGTGTTAGAGCTAAGATTAGGGCTAGTGTTTGAGTTATGGTAAAGGATAGGGTTAGAACTAGAAATAGGGCTATGGCAAGAGTTAGATTTAGTCTTAGGGCTAGAGTTTGGGTTAGGGTTAAGGCTAAACTAGGGCTAAGAATAGGTCTTGGATTAGTGTTAGGCTTAGGCCTAGGATTAGGGCTATTTTTATGGTTACATTTAGGGTTAGGAGGGCTGCCTGTTTGAATTCCACCTCCATTTCCATTTACTCATAGGTGTCAAAATGAAGTGAAACCTTAAAATACAAAGTGTTCATGATAATGAACCATTGAATTTAGAAAAGCATACCTTGGGAGCGTACTAAGGATAGATAAAAGATGACTACTGCCCAGTATCAAAGAAATTTGAACAAAACTAACTAACATTACTTCTAACCCTAGCACTAGCCATAACCCTAAGCCTAATATTAACCCTAACCTGATTAGAGAACCATTGATCCTAGAATTCCCACCCTTGGAGAGTCTTGTGGTTCAAGCTAAGTGATGAATCCTATGCAACATCAAACAAATCTGACCAAATAATTATGGGAGGTATTTCAGTACATGCATATTTTCCTGTTTTTGCCTAAAGGGCTCTCAGATTAAGTTGTTTTTGCATGCTTAAGCATAGGCCTATTTTACAAGGAACATACCAGAGTCCCTACAGAGAACTGATGAAGTGTGTGAAGTTTCAAGCAGCTAGCACAAACCCTATTTGATTTTCAACTCGATTAATTTTCTTATATAGGTCAAAATGGAATAGAATCTTAAAATACAAAATGTTTCTGACAGTGAACCTGTGACCTGAGAAGGCCTAAACCTGGGGAACAGAGTAAATCTAGCTAAAAGATAAATCCTGCCAAATATCAAAGAATTTTGAATAAAACTAACTCTAAACATAAAACTAGCTCTAACCCTAGCTCTTCCCCTAACCCTAACTTTTTAATGAAAACTTTGACCATAGAATTTCCAAACTTGTTCAGCCTAGTGGGGAAACCTAAGGGATGAATACTGCACAGTATCAAAGAAATCTGTCCAAAAAGTTGATGGAGTATACTAGTACATGCATATTTCTCTGTTATCTCCTAAAGGACTTTTGAATAAAGTTGTTTATACATGCTTCAGCTTAGGCCTACTGTCACAAGAACAATCCAGATATTTCTCACAGAGAATTGATGGAGTGTGAAGTTTCAACCAGCTAGCACCAATGCTGTATGATTTCCAGCTCCATTTCCATTTACCTGTATTAAAAAAGAACTGAAACTTTAAAATACAAACTGTTCCTTACAGTGAGCCATTGAACCTAGGAGGCCCAAACATAGGGGTATAGAAAAGATAGGAAAAAATGAATCTTGCCCAGTATCACATAAATTTAAACAAAACTAACTCTAATCGTAATACTAGCTCTAACACTAGCCCTAACACTATCCTTAACACAAAACCTAACCTGTTTGAAAAACTGTTGATCCTAGAATTCCCCAACGTGGGGAACCAAGGTGGCTAAGCTATCAGATGAATCCAATGCAGAAATATTACCAAATAATAAAGTGGTATGTCAGTTCTTGCATATTTCTCTGTTTTCTGCTAAAGGGCTCTCAGATAAAGTTGTTTATTCCATTTTCATTTTAGGGCTAGTTTCACAAGGAACAAACCAGTTCTCCCACAGAGAACTGATTTAGTATTTGAGGTTTCAAGCAGCTAGCACCAACCTGGTTTGATTTCAAACTCCATTTTAATTTACCTATATAGGTCAATATGAAGTGAAACCTGAAAATACAGAGTGTCCCTGTTAGCGAACCATTGAAATAAGAAGTCCCAAATCTGAGGAGTATATTAATGCTAGGTTAAAGATAACTCCTTCAAGTATCAAAGAAATTTTTACAAAACTTACTCTCACCCTAACACTACATTTAACGCTAGCCCTAACCCCAAACCTAACACTGACCCTAATCTTATTAGAGAACTATTGAATCTAGAAGTCCCACACTTGGAGAGCTTTGTGGGGCAAGCTAAATGATTAATCCTACACAGTATCAAACAAGTCTGACAAAATAATTATGGGAGGAATTTCAGTGCATTCAAATTCCCTGCTTTCTCCTAAAGAGCTCTCAAATAAAGTTGTTTTTGCATGCTTCAGCTTAGCCTTACACTCACAATGTATATACCAGAATGTCCCCACAAAGAATTAAGGTTGTGTGTGTGCAGTTTTAAGAAGCTAGCATAAACCCTTTTTGATTTCCAGGTCCATTTACTTTTACTCATATATGTCAAAATGAATTAAAATGAAAATATTAACTGTTCCAGTCAACAAAATGTTGAACCAAAAGGCCTAAACCTGGAAAACAGTGTAAGGTTAGTTAAAGATGAATCTTAAATTGTATCAAAGAAATTTGAATAAAATAACTCTACCCTAACACTACCTCTAAACAGAACCTTAATCCTAACCCTAAACATTAACTTATCTCTATCCCTGACCCTAACTTTAACCCTATTTTTAACTGTAACCATTGCTCAAACCCTAGGTCTAACTCTATTACCGTAATTCTAACCCTTACACTAATGCTAAATGTAGACCCAACCCTAACATTTACCCTAGACCTGTCACAAAAACAAACCATAAGCCTCGCCCAAACACTCTCCCTAGCCCTAAATCTAGCTTTAACCATAAAACTTACCCTAAACCTAACCCTAACCCTAGGCTTAACCATAATGCTAACCCTATCCCTAACACTTGCCCTAATCCTAACCATAAACGTAGCCCTAACCCTAGCTGTAATCCTATCTTTTACCCTAAACTTAAGCCTAACACAAATGATAACAATAGGATTAAACCTAACTGTATAGCTATTCCAAAACCCTAAACCTAACCTGAACCCTAAACCTAGACATATCCATTACTCTAAACCTAATGCTAATTTGAGGCTTAACCCTAAAACTTAACCAAAACCAATCCCTAATCCTGACCCTTACTGTAATAATACACCTAGTTCTAAACCTGAACTTTACCCTAAACCTAAACTCTTACAGTAGACCTATTCAAAACCAAACCTTACAATTACCCTTAACTGTAATGCTAGTCCTGATATTAGCCCTAGCCTTAATCCTAGCCCTAGCCCTAACACAAACCCTCATTTAAGTTGTAAACCTAGTCTTAATCCTAATCCTCACCCTAATCCTAACCCAAGACCTAATCCTAACTATAACCCTAGCCCTAACCTTAACTCTAAATGTATGCATTACCCTAAACATAACCCTTATCCTAATGCTAACCCTAGGACTAACCCTAAACCTATCACTATCCCTCAAAATATTAATTACCCTAAGAAAACTAAAACCTTAAACCTAACGCTATCTTTACCCTAAACCTAACCCTAACTCTAATTTGAGCTTTAACCCTAAGCTCAAACCTAAACCAAGCCTAAACACTGGCCCTGGTACTCATTCTTGCCCTAGCTCTAAGCCTTACTCTTACCCTATACCTAACAATTACAATAGACCTACCCGTAAAACTTCCCCTAAAAGTATCTAACTGTAACCCTAGGCCTGACATTAGCCCTAGCCATAATTCTAGGCCTAACCCAAAAACCAACCCTAGCGCTTATCCTAGCCCTAATCACAGCCTTAATTACAATAATAACCTGAAATCTAGGCCTAACCCAGACATTAAACCTAGCCCTAATCTTAGCCCTAATTTAGCCCTATCCCTAACACTAGTCCTAAGGCTAACTCTAGCTCTCACTTTAAACCTTTCACTCATTCTAACCCTGGTCCCTTACCATAATCTTAACCCTAGCCCTAACCCTTGCCATATCCTTTGCCCTAGCACTAACCTTAGACAAAACCTAACTCTAAATTGAGGCCTAACCTGAAGACTATGCCAAACCCTAACACTAGCCCAAACCATAACACCGATGCTAAAACTAACCCTAACCCTAGGCCTAGCCCTAAATCAAAACCTAGCTATAGCTATATCCCTAACCCTTAACCTATACCAAAGCTTAACCTTAAACCTAGCCCTAACACTAGACCGAATATGAGTTATAAGCCAAACACTTAACCTACACCTGAACCTGACACTGACCCTAACACTACTAGCTCTGAACATCACCATAACCCTAAGCCTAACCCTAACTCAAGCCCTAAAACCCTTAAACTAGCCCTAAACATTACTGTAGTACTTACATTAGCCCTAACCCTAACCCTATCCCTAACTTAACCCAAAACCTAGCCTTAATCCTAGAATTAACTCTAACCCTATTCATAACCATTATCCTAGCCCTAAACCAATCTCTAACTTGATCCATTACCATAACCAAAACCATAACCCTAATGCTAACCCTAGGCCTGAACTCTAATCTTAACCCAATTTATTACCCTGAACCTAACCTGAACCTAAACCTAACACTATCATTACCGTAATCCTAACATTAAAACTAATTCAAGCCTTAACTTTAAACCTTAACCTACCCAAACCCTAGTCCTGACCTTGACCCTAATAAAACCCCTAGCTCTAAACTTGAACATAACCCTACACCTAACCCGTACCCTAGACATAGCCATAATCCTAACGCTAAAACTATCTTTAACCATAATTCTGGACTTTAAATTAGCCCTAACCCTAATCCTAGCCTTAAATCTAACTTTAATCATAACCCTAACCCTAACCCAAATTATAACCCTCACCCTACCTCTCTACCTAGCTATAATGCCATCTCTTACTCTAAACTTAACCCTAACACTAACCCTAACTCTAGCATTAAGCGAAACAATAAACATAGCCCTAATTGTAGCACTAATTTAGCCCTATCTCTAACCCTAACACTAATCCTAGACCTAAGACTCACTCAAACTCTCGACCTATACTTACCCCTAGTTCTAACCTATCCCTAGCCCTATCCCTTGCCCTAACATAGTCGTAGCCCTAACCCTAGATCTAAACCTAACTCCAAATCTAACCCTAACCCTAAGCCTAAAATTAACACTTACACTATCCTTAAACCTAACCCTAGGACTAAACAAAAAACAAGCAATAGCCCTAACCCTAAACATTAACTTAAACCAAACCCTAACTCTAAAACTAACACTAACCCAAAACCTAACATAAACGGAACCCTAAACCTAGCCCTAAACCTAACACTAACACTAATCCTAATCCAAAACATAACCCTAACTCTAGCATGAACCCTAAGTCTAACCCTAACACTAAATTTAACCCTAACACTTACCCTAACCCTAACTCTAACACTCACACCAACTGTAACCCTAAACCTAACCCTAACCCTAACAATAAACCAAACCCCAAACCTAATCCCATCACTAATTCTAACACTAAACGTAGCCCAAAACCTAACACAAACCCTAAACTTAAACATAACCCTAACCCTAACACTAAAACTCACTCTAACTCTACCCCTAACCCTAACATGAACATTAACTCTAACTCTAAAATTAATCATAATTCTAACACTAAACCTAACCCTAATTCTACCTCTAATTATAACCCTAATCTTATCCGCAACCCTAACCCTAACCCTAACCCTAACCTAACCCTAACTAACATTAACACTAACACGAACACTAACCCTAAAACTAATGTTAACACTAAACCTAACCATAATCCTTACCCTAACAATAAAGTAACCATAACACTATCACTAACACTAACCATAAGTCTAACACTTACCCTAACCATTAAACTAACCCTAACCCTAACCCCAACCCTATCACTAACTCTAAACTTAACCCTAACCCTAACTCTAACCTATCTCTATCACAAACACTAACTCTAACCTATCTCTAACCCAAACAAACTATGATTATCGCTAACCCTAACCCTAACACAATTCGAACCCTAAACCTAACCCTAAGACTAACACTCACCCTAACCCGTATGCTAACACAAACACTAATTTGAACACTAACACAAAACCTAACACTAATACTAACCTAAATTTAACCCTAACAGTAACCCTAAACTTAACCCTAAATCTAACCCTAACACTAAACCTAACCCTAAACCTAACCCTAATTCTAACACAAATCTTAACCCTAAACCTAATCCTAACGCTAAACCTAACACAAAATTTAACACTAACATTAACCCTAATCCTAACCTAAAAATAACTCTAACCCTATCTATAACAATATCTCTAATCCTAATCCTAAATTAAAGCCTAAACCTATCCCTAACACTAACCCTAAACCTAACCCTTACCCTTACCCTAACACTAACCTTAACCCTATCAGTAAACTTAACCCTAACCCAAACCCTAACCATAACACTAACCCTAAACCTATTAGTAACAGTAACACTAACTCTAAACTTATCCCTAACCTAACAGTATAATAAACCCTAACCCTAAAAAAACACTAACCGTAACCCTCACTCTAAGCCTAACCTTAACCCTAACCCTCACCCTGATCCTAATCTTAAAAGGAAACATAATTCTAAACATGACATTAAACCTACCATTAACCCTAACCCTTACCTTAGCCCTAACCCTAACCCTAAACTTAACCCTAACCCTACCGCAAAAACTAACCCTAATCCTTACACTACCCTAAAATTAACCCTAACCATAAATCTAACACAAAATTTAACACTAACGCTAACACTTACCCTAACGCTATCCTAACCATAACCCTAATGCTAACACTAACCCTAACCCTAATCCTAACTCCAATTCTAAACCTAACCCTAAAACTTATCTAACCATAAACCTACCCCTAACCCTAACCCGTACCCTAACACTAACCTTAACCGGAACCCTAAGCCTAACACTAAACTTAACCCTAACCACAACTCTAAAACTAACACTAACCCATACCTATTGCTAAATCTAACACAATTCTTAACCCTAAACCTTACCCTAACCCTAACACTAACAGCAATTCTAACATTACCCCTAACCCTAGCAATTACAGTAACCCTAACACTTACCCTAAGATAAACCATAACACTAAGCTTAACACTAACCCTAACCCTAACTCTAACACTAACCCTAACACTAATGTTAACACTAACCCTAACCCTAACACTAACACTAAACCTAACCCTAACTTTAACACTTACCCTACTGCAAAACCCTAACACTAACACTAATCCTAACACTAACACTAAACCTAAACCTAACTTTAACCCAAACCCTAATCCTAACACTAACCCTAAACCTAAATCTAAACATACCACTAAACATAACCATAACACTTACCCTAAACTTAAACATTAACCTAAAACAAACACTAAAACTTACTCTAACCATAACCATAACACTTACCCTAACCATTTTACTAAGCCCGAACCTAACCCAAACCCTAACCCTAAACCTAACACTAACCCTAAACATAATCCTAACCTTAACACTAACAATTATCCAAACCCTAACCCTAAAACTAACATTAACATTATCTTTTTCTCTGACCATAATAAAAATCCTAAACCAAACATATTCCTAACCCTAATCTAACCTTAACTCTCACCATTACATAACACTAAACATAACCCTAACACAAACACTAACCCTATTCCTATACCAAACCCTAACACAATCCCTAAACCTAATCATAATCCTAACCTTAACATTAACCATCACCTAACCATAACACTAACTCTAAATTTAACCCTAACCCTAACCCTCACATTTACCCTAACCCTAACTCTAACCCTAACATGAAGCTTAACCCTAAACCTAACCCTAAACCTAACACTAACTCTAATGCTAACCCTAACCATTACCCTAACCCTAATGATAACCATAACCCTAACCAGAAACCTAAAAATAACCCTACATGTAACCAGAAACCTCACCTAAACATAACCCTCACCCTAAATCTAATACTAACACTAACCATAACCCTAACACTAAACCTAAACCTAAGTATAACCCTAAAATAAACACTAAAAGTAACCCTAATTCTAACCCTAACACTAACACTAACCCAAAGCCTAACACTAACTCTGACAATAACCTAACTCTATCCCGACCCCTAACACTAACCGTAGCATGATCCTATGCTTAACACGAACCCGAACACTAACTGTAACTGTAACCCTAACCAAAATAATAACCATAACCCTAACACAAAACCTAACCCTAACGCTCACCCTAACACTAAGCCTAACCCTAATCCTAAACCTAACAACCACCCTAACTCAAACCATAAACTTAAATTTTATATAACCCTAAGGGTAACGCTTACCTAAACAATCCCATATCCTAACACTAACACTAACCCTAACACTAACCCTAACCATAACCCTAGTATAAACCCAAAACCTAACCACACCACTAAGCATAAACCTCACCCAAACCAATACCCAACCCTAACATTAAACCTAAACCTAACCCTATTCCTCATCCTAACAGAAACCCTTATCCTAAGTGTACCCTAACATTACACTAACACTAACCCTAATTTTAACCCTAACCCTAACACTAAACGTAATCCTAACCCTAAAAATAAGCCTAAACCTAACCCTCACCATAACCCTATCCCTAAACCGAACACTAACACTAACCCTAACACAAACACTAACCCTAAAACTCATAATAACCTCAAAAAAACACAAATGCTTACCCTTACCCTAACTCTAAGCCTAATCTTAACACAAACCCTAAACCTCAACCAAACACTAACCCTAAGCCTAAACCTTATGCAAACCCTAACCCTAACACTAACCCTAATCTAATCCTAACTGTAACCCTAACTCCAACACTAAATCTAAGCCTAACCCTAAACCTAACAATAACAATAACATTAATAGTAACCCTAACCTTATCCTAAACTAACCCTAACACTATCCTAACCTAAACCTATCCCTAACCCTAACCCTAATCCTAACTTTAACTGTAAACCTATACGTAACCTATCAGTTACCATAGAACAAAACCTAACCTAACCCTAACAGTAATCCTAACCCTAATCCTAACACTAACGCTAACTGTAACTTTACACTAACTCTAATTCTAAACATAGCTCTAAACCAAACCCTAAATTTTAACGTAACTCTAACGCTTACCCTAACACTACATTTCATCTGAACCCTAAAAATAACCCTAAACCTAATTTTAAGCATAACACAAACCCAACCCTAACCATAACCCAATCCTTATTCTAACCCTAAATGTAACCCTAAACTAACACTAACTCTAGCCCTAAACCTAACCTTATCACTAATCCTAACCCTAACCTTAACCCTAACAATAACTCTACCCTAACCCTAACCCTAACAGTAGCACTAATCCTTACATTTACACTAACCCTATCATGCACTCTAACCCTTATCTTAACCCTAACACTAACCCTAAACTTAATCCCAACACGAAACTTAATTCTAAACATAAAAATAACCCTAACACTAAACCTAACTCTAACCCCAACTCTAACCATTTCATTAACCCTAACATTAACACTAAACCTAAAACTAACTCTAACCCTAACCCTAGGTCTAACACAAATTGTTATCCTAAACCTAAACCTAAATATAACACTTTGCCTAAGACTGACACTAATTGTAATCATAATCCTAAGGCTAACCCTAACCCTCACACTAAAAAGAACCCTAAACCTAACCCTCAACCTAAACCTTACCCTAAACCAAACATTCACCCTAATTCTAACAGTAACCCTAAACTCAAACACTAATGCTAAACTAAAACATAACCCTAACACTAACTGTAACCTAACTCTAAACTTAAACCTAAACATAACACTAAACCTAACCTTAATGGTAACATGAACCCTACCCCTAAACCTAATCCAAACCTAACCCTTAGCCTAATGTAAACTTATCCCTAAACCTATCCTGAAACTTAACCCTAACCGTAACTGTAACCCCCACTATAACCTTAACTGGAACCCTAACATAAGTCTAACCCTAACCCTAACACTAAACCTAACTGTACCCCTAACTATCCCGTAACCTTAAAACTAACCCTAAACCTAACCATAACACTAACTCTAACCCAAATCATAATATTAATAGTAACCCTAATCTAACCCTAACCCTATTAAAAAACCTAACCCTAACCCTAACCCTAACCCTACCCTAACCCTCACCCTTACCTGAACCTAACACTAATTCTAACCCCAAAACTAATTCTAACAATATCCCTGAAACTAATTCTAATACGTACACTAACTATATCCCTAACCCTTAACCTAACACAAACTCTAAACCTAACCATAACTCTAACTCTAACCCTAACCCTAACACTAACACTAACAATAACCCTAAACCTAACCCTAACCCTAAAAATAACACTAAATCTAACCCTAACCCTAATACTAAACCTAACCATAATCATAGCACTAACCCTAACAAAAACAAGAACACTAACCTTAACACTAACCCTAAACCGCAAACTTAACCATAACCCTAAACAAAACTATAACCATAACCGTAACATAACCCCAATGCTAACCTTACCTACCTATAAGCAGAATCCTAACCTTAACATTAAACCAATCACAAACCCTAACCCTATCCATAACACGAACACAAACACTAAACATACCACCAAACCTCACCATAGACAAAAGTTAACTCTAACCCTAACACTAAACCTTAGCCTAAACCTAATCCTAACATTAATACTAACACTAATGCTAAGCCTAAACCTAACAGAAACACTTACCTAAACCATAACCCTGACTCTAAAGTAACCCTAACTCTCAAATTTACCTAATCCTAATTCTAATCATAACACTAAACCTAACCCTAACACTAACACTAATCCTAAGCCCAACCCTAATCCTAGCTTTATCCTTAACAGGAAACTTAAACCTTAATCTAACCCTAAACCAAATCCTAAACCTAAGCCTAACCTTAACCCTACCACTAAACCTAACCCTAACACTAACACTAAACCTAACACTAACACTAACTTTAACACTAACATTAAACCTACACCTAATTCTAAAACTAACCCTAACCCTAACACTGACACTAACCCTAAACCTAACCTTAACCCGAACACTTACCCCAACACAAACCCTATTCCTATCACTAATCTTATCACGAACTCTAACCCTTATCCTAACCTTAACACTAACCCTAAACTTAATCCTAACATGACACTTAACCGTAACCATAAAATTAACCCTAACACTAAACCTAACTCTATCCCCAACACTAAGCATTTCATTAACCCTAACGTTAATACTAAACCTAAAACTAACTCTAACCCTAACCCTAGGTCTAACATGAATTGTTATCCTAAACCTAAACCTAAGTATAACACTTTGCCTAACACTTACCGTAACTGTAATTATAACCCTAAGGCTAAACCTAACCCTAACACTAACAATAACCCTAAAAACCCTCACACTAACCCTAACCCTAAACCAAACATGAACTCTAACCCTAATCCTAACAGTAACCCTAAACTTATCTATAACCCTAACCGAAACACTAATGCTAAACTTAAACCTAACCCTAACAATAACCATAACCTAACCCTAAGCCTAATCCTAAACCTAAAGCTAACACTAACTCTAAACTTAACCATAACAAGAACCCTAAACCTAATCCTAACCTTACCCTTACCCTAACCTAAACTGAATCCTAAACCTATGAAAAAACTTAACACTAACCATAACTGTACGGTGAACCCTAGCTGTACGGTTAACTGTATGGTTAACCGTAACTGTACGGCTGACACTAACCATAACTTCACCCAAACGCTAACCCTTACCCTAACACTAACCCTAAACCTAACCCTAACACTAATCCTAACAGAAACCCCAATTCTAACTCTAACCCTAACACTAACCTAACTCTAACTTTAAACCTAGTACTAATCCTAATCCTAACCCTAACAATAATCCTAACCCTAAACCTAAACCTAACCCTCACACTGACCCTAAACTTAAACGTAACCCTAACCCTAATTTAGCACTAACACTCGCCCTAAACCTAAGTATAAACTTAACCCAAACACTAACGCTAACACAAACAATAAACCTAACACTAACACCAATCCTAATCCTAACCAAAAACCTAAACCTAAACCTAACACTAAGCCTAACCGTAAACCTAACATGAACTCTAACCCTAACCCTAACATAACACTAACTCTGACCCTAACCCTAACACTAACCCTAAACCTAAACCTAACCCTAACCTTAACTCTAATGCTAACCTTAACCCTAACCCTAACCCAAACCTAGCCTAACACTAACACTAACCCTAACCCTGATCCAAACCATAATTGTAACTCTAAACATAACCCTAATGGTAAGCTAACACAAATCCTAACCTTAACCCTACAACTAACCCTAATCTTAACCCTAACACAAAGCCAAATCCTAATTTTTAGCTAACACAAATTCTAACCCTAACCCTAAACCTAATCCTAACACTATCTTTAACCCAAACCGTAACACTAACCCCAACACTAAGCCTAAACGTAACACAAAGCCTAACTCTAACCATAACCCTAACCTTAACCTAACTCTATCCTAAAACTATCCCTAAACCTAACCTAGTTTACAGTAATGGTTAGGATTTGTGTTAGAGTTTGTGTTAGGGTTACTGTTAGGTTTAAGTTTAGCATTAGGATTAGCGTTAGGGTTAGTGTTACGTTTAGAGCCATGGTTAGGTTTAGGATTAGGTTTTGGTTTAGTGTTAGGCCAATATTTACGGTTACTTTAGGGTTAGAGTTAGGGTTAGTGTTAGGCTTATATTTAGGGTGAGAGTAAGGGTTAGTGTTAAAGTTAGGGTTAGGGTCACGGTGAGGCTTAGACTTAGTGTTAGCTTAGGGTTAGTTTATGGTTACAGTATGTTTTAGTGTTACGTTTAGAGTTAGGTTTAGGGTTATTGTTATGATTAGGTTTAGGTTTAGGTTTAGGATTAGGGTTAGTGTTCAAGTTAAAGTTAATTTTAGGGTTAGGGTTTGTGTTAGGGTTAGTTTTATAATTTGTTTAGGGTTAGGTTTAGGGTTTGTTTAGGGTTAGGGTTAAGGAGAGTGTTAGGGATAAATTTAGGGTTAGGGTTAGGTTAAGGTTAGAGTTATTCTTAGGGTTAGGTCAGGGTTGGGTTTAGGGTTAGGGATAGAGTTATGGTTAGTGTTAGTGACACGTTAGGGATAGGATTAGAGTTAGGGTTATGGATAGGGTTAGGATTAGGGTTAGGTTTAGTGTTAGAGTTATGGTTAAAATTAGTGTTAGTGTAGAGTTTGGATTAAGGTTATTGTTAGTGTTAGGGTTAGGGTTAGTGTTAGGGTTTTGGTTAGGGTTAGGAATTGTCTTAGACTTATGGTTAGAATTATGCTTAAGGCTCTGATTATTGTTAGGATTAACTTTAGAGTTAGGGTTAGGGTTAGGTTAGTGTTAGGGTCCTAGATAGGGTTAGAATTAGGGTTAGTGTTAGAGATAGGATTAGGGTTAGTTTTAGGGTAGGGATAGGGTTAATTTAGGTTTTGTGTTAGGGTTAAGGTTAGGGTTAGTGTAAGATTTAGCTATAAATTTAGGGTTAGGGTTAGGTTTAGTTTTAGGGTTTGGCTTAGGTATATACTGAGGTTTAGGGTTAGTGTTAAGATTAAGGTTAGGTTTAGGTTTACCTTACAGTTACAATTAGGGTGAGTGTTAGAGTTAGGTTTAGAATTAGGGTTATTGTTAGAGTTACTGGTAGTTTTAGGATTAGGGTTAGTTTTAGGATTAGGGTTAGGGTTACAGTTAAAGTTAGGGTTAGTGTTAATGTTAGGGTTAGTGTTACAGTTACTCTTACAGTTTGAGTTACGGTTAGGGTTATGGTTTGTGTAAGGATTAGGGTTATGGTTAGTGTTAGGTTTATGGTTAGGGTTAGGGTTAGGGTAAAATTTTGGTTTAGGTTTAGGGTTAAAGTTAGAGTTAGGGTTAGTGGTAGGCTTAGGGTTAGGATTAGTTTTAGGGTTTTGGTTAGGGTTAGAGTTAAAGTTAGGGTTAGTGTTAGTGTCAGGGTTCGGGTTATGGTTAGGGTTACGGTTACTCTTAGGATAGAGTTATGGTTAGGTTTATGGTTTTTGTTAGGATTAGGGTTATGTTTAGTGTTAGGGTTATGGTTATTGTTAGGGTTAGGATGAAATTTTGGTTTAGGTTTAGGGTTAAGGTTAGAGTTAGTATTAGTTTTAGGGTTAGGGTTAGGGGAAGGGTTAGTTTTAGAGTTAGGGTTTAGTGTATTGTTAGCTTTACTTTTAGGGTTTGTGTTGGGGTTAGGGTCAAGGTTATAATTAGAGTGATGATAAAGGATAGGATTCGAATTAGATTTAGGTTTAGGGTTAGTGTTAGGTTAGATTTAGGTTTAGGATTAGGGTTAGTGTTAGGGTTAGGTTAAGGTTAAGGGTTAAGAGTAGTGTTAGGGTTAGGGTTAGAATTTGTATCAAATTAGGTTTAGGGTTATATTGATGGTTCATGGTAGAATAAGTTTAGGGTTTGTGTAAGATTTGGGTTTAGGTTTAGGATTAGGTTTAGTTTTAGGGTTAGCGTTATGGTTAGGGTTTTATTTAGTGTTAGTGTTAGTGTTAGGGTTAGGGTTAGTGATAGTGTTAGGGTTAGGGTTAGCGTTCATTTTAAGGTTAGGGTTAGGTTAAGTTTAGGGATAGGATTAAGGTTAGTGCTATGGTTAGTTTAAGTGTTAGGGTGAAGATAGTGTCAGGATTATGTTTAGGGTTTAGGTTATATTAGGGTTAGGGTTAGACTTATGGTTCATGTTAGAATTAAGCCTAGGGTTTGTGTAAGCTTCAGGTTTAGGGTTAGGGTTAGGGTTAGTGTTAGGGTTAGGTTTAAGGTTAGGGTTGTACTGACTGTTAGGGTTATGTTTAGGTTTAGTGTTAGGATTGGTGTTAGGAGTAGGTTTAGGGTTAGTGTTACGTTTAGTATTAGGGTTAGGGTTAGGTTTAGTGTTTGGGTTAAGATTAGTGTTAAGTTTAGTGTTAGGGCAGGGTGAAGCTTTGGGTTAGTGTCAGGGTGAGGGTTAGTTTCAGGGTTAGGATTAGAGTTGCAGTTAGGGTTTGGGTTAGTGTTAGGGTTATGAATAGGGTTAGTGTTATGGAAAGGGTTAGTGTTAGGCTTGTGTTACTTACTTAACGTTAGTGTTAGGTTTAGAGTTAGGTTTAGGTTTAGAGTAAGTGATAAGGGTTAGGATTAGGTTTATGGTAAGTGTTAGGATTAGGGTTAGGTGAAAATTGAGGGTTAGGTTAGGTTTAGGGTTATGGTTTCGGTTAGGGTTTGTGTTAGAATTAGAGTTAGGGTTAGGATTCATGTTAAGGTTAGGGTTAGAATTAGTGTTAGGTTTTGGTTTAGGGTAAGGGTTAGAGTTAGGGTTAGGGTTAGGGTTAATGTTAGTGTTAGGTTAGTGTTAGGGTTAATGTTAGGGTTCGGTTTAGGATAAAGATCAAGTTTAGGATTATGTTAACTGTTATTATTAGGGTTATGATATGGGTTAGGTTAGGGTTAGAGTTAGGGTTAGCTTCAGAATTGGGTTTGGGTTATAATTAGGTTTAGTGTTAGTGTTAGTGTTTGTATTAAATTTAGTATTAAGTTTAGTGTTAGGATTAAGGTGCAGGTTAGGTTTAGGGTTCGGGTGAGGGTTAGGGTTAGGTAAGGGTTAGGTTTAGGATTAGGTTAGATTTAGGGTTTTGGTTTACCTTAGGGTTTGTGTTAGAATTAGGGTTAGGGATAGGGTTAGGGTAACATTAATTTTGGGTTAGGGTAAGGGTTAGGGTTAGGATTCGGGTTAGGGTTAGGTTTAGGGTTATTGTTAGGGTTAGAGTTAGAGTTATGGTTATGTTTAGGTAAGGGTTAGGTTTAGGGTTAGGGTTATTGTTAGGATTAGGTTTAGGTTTAACGTTTGGGTAAGGGTTAGATTTAGGCTAGTTTTAGCCTTAGGGTTAGTGTTAGAATTAGTGTTAGCATTAGAGTAATCATATTTCATAGGTTAGGATTAGGTTTAAGGTTAGGATTAGGGTTATGGTTACAATTAGTGTTAGTTACAGTGTCAGGGTTAGGGTTAAGGTTAGTGTTAGGTTTAGGGTTACGGTTAGTAATAGTTTTATGGTTAGTATTATGGTTAGAGTGAGGCTTAGGTTTAGTTTTAGGGTTATCATTAAGGTTAATGTTAGTGTTATCTTTAGGGTTAGGGATACATTTAGGAATAGGGTTATAGTTTGGGTTAGGTTTTTTGTTAGGGTTAAAATTAGGGTTACATTGGGGTAAGGGTTAAAGTTAGGGTCAGGGTTAGGGTTTGTGTTAGGGTTAGGGTTAGGGTTAGGTTTACGATTAATGTTAGGTTATGGTTAGGTTTATGATTAATGTTAGGTTATGGTTAGGTTTAGGGTAAGTGTTATGGTTAGGGTAAGTGTTAGTTTAAGTGTTAGGGTTAAGTTTGGGGTTAGTGTTAGTCATAGGGTGAGGGTTAGCATTAGGGTTCGAGTTAGGGTTATGGTTCCAGTTCGGAATAGGTTAGAACTATTTTTTGGGTTAGGATTATGTTTAGGTTAGTGTTACAATTAGGGTTAGGGTTAAGTTTAGTGTTAGTTTTAGGATTACATTTAGGGTTATGCTTAGGGTTAGTTTTTTGGGTCAGAATTAGAGTTAGAGTTCAGGTTATGTTTACGTTTAGTTTTAGAGTTTGGGTTAGGATTAGGGTTCAGGTTAGTGTTAGGGTTAGTATTAGAGTTAGAGTTATGATTGGTGTTAGGCTAAGTTTTACAATTAGGTTTTGTGTTAGGGTTAATGTTAGATTTAGCTTTTGGGTTATGGTTTGTAAGATGTTTAAAGTAAGGTATAGGTTAAGTGTTAGGGTTAGTTTTATGGTTACGGGGTAGGTTAGGGTTAGGGTTAGTGTTAGTCTTAGGGTTAAGGTTAGGATTAGGGAGAGGGTTAGTGTTAGGTTTAGAGTTAGGGGTAGGGTTAGTGATACGAATAGGGTTGGGGTTAGGGTTAGTGTTAGGATTAGGGTTTGTTTTCGTGTTAGTTTTAGTGTTAGGGTTAGGATTAGGGTTAAACTTAGAAAATGGTTAGGGTTAGTGTTATGTTAGGATTAAGGTTATGTTTTGGGTTAGGGTTTGTATTAGGGTTACAGTTAAGGTTAGGGTTAGGATTACATTAGATTTAGGGACAGAGTTAGGGTTAGGGTTAGTGTTAGGGTTAGGGTTAGGGTTAGGTTTAGTGTTTGTGTTTGGGTTAGGGTTAGGTTTAGGTTTAGTGTTTGAGTTTGGGTTAGGTTTATTTTTAGGATTACTGTTAGTATTGGGGTTAAGTATAGGGTTAGGTTTAATGTTATTGTTAGGGATAGTTTTAGGTTTAGTGTTATTTTTAGGTTTAGTGATATGGTTTTTCTTACTGTTAGGTTTAGGATTAGGGTATGGTTAGTCTTAGGGTTAGTGTTAGGTTTAGTATTAAAAATAGGGTAAGATTTTGAATTAGTGTTAGATTTTGGTTACGGTTAGGTTTCGGATATGGTTAGGGTTAGGGTTAGAATTAGGTTTTATGGCACGGTTAGGGTTAGAGTTAGGTTTGGGTTTAGAATTTTGGTTAGGGTTAGGGTTAGGGTTAGTTATTTTAGGATTAGAGTTAGAATTAGAATTAAAGTAAGTTTTAGGGTTAGGATTAAGTTTATGGTTACAATTAGTGTTAATTTTTGTGTTATGGTTAGGGTTATGGTTACTGTTTTTGCTAGGGTTAGGGTTAGTGTTAGGCTTAGAGTTAGGGTTTTATTAGGTTTATGGTTACTCTTATAGTTTGGGTTTCAATAATGGTTATTTTTAGGGTTAGAGTTAGGTAAGGTTTAGGGTTAAGGTTAGGGTTAGGATTACGGTTAGGCTTAGGATTAGTGTTTGTTCTAAGAATAGTGTAGGGTTAAATTAGCATTAGGGTTAGGGGATGGGTTTATGTTAGGGTAAGCGTTCATGTTAGGTTTAGGTTTAAGTTTAGGGTTAATGTTAGGGTTAGTTTTAGGATTCTGGTTAGGTTTAGGTTTAGTGTTAGTGTTTGGACAAGGATTATAGTTAGGTTTAGAGTTACTGTTTGTTAGGGTAAGGGTTAGTTATAGGTTTAGGGTTAGGGTTAGGGTGAGGAATAGGGTTAAGTTTCGGATTACTGTTAATATTAGGTTTAAGTTTAGGATTAGGGTAGTGTTAGGGTTAGGGTTAGGATAGGTTTAGCATTAGAGTTTGGGTTAGGGTTACAGTTAGTTTTAGGATTAGTGTTAGGTTTTGGGTTAGTGTTAGTGTTAGGTCTAGGGTTAGGTTTAGTCTGAGGGTTAGGGTTAGGGTTTTTGGGTTAGGTTTAGGGTTAGGATTATTTTTATGGTTACATTTAGGGAGAGGGTTATGTTTAGGTAAGCTTTAAGTTTAGGCTTAGGGTTACACCTAGAATTAGGGTTAGCTTTAGTGTTATGGTTAGGGTTAGTCATGGGTTTAGGTTTAGAATTAGGTTTAGTGATAGAGTTAGGGTTAGGTTTATGGTTAGGTTTAAGGTTATAATGAGGCTTAGGTTTAGGGTTAGGGTTAGTTTCAGGGTTACACTTAGCATTAGGGTTAGGTTTAGGGTTAGGTTTACAGTTAAGTTTAAACTTAGTGTTAGGTTTAGAGTTAGGTTTAGGGTTAGAGTTAGTGATAAGGTTTAGGATTAGGTTTATGGTTAGTTTTAGAATTAGGGTTAGGGTGAGGCTTTAGGGTTAGGTTAGGTTTAGGGTTATGTTATGGGTTAGGGTTTGTGTTAGAATTAGGATTAGGATTAGGGTTAGTGTTACATTAGTGTTAGGGATAGGGTGAGACTTAGGGTTAAGATTCGGGTTAGGGATAGGCTTAGGGTTATTTTTTGAGTTAGGGTTAGGGTTATGGTTAGGGTTATTTTCAGGTAAGGGTTAGATTTAGGGTCACAGTTACAGTTACAATCAGGGTTATGTTTAAATGCAGGGTTAGGGTTAGTCTTAAAGTTAGTTTTAGGGTTAGGGCTATGGTTAGAATTAGGCTTAGGGTTAGTGTTAGTGTTAGGGTTAGGTTCAGAGTTAGTTTTAGGTTTAGGTTTAGGTTTAGGTTTAGGTTTAGCGTTAGAGTTAGAGTTAGACTTAAAGTTATGGTATGGTTAGGGGTAGTTTTAAGGTTAATGTTAGGTTTTAGTTTAGGATAAGGTTTAGGGTTTGTGTTAAGGTAATGGTTACATTTTGTGTTAGTGTTAGTGTTAGTTTTAAATTTAAGTGGAGGGTTAGGATTCATGTTAGGATTAGGGTTCGAGTTTGGTTAAGTTTTAGGCTTAGAGTTAGGGCCAGGTTTAGGGTGTGGCTTTGGGTCAGTGTTAGGGTTAAAGTTACTGTTAGAGTTAGTGTTAGGCTTAAGTTTAGGGTTAGGGTTAGGGTTAGTGTTAGGGTTAGGTGTAGTGTTAGGGTTATATTTAGTGTTAGGGTTAGTGTTAAGTTTAGGGTTAGGTTAAGGTTTAGGGTTAGTGTTTCTGTTTGGGATGTATTTAGTTTTAGGGTGAGTGTTAGAGTTTGAATTAGGGTTAGTATTAGGTTTAGCGTTAGTGTTAGGGAGCAGGTTAGGATTAGATTTCAAGTGAGGTTTAGGGTTTGGTTTCGGAAAGGGTGAGAATTAGGGTTAGGTTAGGTTTAGGGTTATGGTTTGAGTAAGGGTTTGTGTTAGAATTAGGGTTAGGATTAGGGTTAGGGTTACATTATGTTTAGGTTTAGGGTGAGAGTTATGGTTAGGAATTGGGTTAGGGTTAGGGTGATTGTTAGGGTTAGGGTTACGGTTAGGGTTATATTTAGGTAAGGGTTAGATTTAGGGTAAGGGTTACGTTTATGATGAGGGTTAGGTTTAAATGTAGGGTTAGGGTTACTCTTAGGGTCAGTTTTAGCATTAGGGTTAGTGCTAGTATTAGTGTTTTCATTAGAGTTTTCGTTTGTGATAAGGTTAGGATGAGGTTTAGGTTTTGTCTTAGGGTTAGTGTTAGGGATATTTTCATGGTTGGTATTAGGTTAGAGTGAAAATTATGTTTAGTGTTAGGGTCATAATTAGGGTTAGGTTTAGTGTTAGGGTTAGTCTTAGGGTTAATATTAGGGTTTGGTTATAGTTAGGGTTAAGGTTATTGTTAGATTTAGGGTTAGGGTTATATTTACCATTAGTATAGGGTTAGGGTTGGAGTAAGGGTTAGTGTTAAAATTTCAGTTGGACAGGAGAGGGAAGATGGTAGCCAGGGCAGATAGAGAAGCACTGCCTGATCCAGCCACTTCGCAAGCTTTTCAGACCAATAAAAAACTTCTGTCCAAAAGAAAAATAAAAAAGATTTGTTTAAGAATTAGTGTTAGGGTTAGAGTTAGGGTTAGGTTTAGTGTTAGAGTTATGTAAAGTTTAGGGTTAGAGATAGGTTAAAATTATGGTTGTGGTTTGGGTTAGGGTTTTTGTTACAGTTAGGGTTAGGATTAGGATGAGGGTTATATTAGGGATAAGGTTAGGGTTAGGGTCATGGTAGGCTTATGTTTAATGTTAGGTCATGGTTACCTTTAGGGTTAGTGTTATGGTAGGGTAAGTGTTAGTTTAAGCTTTAGGGTTAGATTTGGGGTTAGTGTTAGGCTTAGGGTTAGGGTTAGGGTTTGAGTTAGGGTTAGGGTTTGAAATAGGTAAGGGTAAATTTTGGGTCAGGATTGCAGTTAGGTTTACTGTTATGGTTAGAGTTAAAGTTAAGGTTAGGGTTAGTTTTTGGATTATATTTAAGGTTAAAATTAGGGTTAGTTTTTGGTTTAGAATAAGAGTTAGGGTTCGGTTTATGTTTAGGTTTAGTTTTAGAATTAGGGTTAGGATTAGGAATAGGGTTAGTTTTAGGGTTAGTATTATGCTTAGAGTTATTATGTGTGTTAGGGTAAGTGTTATGGTTAGGGTTTGTGTTAGTGTCAAAAATAGATTTAGGTTTTTGTTTAAGGTTAGTAAGAGGGTTAATGTGAGGCTTAGGGTTAGTGTTATGGTTAGTTTTATGGTTAGGGTAGGTTAGCATTAGTGTTAGGGTTAGGGTTAGTGTTAGTCTTAGAGTTAAGGTTAGGTTTAAGGATAGGGTTAGTGTTAGGTTTATTGTTAGGGCTAGGGTTAGGTTAGTGATAAGGATAGGGTTGGGGTTAGGGTTAGTGTTACTATTAGGGTCAATTTTCGTGTTAGGTTTAGTGTTAGAGTTAGGGTTAGGGTTAAATTTAGGAGGTGGTTAGGGTTAGTGTTATGCTAGTCTTAGGGTTATGTTTTGGGTTAGGGTTTGTTTTAGGGTTAGGGTAAGGTTTAGTGATCATGTGATGGTTAGGGTTAGTGTTAGAGTTAGGTTTAGGGTTAGGTTTAAGGTTAGGGTAAATGTTACGTTTAGGGTTATGTTTAGAGTTTGGATTAGAGTTTTTGTTAGTGTTAGAGTTAGCGTTACGGATAGTGTTAGAATTAGGGTTAGGCTTAGTGTTAGGGTTAGGGTGCGACTTAGGGTTAGGTTTAGGGTTAGTGTTAGTGTTTGGGTTAAGTTTATGGTTAGGTTTAGTGTTAGGGCTAGGGAGAGTTTTAAGATTAGTATTGTTATGTTAAGGGTTAAGGTTTTTTTACCGTTAGGGTTAGGGTTAGCATATAGATAGTGTTAGGGATAGGTTTTGGGTTAGGTTAGTGGTAGGGAAAGGGTAAGGTTTTGGTTTAGTGTTAGGTTTTGGTTATGGTTAGGTTTCGGTTATAATTAAGGTTAGGGTTAGGGTAAGGGTTTGTGTTATGGTTAGGGTTGGGGTTAGTGTTGGGGTTAGAATTTTGTTTAGGGTTAGGGTTATGGTTAGTGTTAGGATTAGGGTTAGGTTTAATTTTAGGGTTAGGGATAGAATTATGCTTAGCGTAAGTTTTAGGGTTAGGGTTGGGGTTATGGTTACAATTAGTGTTATTTTTATTGTTAGGTTTTGGTTAGTGTTAGGGATAGTGTTAGGTTTAGGGTTAGGGTTTGTGTTGGGTTTATGGTTAGTGTTATTGTTTGCGTTATAATAAGGGTTTGGATAAGGGTTAGATTTAGGTTATGGTTAGGGTTAGGATTTAAGATTACTGTTTGTGTTAGGGTTAGTGTTAGGGTTAAATAAGAGGGTTAGAGTTAGGGTTCGTGTTAGGGTTAGCATTCTTGTTGGGTTTAGGCTTAGGGTTAAGTTAGGGTTAGTGTTAGGTTTAGGGTTAGGTTTAGTTAGTGTTTGGATTAGGGTTATAGTTAGGTTTAGGATTACTGTTAGTGTTAGGGTTAAGGTTAGTTATAGGTTTTGAATTAGGGTTAGGGTGAGGCTTAGGATTAGTTTTAGGGTACAGTTAGAGTTATATATAGAGTTTGGATTATGGTTAGGGTTAAGATTAATGTTAGAATTAGTGTTAGTGTATGGCTAGACTTAGGGTCTGTGTTAGGGTTAGGGTTAGGGTTAGGGTTAGGGTTAAGGTAAATTTTAGGTTTAGGATTAAAGTTAGAGTTCATATAAAGGTTAGTATTAGTGTTAGTGTTAGGGTTAGGGTTAGAATTAGTTAGAGTTAGTGTTAGGTCAGGATTAGGGTTAGGGTTAGGGTAAGGTTTAGGGTTAATGTTAGGGTTAGGGATAGCTTTAGGGTTAGGGTTAGGGTTAAAGCTAGGTGTAGGGCTCAGATTAGGGCTAGTTTTCCTGTTAGTTTTAGGGCTGAGGTTAAGGTAACATGTAATGTAAGAACCAGGGTAACAATTAGGGTTAACTTTAGCGTTTGAGTTAAGACTCGAATTAGGGCTAGGTTTACTGTTAGGATTCAGTTTAAGTTTAGCATTATGTTTAGAGCTAGGATGGATGTTAGGATATGAGTCAGGGTCAGGGCTAGTTTTAAGGTTAGGGTTAGGACTCAATTAGGACTAGGATTAGTTTTTGTAGTATTATAGGGTTTGGTTTAAGTTAAGGTTTAGGGTTACTTCTATTGCTCGGTTTTATTTTAGTTCTAGGGTTAGAGTTAGGGCTAGTTTTAATTAGTATGAGGGTTAGGGTTAGTATTGATGTTAGGCTTAGACTTAGAGTTAGGGATACCTTTATAGTTAGGTTAGATCTAGGATTAGGCTAGGATAAAGGATAGTGCAAAGATAAGGGCCAGGGTTAGAGTTAAGGTAAGGGATAGGTTTAGAACTAGGGATAGGGCTAGTGTGAGAGTTAGAGTTAGTGATAGGGCTAAAATAAGAATTAGGGTCTGGGATAGGGTTAAACTAGGACTAGGATTAGGGCTAGGATTAGTGTTCAGCTTTGTCCTAGCAATAGGGCCAGGGTTAGGTTTAAGTTTATGATAAAGAATTGTGTTATAGCTAGGTTTAGATGTAGGGTGAGGTTTAGAGTTAGGGTTAGGGCTAGGGTTGTGGTTAGGGTTATGATTAAGGCAAGGTTTAGGGTGAGGATGAGGGCTAGTGTCTGTATTAGATTCAGGGCTAGGATTAGTGATAAGGCTAATATCAGGTTTAGGGTTATGGTTAAGGATAGTTTTAGGGATATGCTTATGGCTACATCTTGTGTAAGTGTTAGGTTTAGGGTAAGGTTTAGGTTTTGAGTTCGGGGAATTATTAAGGTTAGGATTTGGCTTAGATAAGAATTTTGTTTTATGGCTCAAATTAGCATTAGGGTTAGTTTTAAGGATATAGTTAGTGTTTGTTTTAAGGTTCAAGTTTGGTTTAGGGTAATTGATACAGTTAGTATTAGTAAAATCTAACCATACTGCTAAGCCTAACCCTCACCCAAACCATACACCTAACCCTACCACTAATACTAAACGTAAGCCTATCCCTAAACCTATCAGAAAACCTAACCCTAAGGCTAACCATAACACTAACACTAACCGTAACCCTAACTTTAACCCTAAACCTAACCCTAACCTAATCCAAACCCTAACAATAACCGTAAACCTAACACTAAACTTAACCTTCACCATAACCCTACACTAAACCTAACACTAACCCTAATCCTAAGACTAACACAAACACTCAAACACTAAACCTCATTATAACCCTAAACCAAACAGTAATGCTAACCCTTACCCTAACCCTAAGCCTAAACCAAATCCTAAACCTAATACTAACCCTAAGCCTAAACCTAACACGAACCCAAACCCTAACCCTAACGTAACCCTAACTGTAACCCTAACCTTAACACTAACCATAACCCTAACCCTAACAATAACAATGACTCTAACACTAACCCTAACCCTAACCTACCCTAAACCTATCCCTAATCCTAACCGTAATCATTACCGTAACCATAAACTCATATGTAACCCTATTGGTAACCCTAACAAAAACCCTAACCCTAATCCTGTCACTAATTCTAACCCTAACTTTACAGTAACACTAAATCTAACTACAACCCTAAATCTAAACCTAAACCTTAACCTAAACTCAATACTAAACTAAAACTAAATTTAACCCTAACCCTAAAAGTAACCCTACCCTTTATCCTAACCGTAACACAAACCCCAACCCTAACCAGAACCAGAACCTTAAGCTAACCATAACCCTAACCCTAATCTAACACGGACTCTAACCCTTAACCTAACCTTATCACTAATCCTAATCCTAACTCTAACCCTACCCTATAACTAACCCAAACCATAAGCCTAACCCTAATCCTAAACCTATCAAGAACACTAACCTTAAACTTAAACCTAACACAACCTTCAACCTAACCCTAAAACTAACCCTAACACTAATGCTAACCTTAACCCAAAAACTAACCAAAATAATTAACCCTAAAATTAACACTAAACCAAACACTAACTCTATACCTAAGTCTAAGTCTAAAACAAAATCTAATACTAAACCTAAACCTAAGTATAACAGTAACTCTAATCTTAGCCCTAACCCTAAGTCTAACCCTAATCCTAACAATAACAAAAACCATTATTCTAACCATCACCCTAACCCTAACCCTAATCCTAACACTAACCCTGAAACTATCTATAAAACTAACCAAAATACTAATGCTAAACCTAACCCTAACACTAACATTAATCCTAACCGAACCCAAGTCTAAATCTAAACCTAACATTAACCCTAAACTTAACCGTTACACGAACCATAACCCTAAACCTAATCTTAACCTAACCCTAACCCTTACCCTAACCTAAACCTAACCCTAAACCTAACTCGAACCTTAACACTAAACATAAACATAACCCTAACAATAACCCTAACTGTAACCCTAACACAAAACTAACCCTTAACATAACCCTAAACCTAAAACAAACCCTAACCCAAACTCTAACCCTAACCCTAACCTAACCCTAACACTAATGCTTAGCCAAACCCTGACTGTAATTCTAACCCCAACACTAACCTTAACACTAACTCTACCCTAACTTTAACATGAACCCTAAATATAACCATACTACTAGGCCTAAACTTCACCCTAGCCCTAACACTAAATCTAAATCTAACCCTAATTTTAATCCTAAGAGAAACCCTAACACTAACACTAACACTAACCCTAATCCTAATTTGAAATCTAACGCTAAGCCTACCACTAATCAAAACCCTAACAATAAACCTAACCCTAACCCTAAACCTAACCCTTGTACCAACCCTAACCCTAAACCTAACACAAACCCTAACCCTAATACTAACACTCACCTTAAACCTAACAATAATCCTTATACAAACACTAACACTAACACAAACCCTAACCCTCACTCTAACACTATTTCTAACCATAAACCAAAACCTAAAACTAAACCTAACACTAACCCTAACCCTAAACTTAACACGAAACCTAACCCTAACCCTAACTCTAACACTAATTATAACTTTAACCCTAACCCTAACCCAAACCTACGCTAACACTAACCCTACCCAAAACCCTAATCCAAACCGTAACTGTAACTCAAAACACAACTGTAATGGTAAACCTAACACAAACCCTAACCTTAACCCTACAACGAAACCTGACTCTAACCCTAACACACATCCTAACCTTAATTTTACCCTAACACGAATTCAAACCATAACCCATAACTTAATCATAAACCTTAATGTAAATTTAACCCTAAACCTAATCCTAACACGAACTTTAACCCTAACCCTAACACTCTCCCCAACACTAATCCAAACCATACAATAAATCCTAACATAACCCTAACCTTCACCTAACCCTAACCCTAACCATAACCCTAAATTGACACTAATCCTAAAGTTAAACCTAACCATATTAATAAACTTAACTTTTATCCTAACCCTAAAAATCACCCTATTTTTAACCCTAATACGAACCCTAAACTTAACCCTTATCTCAACTCTAACAGTAAGACTAACCCTAATCCTAACCCCAAACCAAAATGAATCACTAACCCTAACCCTAACCCTATACTTAACAATAACCCTAACCCTAACCCAAACACGAAAACTAACCCTAACTCTAATACTAACCCTAACACTAACCCTAACCCTAAAACAAACCTAAACCTATCCCAAAACCTAACACTAACCCTTACCCTAGACCTAATCCAAACACTAACCCTAACCCTAACACTAACATTAACCGTAACACTAAACCTCACCTTAACCCTAAATCTAACCCTAATCCTAAACCTAAACCTATAACTTATTCTAACCCTAACCCTAATCCTCACCCTAACTCTAACCCTCAACCAAAACATAAACCTAACACTAACCCTAAACTAAAACTAACACTAATCATAACTCTAAACCTAACCCTAATGAAACATTAATTCTAAGTCTATCCCTAACCCTAATCCTAACTTTAATCATAACCGTAACCGTAACCATAACCCTAACTGTAACTCAACAGAAACCATAAACTTAACCCTAACACTAAACATAACCCTAACACTAACCCTGACCCTAAACCTAACCCTAACTCTAACCATAACCCTAACACAAATTGTAACCAGAATGCTAATACAAACCATAAACCTAACCGGAACCCTAACCCTAACACTAAACATAACCCTAAACCTAACCCTAACACTAACCCTAAACCTAACCCTAAATGTAACCCTAACACTAACTCTAACCCTAACCATAACCCTAACACTAACCCTAGCCTCACCCTCACCCTAAGCCTACCATAACCCTAACAAAACCCTGCCCCTTACCCTAACTCTAAAACAAACCCTAACCCAAACCATAGCCCTAACTTTTACCTAAACCTAACCCTAACCTTACCTCAACCTAAGCCTAAACCTAACACTAAACCTATTACTAACCCTATCCCAAATGTTAACACTAACTCTTACCCCAACGCTAGCCCTATCACTAAACCTAACCCTAGACATAACTCTAAACCTAATATTAACGTTAACGCTAACTGTAAACCTAAACTTAACCATAACCCTAATGCTAAATGTAACGCTAAAACAAACCCTAACACTAACCCTAAGCCTCACTATAACCCTAATAATATCTCTAAACATAACCCTAACCCTATCACTAAATCTTTAGCTAAACCTAAACCCATGACTAACCCTAACCCTAACCGTAAAGCTAATCATAATCCTAACCATAACCCTTACCCTAAACCTAAAACTTACCTAAACATAACCCTGTCCCTATCTGTAACCATAACAATAACCCTAATCCTAAACCTAACCAAAACCCTAAACCTAACACAAACACAAAACCAAAACCTAACTATAACCCTAACAAAAACTATAACGCTAAACTTAACCCTAATACTACCACTAATACTAACCTAAACTTAAACCTAATACTAACACTTACCCTAAACGTTACACTAACATGAACCCTCACATTATCCCTAACATAAACTTAACCTAACTCTCTCCCTAACACTAAACCTAATCCTAAACCTAACCCTAGCACTAACACTAACCCTAACCCTAACCATTAATCTAACCTAACACTAACAATAACCCTAACCCTAACTCTAAGCCTAAAACTAACCCTAAACCTAAACCTAACACTAAACCTAATCCTAACCCTAACATAAACAAAATCCCTAACCTTAACCTAAACCTAAACCTAACACTAACCTTCACTGTAACCCTAACCCTTACAAAAACACAATACCTAAACCAACACTAACATAAACCTAATCCAAACCATAACCATAACCCCAAACCTAATCCTAACCCTAAAGCTATCCCTAACCCTAACAGTAGCCCTTAACCCTTAACCTTACCCTAGCCCTATACCTTTACCTAACACTAACCCTAACCCTAATGTAACACTAACTCTAACTAATTCTAACCCTAACCATAATACTAACACTAATCCTTACACTTATATGAACTCTATCTTTAATCCTAAACCTAACACTTACCCTAACACTAACCCTAACCCTAACACTAATACTAATCTGAACCCTAACACGAACTGTAACTTTAATCCTAACCCTAACACTTACCCTAACCCTAACACTAACCCTAACCCTAAAAAAAAACTTAACCCTAAAAGTACCCTAACAATAATTCTTACACTAATCCTAACCCTAACCCTAATCCAAACTGTATACATAATCCTAACTGTAACCCCAAACCTAACCCTAAGCCTCATGCTAACCGTGATTCTAAACCTATAACTAAGCCTAACCCTAACACTAACAGTTATCCTATACCTAACAATAACCCTAACACAATCACTAATGCTAACTCTATTTCTAACCCTAAACCTAACACTAACCCTAACTTTAACCCTAAACCTAAATCGAAACCTAACACGAATGCTAATCCTAACATGAACCCTAACTCTAACCCTATCTCTAATTTAACCTTAACACTAACCCTAACATGAACACTAATACTAAACCTAACCCTAACACTAACACTAAACCTAAACCTAACACTAACCTAAATCTAAACCTTATCCTAACCCTTATTATAACCCAAACTGTAACACTAAGAATAACCCCAAAACTAACCCTAAACCTACAGTAAACTAACATTAGTTGTGACCATAACTCTAACCCTAACAATAAAACTTACACTAACCCTAATTCTATCCATACCCCTAATATTAAAACTAACCCTAATCCTAACACTAACCATAATCATAAAACAAACCCTTACCCTAACCCTAACCCTACCCATAACCAACATGTAATTTTAACCAAAACCTAACACTAACCCAAAACCTTACCCTATCGATAACACTAGCCTAACCCAAAACCTATCCCTAACTCTAACTATACCATAAAACTAATTCTAATTGTAAGAAATACCTTGATCCTTAACCTAACTATACTACTAACCTTAAAACTCTCCCTAACCATAAAACTAAACCTAACCCTAAACTTAACCCAAACACTAACAATAACACTTAAACTAACTATAACCCTAACGCAAACAAAAACCCTAAAACTAACCCTAACACAAAACTAACTCTAACCCTAACCCTAACTCTACCCTAAACTAAACCTAAGCCTCATCATAACCCAAACCCTAACACTAACCCTAACCCTAATTGTAACACTATCCCTAGACCAAACTCTAACACTAACCCAAACACTAATCTTAAAACTAACCCTAAATGTAACACTTACCCTAACCTTAAACCTAACCCTAAACCTAACAATATCCCTAACCCTAACACAAACTCTAACTCAAAACATAACCCTAAACCTAACATAACACTAACCCTAACCATTTACTAAATTTAACCCTAACACTAAACCTAACACTAAACCTAACCCTAATCCTAACACTAACCCTAACCCCAACCCTATCCCTATAACTTACCTAACCCTAGCCCTAAACCTAAACTTAACTCTAACCCTATTTCTAACCATAATCTTAACCCTAAGACTAACACTAACACTAGCCCTAACCCTAACACTAACCCTAACCTACACATAACCATGAAACTAACCCTAACTCTAACACTATGCCTCACTTTAACCCTCTTACTAACTAACCCAAAACCTAAATCTTACTTTAACCCTAACAAAAACCCTAACCATAATACTTAACCTAACACAAATCATAACTCTATCCCTAATACTGATCCTAACACTAACCGTAACCCTAATCCTAGCCCTAACTCTAAAACTAAACCTAAACATTACCCGAACCCTAACTCTAACTCAAATTCTAACCCAAAAATTAACCCTAATCATAACCCTAAATGTAATCCTAAAACTAACACTAAATTTAACCCTAACCCTAATCATAACACCACAGCTAACCCTAATCCTAACCCAAAATTAACCCTAACCTATTTCAAAAGCTAAGCCTAACCCTAACTCAAACCTAAACCTAACCCTGACCCTAAGCCTAACTCTAACCTCAAATCTAACCCTAACGCTTAAACTAACACTTTCTATCCCTAACCCTAAAAGTAACCCTAAACCTTACCCTAGCCCTAAACATTTACCTAACACTAAAATTAACCATTACCTAACATTAAACATAAGCCTAACCATCACCCTAACCCTAACATTACCCTAACCCTAATCCTAACCCTAATGTAACCCTCATGCTAACCCTAACGTTAACTGTAAAAAAAAAACCCTAACCAAAACCATAACAATAATTCTAACCTATCCCTAACCCTAAACATTATATAACTCTAACCGTAAATATAACCCTAACTCTAAACCTAGAACTAATTCAAACAAAAATCTTTTTTTTCTTTGGACAGAAGCTTTATATTGGTCTGACAAGATTGCAAAATTGCAGGATCAGGCAGTGCTTTCCTATCTGCCCTATCCTGTTAAACCGAAATCTTAACACTAACTCTTACTCCAACCCTAACCATATAATAACACTAAACTTAATCCTAATCCTAAATCTAACAATAACCTTAACCCTAACCATAACCTAACCCTAACCCTAACCATAAACATGACCATAACCTAACCATAACACTAACCTAACCCTAACCCTAACACTAACCTTAAATCTATTTGTAACGCTAAAATTTAACCTAATCCTCACTCTAACCTAACACTAACCATAAAAATATCTCTAACCCTAACCCTAACACAAAACCTAAACCTCATCCTAACCTATCACAAATGATAACCCTACCACGAACACTAATACTAACACTAACGCTAATGCTAAAACTGACGCTAAGACTAAACCTAACCCTACATTAAAACCAAACCCTGATCGTAACCGTAACCCTAACCTTAAATCTATCCCTTACCTAAATCTAACTCTCACCGTAACCCTAACCCTAACAATAACACTAACCCTAACCCTAACCTGAATCCTAACCATAAATCTCACCCTAACCCTAAACCTATTGTAACCATAACCCTAATCCTAACCGTAATTCTAACACAAACCCTAACCCAAACCATAACCCTAAACCTAACCTAACCCTAATTCTCACCCTTTCCTAACCCTAACCCTAACCTTCACCCAAATTCTAATCCTAACCCGCTCCCTAACACTAACATTAAACCTAATACTAACCCTAATTCAAACTCTAACATTAACCCTAAAATTAACTATATCCCAAACAGAAACACTAACACTAAACCTTAACCAAACCCTAAACTTAACACTAACCCTAACACTAAATCTAACCCTAACCCTAAACCTAACCCTAACCCTAACCCTAACCCTAATACAAACCCTAACCCTAACACTAACTCTAACAGTAACTTTAAACCTAACACTAACCCTAAGCCCCACCGTAACCCTAACTCTAATCCTAAAACTAAAATAAACCCTAACCCTAACATGAACCCTAACCCTACACCTAACTCTAACACTAACACTAACACTAACACTAACACAAATTTTAACCGATAACCTAACACAAACCCTAAACTTTCCTTTAACACAAAACCTAACCTTAACCCTAAAACTACCCCTAACCCTAAACCTAACTTTAACTCTAACTGTAACCCTAACCCTAAACCTAAACCTAAGACTAACTCTGACCCTAAGCCTAACACTAACACTAACTCTAAGCCTCACCCTAACCCTAACCCTAACCCTAACACTAAAACTAAACCTAAACCTATCCCTAACCATAACCCTAATGCTAAAACTAATCATAAGACTAACCCTAACCCTACATTTAAATGTAACCCTGATTGTAACTGTAACCTAAACCTAAAATTAACCCTTACCTAAAAATAACCCTAATTGTGATGCTAACCCTAACCCCAATAATAACCCTAACCCTAACCCTAATTCTAAACTGAATCCTACCCCAAACTCTCACCCTAACCCTAACCCTAATGGAACCCTAACCATAATTCTAACCCTAATTCTAAAACAAAGAATAACCCAAACCAAAACCCTAAGACTAACCTAAAACCTCACCCTAACCATAATCTTAGCACTAATCATAAACCTAAACCTAACCTTTATCACTAACTCTAACCCTAAACCTAACGCTAAACCTAACACTAAGATTAATCTTAACTGTAAACCTAACCCTAAACCTAACCCTAACCCTAACTGTAACCCTAAAACTAACACTAACCCTTACCCTAAGCCTCACAATAACTCTAATCCTAAGCGTGAACTTAACCCTAACTCTAATGCAAAACCTAATGCTAAACATAAACACCCATAACCCTAAAGCTAACGGTAATCCTAAGTGTAACCCTAACCCGAAACCTAAACCTTCTCTAAACATAACACTATCCCTAAATGTAACCATAACAATAACCCTAAACTAAACATAACTCAACCCTAACCCTAAACCTCACACTAAACCTAACCCTAAACCTAACCCTAACCCTAACCCCATACCTAAACCTAATACTAACACTAACAGTAACACTATCCCTAACCCTAAATCTATAACTAACCCTAACACTAACACTAACAGTATCCCCCACTAACTATACCCTAATCCAAACACTAATGCTAAACTTAAACCTAACCCTAACCTGAAACCTAACGCTAAACATAATGCTAACCCTAAACCTAAACCTAATCCTAACCATAACAGTAAGCCTGACACTAACCCAACCTTTACCTAATCCTAAGAATAACCCTACAACTAACAACAACATCAACCCTTATTCTAACTGGAAACTTAAAACAAACCCTAACTCTAAACTTAACCCTAGCTCAAACCCTAACCCTATTCCTAAATCTAACCCTTATATTAAAACTAAACCTAACTCTAAACCTGACATTAATCCTAATCCTAAAACTAACTCTAAACCTAAACCTATTCATAATACTAAACCAAACACTAATTTTAACCCTAATTGTAACCCGAACACTAACCCTAAACCTAAACCTAACACTAATGCTAACTCTAACTCTAACATGAACCCTAAGGCAAACACTAACCCTAACCTAAATCTATCCCTAACCCTATTCTTAACACGAACCCTAAACCCAAACCTAGCCCCAATGCTGACACTAAACCTAAACCTAAGCATAATCCTAACCCTAACCCTAACCCTAACTTAAAATGAATCCTAAAACTAACCCTAACCCTAACCCTAAGCATAACACTTACCCTAATCCTAAACCTAACACTAAGAGTAACTGCAATTATAACCCTAAATTTAAACCTAAACCTTATCCTAACACTGAACCTAACCCTATCACTAACCCTAACACTATCACTATCCCTAACACTAACACTAACCCTAATCCTAACCGCAACCCTAACCCTAATTTTAACCATAACACTAACCATAAAAACCGTAAAATTAATCATAAACCTAACCCTAACCTAACCCTAATACTAACCTTAAATTTACACTCACACTAAGCCTAACACTAACCCTAATCCTAACCTTAAGCAAAACACTAACACTAACCCAAAATCTAACACTAGCATGAACTCTAACCCGAACCCTAAAACTAACCCTAACCATAACCATAACCATAATCCTAAGCCTAAACCTAACCTTAAACCTAACCATAACATTAAATGTAAACCTAAACCGAACCTTAACCCTAATACTAACTCTAATCATAATCCTAATGCTATCACTAACCCTAAACCTAAATGTAAACCTCACCCTAACTCTGAACCTAACCCTAAACCTAAACCTAACACTAAACCTAACCCTACCCTAATATGAACCCAAACCTAACCCTAAACCTTACTTAATCCTAACCCTAACCCTAACATAAAACCCTAAACCTAACCCTAAACCTAACACTAACCTTAATCTAACTGTAAACCTAAACCTAACTTAAAGCTAACACTATCAATAACACTAACCCTAATCCTTAACACTAACCCTAATACTAACTCTAATCATAATCCTAAAGCTATCACTAACCCTAAACCTAAATGTAAACCTCACCCTAACTCTGAACCTAACCCTAAACCTAAACCTAACACTAAACCTAACCCTACCCTAATATGAACCAAAACCTAACCCTAAACCTTACTTAATCCTAACCCTAACCCTTACATAAAACCTTAAACCTAACACTAAACCTAACACTAACCTTAATCTAACTGTAAACCTAAACCTAACTTAAAGCTAACACTATCTATAACACTAACCCTAATCCTTAACACTAACACTAATCCTAATTCTAACCATAAGCCAAACATTGATCCTAACCCTAACCCCTAACCCTAACCATAACACTAAACTTAACCATACCCTTACACTAACACTAACCCTAAACCTAAAATAAATCCTAACCCTAACTTTAACTCTATTTCTAATACTAACCATTACCCTAACACAAACCCTTACCCAAAGCATAATCCTAACCCTAACCTAACCCTAACCCCATTCCTAACCTATTCCTAAACCTAACTTTAACACTAACCCAAACACTAAACCTAACCCTATCCCTAACTGTAACCCAAACTATAATCCTAAACATGTCACTAACTGTAACCCTAACCCTAACCCTAACCCCAACACTAACCCTAACCCTACACTAAACCTTAACACTAAACCTAACCCTAACCCTAACTCGAACCATAATCCAACCATAACTTAAAAAACTTAACACAAATACTAACCTTAATCCTGAACCTAACAAAAACTGTAAACCTAAACCAAACACTATCCCTGAACCTCACCCTAACCATAACTCTGACACTAACCCTAAACCTAACTGGATACCTAACCTTAACCCAAACCCTAACACTAACCCTAACCCTAAACATAAACCTTATTCTAACAATAACCCTAACCCTAAGCCTAAAACTAACACGAACCATAACCCTAAACCTAACCCTAACCGTTACACTAACCTTAACCTTAGCACTAACGCTAACACAAACCCCAAACTTATACCTAATCCTAAACCTAACACTAACACTAACCCTAACCCTAACCCTAACCCTAACAGTAAACTTAAACCTAACTGTAACACCAACCCTAACCCTAAACCTAATTGTAACCAAAACACTAACACTAATGCTAATCCTAACCCTAATACTAACATTAACCCTATCCAGAACTCTAAACATAACTCTAATAATAACCCTAACCCTAACCCTTACTCTAACCTCACCCTAACCCTAACCCTATCTTTAACACTATCTCTAATCTTAACCCTAACACAAACACTAAACCTAATTTTAACCCTAAGCAAAACACTAATCCTAAACCTAACCCTAAACCTAACCAAAAATATACACCTAACCCTAACACTAAACCTAACCCTAACCCTAACAGGAAACCTAACACTGACCTTAACAGTAACCATAATTCAAACTCACAACCTAACCCTAAGCCTAAAAGAAAACCTTACCCAAAATTCATAACGCAAACCAAAACCCTAACCCTGACTTAACCTTAACTCTAACAATTACTTTACCCTAACCATAACCCTTTTCCTAACACTAACCCTAAACCTAACCCTAAACATAACACTAACCTTAAACTTAACCCTAACACTAACTGTAACCTAACCATAATACTAACACTAACCCTAAACCTTTTCCTAAACCTAAACCTAACCCTAACATTAACACTAACCCTAACCATTAAAATAACACGAACCTTAACTGTAACACTAACCCTAACCTTAAACCTTAACCTAATTCTCACCCTAACACTAACCCTAACCATAACACTAACTCTAAAATTAATCCTAACCCTAAATCTTACAAAAACCCTAAACATAAACCTGTCCCAAACCCCAATACAAACCACAACACATACCTTACAACAAACCCTAAAACTTACACGAATCCTAACCCTATAACTTACGCTAAACCTAATCCTAACCCTAAGTTTAACACTAAAACTAAACCTAAACCTAACCCCAACCCTTATCCTAACCCTATCACTAACACTAAACCTAAACCTTCTCCTAATCCTAACCCTAACTCTAACCCTTACACAAACACTAACCCGAACCCTAAGGCTAAACCTATTCTTAACTCTAACACTAACCCTAACCCTACCCTTAACCCTAACTCTAACCCTAAACCAACCATAACCCTAACTTTCAACCTAACACAAACTATAACCCTAAACCTAACACTAAGCCTAACACTAACCCTAAACCGAACCCTATTTCTAAATCTTAAACTAACACTAACCCTAACCCAATCGCTAATCCTGATCCACACCCTAATACTAAAACTAACCCTAACCCTAACCCTAACCCATATCCTAACACTAACACTAACCCTTACTTAATACTAACTCTATACCTAACCCTGAACCTATCATTAAACCTAACTGTAACCCTAACCCTAAATCTAACACTAATCATTACTCTAACACTAAACCTAACCCTATCACTAACACTAACACTACCCCTAATACTAACCCTAACCCTAACACTAACACTAACCCTATCCTTAATCCTAGAACTAACCCTAACCCTAACCCTACCCAAACTCACACCATAATCCAACCTTAACCCTAAACCTAAACCTAACACAAATCCTATCCCTAACCCTAATTCTAACACATACCCTTACCCGAACCCTCAACATATTCCAATCCCTAACCCTAACCCTAACCCTAAAACTAAACCTAACCCTAAGCCTAAACCTAACACTAATTCTAAAACTAATCCTAGCCCTAACCCTAACACAAAACCTCACCCTATACCTAAATCTAACCCTAACCCTAATCCTAATGCTAACCGTAAAATAAATACTAAACCTAACCCTAAATTCATAACTCTAACACTTAACCCTAACATAAATGCTACCCTAAGCCTAAACCTAATAATAACACTAACCCTAACACTAACACTGACCCTAAAAACTAACCTTAACCCTATAATTAACTCTAAATCTCACCCTAAAACTAACCCTAAAACTAAACCTAACATTTATGCTAATCCTAATTCCAACCCTAATCCTAACCCTACCCTAACACAAACCCTAATCCTAAACCTCATCCTACCACTAACCCTAACCCTAACCCTAACACTCACCACAACACTATACCTTACCCTATCACTAACCATAAACCTAACCCTAACAATAACACTAATCCTAACCCTAAAACATTAACACTAACTTTAAACCTACATCTAACCCCAAACCTAAACCTCATCCTATGTGTAACACTAAAACTAACACTAACCATAATCCTAACACAAACTCTAAAACTAAACCTAACACTAACCCGTAACCTTATGGTAACCCTAAACTGAAACCTGTCACTTACACAAACACTGCACCTAAACATAACCATAAACCTAACAGAAACACTAACCCTAAAGCTAAACCTAACCCTGACTCTAACACTAACCCTAATTGTAACCCTAATGCTAAACCAAACACTAATCACAAACATAACCCTAACTCTAATTCTAAAACTAAACATAACTCTCACCTGAACCTGATCCTTAACCCTAACAATAACCCTAACCCTAACACTAATCACAACCCTTCCTCCATCGCTAACACTAACCCTAACCCTAACCCTAACACTAATACAAAACCTTACCCTAACCCTAACACTAACACTAACCCTAACACTAATATTAATCCTAATGCTAATCCTAACCCTAATCCTAAACCAAACCCTAAACCTAACACAAACCGTAACCCTATCCATATTACTAACCCTATCCTATTCGTAAGCCTAATCCTACTCTATCCCTATCTCTAAGTCTAACCATACCCTAACGCTAAAATTAAACTTAACCCTAACTCTAACACTAACTCTAATCCTAACACTAACCCTAACTCTAACCCTAAAACTAACCTTAACCCTAACACTAACAATAACCCTAAAACTAAAATTACACCTAAAACAAAACCTAACACTAACCCTTACCCTAACCTTAACCTAATCCTAACACTAACCCTAATCCGAATCCTAACAGTAAACATAAACCTAACCGGAACCCCAACCCTAACACAAACACAAAACCTAAACTTACCTATCACTAACCGTAACCCTAAATCTAACCACTAAACCAAATTTAACCCTAAGCCTAACCATAGAACTAACACTAACCGTCACCCTAACCCTCAACAGCACACTTACCCTAAAACGATCCCTAACCCAACCCAAACACTAATTCTAACCCTAACTCTAACACTAACCCTATCCCTAACCCTAAAGTAACACTAAACCTAACACGAACAGGAACTCTAACACTAACCCTAACCAACACTAACCTTAACACTAACCCTTAACTCAACCCTAACACTAACACTAGCCATAAAACTAACGCTAACCCTAACCCTAACAATCACCCCAATCCTAATCGTAAATTTAACCCTAACCCAAAACCTAACCTTAACAATATACCTAAACCTAATCCTCACACTAACACTCATCCTAACTCTAAACCAAAACCTAACCCTAACCATAACCATAACCTTAAGAGTAATACTAACCCTTACCCTAAAGCTAACTCTAACCTAATCCTAAATTTAAACTTAAAAATAACCTGAACCCTAATGATTACACAAAACCTAATCCTAACCCTAACTCTAACCCTACACTTAACCCTAATCATAACCATAACCATAATGATATATCTAACCCTAAACCTAAAACAAACCCTAACCCAAACTATAATCCTAACCCTAACCTAACAACAAGCCTAACCCTAATCTAACCCTAACCCTAAACATAACCATAAAACTAATCCTAAACTTAACACAAACCCTAACCATAACCATAACCCTAACCCCAGCCTAACTCTAACCCTGACTTAACCCGAACCCGAACTCTAACTCCAATTTAACCATTAACCAAATTCTAACCCTAACCCTAAAACTTAACTTAAACCTAAAATTATCCATAAACTGAATTCTAACCCTAACCCTAAAACTTACCATAACCCTAAACCTAACCAAAACTATAACAGTAACCCTAATTCTAACCCTAAATCTAACCCTAAAACAAACCCTTACCCCAACCCTAACTGTAAACTAAGCCTAACTCTAAGATTAACCCTAACACTAATCCTAACCCTAACTCAAATTCTAACCTTAACCCTAACACTAACTTAAATCTTACGGTAACCCTAACCCTTTCCCAAAGTCTAACCCTTGTCATAATCCTAACCCTAAAAATTAAGCTAAACAAACACTAAAACTTTCAGTAATCCGAAACCTAACACTAACCCTAACCCTAACCCTAACCGTAACCCAAATCCAAAACCTAAAACAAACCCTTACCCAAACCATAACCCAAACGTAACCTAACCGTAATCCTAACTCTTACCGAAATCTAACCCTCAACTTAACCATATAACACTAACCCTAAACCGAATCCTAACACAAACCCTAACCCAGACCCGAACAATATCACTAACCCTTAATCTAAACCTAAACCTAAACCTAACAGAAACCCTAATTCTAAAACTAAATTTAATCCTATTCATAACCCTAAAACTAACCCTAAACCTAATCCTAACACAACCCCAAAACCTAACTCTAAACCTAACACAAACCCTAACCCTAACAGGAACCCTAACTTTTACACTATGCCTAAACCTAACCATAATCCTAAATCTAAACCTAATTTTGTACACAAACCAAACCCTAAACCTAAATCTAACCCTACAAAACCCCTTAACCTAACTCTAAACCTGACACGAACCCTAACCGTAACCCTAACACTAACCTTTATACTCAACCTAAACCTAACCCGAACCCTAGCCCTTACTCTTAAACTAACCTTAACCTTAAACCTAACCTTTGCCTTTACACTAACCCTAAGGCTAAACCTAATTTTTATTCTAACCCTAACTCTAAACCTATCCCTAACCCTAAACCTAACCCTAAATATATCCCTAACTCTTACATTATCTCTAAGTCTAACTCTAACACTAATACTTACCCTATCCCTAAATCTAACACTAACCCTAACCCTAACCCTTACCCTGAAAGTAACACCAACCCTAACCCTAATCATAATCCTAACACTAACCTTAAAAATATCCCTAACCCTAACATTATCCCTAATTCTAACTCTAAAACTAACACTAACAATTACCCTTTTCCTCAATCTAACACTAACCCTAACTCTAACCCTAATCCTAACCCTAACAGTAAACCAAACCTGACCCTAATTTTAAGCCTAAAACTAACCTTAAAAACATCTCTAACCCTAACATTATCCCTAACTCAAACTCTAACACTAACCCTAACACTAATCCTAACCCTAACTATAACCCTAACCCTAACCCTAAGAGTAACACCAAACCTAACCTTAATCCAAACACTAAATTTAAAAATATCCCTAACACTAAAATTATCCCTAACTACAACTCTAACATTAACACTAACACTTACCTTATCCCTAAATCTATCACTAAACCTAACACTAACCCTAACCCTAACCCTTAGTACAACTGTAATCCTAAATCTAACACTAACACTAAACCTAACCCTAACTGTAACACTATCACTAAGCCTAACCCTAACCCTAACCCTAACACTAACACGAACACTAACACCAACCCTAATATTATCCCTAACCGTAACATTAACACTAACCCTAACACTAATGATAATGCAAAACCTAACATGAACACTAACCCTAAACCTAACCCTAATCCTAACTGTAAGCCTAACACTAACACTAAACCTAACCCTCACCCTAACCCTAACCATAATCGTAACACTAACCCTAACACTAACCCTAACCCTCACCTTAATCCTAACTGTATCCGTAACCCTAACACTAACCCTAACCCTAAGAGAACATTAATTCTAACACTAACCCTAAACCTAAACTTAAATGCTAAACCTAACACTATTCCTAATCCTGAAACTAATCCTAAAACTAAACCTAACCCTAACCGTATACGTAAACCTAAACCTTACCCTACCCTAACACTAACCCAAACACTAACCCTAATCCTAACCCTAATCCTAACACTAAACTTAACCGAATCCATAACCTTAACCAAACACTATCCATAACCATTAACCTAACACTAACACTAACCTTACACCTCAACCGAACTCTAACCCTAACACTAACACAAACCCTAAACCTAACTCTAACCCTAAGCGAAACACTAATCTTAAACCTAACCCTAACCCTAACCAAAAACTTACACCTAACCCTAAAACTAAACCTAACTCTAACCATAACACAAAACCTAACACCAACCCTAACAGTAACCATTACTCAAACATACAACCTAACCCTAAACCTAATAGAAACCATAACCCTAACCTTAACCTTAACACAAATTATAATCCAAACCACAACCCTTACCCTAAACTAATCTTAACTCTAACCCTTACTTAACCCTAACCATAACCCTTATCCTAACACTAACCCTAACTCTAAAACTAACATTAACCTATACCTTAACGATAATCCTAACCATAACACTAATCCTAACACTAACACTATCCCTAACCCTATCCCTAACTCTAAACCTAACACTAACACTA
Organism: Callospermophilus lateralis; assembly: GCF_048772815.1. Lineage (NCBI taxonomy): Eukaryota > Metazoa > Chordata > Mammalia > Rodentia > Sciuridae > Callospermophilus > Callospermophilus lateralis. Next base: position 134,053,373 of record NC_135310.1, on the reverse strand, counting down.
AACCTAACCATAAAAAAACATGAACCCTAACCGTAAAACTAACCCTATCCCTAAACCTAACACTAATTCTCACCCTAACACTAACCCTTGGTGTAACACTAACACTAACATTAACCCTAACCCTAAATCTTACAAAAACCCTATCCCTAACCCTGACCCTAACCCTAACACAATCCCTAAACCAAAACTTACAATGAAACCTAAAAAAAATGAACCCTAACCCTGTAACTTACCATAAATCTAACCTTAATCCTAAGTTTAACAGTAAAACTAAACCTAACCCTAACCCCAACCTTAATCCTAACCCTATCACTAATATTAATCCTAAACCTACACTTAAACCTAACCCTAAACCTAACTCTTACCCAAACACTAACCCTAACCCTAACCTTAATGCTAATCATATTCTTAACTCTAACACTACCCCTAACCCTAACACCTTAACACTAACTCTAAACCTAATCCTACCCTAACCCTAACATTTAACCTAACGCAAACCATAACCCTAACCCTAACACTAACCATAATACTAACCCTTACCCAAACCCTAATCCTAACTCTTAAACTAATCCTAATCATAACCTGATCGCTAGCCCTGATCCTCACCCTAATTCTCAAACTAACCCTAAACCTAACCCTAACCCTTATCCAAACACTAACCCTAACCCTTACGTAATACTAACCCTAAACCTGAACCTATCATTAACCCTAACAATAACCCTAACCCTAAAACTAACACTAATCCTTACTTTAACACTAACCCTAATCCTAACCCTATCCCTAAAACTAACACTAACCCTACCTTTAATCCTAACACTAACCCTAACCCTACCATAATTCACACCAAAATCCAACCTTAACCTTAAATTTAAACCTAACCCTAACTGTAACATTAACTCTAACCCTAACACTAACCCTTAAACTATCCCTAATCATAAAAGTAAAACTAACACTAACCCTAACCCTAACGCTAACACTAACCCTATCCATAACCATAACATGATTCCTAAACATAACACTAACCCTAACCCTAAACAAAACCTAATTCTCAGACTAAAACTAATCGTAACCGTAACACTTACATAAACCCTAACTCTAAATCTTTCAAAAACCCTAATTTTAACCCTGACCCAAACCCTAACACAAAACCTAACCAAAACCTTACAAGAAACCCTAAAACTTACATGAACCGTAACTGTATAATGTAACCTAAACTTTACCCTAACCCTAAGCTTAATACTAAAACTAAACCTAACCCTAACCCCAACCCTAATCCTAACCCTATCACTATTATTAATGCTAAACCTACTCCTAACCCTAACCCTAACCCTAAACCTTACACAGACACTAACCCTAAACCTAACCTTAAGGCTAAGCTTATTCTTAAATCTAACACTAACCCTAACCCTAACCTTAATCCTCACTCTAACCCTAATCCAACGCTAACAGTAACCTTCAACCTAACACAAACCATAACCCTATTCCTAACTTTTAAACTAACCCTAACCCTAACCCAATCGCTAACCCTGATCCTCACCCTAATTCTAAAACTCACCCTAAACCTAACCCTAACCTGTATCCTAAAACTAACTCTAACCCTTACCTAATATTTCCTAAACCTAACCCTGAACCTATCATTAACCATAACCATTACCCTAACCCTAAACCTAACACTAATCCTTACTCTAACACTAAACCTAACCCTAACCCTAAGACTAACACTAACCCTAATCCTAACCCTAAACCTAAAACTAACACTAACCCAACCCTTATTCCTAACACTAACCCTAACCCTAGCCTAAATCACACAATAATCTAACCTTAACCCTAAAACTAACAGTAACACAAATCCTATCCCTAACCCTAACCCTAACACATAACCTTACCCTCACCCTCACCCTACCCCAATCCCTAACACTAACCCTAACCCCAAACCTAACCCTTACCCTTACACTGAACCTAACCCTAACCGTAAACCTAACACTAATTCTAAAACTAACCCTAGCCCTAAACCTAACACAAAACTTCACCCTGTCCCTAAATCTAACCCTAACCCTAACTCTAATCCTAACCATAACCCTAATACTAAACCTAACCCTAACACTAACACTAACTCTAACACTTAACCCTAGCATAAATCTTACCCTAAGCCTAAACCTAATAATAACACTAACCCTAACACTAACACTAACTCTAACACTTAACCCTAGCATAAATCTTACCCTAAGCCTAAACCTAATAATAACACTAACCCTAACACTAACACTAACTCTAACCCTAATCCTAACCCTTACCTTAACACAAACCCTAATTGTTACTCTCACGATAACACTAACCCTAACCCTAAAACTTACACTAACCAAACTCTACACCTAACCCTATGGCTAACCCTAACCTTAACCCTAAAAGTAACACTAATCCTAACCCTAACACATTAACACTAACCCTAAACTTAAACCTAACCTAAAACCTAAACCTCCTATGTGTAACACTAAACATAACACTAACCATAATCCTAACAAAAACTCTAAAACTAAACCTAACACTAACCCCTACCCAAAACCTAACCTTAACACAAATCCAAACTGTTACCCTATTCCTACCCCTAACACTAACAATAATGCTAACAGTAACTCAAACCCTAACACTAACTCTAACCTTATCTCTAATCCCAAAATAACCCTAAATCTAACACAAACCCTAACCCTAACCCTAATACTAACCCTAACCCTAACAAAACCTTAAACTTAACACTAAAACTAACTTCAACCCTAACCCTAACACTAACCCTAACTGTAAACCTAACACTAAACCTTACCCTAAATCTAACCCTAAACCAAACCCTAACCCTAACCATAACCATAACCTAACTTTAACCATAACCCTAACCCTAACCCGAACCCTAACAATAACCGAAACCCTAACCCTATCCGAAACCCTAACAAAAAACCTAATCCTAAATATAACCTTAGTCCTAACACTAATTCTAACCCTAATATAAACCCTAACACTATTCCTAACACTAACTGTAACCCTAAACATTAACCAAACCGTAAATGTAACCCTATCCATAGCAATAAAACTAACCCTAATCCTAACACTACGCGTAACCCTAATCCTTACCAAAAAAGGAAAACTTACCCTTATGCGAATACTTATCCTAAACCTAAACCAAAACCTATCATTAACCTGAACACTAAAACTAACCATTACCATAACCCAAACAGAAACACAAACCCTAACCCTTACCCTAACTCTAACACTAACCCTAACTTTAACCCTAACCCTAACTAACCCTAAATCTAATCCTAACAGTAACCCTAACCCTAACCCTTACACTAACCCAAACACTAACCCTAACTCTAACCCTAATGTTAAACCAAACACTAACCATAAACCTAACCTTAACTCTAATTCTAAAACTAAGCGTAACCCTAATCTGAACCTGATTCTTAACCGTAACAATAACCCTAACCCTAACACTAATCACAACCCTTCCTCCAACTTTAGCCCTAACACAAACCCTAACACTCACACTAAACCTAACCCAAACACTAACACTAACCCTAATACTAACTGATATTCAAGCCCTAACCATAACAATTAACTGAAACCTAACCCTAACACTCACCCTAAACCTAACACTAAACCTAACACTAATCCTAACTCTAAATCTATCACTAACCCAAATTCTAACCCTAAATTTAATTCTTATCCTAATCCTAATTGTAAGCCTAAACCTAAACCTAACACTAACAGTTACACAAACCCTACCCTTAAACATAAACTTAACCATAACACAAACCCTAAATCTAACCCTAACCCTAAACCTGACCATAAATGTAACACTAATCCTAAAACTAAACCTAACCCTAATATTAATCCTAACCCTAATCCTAACCCTAATTCTAAACCTAACACTAACTGTAACACTAACCCTAAACCTAATTCTAACCCTAAAATTAATCCTAACCCTAATCCTAAACCTAACCCTAAACCTAACACAAACCATTACCCTATCCATATCCCTAACCCTATCCTATCTCTAAGCCTAACCCTACTCTATCCCTGTCCGTAAACCTAACCCTACACTAACGCTAAAATTAAACTTAACACTAACTTTTACCCAAACACTAACACTAACCATAACCATAAATCTAATTCTAACACAACACTTATCCTAACCTTACACTCACCCTAACCCTAACCCTAAAACTAACCTTAACCTTAACCCTAACACTAAACCTAAACCTAAATTTAAACCTAACACAAACCGTAACATTAACCCTTACCCTAACCTTAACCTAACCCTAACACAAACCCTAATCTGAATCCAAACAGTAACCATCAACCTAACTGGAACCCAAACCCTAACTTAAAACACAAATCCTAAAATGTACCTTACACTAACCGTAACCCTAATACTAAACCTAAATCTAACCCTAACCATAGTACTAAATCTAACCATTACCCAATCCGTAAACCGAACGCTTACCCTAACACAATCCCTAACCAAACCCAAACACTAATCCTAACTCTAACTCTAGCACTAACCCTATCCCTAATCCTAAAGTAACACTAACCCTAACCCTAACACGAACTCTAACACAAAATCCTAACCTACACTAACCCTAACACTAACCCTAAACTAAACCCTAACACTAACACTAACCCTAAAACTAACACTAACCCTAACAGTCACCAACACTAACCCTAACTTTGACACAAACCCAAAACCTAAGGAAAACAATATAACTAACCCTAACCATCAGACTAACACTCAACCTAACTCTAACCCATAACCTAATCCTAACCCTAACCAAAACCTTAAGAGTAATACTAACCCTAACCCTAATGCTAACTCTAACCTAATCCTAACCATAAACTTAAACCTAAACCGAAACAAAACAATTACACAAACCCTAATCCTAACACTAACTCTAACCCTACTACTAACCCTAATCATAACCATAACCATAATGATATAACTAACCCTAAACCTAACACAAACCCTAACCCTAACTATCACCCTAACGATAATTAAACCAAACCCTACACGAATCTAACCCTAAACCTAAACATTACCATTAAACTAACCCTAAACCTAACACAAACCCTAACCCTAACCATAACCATAAACCCAACCTATCCCTAATCCTAACATAACCCTAACCCTAACTCTAACGCCAATTTAATCATAAACAAAATTATAACCTTAACCCTAAAACTTCTCTTAACCCTAATCCTAACCCAAACCCTAACACTAACCCTAAACCTAACCCTAAGTCAAACCCTAACACAAACACTTACCCTAACCCTAACCCTAAACTAAGCCTAAATCTAAGCCTACCTCTAATCCTAACACTATCCCTAACCCTAACTCAAATTCCAACCTTAACCCTAACACTAACTTAAACCTTTCTATAGCCTAACCCTAACTCGAATTCTAACCCTAGTTATAACCCTAACCCTAACACTTACCCTAAACCTAACAATGAACCTATCACTAATCCTAACCCTGACACTAACCCTGACCCTAACTGTAACCATAACCCTAAACTTAAAAACAACCCTAACAAAAACCATAACCCTAAACGTAACCAAGTCATAACCCTAACTCTTACCGAACTCTAAAACTAAACCTAACCATATACATAACACTAACCCTAACCTGAATGCTAACACAAACCCTAACCCCAACTGTAACAATATCACTAACCCTTAATGTAAACCTAAACCTAAATCTAACACAAACCCTAATTCTAAAACTAAACTTAATTCTATTCATAACCCTAACACTAACCCTAAACCTAATCCTAAAACAACCCCAAAACCTAACTCTAAACCTAACACAACCCTAACCCTAACAGGAACCCTAAATTTTACACTAAGCCTAAACCTAACCGTAATCCTAATTTGAACCTAATGCTGTACAGAAACCCAACCCTAAATCTAAATCTAATCCTATCACAACCCCTTAACCTAACTCTAAACCTAACAGAAACTCTAATCGTAACCCTAACACTAACCTTAACTGTAACCATAAACCTAACCCTAACCCTAACCCTAAATCTTAACTAACCTTAAACTTAACCCCAACCTTTGCCCTTATACTAACCCTAATGCTAAACCTAATCTTTATCCTAAATCTAACCCTAAACCTATCCCTAACCCTAACCCTAACCCTAAATATATCCCTAACCCTTACATTATCTCTAACTCTAACTCTAACACTAACACTAACACTTACCATATCACTAAATCTAACACTAACCCAAACCCTATCCCTAACTCTAACAGTAACACCAAACCTAACCCTAATCCTAATCCTAACACTAATCTTAAAAGTATCTCTAACCCTACCATTATCCCTAACTCAAACTCTAACACTAACATTAACAATTACCCTTTTCCTAAATCTAACACTAATCTTAAACATAACCTTAATCCTAATGCTAACAGTAACTCTAACCCTAACCCTAATCGTAATCCTAATACCAACCTTAAAAATATCCCTAAACCTAACATTATCTCTAAGTCTAACTCTAACATTAATACTAACACTTACCCTATCCCTAAATCTAACACTAACACTAACACTAACCCTAAACCTAACTACAACCCTAACTCTAACAATAACACCAACCCTAACCCTAATTCTAATCCAAACACTAACCTTAAAAATATCCCTAACCCTAATATTATCCCTAACTCTAAATCTAACATTAACACTAACACTTACCCTATCCCTAAATCTAACACTAAAACTAACACTAACCCTACCACTAACACTAAGTTCAAATGTAATCCTAAACCTAACACTAACACTAACCCTAACACTAACTCTAATCCTAACACTAATTTGAACTGTAATCCTAAACCTAACACTAACACTAACCCTAATCCTAACACTAAGCCTGAGCCTAAACCTAACCCTAACAATAACACAAACACTAACACTAACCCTAACACTAACCCTAACGGTTACACTAACACTAACCCTAACACTAATGATAATGCAAAACATAACACTAACACTAACCCTAAAAAAAAACCCTAATCCTAATTGTAACCCTAACTTTAACATACAATAACCCTAACCGTAACACTAACCCTAACCCTAATCATAATCCTAACACTGACCTTAACACTAACCCTAACCCTAAAAAAATTCAAACAGTAACTCTAACACTAATCCTATACCTAACCTTAACTTAAATGCTAAACCTAACACTATACCTAATCCTAAAACTAACCCTAAAACTAAACCTAACCCTTACCCTATACCTAAACCTTTATCTTACCCTAACCCTAACACTAACCCAAACACTAACCCTAATCCTAACACTAACCCCAACATTAAAATTAACCTTATCCATAGCCCTAACCAAAAAGTAACCCTAACCCTAACCCTAACACTAACACTAACCCAAATTCCAACTTGAACCCAAACCCTAAACATAACAATAAACCTGACCCTAAACCTAACACTAACCCTTACCCTAATGCTAATCTTATCCCTAACACAACCCTAATTCTAACACTAACACTAACCCTAACACTAAACATAACCCTAACCCTGATCTGAAACCTAACGCGAAAAGTATACCTAATTTTTACCCTAACACTCACCCTAACCCTAACCGTAAACCTAATACTAACCCTAACCGAAACCCTAACACTAACACTAACCTAACCCTAATCCTAACACTTACCCTATCACTAACACTAAACCTAACCCAAACCAGAACACTATCACTAACCCTTACCCCAACCCTAGCTTATAAGTAACCCTAAACCTAACCATAAAACTGAACCTATCGCTAACCCTAAACCTAACTCTAAACCTAATCCTAACCCTAACTAAACCTAACACTAACCCTTACCCTAATTCCTATCCTAAACCTAAAACAAATTCTAACCCCAACCCTTACACTAAAACCAACACTATCCCTATCCCTTATTCTAAAACTAAACATAATCCTAACACTAACAGTGACACTAACCCCAATCCTAACCCTAAACTTAACCGTAACCCTAAACCTAAGCCTAACCATAACCCTAACACAAACCCTAACCCTAACACTAAAAATAACCCTATCCCTAATGTGAAACCTAACCCTAATACTAACCCTTATCATAACCCTAACCCTAACACTAACCCTAAACATAGCTGTAACCCTAAACCAAACACTTACTCCAACCTAATTTTAATTCTTACCTTAAAACTAACCCGAACATGAATCCTAAACCTAACCCTAATTTTAACATAAACCCTAACACTAACCATAACACTATCTCTACCACTAAACCTAACACTAACCCTAATGCAAACACAAACACTTACACTAACCCAAACCCTAACCCTAATCCTAACCATAACCATATCCTTAACATTAATTTTAAGCCTAACAGTAACACAAAATTTAACACTAACACTAACAGTAACTCTAACCCTAACACTAACACTAAACCTAATTCTAACCCTAACCCTAAACTTAAACTTAATTGTAACCCTAACCCTAAAACTAACCATAATGCTAACACAAACCCTAAAAGTTACCCTAACCCTAACCCTAAACCTAACACTAAACTAACCCTAACCCTAACCATAACAATAACCATGAACTTTACCCTAATCCTAACCCTAACCCGAAAACTAACCCTAACCCTAATCCTAAACGTTAACTAACCCTAGAACTAACCCTAAACCTAATTCTAAAGTTAAACCCAACACTAACACTTGCAATAACCCTAATCCTAACACTAACCCTAACTGTAACCATAACTTTAACACTAACCCTAACTCTAACACTAACCCTAAGTCCAACCCTTTTCCTATATGTAACCCTAACAATAACCCTACACCTATCCCTAACACAAAGCCTAAACCTAACCCCAACTCTAACCCTAACACAAACCCTAAACTTAATCCTAACTGTAACTATAACCCAAACCCTAACCCTATCATGAACCCCAACCATAACACTAACCCTCACGGTAACACAAACTCTAAATCTCACCTATCCCTAACCATAAACCAAACCAAACTCTAATTCTAAAATTAAATTTAACCCTAACTCGAACCCTAACCCTAACACTAAATCTAAACCTAAATCTAACCCTAACACAAATCCTTCATCTAACTTAACCCAAACCCTAACCCTAAATCTATCCTAACACTAAACTTAAACCTAACTTAAATCTAACCCTAACAGAACCCTAAACTAACACTAAACCTAAACTTACCCTAAACCTAGCCATAGCCATAATCCTTATTCTAGCTGAAATCCTAATTGTAACCCTAAACCTAACCTAACCCTAAATTATAACCTAACACTAACCCTTATCATAAACCTAACCCTAACCCTAACTACTCCTAACCCTAAACCTAACCATAAAACTAAATCGAACGATAACCCTAATCCTAAACCTAAACCCTAACCCTAATCTAACCCTATATCAACCCTAACACTAATCCTAACCCTAACCCTAACACTAACCCTAAATCTAACCCTATCACTAAACCTACCCTAACACTAACCCTAACACTAACGCTAATCCAAACCCTAACACCAACACTAACCCTACCTTAACCACAACAATAACCCTAACACTAACCCTAACCCTAACCTGAACCCAAACTCTAACCCTAAAAATAACCGTAACCCTAATCCTAACAGTAAAATTCAACCTAACACTAACCCAAAATGCAAATCTAACGCTAACCCTAATCCTAACCCTAACACAAACACTATCCCTAACCCTAAACCTAAACCTTACACTCACAGTTACACTAACTGTAACCCTAACACTTACCCTAACCCTAACACTAAACTTAACACTAACCCTAACATTAAACCTAAACCTAACCCTAATGCTAACTCTAACACTAACCCTAACCCTAACTCTAAACATAACACTAATCCTAACTCTAATCCTAATACTAACACTAACACTATTCCTAAACCTAACCATAACCCTAACAGTGACCCTAACACAAATTGTAAACCTTACCCTAACACTAACCCTAACCCAACCCTTACCTTAACCATAATACTAACCCTATCCAAACCCTATCACTAACACTAATTCTAAACAAAACCCTAATTCTATCTGTAAACCTAACCTAATAGTCACCATAACTTTAAACCTAACACAAAACATAACCCTAACCACAACACTAACCCTAACCCTAACATTAATCTTAACAATAATTCTAACCCTAAGACTAAATAAACCCTAAACCTAACACAAATTGTAAGTTTTATCCTAATCCTAACAATAACACAACAACTAATCCTTAACCTAACACTAAACTTAACTCTAAACCTAAATGTATCACTAAACATAACCCTAACACCAACCCTAACACTAAACTTAACCCTAACCTTAACGGTAACAATAATCCTAACCCTATCCCTAAACCTAACCCTAATCCTAACCCTAACACTAACCCTAACCCTAATTCTAACCCTAATACTAACCCTAAACCTAACCATAATGCTAACCCTAACACAATTCCTAAACATAACCGAACCCTAACACTAACCCTAAACCTAAACAAAATTCTAACACCAACTCTAAACTTAAGGGAAACCCTTAAACTAACCCAAACCTTAAGCCTAATCCCAACCATAATCCCAAACCTAACACTAATCCTAACCCTAACACAAATCCTAACTCTAAACATACCTTAATCCTAAACCTAACCCTAACCCTAACCCTAACATTAACACTAACTCAAACCCTAACACAACCACTAACCCTAACCCTAACTCTAACCCTAATACTAACCCTTACCCTAAACCTATCAATAACTGTAACCCTAACTCTAACCATAATTCTCAAGGTAAACCTAACCCTAACCCTAACCCTAACAATAGTCCTAAACTTAACCATAACCCTAACACTCACCAAAACACAAACCTTAACCCTAACCCTAACACTAACCCTAGTCTACCATAACCCTAAACATATAAAAAACCCTATCCAAACCCTATCACTAACAGTAATTCTAACCAAAATCCTAATCCTACCTTTTAAACTAACCTAACACTAACACTAACTTTAACCCTAACAGAAAACATAACACTAACCTTAACACTAGCCTCAACCCTAACGCAATCCCTAACACTTACCCTAACCCTAACCCTAAACCTAAGTCTAACAGTAATTTTAAACATAACCCTAACAATAATTCTAAACGTAAATGTAAACTTAACTTTAACCCTAACACTAACACAAAATCTAACCCTAATTCTAGGCATAACCCTAATTCTAAACCTAACCCTTAATCTAACCCTAATACTAACCCTATCACTGACATTAACACAAACCCTAACCATAACCCTAATCCTAACAATAAACCTAACCCTAACCCTAAACTTCCCACTAACCCTATCCCTAACATTAACACTAATACTAACCAAAAACCTGAATCTAACACTAACAATAACCCTAGACCTCACCTAAATCCTAATCATAACACTTAACATAACACTAACCCTAACACTAACTCCAAACCTTTCACTAACCCTAACACTATTCTTATACATAACCCTAACCCTAACCCAAACAGTAACACCAAACCTGAATCTAACCTTAACCCTAAAATTCACTCTAAACCTAAACCTTACATGATCCCTAATTCTAACACTAACACTAACCCTAACCATAAACATAACCCTAACCCTAACACTAACACTAACCCTAAACATACCCTACGCCTAACCCTAACCCTAACCATAAACCTAATCCTAACACTAACCCTAACATTTAGTCTAAGGCAATGTTTAACACTAACACTAACCCTAAATGAAACTCTAATCGTAACTGTAACCCTAGGACTAACCCTAAACCAAACACCAACCCTAACTCAAACTCTAACCCTAATCCTAACACTAACCCTAACCTTAACCCATATCCTAACACTAAACATAACCCTAACCCTAACACTAACCCTAAACCTAACTATAAACATAACCCTAAACCTAACGTTAACCCTAACACTAACCTTAAACATATTCCTTAACCTAAACTTATACCTAACCATAACCCTAACCCTAAATCTAACACTAACCCTAACCTTAACCCTAACATTAATTCTAACCCTAATGCCATGACGAACCTTAATCCTAACCCTAACACTAACCATTACCATAATACTAACCCTAACACTAACACTAACATTAATCCTGACACTAACCTAACAATAACATTAAACCTCACTCTAACACTAGCAGAAAAATCTAACACTTTCTGTAAACCTAACCATAACACTAACCCTAACACAAACGCTAACACTAGCACTAATCTTAACACTAACTCTAATCCAAAAGAAACCAGAAAACAAACACTAACCCTAATTCTAAACCTAACACAAACTTTAACCCAAACCCTAACTCTAAAACTAACACTAACCCCAATTCTAAACCTAAAACAAACTTTAACCCAAACCCAACCCTAAACTTTACCCCAACTCTAATCCTAACACTGACCCTTAACCTAACACTAATCCTAACTGTAACCCTAAATTTAACAATAACCCTAACCCTAAATAAACCTTAACCCTAAATCTAACACTAACATTAAACCAAACCCTAACACTAACTCTAATTTTAACCCTGAGTCTAAACCTAAACCTAACACAACCACTAAACCTAAGAGTAAACCTAAACCTAAGAGTAAACCTAACCCTAAAACTTAACCTAAATCTAAACCTTATCCTAACCCGAACTTTAACACTAACCCTAAACGTAACACTAACCCTAATACTGAACCTAAACCTTATCATAACCCTAACCCAAACAATAACCCTTATCCTCACACTATCCCTAAAACTAACACTAAACCTAACCATAATGCTAACCCTAACACTAAAACTAAACGTAATCCTCTATCAAACCCTAACACTAACCCTATCCCTAAACATAATCCTAAACATATCACTAACCTTAACACTAACCCTAACCCTAACACTATTGCTAAACCTCACCCTAACCCTAACACTAATCCTAACCCTAACCCTAAACCTAACACTAATCCTAAATCAAATCCTAACCCTAACACAAACCGTAACCCTAACTCTAACCCTAAACCAACCCTAACCCTAACCCTAACGTAAAACTAACACTAACACTAACCCAAACTCTATCCTAATTCCTACCTCTAGCCAACACTTACTGTAACACTTACTGTAACCCTAAACCTAACCATAAACCTAACCCTAACACTAATCCTAACCCTATCCATAACCGGAACCCTAACACTAAACCTAACCCGAACCCTAAACTTGACACTAACCCTAACACTAACCCTAATTCTAAGGCTAACCCTATCTTTAACCCCAAAGCTAACCCAAATGCTAACCCTAACACTAACCCTAAACCTAATCGAACCTTAACACTAACCCTAAACCTAACCCAAACCCTAACACCAACCCTAACCATAACCTTAACAATAACACTAACCCTAACACTAACCCTAATGCTAATCTTAACTGTAATCCAAATCCTAACCTAACACTAACCCTAAAACAAACCCTAACCATAACCACTAAAACCCTAAAACAAAACCTAACCGTAATCATAACCCTAACCCTAACCCTGACACTAATCATAAACTGAAAACAAACCCTAACATAAACCATAACACTAAACTTAATGTAACCATAACCCTAACACTTAACTAACACTAACCCTAAACAGCCCTAACACTAACCCTAACCCTAACAATAAGCTAATCCTAACACAAACCCTAAACCTAAGCCTACACCTAAACCTAACACTAACCCTAATCCTAACACTAAACCTAACATTAAACCTAACCCTAAATATTAGCTAATCCTAAACCTTACTATTACCTGACCAATAAATCTAACCCTAAACATAACAATAAACCTAATGCTAACACAAAACCTAACCCTAATCATAAACCTAACACTAACACTTACCCTAACCATAACACTAATCCGAAAACTAAACATAACCCTAAGCCTAATGCTAACCCTAACTCTAACCCTAAACCTAACCCTAATGCTAACCCTAACACTACTCCTATCCTTAATGCTAACCCTAAATAAAACAGTAACCCTAACCTTAACCTTAATTTTAAACCCAATCATAACCCTAACACTAACCCTAACAAAAACCTTAACTCTAACCCTAACACTAATCCTAACCCAACCCCTACCCTAACCCTCAAACTAAACCTAAGACAAATCATAACACAAACCCTAACAGTAAAACTAACCCTAACCCTAATGCTACCCTTAAACCTTACCTAAAACTAACCCTAACACTAACCCTAACTTTAAACCTAACACTAACACTAAACCTAACCTAACCCTAAATTTAAACTTAATCGTATCAATAACCCTAACATTAAACCTAACCCTAACCATAACTTAAATCCAAACTCTAACCTAAAAATACCATAACCCTAACACTAACTCTAATCCTAACACTAACACTAAACCTAACTCCAAATTTAATTTTAAAACTAAATTAATCTTAACACTACTGCTAACCCTAGCCCTAACCCTAACCCTAACCCTTAGGCTAACATTAACCATAACCCTAAATCAAACAGTAACACTAACCCTAAACCTAACCGTAACCCTAACCATCACCCTAACCCTAATACTAACTCTAAACCTACCACTGCCCTAACACTATTTTTAACCTTAACTTAACCCTAACCCAAACACTAACACGAATACTAAATCTAACCCTAACCCTAACACTCACACTCAACCTACCCCTAACAAAAACCCTAACCCTAACTCTAACACTAAACCTAACCATAAATATATCCCTCACCCTAAACGAAAAACTAACCCTAAACTTATTCCTAAACCTAACCCTAATATTAACCATAACCATAAACCTAACCCTAACACTAACCCTAACACTAACTCTAAAGCAATGTTAAAAAGTAACTCTAACCCTGAACCCAAATCTAATCCTAACCATAACCCTAGCCCTACTCCTAACCCAAAACCTAACCCTAACTTAAACCCTAACACTGACCCTAACACTAACCCTAAACTTAACCCTAACCATATCATAACAATAACCCTAAACCTAACCCTAACCCTAACACTAACACTAAATATATTCCTAAACCTAACACAATACCTAACTCTAATCCTAAACTTAACCCTAAAACTAACTCTAACCTTAAAAGTAACATTAATCCTAACTCTACCTCTAACCCTAACACTATGATGAAACATAACCCTAAACCTAACACTAAATCTAATGCTAACCCTAACCCTAACATTAACCCTAAACCTAACACTAACCCTAACATTAACACTAACCCTAATTCTAACCTAACACTAACCCAATCTTAACCATGACACTACCCTTTACACTAAACCTAAAACAAACTTAAACACTAACACTAATTTTAACACAAACCCTAATACTAATGGTAACCATAACACTAACCCTAACCTTAAACCTATCCATAACTCAAACCCAAACCCAAACCCTAACACTAATTCGAACCCTAAACCTAACCTCAACACTAACTCAAAGACTAAAACTAAACCTAACCCTAATCCTAACTGTAACCCTAACCCTAACAAAAACCCTAACACTAAACCTAACCCTAACCTTAACTCAAACCCTAATGCTAACACTAATCCTAACCCTGACTGTAAAACTAAACCTACGAAAAACCTAACACTAAACCTAAAACTAAAAGTAAACCTTACTTAACCCGAACACTAACCTTAACTATAACGTTAACCATTACACTAACCCTAAGACAAAACTTAAACCTAAACATATTCCTAAATGTAACACTAACCCTAACCCTATCACTAACCCTAAAACTAATCCTATTCCTAAACCTAATATTAAACCTAACTCTAACTCTAACACTAATCCTAACCCTAACATTTACCCTAACACTAAATCTAACAACAACCCTAGCTCTACACATAACACTAACCCTAACCATAACCCTAAACCTAACACTAACACTAAACCTCTTCCTAACCCTAACACTATTGTTAATCCTAACCCTTACTCTAAGTCTAACACTAACACTAAACCTAAACATAACCCTATCATGAAACCTAACCCTAAACCAAAACCTAACACTAACACTAAAACTAACCTAACCCTAACCCTATCACTAATTCTAAACCTAATGCTAACCCAAACACAAACGCTAAATCTAACACTAACCATAAACCTGACACTCACCCTAACACAAACCCTAACACTAACCCTAACGTTAACCCTAATCCTAACATAAACCTAACCTAACACTTACCCTAAACCTAACCCTAATACAAACCCTAACCATAACTATAACAGTAACACTAACCATAACACTAACCCTAACCCTAACCTAAACCTAAACCTTAACCTAACCCTAAAGCTTACCCAAACCCGAACACTAATCCTAACTCTAAAATTAACCATAACACTAACCCTAAGAGAAAACCTAAACCTAACAAAAACTTTAAAGGTAACCCTAACCCTAACCCTATCACTAACCCTAAAACTAACCCTAATATTAACCCTAATGCTAACCCTAACTCTAACTCTAAACCTAACACAAACCCTAAGTCTTACCCTAACCTTAACCCTAACACAAACACTTAAACCTAACACGAAACCTGTTACCATAACCCTAACTCTAAACATAAATCTAACACTATCCATAACACTAATACTAAACCTAACCCTAACCCTAACCATAACCATAACACTAACCCTAACCCTAACCCTAATACTAACTCTAACCCTAATTCTAATTGTAACCCTAACACTATCCCTAACCCTAATAAAAAAACCTAATCCTAACCCTAACCCTAACCCTAACAGAAAACCTAACCCTAACCCTTCTCCTAACACTAAACCTAACCTTAACTCTAACCCTAACACTAACCGTAATCCTAACACAAATCCTAAAGCTAACCATAACCCTAAACCCAAACTAACCATAACCCTAATTTAACCCTTACCCTAACCCTAAAACTAAACTTAACCCTAAATCTAATGATAACCCTAACACTAAAACTAAAATCTAAAACTAACCTAACCCTTACCCTATCACTAATCGTAAACCTAATGCTAACCCTAACACTAAACCTACCCAAAACCTAACCCTAAATCTAACCTTAACATAAACCTTAAATCTAACCCTAACCCAAACCTAACATTAACCTAACTCTAACTGGAATCCTAAATGTAACCATAACCTTAAATCTAACCTTAACCCTCACCCTAATAGAAACCCTAAAACTAACGCTAACACTAATCCTAACCCTAACCCTAACCCTAACAATAAAACTAACTCTATCAGTAACCATAACCCTAAACCTTATTCTTACTCTAATCCTAACCATAACCCTAAATCTAACAGAAACCCCAAACCTAACCATAACCTTAACACTAACCCTAACACTAAACTTAACCCTATCCCTAACACTAACACTAATCCTAACCACAACCCTAACATTTAACCTAACCCTATCAGTAACACTATCCCTAAACCTATCAATAACCCTAAAAATAATTCTAAACCTAATCCTAACACTAACCCTAACCCAAATTCTAACCTAACCTAACAGTAACACTATCCCTAACACTAACCCTTAATGTAACCCTAACCCTAACCATAACACTAAACCTAACACTAACACTAAACCTCAACTTATTTCTAATTAAAATACTGCTAACACTAAACCTAACCTAACACACTAAACCTAACCATAAACCTAACCCTAACACGAATCCTAATCCTAACCCTAACATAAACCATAAACCTAACCCTAACCCTAACACTAAACCTAAATAAACTCTAACCTAACCTTAACTCTATCCCTAATTTAACCCCAACAATAACCCTAAAACTAACCCAATCACTAACACTAACCCAAACACTAACACTAACCCCAAACCTAATCCTACACATAACCCTATTCTAAAACTAACCCTAACCGTAAAACACACGCTAACCCTCATCCTAACACTAACCCTAAAACCATAACCCTACCACTAACCCTAAACCTAACCCTAATCCTTAATTTAACCCTAAAACTAACTTTAACCAAAAACCTAACACAAATTCTAAGTCTAAACCTATCCCTAACACTAACACAAACAAAAACCCTAAACCTAAAACTAATCTTAAAACTTACCCTAACCCTAAACCTAATACTAAACCTAACCTTAACCATAACACTAACCATAACCTTAACTCTAACACTAACGCTAACACACAACGTAACTCTAACCATCACCCTAACCTTAACCCTAACCCTAATTCTAACTGTAACAATGACCCAAACTCTAACCCTAAGCCTAACACAAACCCTGAGTCCAACCCAAACCCAAACACTAGCACAAACAATAAACCTAACTCTAACACTAACCCTAACCCTACCACTAACCATAACCCTAACACTAACTCTAACCTAACCCTAATCCTAACTCTAAACCTAACACAAAATCTAAGCCTAAACATAACCCTAACCCTAACCCAAACCCTAACACTTAACTTGATCTTAACCCTAACCCTAACACTAACACTAACCCTAACACTACCCCTAAACTTAACACTAACCCTAACACTAAGCCTACCACTAAAGCTAATGCTAACCCTAACACTAACCCTAACCCTAACACAACCCAAACACTAACCCTAACACTTACTCAAACCCTATCACTCACCCTAATAGTAAATTTAACCCTAACACTACCGCTAACCCTAATCTCAACCTAACGCTAATTCTAACAATAATCCCAACCCGAACCCTAACCCTAATATTAACATTAACCCACACCCTAAAACAAACACTAAGCCTAACCCTAGCCATAAACCTAATCATAACACGAGCCATATCACTAACCCTAACCTTTATCCTAACTGTAACCATAACCCAAACACGGCCACGAAAGCTAAACTTAACCCTTATCCTAACCATATACATAACACTAACACTATCCCTAACTCTAAACCCTATTTTAACTTTATCATTAGCCCTAACTTTTACATTATACCTGACACTAACACTAACCCTGACCATAACTCTAACATGAATCTTAAGGTTAAACCTAACCCTAATGATAACACTAAACATATGACTAACACTAACCCTAATCCTAACCCTAAAACTAATCTTAAAAAAAACCCTAAACCTAAACCTAACCCTAACAATAACCCTAACACTAATTGTCACCCTAACTCTAACCTTAAACCAAACACTGTCCCTAACCATAACCCTAACAATAACCCTTATCCTTAATATGACCAACCCAACACTAATGCTCAACCAAACTGTAACCCTAACACTAACCCTAACCCTAACCCTAAGCCTATACATAACACTAACACTAGCTTAACATGGACAGTAACCATAACCCTAAACCTAACCTAACTCTAACCATAACCTAACTGTAACCCTCAACTTTTTCCTAACTCTACTCTAACTCTAATTCTAACCCTAACCCAACACTAACCCTAATTTTAACCCTAACCCTATCCTAACCCTAACGATAACCCTAACACTAAATAAAACACTAACTCTACCCATAAACTTAAAACTAACCCTAAACCTAACCATGATGATAACTCTAACCCAAATCCTAATCTTAATGCTAACCCTAACCTAACCCTAACCCTGTTACAAAATCTAACCCTAACCCTAACCCTATCCCCTATGCTAACCCTAACACTTACCTGAACTTAACACTAACCCTAAACCCAAACCTAATTTTAAAAATAACCCTAAAACTAATTCTAACATGATCCCTAACTATATCCCTGACCCTTAACCTAACACAAACCCTAAACCTAACCCTAACTCTAACACTAACTCTAACCCTAACCCTAACGCTAACACTAACAATAAGTCTATACCTAACCCTAACCCTAATACTAAACCTAACCCTTATCGTAGTGCAACCCCTAACACTAAAACAACAACAACAACAACAACAAAAACAGAATACTAATCTTAACCCTAACCCTAACCATAAACTTAACCCTAACCCTAAATGAAACCATAAACATAACCATAACATAACCCTAACGCTAACCTTACCTACCCCTAAGAGTAACTCTAACACTTAACCTAACACAAACCCTAACCCTAACCTTAACACGAACACAAACACTAAACATACCACTAAACCTACCTTTAAACAAAATCTAACTCTAAACCAACACTAACCCTTAACCTAACCCTAATCCTAATATTAACAGTAACAAAAATCCTTAGCCTAAACCTAACAGAAACACTAACCTAAATCATAACCCTCCCTCTAACGTAACCCTAACTCTCCCAATTACCTAATCCTAATCCTAATTCTAATCTTAACACTAACCCAAACCCTAACACTAACCCTAAGTCCAACCCTAACCCTAGCTTTAACCTTAACAGAAAACTTAAACCTAATTCTAACCCTAAACCTAATCCTAAACCTTAGCTTAACCCTAATCTTACCACTAATGCTAACCCTAACACTAACACTAAAGCTAACACTATCCTTAAACCTACACCTAATTCTAAAACTAACCCTAAACCTATTCTGAACCATAACACTTACCCTAATACTAACCCAATTCATAACACTAAACCTAACACTAACCCTAACCCTAATGCTTACCCTAACCATAACACTCACACTAACCCTAACCCTAACACTAACACTAACCCTAAACCTTCCCATAAACTGAACACTAACCCTAACCCAAACCGTAAAACTTATACTAACCCTAACAATAAATTTATACTAACCCTAAACCTAATACTAACAATAACATTAACCCTAAACCTAACACAATACCTAACTCTAAAACTAACCATAGCCATAACTCTAATACTGACCCTATATCTAACTCTAGCCCTAAAACTTATCATAACCCTAACACTTACCCTAACACTAACCCTAACCCAAAACCTAACCCTAACACTGACCCTAACCCTAACTCTAACCCTAACCATAAAGCTTACACTAACTCTTACCCTAACACTAACCCTAAACCTCTCCATAAACCTAACACTGTACTTAACCCTAACCCGAACCTGAACCTGAACCCTAACACTAAACCTAACCCTAAAAAAAACCCTTACACATAGATGAATGATAATCCAAACCCTAACACTAATCCTAACGCTAAAAATAACCCTAAACCTAAGCATAACCCTAATACTAACACTAACCCTAAATCTATCAGTAACTTTAACACTAAACCTAAACCTCACCCTAACACTAAACCTATCCCAAACACAAAACCTAACCCTAACCCTAACACTAACCCTAACCCTAAACCTAACCCTAACACTAAACATAACCCTAAGGCTAAACCTAACCTTATCAGTAATTCTAACACTAAACCTACACCTAACACTAAACCTAACCCTAAAACAAACACGAAACCTAATCCAAACCCTGACACTAATCCAAGCCTTATCCCTAAACCTTTCTTTAACACTGGCCCTAACCCTAATCCTAAAATTATCCCTAACACTAAACCTCACCCTAACCCTATGACTAACCATAAATCTAAAACTATCACTTATCCTAACCCTAACCCTAACCCTCACCTTAACCCTAACCCTGAACCTTAACCTAAATGTAACACAAAGCCTAACCGAAAATTAACACTAACCATGACTGTAACCCTAATCCTAACATAACATTAACCCAAACCTTAACCCTAACCCTAATCCTACTCTAACAATAACCGTAACCATAACCATAACCATAAACCTATGTATAATCCTAACACTATTCTTAACCTTAAACATAATTCTAAACCTAACCCTAAAACAAACCCTAAACCTATCCCTAAAACAAACAGTAACTTTAAACCTAACCCTAACACAAACCCTATTCCCAAACCTAACCCTAAACCTACCACTAACACTAACCCTAACACTAACTCTAACCCTAAAATTAAAACTAACACTAATCTGACTCTAAAGATAAACCTAACTGAAAACCAAATACTAAACCTAACCCTAATCCTAATCCTAACACTAACGCTAACCCTAACCCTAACCCTAACATTAACTCTAATGTAATCCTAACCCTAACCCTAACTCAAAAAATTTTAACCCAAACCATAACCCTTCTTTTTACCTAACCCTAACTCTAACCCTTACCTAACCTTAATCCTAAAACTAACACTAAACCTAAAATTAACCCTAAACCCATTGTTAACACTAACTCTTACCGCAACACTAATCCTATCACTAACCCTAACCCTAAACCTAACTCTAAACCTAACACTAACGTTAACTCTTACCGTAATCCTAACCCTAACAATAACCTAACCCTAACCGTAATCCTAAATCTAACCCTCACACTATCCTTAAGCCTCACTATAAACCTAATCCAAACCGTAACCCTAACCCTATCACTAACACTAAACCTAATGATAAACCTAAACCCATGACTAACCCTAACCCTAACCCTAACCCTAAAGCTAACTCTAATCCTAACTGTAACTCTAACCCTAAATCTAAACCTTACCTATACATAAACCTATCCCTAAATGTAACCATAACAATAATCCTAAAACTAAATCTAACCCAAAACCTAACCCTAACCCTCATACTAACCCTAACCCTAAGCCTAACACGAACACTAACCCAAACCCTAACACTAAACCTAAACATAACTATAACCCTAACCCAAACTCTAACGCTAAACCTAATCCTAACACTAACAATAACACTAACACTAACTCTAATCCTAAACCTAAATCTAATAATAACAATAATGCTATCCCTTAGTTAACACAAACCCCACCCTATGCCTAACCTTAACATTAACCTAACTTTAACCCAAACCTAACCATACTCTAACCCTAACATTAAACCTAATCCTAACCCTAACCCTGACACTAACCCTAATAATAAAAGTAATCTAACAATAACAATCACCCTGACCCTAACTCTAACCCTCACCATAATCCTAAACCTAACACTAAACCTAATCCTAACCCTTACATGATCCCAAACACTAATCCTAACCCGAACCTAAACCTAACACTAAACTTCACTGTAACCCTACCCTAACACTAACACAAAACCTAAACCAAACATTAACCTTAAACTAACCCTAACCATAACCTTAATCTCAACCCTAAACCTAAACTTAAAGCTAACCTAACCCTAACATTGACACTAAAGCTCACCCTAACTCTAAACCTTTACCTAACACAAGCCCTAACCTGAACATAACACTAAACCTAACCCTAATTCTAACTCTAATCCTATCTCTAACACTAACCCTTACCCTAACTCTAACATTTACTCTAACCTTAATTTTAACACTAACCCTAACACTTACCCTAAGTCAAAGCCTAACCCTATCAAAAACCCTAATCTTAAACCTACCCTAATACTAATTCTAACACTAACCCCTACCCTAATTCCAACCCTAAACCTAAATCTAATCAAAATCCTATACCTAACCCTAACTGCAACCCTAAACCTAACCCTAACCCTAATCCTAACCCTAAAACTATACCTAATCCTAACCCTAACAGTAACCCTAAACCTACCTATAACCCTAACCCAAACCTACCTGAACACAACCCCTAACCCTAACCCTAACCCTAATTTAACTATAATAGTAACCCTAACACAAACAGTAATCCTAAAACTAACCCTAAATGTAGCACTATCCCTAAACCTAACCCTAACCCTAACCTAACTCTAACTCTAATCCTAAACCTTATTATAACCCAAACTATAGCACTATCCATAACCCCAACACAAACCCTAGCTCTAATCCTAACACAAACCCTAACCCTAACCCTAACACTGAAAGTAACAGTAATTGTAACCATAACCCTAATCCTAACCCTAATCCTAACACTAACCCTAACACTAACCCTAACCCTAACACTAAAACTAACAGTAATTGTAACCATAACCCTAATCCTAACCCTAAAACTTATGCTAACCCTAATTCTAACCCTAACACTAATATTAAACCTAACTTTAATCCTGACACTAACCCTAATCCTAATCCTATCCAAAATGATAACCCTAACCCTAACCCTGACCATAAATGTAACACAAACCCTAACCTTAACCCTAACCCTAAACGAAACCTAACCCTACAAAAACTTAACACTCACCCAAACCTTTATCCTAACACTAACCCTAACTCTCTCCCTAACCTTAACCATACCCTAATTCTAAACCTAACACTAAGAAAAACCATAACCATGAACCTAACAATAATGCTAAGCCTAAAACTATCTTTAACTCTAAACCCAATCTATACACTAAAGTTAACCAAAACACTAACAATAACTCTAAACATAACCATAAACCTAACCAAAACAAAAACCCTAAACCTAAACTTAAGTCTAAAACTAACTCTAACCCTAACCCTAACCCTAACTTAACACTAAGTTCCAACTTAAACCTAACCCTAACCCTAACACAAACACTAACTGTAACCCTAATTCTAACACTACCCCTAAACCTAACACTAACCCTAACCCTAATGTAACACCTATCCTAACCCTAACAAAAATCCTAAACCAAACCATAATTCTAGCC
This sequence comes from Callospermophilus lateralis, assembly GCF_048772815.1. Taxonomy (NCBI): domain Eukaryota; kingdom Metazoa; phylum Chordata; class Mammalia; order Rodentia; family Sciuridae; genus Callospermophilus; species Callospermophilus lateralis. The sequence goes on along the minus strand of NC_135310.1, from coordinate 134,028,817 downwards.
CTACCCTAACCGTAATTTTAAACCTTACATAACCATAAGCCTAACCCTAACTCTTACCCTAACACTAATTCAAACCCAAATCTTAACACTAATTCTTACCCAACAGTAACCCTATACTAACCCTAACCCTAAATGTAACCATAAACCTAACAATAACCTTAAACCTCAATATATCCAAACCCTAACACTAAAACTAATGCTAACCCTAACACTAACCCTAACCCTAACCCTAACCTTAAAACTAACCCCAAGCCTCACTCTAACCCTAACTAACCATAACATTATCCCTAAACCTAACCCAAACCCTAAAAAACCCTAAACCTAATCCTAACCTTTTCACACACAATTACCCTAACACTAACACTAATTCTAACACTAATCCTAATGTTAAAATTAATCCTTAGACAATGCCTAACCCTAACTTTAAACCTAACCCTGATTCTAGCCATTCTAATAACCCTAAACTTAACACTTTCCTAAACATAACAGTAACTCTAACCCTAAAAATAACCCTAACCCAAACCCTCACCCTAACACTAAACCTAATCTAACCCTAACTCAAAACCTAACCCTAGTTCTAACACAAACCCTAACCCAAACCATAACCCTAAACCTAACCTAAACTTAAAACACTTATCTAACCCTAAACCTTACCCTCACTCAAACCCTAAACCTAACCCCCTCCCTATCCCTAATGCTAAACCTAATACTAATTCTAATTCAAACACTAACTCTAAACCTAAGTATAAACCAAAACCAAACACTAACTCTAAACCTAATCCTTATGCTAACCTTAACACTATACCTAACACTAACCCTACCCCTAACACGAACCCTAACTCTAACCCTAACCGTAACTCTAACCCTAACCTAACCCTAACCATAACCCTAAAACTAACAGTTTACCTAAACCTAAACCTAATCGTAATCTTAACCATAACCCTAACGCTAACTCTAAACTAACACTAACACAAACCCTTAACCTAACCCTTACTGTAACCCTCACCCTAAACGTAAACCTAACACTAAGCCTAACCATATCCCTAACAGGAAACCTAACCTTAATCCTAACCTGAACACAACCCTAACACTAACACTCTTTGTAACACTAACCCTAACCAACACCCTAACTCTAACCCTAAACTAAACAATAACCTTAACATAACCGTAACCCTAACCACAACCCTAATTCTAAACATAAATCTAACTCTCACCCTGAAACTAACTCTAAGCTTCACCCTAACCCTAACCCTAAACCTAACACTAACTCTAATCCAAACACTAAATTAACCCTAACCCTAATCCTAACTGTAACACTAATCCTAACCCAAACCTTAAAACTAAATATAACCCAAAACCGAAACTTTATCCCTAACCCTAAACCTAAGCCAAAACCTAAACCTAACACAAACTCTAACCGTAATCTTAACACAAACCATAAATCTTACCCTAATATAACCCAAACCATAATCCTAACCCTAACACTAATCTTAAACCTAAACCTTACCCTAATCCTAATATTAACTCTAATCCTAACCCTAAACCTAACCTAACCCTAAACCCACTTCTAAATTTAAGCCCAACCCTAACACCAACCCTAACCCTAAACCTAACCCTAACACTAACAATAACCCTAACCCTAAACCGAAACCAAAACCTAAACCTAACATGATTCCTAATGTTAATCCTAACATGAACCCTAAATCTAATGCTAACCTTAATTTAACCCAAACCCTCACAATAATCCTAACACTAATCTTAACCCTAAATCTTACCCAAACCCTAACACTAACCCTAATCCTAAACCTAACCCTAACCCTAACCTAATACTAACCCTAAACCTAACTCTAACTCTAATCCTAACCTTTATCATAACCCTAACAATAACCCTAACCATAACCCCAACACAAACCCTGGAACTTAAGCTACCACTAACCCAAATCCTTACCCTAACCCTAACCCTAATCCTAACCCTAACACAAATTCTAACCATAACCATAAACTAACACTAACCCTAACCCTCAACCTAACCCTAAAACTAACCCTAACCCTAACCCTAACACTAACCCTAAAACTAACCATGATCTTAACACTAAACCTCGACCTAACCATAACCCTAACCCTAACACTAACCGTAATGCTAACCTAACGCTAACCCGAACCATAAACATAATGTTATCCTAACCCTAACCCTATCCATAAACCTAACACAAAACCTATAGCAAAACATAAACCTAAACATAACCTCACATGAATCCTAACCCTTACTGAACCCTAACACTTCCCTAACACAAACACTAACTTTAACTCTATCCCTAACCCTACTCTAACACTAACTCTAACCCCAACACTAACCCTGTCACTAACCTAACCCTAACCCTACCACTAACAGTAACACTAACCCTAAACCTAACACTGTAACTATCATACTCGTAACCCTAAAACTAACCCTAACCATAACCCTACGCCTCACTCTAACCGTCCTCCTAACCATAAGCCTTCTAACACTCACCCTAACTCTAACCCTAACACTAATCCTAAAACTAAGCATAACAGGAACCCAAACACTAATCCTAAACCTAACCATAACCCTAAACGTATCCCTAACCCTAACCCTAACCAAACACTAAACCTATTTTTAACCCTAAAACTTACAGAAAACCTAAACCTAAACCTTGTCCTAACACAAACCATAATTCTTACCCTAACACTAACCTAAAACTAACCATAACCCTAACCCTATTGTTAATTCTAAAACTAACCCTAACACTTACTCAAATTGTAACCCTAACCCAAACCCTAAAACTAATCTTAACCATAACCCTTACCCTAACCCTAACATTAACCAAACGCTAACCCTACAGTAACACTAAATCTAGCCCTAACCCTATCACTAAAAGTAACACTAAAATTTCTAATGCTAACACTACCGCTAATTTTAACCCTAACACTAACACTAACACATACTTTAAATGTAACCCCAACCCTAACCCTCACACTAACCTAAACCTAACAAAGCCTAAACCTAACTATAACTGTAACACAAACCTTAACAGTAACACTAACTCTACCTACCTGTAACCCTAAATCTAACCCTAAACCTAACCTTAAGACTCATTAAACTCAAATCCTAACCCTAATCATAACCCTAAGACTAAACCTATCACTAACCCTAACAGAAATCCCAATCCTAACCCTTAACCTAACCCAAAAATATCCCTGAACCTACTACTAATATTATCACTAACCGTAACCCTAAACCTAACTCTAAAACTAACCCTAAACCTAACCCTAAAACTAACCCTAACCCTAACACTAAAACTAACCCTAATCATAAACCTAATCCTAACTCTTAAACTAACCCTAACACTAACTCTAACCCTAAACATAACACTAACCCTAACCCGAACCCTAGCCCTAACTTAAACCTATCCCTAACCCTAACACTATCCCTTACCCTAACTGTAACACTAACACTAAAGCTAACCCAAAACCTAATCCTATCTCTAACACTAACCCTAAACCTAACACTAACATGAACCCTATACCTAACACTAAAAATAACCCTAACCCTAACCCTTACACTAACCATAAAGCTCACCATAAACCTAACCCTAAACCTAAATCTAACACTAAATATAACTCTAAAACTAACTCTAAACCTAACACTTGGCCTAACCCTAACACTAACCCTAAACCTATCCCTAACCCTAACAACACCCTTAACCCTAAATCAAACAAAAACACTAACCCTAAACCTAAACCTAAGTCTAACACTAACCCTAAACCTAACGCTAACACATAACCTAACCCTAACCCTAATACTAACCGTAACAATTACTCTTACAGCAAACCTAAACCTAACCCTAATCCTAAACCTAAGCCTAACCTAACCATAAGCCTCACTCTATCCTTAATCCTAACCATTATAATAAACCTTATCCTATCCCTAAACCAAATATAACCCTAACCACAACCCTTACCCAACACTTACCATTTTCTTCACCCTGACACTAATCCTAACAATAACCTGCCTTAACCCTAACTCTAAAACTGACCCTAACCCTAACCCAAACACTAATCCTAACCCTAACCCTAAAATTAATCCTAAACCAAACCCTAACCCTAAACCTAACACGAACCCTATTTATAAAATTAACCCTATCCGTACACTAACCATACCCTTAAACCTAGCCCTAACCCTAAAACTAACACTAAACCTATACCTAAACCTAGCAATATTCTTACGCTAACCCAAACAGTAACACTAAACGTAACATTAAACCTAACTCTAACCCTAACACTAACCCTAAACCTAACACTACAACAAGCCCTATCCCTAACAATAACCATAACCATAACCCTAACCCTTAACTAACCCTAAACCTAACACTAACCTAACACTAACCGTAACCCTAAACCTAACACTAACTAACCCTGAACTTTACATGATCTATAAATCTGAACCTAACATGAATCCTAATCATAACACTAACACTAACCCTAAAACTAAACCTAATGCTAACACTAACTCTAAACATACCCTAACATGAACTCTAACCCTAACCCTAATTGTAAGTCGAACTGTAACCCCAACTCTAACCCTAACCTTTACACTACCCCAAACTCGTACTCTAATCCTAACCCTAACCCTAAACCTAAAACTATCCTAATCCAAATCATAACCATAACCTTAACCATAACACTAACACTAAACCTAAAATTAACTTAACCCTAAACATAACTCTAAACCTAACACTCAAATTAACCCTTACTCTAACACTAATACTAACTGTAATCATAACCCTAAACCTAAACCTATCCTTACCTGAAACCTAATAAAACACCAACACCAACCATAAACCTAACCCTAACTCTAACTTTAAACCTAACACTAACCCTATCCCTAACCCTAAAATGAACACTAAGCCTAACCCTAAACCTATACCTAAATCTAACACTAACCTTAACACTAACCCAAACACAAACAATAAACATAACAATAACCCTAAGTAAACCTAACCCTAACCCTAACCCTATCACAAACCCTAAACTGAATCCTAACCCTAACACTAACACTACACCTAACCCTAATCTAAAGTAACCCTAACCCTAATCATAATCATAACACTAACCCTAACCATAACATTAATTTTATTCCTCTCACCCTAACCCTGACCCTAATATTAACACTAACTCTAATCATAACCCTAACCCTAATCCTAAACCTTACCTTAACCCTAACGCTAATCCTAACACTAACACTAACCCTAACTGTAACCCTAAACCTAACACTAAACCTAACACTAACAATAACACTAACCCTAATCTTAACCTCAACTTAACACAAACCCTAACCCTAACCATTACCCTAACCCTAAACTTACCCTAACCCTAACACTAACTTAACACAAAACCTAATCCTAAAAACAATCCTAAATCTAACCATAATCCTAATCCTAAACCGAACCAAAAATCTAGCTCTCACGCTAAAACTAAGCCTAACCCTAACTTGAACCTAAGCTTTACACTAACCCTAACCATAACTCTAATATGAACTCTAAACCTAACCCTAACAATAACCCTAACACTTACCCTAAGCCTAACCCTAACCCTAAACTTTACCTTAACCCTAACCCTAAACCTCACCCTAAAACTAACCCTAAGACTACCCCAACCCTGTCCATAATCCTAACCCTAAACCTAACAGTAACAATAATCCTAACTGTAAACCTAACCATAATCCTAACTATAAAACTAATCCTAACCCTAAACCATAACTCACCCTAAGAATAACCCTAACCCTAAAAATAATATGAAATTTAACCCTAACCCGAAACCAAAACCAAATCCTAACCCTAACTCTAATGCTAACCAAAATCCTAATTCTATCCCTAACCCTAACCCTTACATTAAAACTAAATGTAACTCTAAATCTGACACTAATCCAAATCCTAAGAGTAAATCTAAACTTAATTATAATGTTAAATCAAACACAATGCTAACTCTAACTATAACACTAACACTAACCCTAACACTATCCCTAATCCCAAGACTAACACTCACCCTAAGCCTAACACAAACCCTAAGCCAAACCCTAAACCTAACCAAAATCTAACCCTAAAACTATCCTTAACACGAAACCTAAACCCAAACCTAACCCCAACCCTAACACTAACCATAATCCTAACCCTAACCCTAAATCTAACCCTACCCCTACCTTAACCCTACTGCTAACACCCAACACTAATCCTAACTCTAACACTCCCCATAACCCTAACCTTAATACTAACACTAATTCTAATTATAACCCTAAACCTAAACCTAAATCTTACCCTAACACTGACCCTAACCCTAACACTAACCCTAACTCTAACACTCACTCTATCCCTAAACCTAACACTAACCCTAATCCTTACTGAAACCCTAACCCTAATCCTTACCCTAACACTAATCGTATAATAAACCAAAAAATTAACCCTAAACCTAACCCTAATCTAACCCTAATTCTAACCCTAAATTTACAGTTACCCCAACGCTACTGGAAACCTAATCCTAACACAAAACCTAAAACTAACTTTAACCCTAAACCTAAACCATACTCGAAACCTAACACAAACACTAACACTAACCCTAACCCTAACACTAACCCTAATCCTAAACTTTATCATAACCTATCAATAACCCTAATCATAAAACTAACACCCTAAACCTAAACCTATCCAAAACACTAATACTAACTCTAACACTAACCTTAACGCTAAGAATAACATTAACACTAACACTAACCCTACAAACCCTAACCGTAACCCTAGCCTAATTCTTACTCTAACTTCAACTTTAACCCGAAATATAACTGTAAGTGTAACCCTAAACTTAACACTAACCCTAACCCTAACACAAACCCTAACAGAACTCTTACACTAACACTATCACTAACCGTAAACCTCACCCTAAGCTTAACCCTATCCCTAACCCTAACACTAAGTCTAACTGTAACCCTAATACTAACACTAAACATATCTATACCCTAACCTAACACTAACACTAACCCTAACCCTACACTAAACATAACACTAAACGTTACCAAAACAGTACTACTAACGCTAACACTAATTCAAAATCTAACCCTTACTCCATAACTAAACCTAACCCTATATCTAAAGCTAACCCTAACCCTAACCCTAACTGTAACTCTAATCCTAACCCTAATTCTAAATCTAATCTTAACCATAACCCTAATGATAACCTAAACCTAACACAAACCCTAACCCTAACCTTATCACTAAGCCTAATCCTAACCCTATCACAAGCACTAACCTTAACCCTAACCCTAATACTAACCCTAATTCTAACTGTAACCCTAATCTTAACTGTATCACTAAGCCTAACCCAACCCTATCCTTAACACAAATACTAAAAATAAACCTAACACTAACCCTAACGCTAACCCCAACCCTAGCCCTAATCCTCTCCCTAACATAATTCTAACCCTATCTTTAACCTAAACTCGAATCCTAACTGTAACTGTAACCCTAAACTTAACCCAAACCGTAATCCTAACACAAACCCTAACACAGCCCTAATATAACACTAACCCTAACCCTAAATCTCACCCTAACTCTAACACTAACACTAACTCTTTTCATAACCCTAATCCTAACGCAAAACCTTACCCTAACCCTAAAACTAACCCTAACACTAACCCTAAAACTAACCCTTACCCTCACCTAACAATAACCCTAATACTCAAACTAATACTAACCCTAACACTAAACCTATCCAAAACCCTAATACTAATTCTAAAACTAACCCTAGCACTAACCCTAACTATAAAACTACCCTTAACCCTAACCTTAAAAGGACCTCTCACCCTAACACTAACATTAACCCTAACCACAACAGTAACCTTAACCTAATACTAATCCTAACACTAATACTAACCCTAACCCTAACACTAACCGTAACCCTAACCAAAACCCTAATACTAACCATAACAAAAACCATAATGCAAAGTCAACAGAAATAGTAACCCTAACCCTAATTATAACACTAAAATTAAATCTACCTTTACTCTCACCTAACTGTAACCCAAACTCTAACTCTAACACTAACCCTAACCCTAACAATAATAGGACATCTCACCCTAAACCTAACACTAACCCTAACTGCACCAGCAACCTTAATCTAACACTAACCCTAAACCTAACCCTAACATTAACCCTAAACCTAAACCTAACCAAAATGCTAATACTAACCCTAACACTAACCGTAACCCAAACCCTAACCCTAACACTAACTTTTACACTTACCCTAACCTAACATTACCGTAACCCTAAAACTAATACTAACTCCAACCCCAAACCTAACCAAAACACTAATACTAACTCTAACACTAACTGTAACCCTAACCCTAACTCTAACCCTAATAGGGCCTCTTACACTAACCCTAACCACAACTGTAAACCAAACCTAATACTAACCATAACCCTAACCATAACACTAACCCTAAACCTAACCTAAGACCTAACCAAAATGCTAATACTAACCATAACACTAACCTTAACCCTAACCCTAACACAAACACTAACTCTAACCCTAACCCTAACACTAACACTAAACCTAACCCGTACCCTATCCCAAAACTAACCCTAACACTAACCCTGCACTAACCCTAACACTAAATCTAATCAAAACACTAATACTAACCCTAACATTAACCCTAAATTTAACCCTAACTTTATAACTAACCCTAACCCTAAACTTAAAACTAACACTAACGCTAACCCTAACTTTAATGTAAACCCTAACCCCAATTCTAAATCTTATCTTAATCATAAGCCTAATGATAACCTTAACTCTAAACCTAACACAAACCCTAACCCTAACTGAACACTAACCCTAACACTAACCTTAACACTAATCCAAAAGCCAACCCTAACCTTAACTCTAATACTAACCCTAACACTAAACTGAACCCTAAGCCTAAACCTAACCCTATCACAAACACAGACCTTAACCTTAACCCTAACCCTAACCCTAATACTAACCTTAATTCTAATTGTAACCCTAATATTATCTGTAACCCTAAGCCTAAACCTAACCCTATCACAACCACTGAACTTAACCTTAACCTTAACACTAACCCTAATGGTAATTTGAGCTGTAAACCTAAATCCTTACCTAAGGCAAATCCTAATCCTAATAATTCCCCCAAGCTCTATACCTGACTCTTACCCTGAACCTAACCCTTACACTAGATGTAGCCATAAGCCTAACCCTAAAACAAACTTTAAACATAAACCTAGACCTGATATTAGCCCTAGCACTAATCCTAGCCCTGAATCTAAAACAAACACTAGCCTCACTCTGGCCTTAAAACTTAGCCTTAATCGTAACCCTAACCCGAACTCTAATTCTAACCCTAACTCTAACACTCACCCTATGTCAAAACCTAGCTGTAATGCCATTCTTTATCCTAAACTTAAACCTAACACTATCCCTACCGCTAGGCCTAAGTTGAACACTAACCTAGCCCTAATTCTATCCCTAATTTAACCCTATCCCAAACTCTAAATCTAATTTTAGCCCTATCACTAACTCTAACTCTCACACTAGCCCTATTCCTTGTACTAACCCTATCCCTTACCATAACTCTAACCCTGGACCTAACCCTTGCCCAATCCTTAATCCTAGCTTAATCCTATATCTAAAATTAACTATAAATGTAACCCTAACCCTAAGTCTAAGCCTAACACTAACATCAGCCCTAACCCTAACACTAATGGAAAAAACAGCCCTGACCCTAACCTTAGGACTAAAACAAAACCGAGCAATAGACCTAACCCTAAACCTAAACATAAACCAAACCCTAAACTACTATTAGAACTAATCCTAGCCCTAATCGAGTCCTAACCCTAACCTTAAAACTAACCCTGACCCTGACTCATATTCTAACACTCATCCTAGCTCTAAACATGATGCTAACCTTAAACTGAAACCTAACAGTAAACCTAGCCCAAATTTGAGTCCTAACTCAAACCCTAAAACTAATGCTGACCCTGACTCTTATCCTATAAATAAATCTAGCTCTAAATATCACCCTAACATTAAATCTAACACTAACACTAGAACTATCCCTAACCCTAACACTAAAACTAACCCTAATTGTAACCCTGCTTCTGACATTATGTGTTGCATTAACCCTAGCCCTAACACTAACTCAAAAACTAGCCCTAATCTGAGCCCTAAACCTAGCTTTCGCTCTAACCTTAACCCTAACCCTACGCCTAACTCTAGCTCTAAACCTATCCCTAAACCTAAGTAAAACCCTAACCCTAATAGTAACATTACACCTATCTCTAATCCTTAGCCTAATCAATACTCTCACCATATTAATAGACCTAACCCTAGCCCTCATTTTAGCTCTAACCCTATCCCAATCCATAACCCTAACCCTGACTCTTATTCTGACCATAACACTAACCTAGGTCTAAATCTTACCCTAATGCTAGACCAAACCATAACACTAGACCTACAAGAAAACTTAACCTATACCAGACCCTATAACTAGCCCTAAACCTAAACCTAATCCTAAATCTAGACTTAACTATAGCTCTAGATGTAAACAAAATCCTAGTCCTAGCCCTAACAATAACCCTTAAATTAATGAAAAGACTAACCCTACACCTAGACGTAAACCTAGTCCCAATTCTGGCTTTAAACATAACTCTAACTCTAACCTGAACACTGATCCTGCCCTTAACACTAAACCTATCTCTAAACCTGACCCTAACAAAAACCTAAATCTAACACTAGACACAACCATAACCCTAATCCTACAACTAGCTTTAATCATAATCCTAGCTCTTACATCACCCATAGCCCTAACTCTATGCCTGAACTTGACACAAAACCTAGAGCAAATTCCAGGCTTAAATATAGCACTAAACGTAAACCCAACCCTAACCCTAGACCTTACCCTAACCCAAAACCTAACCCTAGCCTTAGTCTTAAACTTTACTCAAAGCCTAACCCTTACCATAAATACAAACATAGACCTATACCTTACTCTAAACCCTTACCCTAGACCTAACACTTAACTTAACCCTATCCCTAAACCTAGCTCTAAACCTACACCTTACCTAATCCTACAAAATCTGTATTGATAACCCTAGGCTTAACCCTTACCATAACCATAACCCTAACCAGAAAACTAACAATACACCTAACCTTAAAACTACCACTCCCAAAGCCCTAACCCTAGGTAAAACCTAATCTGTACCATAAACCTAAACATAACTGTAGTCTTAAAATTAAACCTAAAACTAAATCTAACCCTAAACCTAAACCTAAGCCTACATCTAATCATATCCATTACCCTAACCTTTATCCTAACCCTAATGTAACCCTAGCCCTAACCTTAACCCTAACCCTAAATCTACCATAATCCTCTCCCTAGACCTAAGGCTGAACCTAATCCTCGACCTAAACCTAGCCCTAACAGTAGCTCAAACCCTAGCCCTTATCTTAAACATAACCCTAGCCCAAACCCTAACCCAATCCTATCCCTAATTCTAACCATAACCATAGCCCAAACTCTAGCTCTAACTCTATCCATTACCCTAAACAGAACCCTAAACCTAATGCTAAACCTAGACCTAACACTAACCCTAACCCTAACTCTAACCCAAACTATCCCTAGCCCTGATTCTAACCTAAAGCCTCAACCTATCCCTAACAATTACTCAATCCCTGACCCTTATCCTTAATCTAACCTTAAGAAAATGATGAGCCTAACCTAACCCTAACCCTAACCATAGCCCTAATCCTAAACTTAAAACTAAACTTAACCTCAGCTCTAACCCCACCAATTACCCTAACCCTAACTATATACATCATGATAAACTTAACCCTAAACCTAAACCAACCCTAACCCTAACTGTAAACCTAACCCTAGAACTAATCATAAACCTAACCCTTGACGTAGTACTCACCCTAGCTCAACCTCTAACAATTATGCTAAACTTAATACTATCCCTAGTCCTAAACCTAAACCTAACCCTAACCATAACCCTATATCTAAACCTGTCCATTACATTAAACCTAATGATAACCCTAATTCTTACCCTAGACCAAATCCTAAACCTAACCCTTTCCTTAAGCACTAACACTAGCTCAAACACTGACCCATACCCTAAACCTAACACTAGCCTTAACCCTAAGCCTAACTCTAGCCCTAATCCTAAACATAACCCTAGCCCTGAACCTACCTCTAACCATATTCATTACCCTAATGATAACCATAAACCTAATGCTAACCCTAGGCCTAACCCTAACCCTATCCATTACCCTCAACTTAATCTGAGCCCTAAGCCTAACCTGAAGCATAATTTAACCTTATCCATTACCCTAACCCTAACTCAAACCTAATGCTAATTTGAGCCATAACCCTAAACCTGAACCTAATCCAAACCCAAAACCTGAATCTATTACAATACCCCTAGCTCTCAACTTGAACCTCACCCTAAACCTAACTTTGACACTGGACCTAGCCATAAATCTTACCCCAAAACTATCCCTAACCATAACCCTAGACCTGATATTAGCCCTAGCCCTAATTCTTGCCACAACCATAACACAAATGCTAGCCTTCATTTTAGCCCTATATGTAGCCTTGATTCTAACCCAAACCCTAACTCTAGCCCTATTCCTAATTTTATCCCTTGCCCTAGTTCTGAACCTTGCTATAACCCCATCCCTTCCCCCAAATCTAAACCTAACTCTAAATCTAGTCTTAACCCTTACACTAAATCTAGACCTGATCCTAGCCCTAATTTAACCCTAAACCTACCACTAGCACTAAGACTAACTCTAACTCTTGCCCTAGCCCTATTCCTAGATTTAAACCTATCGCTTATCATAAACCTAACACTTGCCTAACCTTAGCACTAACACTAGCCCTAGCCCTTTTCCTAGAACTAACGATAACTCTAAGTCCAACCCTAACCCTAATCATAAACCTCACACTAACACTAGCCCTAACAATAACACTAATCCTAAACTATTTGAAGCCCTAACCTATATAAAGCTCTAAAACAAAACTAAGCCATAGCCCTAACCAAAACCCTTAACCTAAACCAAAATCTAACCCTACTCTTAGCCTAACCAGTCCTAACCTATCTCTAAAACTAATCTTGAGAATGACTCTGACCTTACACTAAACCTAGCTCTAACATTACCTTAAAATTATAACTAAACCTAAAACTAGAAATAGCGCTAACTGTAACCCAAAAAGAAGCCCTAATCAAAACTCTGTTTCTTATATTGGCCGTAGCCCTAATCCCAGCCCTAACCTAACCAAAAACCTATGCCTAAACTGAGCCCTCACCTTGTTTTAACCCTAACCCTAACTCTAGCCCTAACTATTACCCTAAACCTAACCCTAGCCCTAAAACTCGAACTAACCCTAAACCTAACCCTAGACATAATTCTAAGCATAATCTTATCCCTAAATCTAGCTCTAACCCTATCCATTACCCTAAACAAAACTCTAACCCTAATGCTAACCCTACCCCTAAACTTATCCCTAATCCTAAACCTTTTCTGTCACTAACCCTAACTCTCACCCTAGCCCTAAACATAGCGGAAACCCTAACACTTACTTTAAACCTAACCCTAACACTAACCCTAGGCCTAAGCCTAAGCCTAACCCTAGCCCTAATCCTAACCATAACCCTAGACCTAAGCCTATCCATTACACTAAACCTGAGCCTAACCCAAACATAGTTCCAATCATAGCTTTAACCCCACCCAGTATCCTAACCCTAACTAAAAATGTCATGATAACACTAGCCCTAACCCTCAACCTTCTCTAACCCTAACTTTAAACTTAACACTAGTCCTAACCCTAAACCTATACTAACTCTAAATGTAAACCTAAGCCTATACCTAACCGTAAACATAACCCTTGCCATAGTCCTAATCCTAGCTCAAACCCTAACAGTTATGCTAAACCTAACACTAACCCTAGTCCTAAAATTAAATCTTGCCCTATCCATTTAGGCCTAACCCTAAACCTATGGCTAATATTAACCTTATCCTTACCTAAACCTAACCTGAACACTAAACCTAACCCTATCAACTACTCTAACTCTAACCCTAAACCTAACCCTAATGCTAATTCGAACCCTAAAACTAAACCAAAACCTAACCCAAACTCTGAGAAAGACACTGATTCTAATAACACACCTAGCTCTAAACCTGACCCTTAGCCTAAAAATAACACATAAACTAGACCTAGCCATAAAACAAACCCTAACAGTATCCCTAACTATAACCCTAGACCCCACATTAGCACTCTACCTAATTCTTGTCTTAAACCTAACATAAACCAGAGCCCTCATTCTTGCCCTAAAACTAGCCTTAATCCTAAACCGAACTCTAACCCTCACCCAAACCCTAATTTCAACCATCGCCCTAGTTTTAAATCTAGGTATAACCACATCCTTTTCTCTAACCCTAAACCTAACACTATCACTAACACTAACCCTAGCCCTAACCCTAGGCCTACTCCTAACACTAACGTTAGCTTTAATCCTAGCACTAATTTATTGCTAAATATAACCTTAACTCTAACCCTAGCCTTAAGACTAACCTTAACTCTAGCCCTAGACCTATATCTAGTACCAACCTTGTCTATTGCCTAACCCTAACACTAGCCTTAAAATTAATCCTAACCCTAGCCATAGTCCTAAACCTAAAAGTAACCCTAACTCTAAATCTAACCCTAACTCTAAACTTAAACTTCACCCTAACACTAGCCCTAACCCTAATTCTAATTTGAAACTTAGCCCTAACCCTAGACATAACCCACAAACAAAACTGAGCTATAGCCCTAATCCTAACCCTTAACCTAAAACAAATCCTAATGCTACACCTAGTCCTAATCCTATCCCTACAACTAATACTGACCCTGATTCTGACCCTAAAACTAACCCTACCTCTAAACATCACCCTAACCATAAACCTAACCCAAACACTAGAGCAATCCGTAATCCTAACTCTAAAAGTTTCTCTAACTGTAAAGTTAGTTCTTACATTAGCCACAGCCCTAACTCTAACACAAAACCTAACACTAATCTGAGCCTCAAAACTAGCTTTAACCCTAATTTTAACCCTAACCCTAATACTAACCCAAATCCTAGCTCTAAATCTATTTCTTATCCTAAGCCAAACTCTCACCCTAATGCTACCCTAGTTCTATCCCTAATCCTTAGCTTACCGCAAACCCTAACATAATACTAGTCCTTACCCTATCCCTGATTCTATCTCTAACCCTAACCCAAAGCCTAATCCTAAACCTTACCCTTATTCTGACTCTAACACTAACCCTAGGTCAAAGCCTGACCTTAACACTAAACTGAACCCTAACACTAGCCCTACCAGTAAACCTATACCTAAAACTAACCATAACACTAGCACTAGACCTAAACTTAATCCTAAATATAGTCATAACTCTAGCCCTAGTCCTAAACAAAAACCTAGCCATAGCCCTAAAATAACCATTAAACTAACACAAAGGCTAACTCTAGCCCTAGACCTAACCCTAGTTCTAATTCTGGCCCTAACCATAAACCCAAAGCTAACCCAAACACTGACGCTTACACTAACAAAAACCCTAGCTCTAAACCTTATCCTAACCTAAAACACAAACATAACACTAGACATATCTATAACACTAACACAAAAAAGCTAGCCATAACCATAACCCTAGCTCTTACATTACCCATAGCCCTAACACTAGCTATAAACCTTGCACAAAACCTAGCCCTAATACAAGCCCTAAACCTAGATCTTAGCATAACCTTAACCCTAACACTAGGACAAACCCTAAACCTAATGCTTTCACTAGCTCTAACCCTAGCGCAAACTCTAACCCTTACTCTAAAAATAACCATAGCTCTAAACTTAGCCCTAAACCTATCCCTAATCCTAAGTGTAACCATAGACCAAATCCTAGCTCTAACTTTATACATTACCTTAAACATAACCGTAACTCTAATTATTACCCTAGCCCTAACTCTAAACCTAACCCTAAACCTAATCCTAACCTTAGCCCTGATTCTAACCCTAATCCTCACCCTAACCCTAACAATAGCTCAATCCCTAACACTTACCCTTAACCGAACCCTAACACTAACCATAGGAGTAACCCAAACTCTAGCCCTAATCCTAACTTTAACCAAAGTCCTAACACTAGCACTAAACAAATTCATTATTCTAAACATAAGCCTAAACCTAATTCTTACCCTAGGCCTAACCCTAACCCTATCCCTAACACTAACCCTATACATTGCTCTAAACCTAACCTGAAATGTAAACCTAACTCTACCCATTATTCTAACCCTAACCCTAACCCTAATGCTAATTTGAGCCCTAACCTTAAACCTTAACCCAAACCAAACCCTAACTCATACTCTGACCCTAATAATGACGTAGCTCTATACCTGATCCCTACACTTAACCTAACCCTTACACTAGACCTAACCATAAACCTATCCCTAACACTATCCCTAACAATAATGCTAGACCTGACATTACCCTTAGACCTAATACTAGCCCTAACCCGAACACAAACCCTAGCCCTCATCCTAGCCCTAAACCTAGATTTAATCTGTACCCGAACAATCACCCTAGCCCTAGCCTTAAAAATAACCCTCGCACAAGCACTGAAACTAGCTATATAACACCATCCATTCCCCTAAAACTAACCCTAACCATAGCCCTAACCATAGGCCTAACCCTAAAACTAATCATAGCGCTAATCCTAGCCCAATTTGAACCCTAAACTTAACACTACCCCTAAACCTAGCCCTAAGACTAACTCTAACACACACCCTGTCCCTCTTTCTATTTATAACCCTATTCATTACAGAAACCCTCACAATACCCCTAATCTTAGCCAAAACACTAGCCATAGCCCTAACCCTTGATCAAGCCATAACTCTAAATCTAACCCTAATCTTAAGCCTAAGCCTCATTCTACAACTAGCTCTAACACTATTGCTAATCCTAAGACTAGCCCTATTCCAAGCCCTAGCCCTAAAACAAAACCGAGCCATTGCTCTAACCCTAAACCATAACATAAATCACACCCTATCCCATAACTAGCCATAACCTGAGCTCTAATTCAAATCCTAGGACTAAAACTAACCCTAACCTTGACTCATATGCAAACACAGAACCTAGTTCTAAATATCACCCTAACCCTAAAACTAATGCTAACACTAGACCTAGCCGAAACCCTAACTAACACTAAAACTAACCCTAATCATAACCCTAGGTCTTACATTGGCCTTAGCCAAATCCTAGCCCTAACTCTAACACAAAAATAGCCCTAATCCAAGCCCTAACACTAGATTTAACCCTAACCCTAACCCTAAAACAATCCCTAAACCTAACTCTAATCCTAGCCCTAACCCTAGCTCTCATCCTATCCATTACCCTAAGCCAAACCCTATTCATAATGCTAACTCTTGTCCTAATCCTAATCATTAGCCAAACCCAAACAATAACCCTATTACTAGTCCTAACACTAGCCCTCATTCTAGATCTAACCCTACCCGAAAACCTCACCCTAACCTTCACACTTATTCTGACCCTAACACTAATTATAGGTCTAAACCTGACCCTAAACCGAAACCTGAAACTAGTCCTACCAGTAAACTAATACCAAAACCTAACCCTAACAATAGTCCCAAACCTAAACCTAATCCTAAATCTAGCTATTACTCTAGCCCTTGACCTAAACAAAAACTTAGTGCTAGCCCTAACAATAACCCTTAACCTGAACCAAACACTAACCCTACCACTAGACATAAACCTAGTCATTTTCTGGTTTCACCCTAACCCTAACTTTAACCTGAACATTGGCCCGGACACTAACATTAAATCTAGCTCTAAAACTGACCCTAACCCAAAATCTAAACATAGCACTAGACCTAGCTGTAACCCTAACCCTAAAACTAGCTCTAATCACAACCCTAGATTTATATTACACATAGCACTAACCCTAGGCCTAAATCTAACACAAAACTTAAATAACCCTAAACCTAATTGAGGCTTAAAACTTCCCTAAGCATAAACCTCACCCTAAACCTAACCATAGTCCTAACCCTAACCCTAACCCTCACTTTAGTCTTAACCCTAGCTCAAAGCATAACCCTTAGCCTAAACATAACCCTAGCACTATCCCTAACCATAACCCTAACCATAGCCCTAAGCCTCACCTTAATCCTAGACCTAACACTAGCTCTAAGCCTAGACATTACCCTAACTCTAACCCTAACCTTAATGATAACATTACCCTATCCCTAACCCTAACCGAAACTTTAACCCAAACCTTAAACCTACTCTAGACCTAACCGTAAATCTAAACCTTGCCATAGTCTTAACCCTAACCCAAACTCTAATTCTTACCCTAAAACCAACAGTAAAGCTAGACGTAAAACTAAACTTAAACCTAAACCTAATCTTAACCATAAAGCTAACCTTCCATCTAACCCAATCTTTTACCCTAAATCTAATCCTAACCCTAATGAAAACCCTAGCCCATACCCTAAACCTAACCTGACAATAACACTAAACCTAACCCTCATCCTAGACCTAACCCTAGCTCAAAACCTAAACTGTACCCTAAATATAACCCTAACCCTAACCCTAAGCTAGGGTTACTAGCTCTAACCCAAAACCTAACCTAACTCTAGACCTAATCCTAACCTAACCCTACCCCTAACCATAGATCTAACCCTATATATTATCCTATGATAACCCTAATCCTAATGTAACCCTAGGCATAATCCTAACCCTCTTGCTAACCCTAAAGCTCTCCATTGTGCTAAACCTACACTGAAACCTAAACCTAACCCAGTCAGTTGCCATAACACTAACTCTAACCCTAATGCTCATTTGAGCCCTATCCCTAAACCTTAACCTAAAACAAACCCTAATCCTGATCCTGACTGTAAAAATACACCTAGCTACAAACCTGACCCTTACCCTAAGCCTAACACTTACACTAGACATAGACACAAACCTAACCCTAAATCTACCCCAAACTGTAACACTAGACCTCACATTAGCCCTAAACCTAATTCTAGACATAAGCCTACAACAAACCCTAGCCCAAATACTAGCCCATAAGCTAGCCTAAATCATAACCCTAACCCTAACCCTATCCCTAATGCTAATTTTAACCCCAACCCTGTCTCTAAACCTAGCTATAACCTCATATCTTACCCTAAAATTAACTATAACCCTAGCCCTAACACTAGGCCTAAGCTGAACACTAACCCTAGCCCTAATTCTAGCGCTAATTTAGCCCTATCCCTAAAGCTAACCAAAACCCTAGGCCTAAGAAAAACTCTAACTCTCACCCTAGCCCAAACCCTAGTTCTAACCCTATCTGTTACCATAACCATAACCCTAGCCATAACCCTTGCCCTATAGTTAGACCTAGCCCTAATCCTAGATCTAATGCTAAATCCAAATCTAAACTTAACCCAAAGCCTAAGCCTAACACTAACACTAGCCCTAACCCTAATACTAATCTTATAACTAGCCCAAACCCTAAACCTAGTACTAAAACAAAACTGAGCAACAGCCCTAACCCTAAACCTTAACTTAAACCAAACCTTAACACTACACCTAGACATAACCCTAGCCCTAATTCAAGTCCTAACCCTAACCTTAAAAGTTACCCTGACCCTGACTCATATCCTAACACTGACTCAACCTCTAAAGATCACCCTAAACTTAAACAAAACCCTAAGAGTAACCCTAGACCTAATTCAAGTCATGACCCTAACCTTAAATCTAACGCTGACCCTGACTGATATCCTAACAGTAACCCTAGCCTTCACCTTAAACTGAACACTCACAGTAACTCTAGCCCTTATTTGAGTCCTAAACCTAACACTAAAACTAACCCTGATGCTGACTTATATCGCAACAATAATCCTAGCTCTAAATATTACCCTAACCTTAAACCTAACCCTAACACTAGACCTATCCCTAACCCTAACCATAAAACTAACCCTAATTGTAACCCTGGCTCTTACCTTAGCAAATGCCCAAATCTAGCTCTAACTCTAACAAAAAGACTAGCCCTAATCTGAGCTCTAAACCTATATTTAACCCTAACCCTAAAACTAACTCTAGCATTAACCCTAGCTCTAAGGGTATCCCTTAACCGAAGAAAACCCTAACCCTAATGGTAACCCTAGACCTATCTCTAATCCTTAAGCTGACCAAAACCCTAACCCTATTAATAGTCCTAACCCTAGCCCTCATTCTAGCTCTATCACTATCCCAATCCCTAATGTTAACACTGACCCTTAATCTAACCCCAACACTAACCCTAGACCAAACCCTAACACTAGCCCTAGACCTAAACCAAATCCTAAATCTAGCCTTAATTCCAGCGCTAGACCTAAACATAAACCTAGCCCTAGCCTTAACAATAATCCTTAACATAACTCAAACACTACCCATAACCCTAGACGTAAACATAGTCTGATTTCTGGCTGTAACCCTAACACTAACTCTAACACAAACACTGACCCTGGCCCTGCCTTTAGAGAAACTCTATCTCTAAATCTGAGCCTGCCTGAAAATCTAAACCTAACACAAGACATAGCCATAACCCTAACCCTACAACCAGCCCTCAACATAACCCTACTTCTTGCATTACCCATAGCCCAAACCCTAGGCCTAAACCTAACACAAAACCTAGAGCTAATTCTAGGCCTAAATCAATCCTTAAGAATAACCCTAACCCTACCCCTTGCCCTACCCCTAACCTAACCTTTGCCTTAGTCCTAATTCTAGCTCAAAGCCTAAACATTACTCTAAACATAAACCTACCCCTATCCCTCAATCTAATCCTAATATTAGCCCTAATGCTAACCTTAACTCTAGCCCTAAGCCTAACTCTACACTTACCCATTACTCTAAACCTAAACCTAAACCTAAACCTAAGCTTATTGATAATCCTAGGCTGAATGCTAAACCTAAACCTAACTGGAAAACTAACCCTAGACCTAATCTTAAACCTCATACTTGCCATAGACCTAACCCTAGCTCAAATCCTGACACTTAGCATACACCTAAACATAACCATAGCCCTAACTCTAAGCCTAAACCTCAATCTAATGTTAAAAAAAGCCCTAAATCTACCTCAAATCGTATACATTACCCTAACCCTCACCTTATCCGTAATGATGTCACTAGCCCTACCCCTAATTTTAACCCTATAACTACTATAATCCTATCTCTAGAAGTAACCCTAAACCTAACCCTCACCCTAGCCCTAACCCTAGCTCAAAACCTAACCCTTATGCTAAACATAAACCTAAGCATAACCCTTGTTTTAATTCAAACGCTAACCCTCTTTCAAGACCTATTCCTAACCATAAACATAGCCATAAACCTATTTCTAATCCTATCCATACCCTTTAGCCAAATGCAAACCCTAGGCCTACCCTTAATCCTACCACTAAGCCTAACCCTGTCAATTACCCTAAAACTAATGTGAACTCTAAACAAATCCCTATCATAACCCTAATCCACACCCTAGTGCAAATTAAAGCCCTAACTCTAAATTCTAACCTCAAACAAACTTTAACACTCACCCTGACCCTAATAAATCTCCTAGCTCTAAAGCTTATTTTAACACTAAACCTAACCCCTACAATAGACATTTCCATATTCCTAATCCTAAAATTATCCCCAACCATAAGCTTAGACTTGGCATTAACCATAGGCCTAATCCAAGCCCTAAACCTAACACAAACCCCAGCCCTTATGCTAGCCCTAAACCTAGCCTTAATTCTAACCCCAAACCTAACTTTAGGTCAACCCCAAAAAATAACCCTAGCCCTAATCTTAGTCCGATTCCTAACCTTAGCCCTAACCTTTATCCTAGCTAACTCTAACTCTCACCCTATCCCCTACCCTAGTTCTAACCCTATACCTTACTGGAACCCTAATCCTAGCCCTAAGCCTAGCCCTAACCTAGCCCTAACCTAGCCCTCTCATTAGCTCTAGCCCTAACCTAGATCTAATTTTAATTCTAAATCAAACCCTAACCCTAAGATTTACCCTAACCCTAACCCTAACTCTAAATCTAACTTTAACCCTTGCCCTAAAACAGAACTGAGCCATAGGCCTAACCCTAACCCTTAACCTAAACCAAACCCAAACGCTAACCATAAACTTAGCTCGGATTCTAGTTTTAAGCTGAAAACTAGAACTTTGACCCTGACTCTGACCATAATACTAACACTAGTCTAAACATCCCCCTAACCCTAACCCTAAACCTAACACTTGACCTCCCACTAAACCTAACCCTAAATTAAACCCTAATTGTAACCCTGGTACTTACATTAGCCTTACCCCTAACCCTAGCACTAACTTAACCAAAAACCTAGCCATAATCCAAGCTCTAACTCGAGTTTTAACCCTAACCCTAATCATAAACCTAGCCCTAATCAAAACCATAACTCTAGCCCTAACCCTAGCTCTAAGCCTATCTATTGCCATAACCATAATCCTGGGCCTAAACCTAACCTTATCCCTAATCCTAAACCAATGCATTATTCTAAACTAAACCAGAAACATAAACCTCACTGTATCATTACAATAACACTAACCATAAGGGTAATTCAATCCCTAACTTTAAACCTTAACCTATCCCAAACATCTAACACAGACCTTGATACTAATAACATGCCTAGCTCTAAAACTGACCCTAACATAAACCTAACCCTTATATTACATTTAGCCATAAACCTAAACTTAAAACTATCTTTAACCATAACCCTAGATCTGATATTAGCCCTAGCCCTAATCCTATTCCTAAACCTGAAATAAACCATAGCCCTCATCCTATCCCCAAATATAGACTTAATCATACCCCTAACTCTAACCATTGCCCTAGCACTAATTCTAACGCTCACCCTATCTCTAAACTTAGCTCTAATGCTATTTCTTACCCTAAACTTAACACTAACCCTAACCCTAACTCTAGGCCTGAGGTGAACACTAACCCTAGCTCTAATTCTAGCCGTAATTTAAATCTATCCCTAACCCTAACCCTAACCCTAGATCTAAGAATAACTCTAACTCTCACACTAGCCCTATCCCTACATCTAAACCTTATCCTTATTCCTAGTCCTAACCCTAGATTTAACCCTAACTCTAAATCTAACTGTAACCCTAAGCCTAAGCCTAAGCCTAACATTAACACTAGCCCTAGCCCTAATGCTAATCATAAAACTAGCCCTAAACCTAACCCTTGCAGTAAAACTAAACCTAACAATATCCCTAACCCTAAACCTTAAACAAAACCTTAACACTACACCTAGACCTAACCCTAGCCCTAATTCGAGTCTCAATCTTAACCTTAACACTAACCCTAACTCTGACTCTTATCCTAACACTGACCCTAGCTCTAAACACCACCCTAACCTTAAACCAAACCCTTATAGTAACCCTAGTATTAATTCGTGTCATAACCCTAACCATAAAACTAAGCCTGACCCTGACTATTATTAACATAACACTAACACTAACTCTAAATTTTACCCTAACCTTAAACCTAATCCTATCAGTAGAGTTTTAACCCCTAACCATAACCCTATAACAAACCCTAAAACTTTAGTTCTCAAATTAGTCATTGCTCTAACCCTAGCCATAGCTCAAACACAAAAACTAGCTCTAACCAAGCCCTAAACCTTGCTTTAATCCTAACCCTAGCCCTAATCCTAGCTTTAATCCTATTCCTTACCCTATGACAAACCCTAAACCTAATGCTAATGCTAATCCTAATCCTAATCCTTAACCTAACCCAAACCCTAACTCTATTAGTAGTCCTAACCCTAGTCCTCATTCTAGCTCTAACCATAACCCAAACACTAAACCTAACCCTGACCATATTTCTGACCCTAACACTAATCATAGGTCTATAACTGAACTTTACCATAAACCGAATTCTAACACTAGCCCTACTGGTAACCTTATACCTAAACCTAAACCTAACATTAGCCCTAGACCTAAACCTAATCCTAATCTATTTATAAATCTAGCCCTAGACCTAAAGAAAAAACCTAGACCTAGCCCTAATAATAACTTTTGTCTATAGCCAAACACTAACCCTTCCCTGTATTTAACCCTAGTCCTAATTCTGGCTTTCCCATTAACCATAAACCTAAACTGAACACTGACAATGACACTAACACTAACCCTAGCTCTAAAAAATAACCTAACCCTAAAACTATACTTAGCTATAACATTAAACCTAAAACTAGCCCTAATCCTTACAAAGTTCTTAGGTTTCCCATAGACCTAACCTATTGCAAAACCCCATTAACCCAAGCCCTACCCTAGCTTTGACCCTAAAGTTAACCATAACCCTAACCTTAGCCCTAAACCTAAGCCTAAGCCTAACCTTAGACGTAACCCTAACATAACTCTAGCCCTACCACTAGCTCTAACCCTATCAATTACCCTAATGATAACCCTAATGGTTCTGGTAACCCTAGGCTGAACCCTAATCCTAACCCTAACCCTAACCCTATCCATTAATCTGCACCTAACCTTAACTCTAAACCTAAAACTATCATTAACCTATACCTAAATGCAATAATAACTCAAGCCTTAACCCTAAAACTTAATTTAATAAAAACCCTAATCCTGACCCTGACCTTAATAATACTCATAGTTCTAAACCAGACCCTAACAAGAAACCTGACCCTTACAATAGACCTAGATATAAACCTATCCCTAAAACTCTCCCTAACTGTAACCCTAGACCTGATATTAGCCCTAGCTCTAATCCTAGTCCTAATCCTAACACAATTCTTAAACCATTTCTTAGCCCATAAACCTTGCCTTAATCATAAACCTAACCCTAACCATAACCCTAATTCTAATTCTCACTCTAGTTATAAAAGTAGCTATAAACCCATCCCTTAACCTAAACCTAACCCTAACCCTTACCCTAACATAAAACCTAGCCCTAAACCTAGGCCTAACCGTAACACTAACCCTAGTCCTAATCTCAGGCCTAATTTAGCCCGATCCCTAACCCAACCCTAACACTACACTTAAGACCAACTAAACTTCTCGCCCTACCCTTATACCTATTTCTAAACCTATCCCTTACCATCACCCTAAACCTTGCCCTAAACTTAGACCTAATCCTAGCCCTACCCGTATCCCTAACTCAAAGCCTAGATCTAAACCTAATTCTAAATCTAACCTTAAACCTAAGACTAAACCTCACACTAACACTAGCCCTAATCCTAACATTAATCCTAAAACTAGCCCTAACTCTACACCTAGGCCTATAACAAAACCGAATCCTAATCCTAACCCTAATACTTAACCTAAACCAAACACTAACCCTACACCTAGCCCTAATCCTATCTCTAATTCTAGTCCTAACAATAAGCTGAAAACTAATCCGGATCCTGACTTTGAATCTAATGTTAAATCTAGCTCTAATTATCATCGTAACCATAAACTTAACCCTAACACTAGATGTACCCTAACCCTGACCCTATCACTATCTCTAATCATAACGCTAATTTGTACATTAGCTGTAACCTTAACCCTAGCCTTAACCTAATCCCAAACCTAGCCTTAATCCAAGTTCCAAACCTAGTTTTTTTATATTTATTTTTTTAGTTTTAGGTGGGCACAACATCATTATTTTATTGGTATGTGGTGCTGAGGATTGAACCAAGTGCCCTGCGCATGCCAGGCGAGCACGCTAATCCTTCAGCCACATCCCCAGCGGCTAAACCTTCTTTTAACCCTAAACATAAATTTAACCCTAACCCAAACAAAAGCCCTAATCCTATACATAACCCTACCCCTAATCTTAGGTCTAACCCTATCCATTACCCTAATGATAACCCATTATGCTAACCCTAGGCCTAACCCTAAGCCTATCCATTACATTAAATCACCCCTAAACCCTAATCCTAACACAAACAAAAGCTCTAATCCTATACATAACCCTACCCCTAATCATAGGTCTAACCCTGTCCATAACCTTGATGATACCCCCTATGCTAAACCTCGGCCTAACCCTAACCCTATCCATTACACCCAAACACACCGAAACCCTAAACCTAACCCTTTCATTACCTTAAACCAAAACTCTAATTATAATTCAAGTCCTAAACCAAAACCCTAACCTAACTGAAACCCTCACCTTGATCCTGAACATAATAATAACTCTAGCTCTAAAGCTGACCCACAGTATAAACCTAAACCCTACAATGGACAAAGCCATAAACCTAAGACTAAATCTATCCCTAACTGTAACCCTAGACCTGACATTAGCCCTAGCCCTAATACTAGCCCTAACACTAACACAAACATTAGCCCTCATCCTAGCCCTAAACCTAGTTTTAATCATAACCCTAAAAATAACCCTAGCCCTAACATTAATAGTAACACTTGCCCTAGACCTCAACCTAGCTATAAACCAATACCTTACTCTAAATGTAATCCTAACTCTAAACCTAACCCAAGGTCTATACCTAACACACTAGGCCTAATTTAGCCCTATACCTAACCCTAATCCTAGTTCTAAGAGTAACTCTAACTCTCTTACAAGCTCTATCACTAGTTCTAACCCTATCCCTTATCATAATCCTAAATCTAACCCAAACTTTAGTCCTAAACCTTGCCCTATGCTTAGCCCTAGCCCTAACCATAGATCAAATCTTAAGTCTAAATCTAACCCTAACTTGAAGTCTAAGCCTAACCATTATAAATACAATTATATTTAGATTCTGTGTCTAAGATGTTGGCTTCATTTATTATTTAGAATATAGTCATTAGTTTCATAAAAGGCATACCATTTTTGGTGGTGTATAGAGAACTGAGGGTCAGGGGTAGGTTGCTATGTTAAGGAGGAAAGGAGTGAGGGTATGTGATGATTCTAACTTAGCAACTTTGGAGAAGAACTCTAATGAATAGACAGGGGGAATTTACGGAAGAAGGTATAAATTCAAACTCCTTATCTGTATTCATAAAATTACCCTATGTATAAATAGTAAAAGTTAGGAGGCTGAAAGTGGGATAGAGAGAGAAAGAAAATAGAAGAAAAAAATAACAAGGGAAGAAAGAAAGGGAGAAAGAAAATAAGAGAATGTAAAAAAAGTGGTGAAGTGGGGCCTACACCATTCCACTATATTATACAATTCTAGTGATTCAGTACTTAAAGTCCAATTTCATGGTTTTACATATGTTGAGGTTGTGAGGACCAGAGGGGAAAGGGTAGAGGAGAATGGATGAGAAGAGGAAGAAAAGAAATGTAAAAAAGAAAAAAAAAAGTCTCTCAGAACTCTGTTTTCTTTTCTTGCAGTAGGTGAAGTTGTCTATTCCTAGCTTGAGTCTCTGTGCTCAGGGTGGTGGAGGTAGCCAGGGTGAGAGGGCTTAAGCTTCTACCTGGAGCCTCTCAAATCTTAGTTTCTGAATTGGAAACCAGGTGCCTGTAAAGTTGCTGTTCCACATTGATAGCTACACCCACCAAAATCTTGTGTGAAAAATCTTGAGTTATCACAGCTGGAGGTAGGGGAATTGAAAACCGGGTACCTGATAAGCTGCAGAACCAAGCTGGTAGCCACAACCGCTGATAGATGGTGAGTAAGGTTTTGCAAGATGGATTCCATCTATTACTTCTGTATGGTGTTTGGTGAGGTGCGTGGTTCTGGAGTGACCTTGTACTGTGTCCAGAGCTTAGTCTGGTGACCTGCAAGCAAAGCCTCTGTGTTCTGTGCTGCCATCTGTCTGTGCAGAGAGCGTCTGTGTAGCTGAGACTGCTGTCTGCGCCCAGAGAAACTGCGCAGCCCAGCCTTCCATCTGCACCAAGAGCACCCATGTGGCCCTAGTTTTTTTCAAATTTCTATGATACTGGGCAGGATTCATCTTTTACTTAGCCTTACTATGCTCCACAGATTTGGACCTTGTCAGTTCAATGGTTCGCTCTCAGGAACAGTTTGTATTTTAAGGTTTCCCTTCATTATGGCTTATTGATGTGAATAAAAATGGAGCTGGAAATCCAACAGGGTTGGAAGAAGGTGCTTGAAACTTCACACAATCAGTTCTCAGTGGGCACTTTCTAATTTCTTTCTTTTGAAGGTAGGCCAAAGATGAAACATGCAAAAGAAACTGTATCTGAGAGCCCTCAAGGAGGAAACAGAGAAACATGTATGTACTGAAATAAATCTCCCAGCAATTTGATCAGATTTCTTTGATAATACACAGCATTCATATTTTAGTTTGCTCCACTAGGCTCCCCAATGTTTGTACTTCTAGGATCAATGGTTCTCTAAACAGGAATGTGTTAGTGTATCTTCTAGGGTTAGGACTAGCTTTAGAGCTAGTGTTAAGGTTAGAGTTTGTGTTGTTCAAATTTCTTTGATACTTGGAAGATTTATCTTTTATTTAGCCTTAAAATGTGCCCCAGTTTTGGGCCTTCTCAGTTCAATGGTTCACTGTTGGGAATAGTTTCTTTAATGTCTCACTTTATTTTGACCTATATGGGTAAATGCAAATGGAGCTGGAAATCAGAGGGTTGGTGCTAGCTGGTTGAAACTTCACATACTCAATCAGTTGTCTGTGCGCACTCTCTGGTTTCTTCCTTGTAAAAGTTGCGATAAGCTGAAGCATGAAAAAAAAGTTTATCCAAGAGTACTTTATGAGAAAACAGGGCAATATGCATGTACATAAATACCTACCCCCAATTTTGTCTCAAATTGCTTTGATACTTCACAAGACTCATCTGTTAAGTTGTGCCGCTAGGCTCCCCAAGTTTGGGACTTCTATGATCATATGTACTCTAAACAGATTTGAATTAAGTTAGGGTTGGGTTAAATCTAGAGTGAGTTTTGTTCAAATTCATTTGATACTTGGCATAATTCGGCTTTTACCTAGCCTTACTATTTTCCCCAGGTTAGAGCCTTATCCATTCAATGGTTTGTTGTCAGAAACAGTTTCAATTTTAAGGTTTCCTTCATTTTGACCTGTATGGGTAAATGGAAATGGAACTTGAAATCAAACAGTGTTGGTGATTGCTGCTTAAAACTGTACACACTCAATAAGTTCTATGTGGGCTCTCTGTTTTCTTCCATGTGAAAGTATCCCAAAGTTGAAGCTTGCAAAAACATCTTTATCCAAAAGTACTGTTGGATACAACAGGGAAATATATATGTACTGAACTACCTTCTCAAATTATTTCGTCAGATTTATTTGATACTGCGAAAGATTCATCTATTTCCTTTCCCCACTAGGCTCCCTTAATTTGGGACTTCTATAATAAAAGGTTCTCTAAACAGATTAGGATTAGGTTAAGGGCTAGGTTTAAACCTAGTGTTAGGATTAGAGTCCGTTTTGTTGATGTTTCATTGATACTGGGGAGGATTCCTCTTTTACCTAGCCTCACAATGTTCCCTGGTTTGGACCTTCTTGGTTCAATGGTTCGCTGTCAGGAACAGTTTGAATTTTAAGATTTCACTTTATTTTGAACTATTTTGTTGAAGAGAAGTGGAGCATGAAATCAAACAGAATTTGTGCTAGCTGATTGAAACTGCACACACTCAATCAATTCTCTGTGCGCACTCTCTGGTTTGTTCCTTGTGAATATTGCCCTCAAGTGAAATATGCAAACAACTTTATCCCAGAGCACTTTTTGAGAAATCAAGGAACTATACATGTACTGAAACACTTCCCCCAATTATTTGCTCAGAATTCTTTGATACTGTGCAAGATTCATCTGTGAGCTATCCCCACTAGGCTCCCTTAGTTTGGGACTTCTATGATCAAAGGTTCTCTAAACAGGCTAGGGTGAGCTGTAGGGTTAGGATAAAGGATAAGTCTAGTGTTAAGTTTACAGTAGTTTTGCACAAATTTCTTTGATACAAGGCAAAATGTATATTTTACCTAGATTTGTTCCTTCTAGGTTCCCCAGGTTTGGGCCTTCTAGGTTCAATGGTGTGCTGTCAGTATTTCAGTTTTAATTTTGAGGTTTCTCTTCATTTTGACCTATATGGGTCAATGGAAATGGAGCTGGAAATCAAATAAGGTTTTTGCTAGCTGTTTGAAACTTCACACTCTCAATCAGTTCTCTGTGAGGATGCTCTGGTTTTATCTTTGTGAAAGTATACCAAATGTGAAGCATGCAAAAACAAAACTATGTGAGAGTATTTTAGGAGACAACAGAAAAATATGCATATACTGAACTTCCTCCCCCAATTATTTGGTCAGATTTTCTTTTTTACTGCGCAGGATTCATCTGTTAGCTTGCCCCACTAGGCTCCTCAACTTTGAGACTTCTATGATCAAAGGTTCTCTAAACAGGTTAGGTTAGAGTTAGTCCTAGTGTTAGGGTTAGAGATTGTCATGTTCAAATTTCTTTCATACTGAGCAGGATACATTTTTACCTAGCCTTACTATGTTACCCAGGTTTTAGCCTTGTCAGTTCAATTCTTTGCTGACAGGAACAATTTGCATTTTATGGATTCACTTCATTTTGACTTACAATGGTAAATGGACATGGATCTGGAAATCAAACAAGATTTTTGCTAACTGCTTGAAACCTCAAACACTCAATCAGTCCTCTGTGGGCACTCTCTGGTTTGTTCCTTGTGAAATTAGTAATAAGCTGAAACATGCAATAAAAATTTATCTGTTAACACTTTAGGAGAAAACAGGGAAATATGCATGAACTGAAATAGCTCCCCAATTATTTTGTCAGATATTTTTGAAACTGCCCATGATTCATCTGTAAGCTTGCTTCACTAGACTCCCCAATTTTGAAACTTCTATGATCAAAGGTTCTCTAAGCAGATTAGATTTAGGTTTAGACTTAGTGTTAGAACTAGGTTTAGACCTAGTGTTAGGGTTACAGTTAGTTTTTTTTTTTTTTTTTAATTTCTATGGTACTGGGCAGGATTCACATTTTTCCTATTTTTACTCTACCCCAAATATTTGGGCCTCCTACGTAAAAGGATTTTCTCTCAGGAACAGTTTCAATTTTCATGTTTCTCTTCTTTTGCCCTATAGGAGAGAATGTAAATGAACCTGGAAATCAAACGGGGTTTGTGCTAGCTGCTTGAAACTTCACACACTCAATCAGTTCTCAGTGAGCATTCTCTGTTGTTTTTTTTTTCCTGTGAAGTATCCCAAAGCTAAAGTAGAAAAAAATTATCTCTGAGTGCTTTAGGAGCAAGCAAAATACACATGTACTGAAAGAGCTTCGAAATTTTTGGTCAGATTACTTTGATACTGTAGAGGATTCATCTTTGACGAATCTTAGTAGGCTTCCAAAGTTTGGGCCTTCAAGGTTCATTGGTTCAGTGTCAGGAACAGTTTCAATTTTTAGTTTTCACTACATTATGGCCTATAGGTGTGAATGGAAATGGAGCTGGAAATCAAACAGGGTTGGTGCTAGCTGCATGAAACTTCATACACTCAATCACTTCGCTGTGGGCATGCTCTGGTTTGTTTCTTGTGAAAGTACCTTAAGCCAAAGCATGAAAACACAATTTATCAAAGCACACTTTAGGAGAAAACAGGGGAAATAGGCATGGACTGAAACACCTTCCCCAATTATTGGTCAGATTTTGATACTGGGCAGGATTCATCTCTTACCTTATCTTACTAGGCATACCAAGTTTGGGACTTTTGTCATCAAGCTCTATAAACAGGAAAGGCTTTGTTTTAGGATTAGGGTTAGGGCTATGTTTAGAAATAATGTTCAGGTTAGAGTTGATTTTGTTCAAATTTCTTTGATACCAGTCAGAATTTATCTTTTACCTAGCATTAATATGTTTCCCAGCTTGGACCTTCTCAGTTCATGGTTCGCTGTCAGGAACATTTTGTGTTTTAAGGTTTCACTTCATCTTGGCTTCTATGGGTTAGAGTTAGGGTTAGGTTTAGGGCTATGGCTCGGTTTTGTTTTAGGGCTAGGGCTGGGGTTAGGCTAGATTTTGAATTAGTGATAGGGTTAGGGCTATTGTTTGGGTGAGGTTTAGGCTTGGGGTTAGGGTTAGATTTAGAGTTAGGGTTAGATCCAGCATTAGGGTTAGGGCTAGAGTTAGTGTAACGGTAAGGTAGAGGGTTAGAACTAGGCAAATAGCTAGGACGAGAGTTAGATTTAGATTTAGGACTAGGCTTAGGGTTAGGGTTAGGGTAAAGCTAAAATAGGGCTAGGATTAGGGCTAGAGTTAGGGTTAGGCCTAGTGGAAGGGCTAGGTTTAGGATTAACATTGGGGTTAGGATTAAGTTTAGGGTAGTGGGTGGAGTTATAGCTAGCTTTAGGGCTAGGGAGAGGGTTAGAATTAGGATTAGGGCTAGGGTTAGTGTTTAGTTTAGAATTAAGGCTAAGTTTAGGGCCAGAGTTTTTGTTAGGTTCAGGGCTAGAACTTGGGCTAGGGCTGACATCAAGTCTAGGGTTATGATATTGCATAGTTTTAGGGTTAGGTTATGGTTAGGTCTAGTGTCAGAGCTATGTTTACGGTAAGGGTCAGGTTTAGAGTTAGGGTTATTATTAGGTTTAGGATCAGTGTTAGCATTTGGTTTTGGTCAAAGTTTAGGTTTAGGGCTTGAATTAGCTTTAGGTTTAGGCTTAGGGTTAGGGTAATGAATAGGGTTAGGTTTAGGTTTCAGTTTAGGTTTAGGATAATGGATGGGTTAGGTTTAGCAATAGGTTTAAGGTTAGCATTGGGTTAAGATTATGTTTAGTACAATGGATACATTTAGAGCTAGGGTTAGGGCTAGGTTATGGTTTGGGTTAAGTCTAAAATTAGGGTTAGGTTTAGGGATAGGGCTAGGGTTTGGTTTATGGTGTTAAGTTCAGGGCTAGGGTTATGGTTCGGTTAGGGAAAGGGTAAGTGTTTGAGCTAGGGTAATGTGTAGACCGAGGGTTAGGTTTACATTCAGGTATAGTGATATGTTAATGGTTAGGGTTTTTTTAGGGATCGGGTTATGGCTAGAGTTTTTATTACCGTTAGGGTTAGGTTTAGGGTAATGGATGTTAGATTTAGGATTAGGTTTGGAGTTGGAATTAGGGTTTGGAGGAGGGCTATTCTTAGGATTAGGTTTAGTGTATTATTAGGGTTAGTGTATTTAGTGTAATATTTATGCTAAGGTTATGGCTGTGGTGAGTTTTAGGTTTATGGTTAGGTCTTGGGATACGTTTATGGTTAGGGTTAGGTTTAGTGTTAGGATTTAAGTAATAATTAGGGTAATTGACAGCATTAGAACTAAAGTTCGAGCTAGGATTAAGGTTAGGATAAGAGTTAGGTTTGGGGTTATGGTTTAGGATAGGGCTAAGGTAATATTTAGGGTAAGGGTTTGGCTTTGAGTTAGGGTTAGGTCTAAGGCAAGTGTTAGTGTTAGGGTTAGTGTTAGGACTTGGGTTAGGGTTAGGGTTATGCTTAGGGCTACGTTTAGGCCTAATATTATGATTAGGTTTTGTGTTATGTTTAGGGCTAGGGTTAGGACTATGGTTAGTGTTAGGGCTACTGTTAGGGTTCAGATTAGGGTTAAAATAGGGTTAGGGCAAGGGTTATGTTTAGGTCTAGTATTAGGGTTAGGGTTATGGCAAGGTCTAGTGTTAGGACTAGGTTTTGGGTAAGGTCAGGATTAGATACAGGTTAATGTTAGGATCAGGGTCAGTGTTCTGGATAGGATTAGGGTTAGAGTTAGAGACAGAATTAGGACTAGTGTTAGGTCTATGGATAGGGTAAGTGTTTAGTTTAGGTTAAGGGTTATTTTTAGGGCTAGAGCTAGGATTTTGTTTAGGTCTAGAGCTAGTATTATAGCTATATTTAGGAGTAGTTTTGGGTCTAGATCAGTGATAGGGTTAGGTATAGGTGTAGTCTTACTGGTAGGGCTAGTGTTAGGGTTTGGTTTAGGGTTACAGTCAGGTTTAGACCTAGGGTTACTGTTAGGATCAAAATAAAGTTCAGGATTAAGGTTAGAACTAGAATGAGAACTAGGGTTAGATCTACTAATACTGTTAGTTTTTAAGTTATTCTATGGATTAGGGTTAGGACTAGGGTTAGCATTTGGTTTAGGGTTTGGCTTAGGGTAAGGGATAGGGTTAGATCAATGGTTAGGGCTAGGGTTAGTGTTAGGATTAGGGCTAGTGTTAGGGTTAAGAATAGGGTTTAAACTAGGTTTAGGACTAGAATTAGGAGTAAGATTTTTTTGAGGGTTAGAGCTAGGGTTATGACAACGACTAATGTATGAAATAGGGTTATGATTAGGGCTAGTTTTAGGGTTAGGATTAAGGCTAGTTCTGGTGTTAGGTTTAATTTAAGGTTAGGGTGATGTTTAGAGCTAGGATTAGTGTTAAGATTAGTGTCAGGATCAGGGTTATTTTTAGAGTTAGTTTTAGGGCTAGGTATAGGTTTATAATTTTTTTAGGTAAAGGGTTAGGGTTAGGGATATGGCTTGGTTTTTGTTTTAAGGCTAGAGCTAGGGGTAAAGCAAGTTTTAGGATTAGCATTATTGTTAGGGATAGTGTTAGGGTTTGGTTTAGGATTATGTTTATGATTAAATTTAGAGTTAGGTTTAGATCCAGGGTTGGGCTTGGGCTAAGGATAAAACTAGGGATAGGGCTATGGCAAGAGTTAGAGTTAGTCTTAAGGCCAGGTTTAGGGTTAGGATAGCACTAAATTAGGGTTAGTGGTAGGTTTAGAATTAGGGTTAACTCTAGTGTTAGGGCAAGGGTTATGGTTAGGTTTAAGATTATGATTAGCTTTAGGGTTATGGTTATGTTTAGGGTAAGGAATGAGATTATAGCTAGGTTTAGGGCTAGGGTGAGGGTTAGAATTAGGGTTAAACCTCGGGTTATGGTTCGCATTAGAATTAAGGCTAGGTTTACTGCTAGGTTTAGAGCTAGGGCTATTTTCAGGTCCAGCTTTGCAGTTAAAGACAGTTTAGGGTTAGGTTAGATGTAGTGTAAAGGTTAGGTTTAGGCTTAGGGTCAGGTTTAGAGCTAAGGGTATTGTTTGGCTCAAGGTTGTGATTCGAGTTTGGGATAGGTTAAGGTTTAAATTTAGGTCTCAAATTAACATAGTTTTAGGATTAGGGTAATGATATAGTTAGGTTTAGGTTTCAAGTTAGGTTTAGGGTAATGGATAGGGTTAGGATTAGGGATATAGTAAGGTTTAGGCATAGGGTTAGCACTAGAGTTAGGATTATGGTTAGGGTAATGGATAGGGATAGAGCTAGGGTTAGAGCTAAGGTTATGGTTATTATTAGTGCTAGGTTTAGGGTTACGGTTAAGGTTAGGGTTAAAGCTTGGTTTAGGTCTCAGATTAGGCTAAGTTTTGGGTTAAGTTAGGGCTAGGGTTAGGGTTATGGCTAATGTAAATACTAGGGTTACAATTAGGGGTTTGTTTTAGGGTTAGGGTTAGGATTAGGATTAGGGTGAGAGCTAGGTCTAGTGTAATGTTTAGGTTTATGTTTAAAGCTAGGGTTAGTGTTTGCATCAGAATCAGGGTTAGGGCTAGTTTTAGGTTTCTGCTTAAAACTGGAATTAGGGCTAGGGTTAGGGCTAGGTGTAGGGTTAGGATTTGGTTTAGGTTAAGGGTTAGGTTTAGGGCTATGACTCGATTTTGTATTAGGGCTAGGGATAGAGGTAGGGCTAGTTTTAGGAGAAGTGTTACTGTTAGGGTTAGTGTTAGTGTTAGGTTTAGGCTTAGGCTTTGCATTATTGTTAGATTTAGAGTTAAGGTAAGATCTAGGGTTAGGGCTAGGGCTAAGGATATGGCTAGGCTTAGGCCTAGGGTTAGTGCTAGGTTTAGAGTTCCAGTAAGGAATAGGGTTAGAACTACTTTTAGGGCTAGGGAGAGAGTTAGACTTAGTTTTAGGGCTAGGGTTAGGGTTAGGTTTAGGAATAGGGCTAAGTTAGGTCTAAGATTGGGGATAGAGTTGGTTTTAAGTTAGGCATAGGTGTAAAGTTATGGGTTTTTCTTAAGGCTATGTTTAGTGCCAATATGGGCTAGGGTTTGTGTTCATGTTAAAGCTAGGATTATATCTAGGGCTAATGTCAAGTCTAGGGTTATGGTTAGGGATAGTTTTAGGGTTAGGTTTTGGCTTGGTCTAATGTAAGGATTAGCTTTAGGGTAAGGGTCAGGTTAGAACTAGGGGAATTAATAGGGTCAGGGTCATGGTTAGGGTTTCTTTTAGGTTTGAGTTTAGGTTAAGGGCTTAAATTAGCATTAGGGTTACTGTTAGGGTAATATAGGTTTAGATTAAGGGTTCAAGTTAGGTTTAGGGTAATTGATAGGGTTGGGGTTAGTGATAGGTTTAGGCTTAGGCCTAGGGTTAGCATTAGGGAAAGGGTTATGTTTAGAGTAATCGATAAAGTTAGTGTTAAGTTTAGGGCTATATTTATGGTTAAAATTATGTCTTGAGATAGAGTTAGGCCTAGCATTATTATTAGGATATGGGTTATGATTTGTGTAATGAATACAGTTAGAGCTAAGGTTATAGCTAGACTTATGGTTAGGATTAGGTCTTGAATTAGGGTTAAGGTATGGGTTACAACTAGCGTTAGGGTTTGTGTTATGTTTAGTGTAAGAGTTAGGGTCTGAGCTATGATTAGGTTTAGAGTAAGTTTAGGTTCAGGATTATGCTTAGGTATAGGATTTCGGTAGGTTTGGAGTTAGAGTTAGGGTTAAAGAAATGGTTATAATTAAGTTTAGGGTTACGGTTAGGGTAATAAATATACTTAGATGTAGGTTTAGGGTTAGGGACAGGGTTAGATTTATGTTTAGAGTTAGGGTTAGGTCTATGGTTATGATTAGGTTTATGGTAAGGATTAGGGTTTGATTTATGGTTAGGGCTATGGTGAATATTAGATTTTGGTTAGGTCTAAGGCTAGTTTTCTGTTTAGGGTTAGGATTATGGTTAGGGTTAAGGCTAGGGTTACAATTAGGTTCAGGGTTAGGGTAATGGGTAAGTTTAGAGCTAGGGCTAGGGCTTGTGTTAAGGTTAGGCTTAGGACTAGGTTTAGGGTAAAATTCAGGGATAGTTCTAGTTTATGTTTATAGTAAGGGTTAGGTTTTGAGCTAGGGTTAGGACTAAGGTGAGGTTTAAGTTTGTGTTAGGACTAGGGTTAGGGTTAGGGTTATGCTTAGGGCTAGGTTAAATCCTAGGATTAGCTCTAGTTTTTGTGTTAGGTTTAGGACTAGGGTTAAAGCTGAGGGTAATGTAAGAGCTAGGATTATGATTAGGGCTAGTTTTAGAGTTAGAGTTATGCCAAGATGTAGTGTTAGGTTTAGATATTCAGTAAGGGTCAGGTTTAGAAGAAGGTTTACTGTTAAAGGCAGAGTCAGTGTTTTGTTTAGAGTTCAAGTTAGGGTTACAGCCAGAATTAGGAGTAGGTTTAGGTCTAGGGGTATGGCTAGTGTTTATGTTATGATAAGGGTTATTGTTAGGCCTAGGACTAGTTTTTTTGTTAGGTATAGGTCTAGAGATAAGGCTAGATTTAGGATTAGGTTTAGGTCCGGGGCTAGTGTTAGTTTTTAGTCTAGTGTTAGGGTCAGGTTTAGAACTACGGTTTGTGTTAGGGTCAGAATAAGGATCAGGGTTAGTGTTCAGATTTGGGATAGGATTAGAGCTAGAATGAGGGCTATGTTCAGGACTATTAATAAGGTTAGGGTTTTGGTTAGCCTAAGGATTAGGCATAGGTCTAAGGCTACAATTAGGGTTAGGGTTAAGCATAGCAAAATGGATAGCCTTAGAGGTAGGTTAGGACTAGAGTTAGGGTTAGGGTTAAATCTAAGTTTAGGACTCGGATTAGGGTTAGAATTTGGGTTAGGGTTAGGGCTAATGATAGGGCAATGGCTAATGTAAGAACTAGGGTTACAATGAGGGTTACTTTTCAGGTTCGGGTTAGGGAAAAGTCTAGTGTTAGGGTTGTGTTTAAGGTTACGATGATATTTAGAGCTAGGGTTAGTGTTAGGATATGAGTCAGGGTCAGGGTTAGATTTAAGGTAATGGTTAGGATTTGAATTAAGGCTATAATTAGGTCTAAGTGTAGTGTTAGGGTTTGGTTTAAGTTAAGGTTTATGGTTAGGGCTATTTCTCAGTTTGTTTTACTTCTAGGGTTAGAGTTAGGGCTAGTTTTACCATTAGCATTAGTGTTAGGGCTAGTTTTTGTGTTAGGCTTAGGCTTAAGTTTAGGGTTAAATATTGAGTTAGGGTTAGATCTAGGGTTAGGGCTAGGACTAAGGATAGGGCAAGGGTTAGGGCTAGGGTTAGGGTTATGTTAATGGATAGGCTTAGAACTAGGGATAGGGATAGTGTGAGAGTTAGAGTTAGTCTTAAGGCTAGGGTTAGGGTTAGGTTTAGGTATAAGTTAGCAGTATGGCCAGTGTTAAGGTTTGCTTTAGGTTGAGGATTAGTTTTAGACCTATGGTTTTTGTTAGGGTCAGAATAAGGGTCAGGGTTAGCATAAGGGTTTGGGATAGGATAAGAGCTATAATTAGGGCTAGGGTCAAGACTATTAATAGGGTTCAGATTTTGGTTAGCCTAAGGATTAGGGATAGATCTTGGTTTACTATTCAGGTTATGGTTTCCCTTAGGGTAAGGGAGAGAGTTAGAGCTAGGTTCAGGGCTAGAGTTAGGGAAGGGTTAGGGTTAAAGTTAGGTTTAGGGTTCAGATTAGGGCTAGTTTTGTATTAGGGTTAGAACTAGGTTAAGAGCATTCACTAGTATAAGAATTAGGGTTACAATTAGGGTTAGTTTTAGGGTTAGGTTTAGGGTTAGGTGTTGTTTTAGTGTTAGGGTTAAGTTTAAGGTTAGGGTGATATTTAGATTTAGGGTTAGTTTTATGATAGGAGTCAGGGTCAGTGTTAGTGTTAGAACTCAAATAAGGGCTAGGATTATTGTTAAGTTTTGGTTTAAGTTTAGGATGGTGTTTCAAGCTAGGGTGAGTTTAGCATATGAGTCAGTGTCAGGGATACTTTTAAGGTTAAAGTTAGTATTCAAAATAAGGCTTTGGTTAGGTCTAGGTGTAGTGTTAGGGTTTGGTTTAAGTTATGTTTAGGGTTCGGGCTAATGCTTGGTTTTGTTTGACTGCTAGTGGTAGGGTTAGGGCTAGTTTATGATTAGCGTTAGGATTAGGTTTAGTGTTACTGTGAGGCTTAGGGTTAGGATTAGGGCTAGGACTAAGGATTGGGCATGGGTTAGGGCTAGGGTTAGAGTTATGGTAAGGGCTAGGATTAGAACTAGTGATAGGGCTAGTGTGAAAATTATTGTTAGTCATAGGGCTATGGTTAGGGTTAGGGCTAGGAATAGGGCTAAATTAGGGCTAGGATAAGGTCTATGGTTAGTGTTCATTTTAACCATAGAATTAGAGTTAGATTTAGTATTTAGTTTAGGGTAAGGGATGATATTATGCTAGTTTTAGGGGTAGGGTGATGTTTAGAAAAAGGGTTAGGATTAGGGTTATGATTAAGGATACGTTTAGGGGTAGGATAATGGTATGGTTTGTTATAGAGTTAGGGCTAGGATCAGGAGTATGGATAATTTCAAGTCTAGAATTATTTTTAAAGATAGTTTTAGGGTTTGGATTATGGGTACGTCTAGTGTAAGGCTTCGGTTAATGGTGAGGGTCAGGTTTAAGACTAGGGATATTATTAAGGTGAATGTCTAGGTTTAGTTTTGGAATAGGTTAAGGCTTAAAGTTAGCATTAGAGTAAGGGTTTGTGTAATGATAGACTTAGAATTTGGGTTTATGTTAGGTTTAGGTAAATGGATAGGGATAGGATTAGATATAGGGTTAGGTTTAGGCCTAGGGTTAGCATTAGGGTTAGGGTTATTGTTATGGTAATTTATAGGGTTAGTGCTAGGGTTAGGACTATGATTAGGGCTGGGACTAGGGTTAGGGTTAGCTTTAGGGTTAAAGCTTGGGTTAGGGCTCAGATTAGGGCTAAAATTTGTGTTAAGTTACTGCTAGGATTAAGATTACTACTAATGTAAGTACAAGTGTTATGATCAGGGCTAATTTTAGGGTTAAGATTAGGGCTAGGTTTAGTGTTAGGGTTAGTGTTAGTATTAGGGTGATGTTTAGAGCTAAAATTAGTGTTAGTGTCAGAGTCAGTTTCAGGGTTAGTTTTAGGGTTTGGCTTAAAACTCGAATTAGCACTAGGGTTAGGGGTAGGTGTATGGTTAGAGTTTGGTTTAGTTTAAGGTTTAGGGATAGAACTTATGGCTAGGTTTTGTTTGTAGGGCTAGGATTATGGCTAGTTTTAGGATTAGTGTTAGGGTTAGTGCTAGTGTTAGGGTTAGGCTTAGGCTTCGGGTCAGGGTTAGATTTAGAGATAGACAATGATCTAAGGTTAGTGCTTGGGCTATGGATAGGGCAAGGGTTAGGACTAGTTTTATGGCTAGGGTTAGGGTTACGTTAAGGGATAGGGTTAGAACTAGTGATAGGGCTAGTGTGAGAGTTAGATTTATTCTTAGGTCTCGGGTTACGTTAGGTTTAAATATAGGGTGAAATTAGGGCTTAGATTAGGGCGAGGGTTAGTATTGGAGATAGAGCTAGGGTTAGGGTTAGAATCTATGATTAGGGCTAGGATAAGGGCTGGGGTTTTTGTTAGGGTTAGGGCTAGGATTAGGGCTAAGGCTAATGTCAGGTGTGGGGTTACAGTTCAGGAGAGGGCACTTTTAGGTTTAGTTTTATTACTAGGTCTAGTTTAAGGGTTAGATTTAGGGTTAAAGGTCAGGTTTAGAGCTAGGGGAATTATTTGGTTCAGGATCATGTTAGAGTTTGGGTGAGGTTAGGGTTTAGGGTTAGGGCTCAAATAAGCACTAGGGTCAGGGTTAGGGAAATTATAGGTTTTTATTAGGGTTCAGGTTAGGTTTACGATAATTGATAGGGTTAGGTTTAGTGATAGGGTTTGTGTTCGGCCTAGGGTTAGCATTAGGGTAAGGGTAATGTTTAGGATAATGGATAGGGTTAGAGGTAAGTTTAGGGCTAGAATTATGGTCATGAATAATTCTTAAGTTAGGGTGAGGGTTAGGGTTAGAACTAGGATTAGTATTAGGGGTATGTTTAGCATAGGGTTAGGTTTTGAGATAGGGTTAAGGCTAGGGTGAGGGTTAGGTTTAGAGGTAG
The DNA here is from genome assembly GCF_048772815.1 of Callospermophilus lateralis. NCBI lineage: Eukaryota > Metazoa > Chordata > Mammalia > Rodentia > Sciuridae > Callospermophilus > Callospermophilus lateralis. The sequence continues at coordinate 133,987,599 of NC_135310.1, read as the reverse complement.
GTCTAGGGATAAGATTAGAGAATGGTTATGGTTAGGATTGCATTAGAACAAGCATCATCATTAGGGGTAGAGTTAGGTTTGGTAATGGATATGGTTAGATGTAGTCATAGGGTAATGGTTAGTGTTAGATTGAGGTTTAGGTTTAGGGTTAGGGCTATGATTATGTTTAGGTTTATGGTAAGGGTTTGGGTTTGAGCTAGAGTTAGGTCTATGGCAAATGTGAGGGTTAGGATTAGGTCTACTGTTAGTTTTCTGGTTAGGTTTAGGTTTAGGGTTAGGCCTAGGGTTACCAATAGGTTTAGGGTAAATTTTAGGGTAATGGGTAGGTTTAGAGCTAGGTTTAGGGCTAGGGTTCAGTATAAAATTATGGCTACTGTTAGGGGTATATTTAAGGATAGGTATAGGTTTATGTTTCATATAAGGGTTAGGCTTTAAGCTAGGGTTAGGACTAATCAAGTGTTAGGTTATGGTTATGGTTAGTGTTAGGGTTATGCTTAGGCCTAGGATTAGCTCTAGGTTTTGTGTTAGGTTTAGGACTAGTGTTAGGGCTTTGGGTATTGTAAGAACTAGGGTTATCATTAGGACTAGATTGAGGATTAGGATTTTGGGTAGTTCTGGTGTTAGGTTTATATTTTTGGTTAGGGTCAGGTTTATACTTAGGTTTACTCTTAAAGGCAGGGTCAGTGTTTGGGTTAGAGTTAGAGTTAGGGTTACAGCCAGAATTGGAACTAGGTTTAGGTCTAAGTGTAGGGTTAGTGTTTGTGTTAGGTTAAGGGTTACTTTAAGGGCTATGGATAGGTTTTTGTTTAGGTCTAGGGCTAGAGTTAAGGATAGATTTAGGATTTGGTTTAGGTCTAGGTCTAGTGTTATAGTGTGGTCTAGGGTTAGGGCCAGGTTTAGATCTAGGGTTACTCTTAGGGTCAAAATAATGGTCAGGGTTAACATTAGTCTTTGGAATAGGGTTAGACCTAGAGTGAAGAGAGGGTTATGCCTATTAATAGGGTTAGGGCTTTGGTTAGCTTAAGGATTAGTGATAGCAATAGGATTACCATTAGAGTGAGGGTTTTGCTTTGGGTAAGGGATAGGCTTAGAGCTAGGGTTAGGGTTAGTGTTAGGGTTAGGGTTAGGGTTATATCTAGGTTTAGGGCTCAGATTAGGGCTAATTTTTGTGTTAGGGTTAGGGCTAACGTTATGGCAATAGATAATGTAAGAACTACCTTAGAATTAGGATTGGGGTAGGGGTAGGTCTAATGTTTGGTGGATATCTATAGCTAGGTTAATGTTTGGGGTATATTTATAGCTAGGTTAGTATTAGGATATAATTCAGAGACAGTGTTAGTTTTAGGATTAGGGTGAGGACTCAAGTAAGGGCTAGGATCACTTTTAGGGTTCAGTTTAAGGTGAGGGCGGTCTTTAGAGCTAGGGTGACTGTTAGGATATGAGTCACATCAAAGTTAGTTTTAAGGTTAGATTTATGACTCGAATTAAGGCTAGGGTTACTGTTAGGGTTTGGTTTAAGTTTAGGGTAATGTTTAGACCCCTAGGTCTAATATGATTTGAGGTCAGGGTTAGTTTAAGGTTATGGTTAGGACTCAAATTAGGGGTAGGGTTAGGTCTAGGTGTAGTGTTAGGATTTGGTTTAAGTAAAGGTTTAAGATTAGGACTATTGCTCAGTTTTTTTTATAAAGAGAGAGAAAGAGAGAGAGATGAAAGAGAGGGAGAGAGAGAGAGAGAGAGAGAGAGAGAGAGAAAGAATTTTTAAATATTTTTTATTTATGTTTAGTTTTTGTTGGTCAAAACATCTTTTTTTAAAAAATTATATTTTAATTGCTGCTGAGGATTGAACCCAGCACCGGGCACATGCCAGGCGAATGCACTACTTCTTGAGCCACATCCTCAGCCCCTATTGCTCAGTTTTGTTTTTCTCCTAGGTTATATGATGATTATCATTAGGATTAGGGCTAGTGTTTGTGTTAGGCTTAGGCGTAGGGTTAGTTAAGACTTGAAGTTAGGATTAGATCTAGGGTTAGGCCTAGGTCTATGGATAGGGCAAGGGTTAGAGCTAGGTTTAGGGTTATGGTAAATTATAGGGATAGAAGTAGGGATATGGTAAATTATAGGGATAGAAGTAGGGATAACGCTAGGGTGAGAGTTAGAGTTAATCTTAGGGCTAGGGTTATGGTTAGTTTTAGGGATAGGGCTGAATCAGGGCAAGAATTAGAACTAGGGTTACTGTTCAGCTTAGGTCTAGCATTAGGGGTAGGTTTAAGGTTAAGTTTAGGGTAAGGGATGTGTTATAGTTAGGTTTAGAGGTAGAGTGAGGGTTATCATTAGGATAAAGGCTATGGTTAGGTCTATGGTGAGGGTTAGGCTTAGGGCTGGGGCTATGTTTAGGGTTAGGGTTATGCTTACAGTAGGTTTAGGCCTTGGATTAGGGCTAATTTTGTGTTAGGTTTAGGACTAGGGTTAGTCCTATGGGTAATGTAAGATCTAGGGTTCTAATTACGGCTAGTTTTCGGGTTAGGGTTATGGCTAGTTCTAGTGTTGGTTTAGATTTTGGTTCAGAGTCATTTTTAGAGCTTGGTTTAAAGTTACTGTCAGTGTCAGTGTTCAGATTACAGTTAGGGTGAAATCCAGAATCAGGAGTAGGGTAAGTCTGGGGTAGTGTTTTCGTTTGGTTTAGGTTAAGTGTTATTGTTAGGGCTAAAACAAAGTTTAATTAAGGTCTAGGGCTAGAGTTATTGCTAGATGCAGGATTCAGTTTAGATCTAGGGGTAGTGTTAGGGTTAGTTTTAGGTAAACGTTTACTGGTAGGGTTAGTTTCAGGGTTCAGTTTAGGGTTAGGGTCAGGTTTAGACCTATAATAAGTGTTATGGTCAGAATAAAGGTGAAGATTAGGGTTAGCTATTGTGTTAGGTTTAGAGCTAGAATGAGGGTTAGGGTTTGGAGTAGTAATAGGGTTAGTGTTTGATTTAGGCTAAGAATTACATTTCGTATGAGGGTTAGCATTATGGATAGGATTTGGTTTAGGATAATGGATAGGGTTAGAGACAGGCTTAGAGCTAGGTTTAGGGTTAGGGTTAAATCTAGTTTTAGGGCTCATATTAGGGCTATTTTGTTTTGGGGTTAGGACTAGAGTTAGGACTATGACTAATGTAAGCACTAGAGTTATTATTAAGCTTAGTTTTAGGGTTAGGGTTTAGGCTAGGAATGGTGTTAGTATTTGCTTTATGGTTAGCGTGATATATAGAGCTTTGTTTAGTGTTTGGATATGAGTCAGGGTAAGGGTTAGTTTTAGTCCTAGGACTCGAATTTGAGCTAGGATCATGGCTAGTTGTAGGATTAGGGTTTGGTTTAAGATAGATTTAGGAATAGGATAATGGCTTGGTTTTGTTTTAGGGCTAGGGCTAGGGTTAGGTTTGGTTTTATGATTAGTGATAGTGTTCACCTAGTGTAGGGTGAGGTTTAGGCTTAAGGTTAGGGTTAGATTTAGTTTATAATTATAATTTAGAGTTATGGTTAGATCTAGGGGAAGGGCTAAGTTTAGGGCTAGTGTTAGGATTACATTTAATGTACAAGTTTAGAAATAAAAATAGGGTTAGGCTGAGAGTTAGAGTTATTCTTAGGGCTAGAGTTAGGAATTTGCTTAGAGGTAGGGTTAAATTAAGGCTAGATTAACGCTAGGTTTAGTGTTAGGGTTAGGCCTGTGGTTAGGGCTATAATTAGGGTTAGTATCAGTGTTAATGTTATGATTAGTTTTAGGGGAAGGGATGAGGTTATGACTAGGTTCAGGGCGAGGGCAAGGTTTAAAATTAGGTATTGGAATAGGGTGAGTGTTCAGGTTAGGATTAAGGCTAGGTTTAGGGCTAGGATGAGGGCTAGGATATGTGTTATTGTTACACCTAGTATTAGAGTTAGGGCTAATGTCAGGTCTAGCATTATGGTTAGGAATATTGTTAACTTTAGGTTTATGGCTAGGTCTAGTGCAAAGTTAGGTTTAGGGTTAAGGTCAGGTTTAGAGCTAGGTGTATTATTATGGTCAGAGTTCAATTTAGGGTTTGTTTTAAGATAAGGTTTAGGGTTTGGGCTCAAATTAGCATTATGGTTAGGGTTAAAGTAATGGATAGTGTTAAGTTTAGGTGTCAGGTCAGGTTTAGAGTAGTAGACAGGTTTAGTGTTAGTGATAGGATTAGGGTTAGGCCTAGGGTTTGCATTTGGGTTACGCTTATGTTTAGGGTAGAGGATAGGGTTAGTGCTAGTGTTAGTGCTTGTGTTAACATTGGATTTTAGCTAGGTTTAGAGATAGGCCTAGGGTTTGTGTTAGTTTTAGATTAAGCAGAAGTATTAGGGTTTGAGCTAGGGTTAGTGCTAGGGTGAGAGTAAGAGTTAGAATCAGGGCTATGGTTAGGGTTAGGGTTAGGATTATGGCTTGGGTTAGCAATAGTGTTAGGGTTATGTTTAAGGTAATGGATAGAGTTTGTGCTAAAATTTGTGCTACAGTTACAGTTAGGATTAGGGCTAGGTTTAGTATTAGGTTGAGGGTTAGGGCTATTATTATGTTTAGGTTAAGGATTAGAGTTTGATTAGGGTTAGGGCCAGAGCCAGTGGTAGGGTTAAGGTTAGTGCTAGGGACAGTGTTACGGTTACGCTTAGGTCTAGGTTTAGGGCTAGGATTAGGGCTAGGTTGTGTGTGAGATTTAGGACTAGTGTTAGGTGTATGGGTATTGTAAGAGCTAGGGTTATGGTTATGGGTAGATTTAGGGTTTGTCTTGTGTTAGTGTTAGTTTTTCAGTTAGAATCAGGTTTAGAGCTAGGATTTGTGTTAAGGTAAGTTTGAGAGTTAAGTCTAGGGTTATGATTAGGGATAGATTTAGGGTTAGTTTATGGTTAGGTCTAGTGTAAGGGTTAGATTTAGGGTAAGGGTCAAGTTTAGAGCTAGATGTATGTTTAAGGTCACGGTATGACTTATGGTTCAGTTAAGATTAAGGTTTAGATTTAGGGCTTTAATTAGCATTAGGGTTAGATTTAGGGTTATGGTAATGAATAGCCTTAGGATTAGGGTTCAGGTTAGTTTTAGGGATGGATAGGTTTAGAGATTGTGATAGTGTTAGGGTTAAGCCTAGGGTTAGAATTAGGGTTAGGATTATGTTTAGGATAATGGATAGGATTAGAGCTTGGTTTAGGGTTAGGGTTATGGTTAGGATTAGGGCTAGGGTTAGGGTAGTGTATTAAATTAGAGCAATGGTTAAGGCTATGGTTAAGGTTAGCATTAGGGCTAGGGTTAGGTTAGGGTTTGGTATAGGGCTATGGTTATTTTAGGGTAAAATTTAGGCTTTGAGCTAGTGTTTGGTCTACAGGGAAGGTTAGGGTTAGGGATAGGGCTATGGTTAGTTTAAGGTTACACGTAGGGATAGGTTTTGTTCTAGGATTAGGGCTAGGTTTTGTGTTATTTTAGGCCTAGGATTAGGGCCATGGGTAGTTAAGAGCTAGGGTAATTATTAGGGCTAATTTTAGGGTTAGGTTTATGCCTAGGTGTAGTCTTAGAATTAGGTTTTGAGTTAGGGAGGAGCTTTGGAGCTAGGTTTATGTTAGGGTCAGTGTCAGTGTTCATGTAAGAATGAGTATTGGGTTTAGTGCCAGAATTAGAAATAGGGTTAGGACTTGAAGTAGGGTTAGTGTTTGGGTTATGATAAGGGTTATTGTTCGGGCTAGGGCAAGGTTGTTTTTCAGATCTAGGGCTAGAGTTATGGCTAGATTTAGGATTAAGTAGTGTTAGGTTTAGGTTTATGTATTGGATTACTGGTAGGACTAGTGTTAGGGTTTGGGTTCAGGTTGGGGTCAGGTTTAGACCTATGGTTAGTGTTAGGGTAAGTATAAGTTTCAGGGTTAGGATTAGGGTTTGGATTATGGTTAGAGCTAGAATGAGGGCTAGGGTTAGGACTAATAATAGGGTTAGGATATGTGTTAGGTTATAGATTAGGGTTAGGACTAGGGTTAGCATTAGGTTTATGGTTTGGCTTAAGGTAACAAATAGGATAAGATCTAGGTTTAGGGAAGGGTAAGGGACTGGCTTTTGACTAAGGTTAGCGTTAGGGTTACATCCAAGATTAACGCTTGCATTAGGGCCAGGTTTTGGGTTAGTTTAGGGCTGGTGTTAGGGCTACAGTTAATGTATGAACTAGGGTTATGATTAGGGCTAGTTTTTGGATTTGTGTTATGACTAAATTGTTAGGTTTAATGTTAGTGTTAGCATGATGTTTACAGCTAGAGTTAGTGTTAGGGTCAGGGTCAGTGTTCAGGTTAGTGGTAGCTTTATGGTTAAAGCCAGAAATATCATTAGAGTTAGGTCTAGAGGTAAGGTTAGTGTTTGGGTTAGGTTAAGGTTTATAATTAGGATTAGGGCTAGGTTTTTGTTTATGTATAGGGCTAGAAATATGGCTAGCTTTAGGATTAGGTTTAAGTATAGGGCTAGTGTTAGGGTTAGGTTTAGGAATAGATTTATTTCTAATGCTAGATTAGGGTTCAGTATAGGGTGAGGATGAGGTTTAGGCCTACGGTTACCATTAGAGTCAGAATAATTGTCAGGTTTCAGTTATGGTTAGAGCTAGAATGAGGGCTAGGGTTAGGACTAGTAATAGGATTAGGGTTAAGACTAGGGTTAGCATTAGAGTTAGGGTTAGCTTAGGGTAAGGGATAGGGTTATACCTAGGGTTAGGGAAACACTTAGGGTAGGTTTAGGACTAGTGTTAGGATTAGGTTTAGTGTTAAAGCTAGGGTTAGGTTTCAGATTAGGGCTAAATTTTGGTTAGAGTTAGGACTAGGTTTACAGTTACAGCCAATGTGTGCAGTAGAGTTAAGATTTGAGCTAGTTAAAAGATTCCGGTTAGGACTAGGTCTAGTGTTAGGGTTAGGTTTAACATTAGAGTGATGTTTAGAGCTGGGGTTGGTATTAGGGTCAAAATTAATATCAGGGCTAGTTTTAGGGTAAGGGTTTGGACTCAAATTAGGGCTCGGCTTAGCCCTAGGTGTAGAGTTAGGTTTTGGTTTAGGTTAAGCCTTAAAGTTAGGACTATGGGTTAGTTTTGTTTTAGGACTAGGGCTATCATTAGGGCTAGTTTTAAGATTAACATTGGGTTTCAGACTAGTGTAGTAATCCTAATTTTAAATCTAACTCTAAACCTAAGATTAGCACTAGAAATAAACCTATTCCTAAACCTAACCCTAACACTAATCTTATGTTTAGAGTTAGATTTAGAGGTAGGATTAGATCTAGAGTAAGGTCTGGGGCTAAGAATATTGTTAGCATTAGTTTTAGGTTTATAGCTAGGATTAGGGTTATGATAAAAATAAGGTTAAAACTAGGGATAGGGCTAGGGCGAGAGTGAGAGTCAGTCTTAAAGCTAGGCGTAGGGTTTGGTTAGGTATTGGGCTTAATTAGGGCTAGGACTAGGGCTAGGTTTATGTTTATGTTTAGGACTCGGGTCAGTTTTGGGCTTAGGGTTAGCTTTAGTGTAAATAATAAGGTTAGAGCTAGGTTTAGGGCTAGGACGAAGGTTAGAATTAGGGTTAGGGCTAGAGTTTCATTAGAGTTATGATTAAGTCTAGGTTAAAGGCTACATTGAGGGCTAAGGTTTGTGTTTTGGTTAGGGCTAGAATTAGTGTTAGGGCAAATGTCAGTTCTAGGGTTACGGTAAGGGATAGTTTTAGGGTTAGGTTTATGGTTATGTTTAGTGTAAGGGTTAGATTTATGATAAGGGTCAAATTAAGAGCTAGGGGTATTATTAGGGTCAGAGTCATGTTTAGGGTTTTGTATAGGTTAAGTTTAGGGTTAGGGCTCAAATTAGCATTAGGATTTGGGTTAGGGTAATGATAGGGTTAGGTTTAGGGTTCAGGTTAGGTTTAGCATAATGGATGGGGTTACGATTAGGCATAGGGTTAGATTTAGGCCTACGGTTAGCATTAGAATTAGGGTTATGTTTACGGTAATTGATAAGGTTAGAGTTAAGTTTAGGGATAGGATTATGGATAGGATTAGGGCTAGGGTTAGGGTTAGGGTTAGGGTTAGGGCTATGGTTCGTGTTAAGGTTAGGGTTAGGATTACAGCTAGGGCAAATGTCAGGTCTATGGTTACGTTAGGAATAGTTTTAGGGCTAGTTTTATGGCTAGGTCTAATATAAGGGTTAGGTTTAGGGGTATGGTCAGGGTCAGGGTTCAAGCTTGGTATCTTATTATGGGAAGGGTAAGAGTTAGCGTTTGGCTTAGGTTAAGTTTAGGATTTGGGCTCAAATTAGCATTAGGTTAGAACTATGGGTAATGTAAAAGCTAAGCTAATGTTTAGGGCTACTTTTAGGTATAGTGTTATAACTAGGTCTAGTGTTAGGTCTAGGTTATGGGTTAGTGTCAGGTTTAAAGCTAGTTTTTAATTAGGGTTACAGTTAGGGTTAGGGTAATGGATATGGTTAGAGCTAATGTTTGGGCTAGGGTTAAGGTTAGGATTAGTACTAGGGTAATGATTATAATTTATAATAGCACTAGGGTTATGTTTAATGTAAGGGATAGGCTTTGAGGTAGGGTTAGGTCTAAAGAGAGGTTTAGGGTAAGAGTTAGGATTAAGGTTAGGGATAGACTTAGATTTATGCTTAGAGCTAAGTTTAGGCCTAGGATTAGCTCTAGGTTTTGTGTTAGGTTTAGGGCTAGGGTTAGGTCTAAGGGTAATGTAAAAGCTAAGGTTATTTTTAGGGCTAATTTTAAGTTTAGGGTTATAGCTAGGTCTAGTGTTAGGTCTACTTTTGTGTTAATGCCAGGTTTAAAGCTAGTTTAAGTATTAGGATCAGGGTCAGTGTTCGGGATAGGTTTAGGTTTAGGGTTAGAGCCAGAATTAGGACTAGGTTTAGGTCTAGGGATAAGGTAAGTGTTTGGTTTAAGTTAAGAATTATTGTTAGGGCTAGTGCTAGGATTTTGTTTAGGTCTAGGACGAGAGTTATAGCTATATTTAGGATTAGCTTTGGGTCTAGGTCTATTGTGAGGCTTAGGTATAAGTATAGGGTTAGCAGTAGGTCTAGTGTTAGGTTTTGATTTAGGTTTAGGGTCAGGTTTAGACCTAGGGTTACTTATAGGGTCAGATGAGGGACAGGGTTAGGTTTAGAGGTAGAATGAGGGCTAGAGTTAAGACTAGTAATATGGTTAGTGTTGAAGTTAGATAAGGATTAGGGTTAGTACTAGGTTTAGCATTTGGGTTAGGGTTTGGCTTAGGGTAAGGGATAGGGTGAGAGCTTGTGTTAGGGCTAGGGTTAGAGTTATGTTTAGGGCTAGTGTTAAGGTTAAGTTTAGGGTTTAAGCTAGGCTTAGGACTAGAATTAGGGGTAGGATTTGAGTTAGGGTTAGAGCTAGGATTATGAAAATGACTAATGTACAAACTAGGGTTACAATTAAGGCTAGTTTTAGGGTTATGGTTAAGGCTAGGTCTAGTGTTAGGTTAATTTAAGTTAGGATTATGATTAGAGCTAGGATTAGTGTTAGGGTCAGTGTCAGGGTAAGAGTAATTTTTAGAGGTAGGATTAGGGCTAGGTGTAAGGTTTGGTTTGGGCTTAGGGAAAGACTTTGGGTTAGGGATATGGCTTGGTTTTGTTTTATGGCTAGGAGCAGGGGTAGGGCAAGTTTTAAGATTAGCATTATGGTTAGGAGTAGTGTTAGCGTTTGGTTTGGCTAATGATTACAGTTAAATTTAGAGTTAAGTTTAGATTTAGAGTTAGGTTTAGATCTAGAGTTAGGATAGGGCTAAGAATAGAACTGGGGTTAGGGCTAGGGGAAGAGTTAGAGTTAATCTTAGGGCTAGGGTTAGGGTTAGGATTGGATTAAATTATGGCTAGGTTTAGTGCTAGGATTAGTGTTGGTATTAGGCTTACGGTTAGGGCAGGAGTTAGGGTAAGGTTTAGGGTTATGGCTAGGTTCATGGTAAGGGATGGGGTTATAGGTAGGTTTAGGGCTAGGGGGAGAGTTAGAATTAGGGTTAGGGCTCGGGTTATGGTTATGGTTAGGATTAATGCTAGGTTTAGAGCTAGGATTATGGTTTCAGCTAATTTGGGGTCTAGTGTTACAGTTTAAAATTGTTTTAGGTTTAGGTTTATGGCTATGTCTTGTGTAAATGTTAGGTTTAGAGCTAAGGGTATTATTAGGGCCATGGTCATTATTCGTGTTTTGGATAAGTCACGGTTTAAATTTAGGACTCGATTTAGCATTAAGGTTAGGATCAGTGTAATGAGTTTAGGTTTAGGTTTAGGTTTAAGGTTATATTTATGGTAATGGATAGGGAAAAGATTAGGAATAGGGTTAGGTTTAGGCCTTGGGTTAGCATTAGGGTTAGGGTTATGGTTAGGGTAATGGATAGGGTTAGAACTTGGGTTAAAGCTAGGTTTATGGTTACAATTAGTGATAGGGTTATACTTAGGTCTAGGGTTAAAGCTAAGGTAAGGAATCGGATTAAGGCTAGGATTTGGGTTAAGGGCTAGGGTGAGAGTTACTGCTAATGTAAATAAGGGCTAGCGTTACGGCTAATGTAAGTACTAGGGTTATGATTAGGGCTAATTTTAGTGTTACGGGTTAGGACTAGGTCTAGTGCTGGCTTTAGTTTTAGGTTTAGGGTGATGTTTAGACCTAGGGTTAGTGTTAAGATCAGAGTCAGGGTGAGAGTTAGTTTTAGGGTTTGGTTAAAGGCTCGAATTATTGCTAGGGTTAGGGCTAGGTGTATGATTAGTGCTTGGTTTATGTAAGGATTAGGGTTAGGTCTATGCCTCGGTTTTGTTTTAGAGCTAGGGCTAGGGTTAGGGCTAGGGTTTGGTTTATGCTTAGGCTTATTGTTAGGGTTAGATTTAGAGTTAGGTTTAGATCTAGGGTTATGGCCAGGGATATGAATAGGACTAAGGTTAGACCTATGGTTCAGGCTAGGATTAGGCTTCCAGTAAAGTATAGGGTTAGAGCTAGAGTTAGGGCTAGAGTGAGAGTTAGTGTTAGTCTTTGTGCTAGGGTTAGGGTGAGGTTTAAGGAGAGGGCTAAATTAGGGCTAAGATTAGGGCTATGGTTAGGGTTAGGTTTAGGCCTAGGGTTAGGGTTAGGGTTATAATTAAGGCTCTGTTTAGGGCTAGGATAAGGATTATGGGTTTTGCTAGGGTTAAGGCTAGGGTTATGGCTAAAGTCATGTCTAGGGTTATGGTTAGGGATAGTTTTAGGGTTAGACTTATGGCTAAGTCTAGTGTAAGTGTTCGGTATAAAGTAATAGTCAGGTTTAGAGCTAGGGGAATTATTATTGTCAGGGTCAGTGTTGGGCTTTGGTTTAGGTTTGAGTTTAGGGTTAGGGCTTGAATTAGTATTAGGGTTAGCATTAGGATAATGATAAGTTTAGGTTTAGGCTTCAGGTTAGGTTTAGGGTAATTGACAGTTTGAGGGCTAGTGATAGGGTTAGGGATAGGCCTAGTGTTACATTAGCATAAGGGTAATGTTTAGGGTAATGGATATAGTTAGAGTTAAGGTAATGGCTAGGGTTATGGTTAGAATTAGGTCTTCAGTTAGGGTGAGGGTGAGGGTTAGAACTAGGGTTAGGTTAAGGGTTTTGTTTAGTGTAAGGGTTAGCTTCTGAGCTATGATTAGGGCTAGGCTTGGAGTTAGCTTCAGGGTTAGGTCTAGGGCTATAGGATTAACATAGGTTTTGGTTTAAAGTTAGGGTTAGAGTTAGACCTAGGATTAGTGGTAGGGTCAGTATAAGGGTCAGGGTTAGGGTTAGATTTTAAGATAGGTTTAGAGCTAGAATGAGAGCTAGGGTTAGGGCTATTAATAGAGTTAGGGTTTTGGTTAGCCTAAGGATTAGTGATAGGTCTAGGTTTACCCTTAGGTTTAGGGTTTTGCTTAGGGTAAGGGATTGGTTTAGAGCTAGGTTTAGGGCTATTGTTAGGGTTAGAGATACGGTTAAATCTAGGTTTAGGGCTCGGATTAGAACTAGTGTTTGTGTTAGGGTTAGGGATAGGATTAGGGCCATTGCTAATATAAGAACTAGGGTTAAATTTAGGTTAGTTTTAGTGTTATGGTTAGGTTTAGTGTTATGGTTAGGTTTAGTGTTATGGTTAGGTTTAAATTTAGGGTGATATTTATAGCTAGGGTGTGTGTTAGGATAAGAGTCATGTCAGGGTTAGTTTTAGGGTTAGGGAGTAGACTCGAATTATTGTTAGGGTTATTCTTAACTTTCGGTTAGATGTGAGGGCGGTGTTTAGAGTCAGGTTGGGTGTTAGGATATGTTTCACTGTAAGTGTTAGTTCTAAAGTTAGTGTTAGAACTCAAATTAGGGCTAGAGTTAGGTCTAGGTTTAGTGTTAGTGTTTGGTTTCAGTTAATGTTTAGTGTTATGTCTATTGCTTGGTTTTGGTTTTATCCTAGGGTTAGGTTTAGGGATAGTGTTATTGTTAAGCTTAGGCTTAGGGTAAGGGTTAGATTTGAAGTTAGGGTTAGATCTAGGGTTCAGGCTGGGACCAAGGATAGGGCAAGTGTTAGAGCTAGGGATAGGGTTATGGTAAGGGATAGGGTTAGAACTAGGGATACGTATAGGGAGAGAGTTAGAGTGAGTCTTAGGGCTAGGGTTAGTGTTAGGATTAGAGATAAGGCTAAATTAGTGCCAGAACTAGGGCTAGGTTTCTTTTTTGGCTTAAGCCTAGAGTTAGGGTTAGTGTTAAGTTTAGAGTTAGAGATGGCATTATAGCTAGGTATAGAGGTAGGGTGAGGGTTACAATTTTGGTTAGGAGCAGGGTTAGGGATAGGGTTATGATTAAAGCTAGGTTTAGGGCGAGGATGAGGGTTAGGATTTGTTTTAGGTTTAGGACTAGGATTAGGCCTAGGGCTAATTTAAAGTTCAGAATTATAGTTAAAGATAGTTTTAGGGTTAAGATTATGGCTATGTATAGGTTAAGGGTTAGTTGTAGGGTTTTGTTCAAGTTTAGAGCTAGGGGTTTTATTAGGGTCAAGGTCAGGATTAGGTTTTGGGATAGGTTAAGGTTTAAAGTTAGGGCTTGAATTAGTGTTAGTGTTAGGGTTAGGGTAATGATAGTGTTAGGTTTAGGTTCAGGTTATGTTCAGGGTAATAGATTGGGTTAAGATTAGGGTTCAAGCCTAGGGTTAGCATTAGGGTTATGGTTTTGGTTATGGTAATGGATAGAGTTAGAGATTGGTTTAGGGCTAGGTTTAAAGCTAAGATTAGGTCTAGGTTTTGGGTTAAGTTAGGCATAGGGTTAGGGTTAGGGTTAGGGCTAATGTAAGTACTACAGTGATGTTTAGGGCTAGTATTAGGGTTTTAGGGCTATAGTTAGTGTTAGGATTAGGCTGAGGGTTAGGGTGATGCTTAGAGCTAGTAGAGTTAGGGTGAATATCAAGTTCAGTGTTAGTTTAAGGGTTCGGCTTACAACTCATATTAGGTCTAGGTATAAGGCTAGATTTAAGGTTAGGGTTTGGTTTAGGTTAAGGGTAAGGGTTATATAATATATCTAGGTTTTGTTTTAGAGCTAGGGCTAGGGTTAGGGCTTGTTTTAGGATTACTGTTATGGTTTGGACTAGTGTTAGGGTTTGGCTTAGTCTTAGGGTTAGGGTTCAATTTAGAGTTAGGTTTTGTCTAAGGTTAGAGCTAGGGCAAAGGATAGGGAAAAGGTTAGGGCTAGGGTTAAGGTTACGGTAAGGAATAGGGTTAGAATGAGTGAAAGGTCTATTGTGAGATTTAGAGATAGTTTTAGGACTAGTGTTAGGGATAGCGCTAAATTAGGGCTAAGACTAGGGCTAGGGTTAGTGTTAGGGTTAGGCCTAGAATCTAGGTTAGGATTGCAATTAAGGCTATGTTTAGGGCTAGGATAAGGGCTAAGGGTTGTGTTTGGGTTAGGGCTAGAATTATGGCTAGGGCTAATGTCAGGTCTAGGGTTACAGTTAGGGATAGTTTTAGGGGAAGGTTTACGGCTAGGTCTATTGTAAGGGATAGTTATAGGGTAAGATTCAGGTTTAGAGCTAGGGGAAGGATTAGGACCAGGGCCAGTGTTAGTGGTTGGTTTAGGTTTGAGTTTAGGGTTACAGCTCAAATTAGAGTTAGGGTGAGGGTTAGGGTAAATATAGGGTTAGGTTTAGAGTTTAGGTTAGGTTTAGGATAATTGATAGTTTTGGGGATAGTGATAGGGTTAGTGTTAGTCTTAGGGTTAGCATTAGGATAAGGGTTATGTTAAGGGTAATGCATACATTTAGAGTTAAGGTTAGGGCTAGGGTTATAGTTAGGATTAGGTCTTGGGTTAGGGTTAGGGTGATGGTTAGGTTAAAGACTAGGTTTACAACTTGGATGAGTGTTTGTGTGAGGGCTAGGGCTAGGATTAAGGCTAGAGCTAATGTCAGGTCTAGCATTACACTTAAGGGTAGTTGTAAGGGTTTGGTTTTGAATAGGTCTACTGTAAGGGTTAGGTTTAGGGTAAAGGTCAGGTTTAGAGGTAGGTGTATTATTATGGTCAAGGTCAGGATTAGGGATTGGTTTTGATTAAGGTTTAGGGTTAAGGCTCAAATTAGCATTAGGTTTAGAGTAATGGATATGTATAGGTTCAGGGTTTGGGTTAGGTTTAGAATTTTGAATAGTCTTAGGAATAGCTATACAGTTAGGTTTAGTCCTAATGTAAGCATTTTTTGTTAGGCTTAAGTTTAGGGTAAATGTAGGATTACAGCTAGGGTTAGGGCTATGTTTATGGTTAGGATTAGGGCTAGTGTTAGGGTTAGGGTTAGGATTATGGTTAGGCCTAGGGTTAGGGTTAGGTTTAGGGTAAGTGTTATGGTTGGATCTAGATTTAAGGCTAGGGCGAGGGTCAGGGTTAGAGCAGGTCTAAGGTAAATGTTAGGATTAGGGCTTCATTTAGAATTAGGGTAAGGATTAGAATTATGGTAATGGATAGAGTTAGAGGTAGGGTTTGGGCAAAGGTTACAGTTAAAAATAGGATTAAAGTTAGGGTTAGGAAAAGAGCTATGTTAATGTTTACGGTTAGGATTAGGGCTCAGTTTAGATATAGTGTTAGGGCAGAGTTACTTTATTCAAGCTTCCTTGATACAGTCCAAGATTCATCTTTAACTAACCTTACTCTGTTTCCCAGGCTTAGGTCTTTTGGTTCAATGTTTTGGTGTCTGGAACAGTTAATATTTTCATTTTACTTCATTTTGACCTATACGAGTAAAAGTAAATCGACCTGAAAACCAAACAGGGTTTATGCTAGCTGCTTGAGACTGCACACACACCCTCAATTCTTTATGGGGACACTCTGGTATGTTCCTTGTGAGTGTAGGCCTAAGCAGAAGTATGCAAAAAAAAAACCTTATTCTGAGAGCCCTTTAGGAGAAAGCAGGGAATATGCATGCACTGAAATTTTTCCCATAATTATTTTGTCAGATTTGATTAATAGTGTGTAGGATTCATTATTTAGCTTGCCCCCAAAATCTCTCCCAGTGTGGAACTTCTAGGATCAATAGTTCTCTAATCAGGTTATGTTAGTATTAGGTTTGGGGTTAGGGCTATGGTAAGATGTAGTGTTATGGTGAGAGTAAGTTTTGTAAAAATTTATTTGATACTTGGAAGGAGTCATCTTTTACCTAGCCTTAATATGCTCCTTTGGTTTGGGACTTCTCATTTCAATGGTTTTCTAACAGGGACACTCTTTATTTTAAGTTTTCATTTTATATTGGTAAATAAAAATGGAGGTTGAAATCAAACCGGGTTGGTGCTAACTGCTTGAAACGTCAAACAGTGAATCAGTTCTCTGTGGGAACTCTCTGGTTTGTTCTTTATGAAACTAGCCCTAAGATGAAGATGAAAAAAAACAACTCTATCTGACAGCCTTTTTACAGAAAACAGATAAATATGTACTTCAATTATTTGGTCATATTTCTTTGATACTGTATAGTATTCATCTGATAGCTTAGCCAATAGGCTCCCCACATTTGGGACTTCTAGGATCAACAGTTTTTTTATACAGATTAGGGTTTGTGTTAAGGATAGTGTTAGGGCTAGTGTTAGAGCTAGTGCTAGGATTAGAGTTAGTTTTGTTCAAATTTCTTTGATACAGGGCAGGATTCATTTTTCTTCGATTTTTTCAATACCCCACATGTTTGGGCCTCCTAAGTTCAATGGTTCACTGTAAGGAACAGTTTGTATTTTAAAGTTTTAGTTCATTTTGTTCTATACAGGTAAATGGAAATGGATCTGAAAATCAAACAGCATTGGTGCTATCTGCTTGAAACTTCACACTCTTCAATTCTCTGTGAGCAATCTATGGTTTGGACTTGTGACAGTAGGCCTAAGCTGAGCATGTAAAAACAACTTTATCCCAAGAGTCCTTTAGGAGATAACAGAGAAATATGCATATACTAGTATACTCCATCAACTTTTTGGACAGATTTCTTTGATACTGTGCAGTATTCATCCCTTAGCCTGCCCCAGTAGGCTGCACAAGTTTGGAAATTCTATGGTTAAAGATTTTATTAAAATGTTAGGGTTAGGGAAAGACCTAGCGTTAGAGCTAGTGTTAAGGTTAGAGTTAGTTTTATTCAAAATTCTTTGGTACTTGGCAGGATTTATCTTTTAGCTAGATTTACTCTGTTCCCCAGGTTTAGGCCTTCTCCATTCACAGGTTCGCAGTCAGGAACATTTTTTATTTTAAGATTCCACTTCATTTTGACCTATATGGGAAAGTTAATGGAGTTGAAAATCAAACAGGGTTTGTGTTAGCTGCTTGAAACTTCACACACTCCATCAGTTCTTTGTAGGGACTGTGGTATGTTCCTTGTAATATAGGCCTATGCTTAAGATTGCAAAAACAACTTAATCTGAGAGCCCTTTAGGACAAAACAGGAAAATATGCATGTACTGAAATACCTCCCAAAATTATTTGGTCAGATTTGTTTGATGTTGCATAGGATTCATCACTTAGCTTGCCCCACAAGGCTCTCCAAGGGAGGGAATTCTAGGATCAATGGTTCTCTAATCAGGTTAGGGTTAATATTAGGCTTAGGGTTATGGCTAGTGCTAGGGTTAGAGGTAATGTTAGGGTGAGAGTTAGTTTTGTTCAAATTTCTTTAATACTGGGCAGGAGTCATCTTTTATCTAGCCTCCCAAGGTATGTTCTTCTCATTTCAATGGTTCACTATCTTGAGCACTTTGTATTTTAAGGTTTCACTTCATTTTGACACCTATGGGTAAATGGAAATGGAGGTGGAATTCAAACAGGCAGTCCTTCCCCCAAACGTAACCCTAAAACTAACCATAAAAATAACCCTAATCCTAGGACGTAGCCTAACACTAATCCTAGACCTAGTCTTAGCCCTAATTTAGTCTTAACCCTAACCAAAAGTCTAGCACTAAGACTAACACTAACACTTGTTATAGCCCTATTCCTAATTCTAACCCCATCCTTTACCATAACCCAAACAGTAGCCCTAATCTTAGCTCAAACGCTAGCTATAGCCCTAACCCTAGAGTTAACCATAACTCTAAATCTACTCCTTAGCCTTAACTCACCCTATCAGTAGCAATAACACTAACGATAATCATAAAACTACCCTTAATTTTAGATTTAGTTCTAAAACAAAACCGAGCCATAGGACTAACACTAACCCTTAACCTAAACCAAATCCCAACCCTACATCTAGCCCTAAGCCTACCCCTAATTTGAGTTCTATCCCCAATCATAAAATGAATCGTGATTCTCACTCTGAACTTAACACTAACCCAAGTTAAAAATATCACTCTAAACCTAAACATAATCCTAAAACTAGACTCAGTCCTAAATGTAAACCTAAAACTAGCACTAATCTTAACCTTAGTTTTTAATTAGCCATATCCCTAAAAAGAGCCTTAATGTAACCCAAAACCTAGCCATAATCCAAGAACCAACCATAACTTTAACCATAACTCAAACCCTAAAGCTAGCCCTATTCCTTACCCTATACCTAACCATAACATTAATCCTTGCTCTAAACCTAAACCTAACCCTAACCTATCCCTGACTCTAACCATAACCCTAGCTCTAACCCTCGATCTAACCCTATCCATACCCTAACCCCAACCCTAAAGCTAATCCCAAGACTGACTCTACCACTATCCCTGAACCTAACCTATCCATTACCCTAAACTTAACCAGAAAGTAACCCTAAAAATATCATTGTCTTAACTGTAACCTTAACCCTAATGTGAACTCGAGCCCTAAATCTAACATTAAACCTAACGCTAACCATAATCCTAACCTTGACACTAACCCTAATCCTAACACTAACCCTAAGAGTAAACCTTAATCTAACCCGAAGGCAAACCCTACCACTAACCCTGAACCTAACCCAAACACTAAAACTATCCTTAAGCCTAACCCTAAACATAACACTAACCCTAACCCTAACCCTAAGAGTAATACTAAAACTATCCCTAACCTAAATCTATTGTTAACCCTAACCCTAACTCTAACCAGAACCCTAAACCTAAATCAAAAAATTACCCTAACACTAACCCTAACTCTAACCCTGACAATAACCATAACACTAACCCTAACCCTAACCCTAACCCTAACACTAATCCTAAACCTAATCCAAATCCTATCACAAACCCTAACCCTAACCCTAAAACAAACCCTAATCCAAACCTAAACATAACACTAACACTAACCCCAACAATAACCCTGATGAAAAACCTAACACTAATACTAACTCTAATCCTAACCCTATTTTACCCGTATACCAAACATAACACTTACCCTAACCCTAACCCTAACCCTAAACCTAACACTAACACTAACCCTAACAAAAAGCATGACCCTAAACCTAACACTGACCCTAAACCTAAACCAAAACCTAACACAAAATTTAACCCTAACCCCAACCCAAACACTAAGGCTAACCATAACATTAATCCTAAACCTAACCCTAATGCTAACCCTAACACTAACCCTAACCTTAACACAACCCTAACACTATCCTTAGCTCTAACCCAAAATCGAACACAAACCCTAACCGTAAACTTAACCATAACACTAATCCTAACCCTAATCTTAACCCTAATGCTAATACTAACAATAATCCCAATGATCACACAAACCCTAACCCTAACCATAAAACTAAACATAATCCACACCCTAACCCTAAAACTAACCTAAACCTATCACAAACCCTAACCCAAACTATAATTCTAAACTTAACGTAACCCTAACACTAACCACAAACTAACCCTAACCCTAACCCTAACCCTAACCCTAACCCTAACAGTAACCGTAAAACTAACTCTAACCCTCACCCTAATACCAAACCTTACTCCAAACTTAAACCTATAACTGACCCCAACTGTAAACGTAACTCTAAAAATAACACTAACCCTAACACTAACATGAACAATAACCTTAATCCAAACCATAAATTTAACCCTAAACTTAAACCTAGAACTAACAGTAACCCTAACCATAACCCTAATGCTAAATCTAACCCTAATCCCAACGCTAACTCTAACACTCATCCTATCTGTAACACTAAACCTTACTCTAAACCAAACCCTAAAACAAACCCTAACCCTAAACCTGAATCTAACTCTAAAACTAACCCAAAACCTCACCATAACCCTAACCCTAAAACTTACCCTAACACTAAGCCTAACACTAACCCTAAACCTAACACTAAACATAACCCTAAACCTTAACAAAACCCTAAACCTTACGCAAACCCGAATATTAAACCTAATGCTAATCCTAACAATAACACTAACAGTAACATGAATCCTAACCCTAATCAGAAATCTAACCCTAACAATAACCCTAAGCATAAAACTAACCCTAACACTAACCCTAATGCTAATCATAACACTAAGCCTAAACCAAACCCTAACGCTAACACTAACACTAACTGTATCCTAAAACAAAACCCTAAACTTAACAATAACCCTCACCCTAACCCTAATCCTAAACCTAAAAATAACCCTAACCCTAACCCTATCACAAACCCTAAACCTAACACTGACACTAACAAAAACCTAACCCTAACCCTAACTCTAACCCTAACACTAACCTCAAAACACAGACTAACACTAACACTAACCCTAACCATAACCTTAATCCTACCCGTAAACCTAACGTAATACTAAACCTAACCTTAACTCTAACACAAAACCTAACAATATTTCTAACACTAATCCTAACGCTAACCCTAACCAAATTTTAATTGCAACCGTAACCCTTACTCTAACCCTAAAACTAACACCAACCCTAAGTCTTCCCCTAACCCTAAACTTAACAATAACACTAATGCTATACATAAAAATAATCGTAATGCTAACACTAACCCTAACACTAAAACTAACCCTAAAGGTAACCCTAACACTAACCCTAAATCTAACCCTAATGCTAACCCTAACACTATACTTAACGCTATCCCCAATCTTAAATCTAATCCTAACCATAATTCTACCCTAACCCTAACAACAACCCTGACACAAAACCTAACATGAACCATACCACTAAACTGAACCATAACCTTAACCCTAAACATAAACTGAATATTAACACAAAGCCAGATCCTAACACAAACACTTACCCAAACCATAACCCTAAAAGTAACCATAACCCTAAACCTAACTATAATTTTAACTGTAAACAAAACCTAACATATCCCTAACCCTAACACAAAACCTAACCCTGACCTTAGTTTTTTTAAACTAAGCCTAACCCTAAACCTAACCCTAACACTAAATCTAACCCTAACTTTAAACCTAACACTAACCCTATCACTATAATTAACACTAACCATCACACAAAAGGGATCCCTAAAATTAAAATTAACCCTAAACATAAACCTAACTTTAACACTAACCCTAAGACTTACCCTAACACTAACCCTAACCCTAACCCCAACCCTAAACCAAAGCCTAACTCTACCCTAATACTAAACCTAACCCTTAACCTAACTCTAACATGAACCCTAACTCTAAACCTAACACTAACCCTAATACTAACCCTAACCCTAACCCTAACACTAAAATTAAAATGTACACTAACCCTAACCCTAAACCTAACACTAAACCTAACCCCAATTCTAACCTTATCACTAATTCTCTCCCTAAGCCTAACACTAAACCTCACCCTAACACTAAACCAAACCTGAATCCCAACCCTAAATCTAACCCTATTCCTATTTGTATACCTAACACTTACCCTAAAACTAACTCTATGAAAAAACCTAATCCTAAACCCAAGACTACGACAAACCCTAACCGTAACACTAACATAATACCTAACAATAACTGTAACCCTAACTAAAACTCTAACTCTCGAACTAACCCTAACCCTAACCACAACACTAAACCTAACACTAACCCTAAACCTAATACTTAGCCTAACACTAACCCTAACACTAACACTAAACCTAAATGTAACCCTATCCCTAACCATAACACTAACCCTAACATTAACCCTAACACTAACACTAAACCTATCCCTAACCCTAAAACTATCCTTAAAATAATCCTAACCCTAAACCAAACACTAACACTAAACCTAAACCTAACCCTAAACTTAAAACTCACGCTAATCCTAACATAACACGAACCCTAAATGTAACCCTGACACTAACCCTAACCCTAAACTTAAACCTATTCCTCACCCTAACCTTACCAAAACCCCTAAACTTATCCCTAACCCTAATACTAACACTAACCCTAACTCTTACCCTCAGTCTAACATTAAACCTAACACTAACCCTAACCCTAACTCTAAACCTAACCCTGACACTAAACCTAACATTAAATCTAATGAAAAAATTAACACTAACACTAATCCTAACACTAACCTTAATCCTACCCTTAAACCTAACCTTACAATTACCTGGAACCTAATTTTAACACAAACCCTAACCCTAAAAATAACCCTAACTCTATACCAAACAATAACACTAACCCTGACCTTAACCTAAACCTCACCATAACACTGACTCTAATTCAAAATTTAACACTAACCCTAAACCTAAACAAAACTCTAAACCTAATCAAATCCTAAACCTAAATATAACCTAACCCTAATACTAACCCTAATCCTAACCCTAACACTAAACCTAACTTTAACAATAACTCTATCCCTAACCCTACCCCTGAACCTAAACCTAACATTAACCATAACCCTAATCCTTATCATAATCCTAACGCTAACCCTAATGGTAAGCCTAATAATAACTCTAACAATAACCCAAGCCTTATATTAACCCGAACACTAACCAAAACCTAGCACAAACTCTAACGGTAACCTTAAACCTACTACTAACCCTAATCCTAAAATTAACACTAACCCTAACTCTAACACAAACACTAACCCTAACCCAAATACTAAACCTAACCTTAACCCTAACTAAATCACTACACCTAACCCTACCCTAACACTAACCCTAACATTAAACCTGAACCTAATCATAAACTTAACTTTAAAAATAACACTAGCCTTAAACCTAAACCTAACACTAACTCTAACCCTAAACTAACCCTAATGCTAATCTGGACACAAACCCTAAACTTAAGAATAATGCTAACCCTAACACTAACCTTAAATCTAACCACATCCAAACAATAACCCTAACATTAACCTAAAACTAAAACTAATCCTAACCCTAATCAAAACTTAATGCTAATCCTAACCTTAATTATAATCCTAAAACTAACCCTAACCCTACCATAAATCAAAACCCTAACCATAATGATAACCCTAACCCTAACACTAACACTAACACTAACATTAACCCTAAACCCAATCCTACCAAAAACACTAACCCTAACCCTAACCCTTTGCACTAACACTAACAATCCCTAATCCTAAGACTAACTCTAACCCTAATCTTAACCGTAACCCTAACCCTATCCCTAAACCTAAAACAAACCCTAACAGTAAATCTAACACTAACAAAAGCCCTAAACAAACCTAACCCTAACATTAACACTAACCCTAACACTAACCCTAACCCTAACACAAACCCTAAGCATAAACCAAACCCTAACACTAACACTAACCCTAATGCTAACCATACCCTAACCGTAACCTAAACCTAACCCTAAACTAAACCTTACCCTAACCCTAAACTTAACACGAACTTTAAAACTAACTTTAATCCTGAATCTAAAGTTAAGACTAACAGTAATCCTAACCCCAAACCTAACCCTAAATTTAACCCTAAGACAACCCTTAACCGTAATCCGAGCCCAAACCTAACCCTAATGAGAAACCTAACCTGAATCCTAACCATAACCATAAACCTAACCCTAACTCTAAACTTCACCCTAACATAAACCCTAACACTAAACTTAGCACTAACCATAACTATAAACCTAAACCTAACACTAACCCTAACCCTAACTCTAACACTAACTCTATACGTAACCATAATCCTAACCCTAACACTTACCCTAATCCGAACCCTAAAAATAACCCAAACCCTAAAACGAACCCTAACCTTTATACTAACCCAAAAACTGAACTTAACCATATTCCTAACATAAACACTAACCCTAACACTAATCCTAACCCTAACCTAAAACTAAACATAACCCCCACCCTAACCCTGTTACTAACACTAACCCTAAACATAACCCTAAACCTATCACTAACCCTAACACTAACCCTAACCTGAACACTAACACTAACCTTAATCCTAACACCAACCTAACAGTAACACAAACAATAAACTTAAAAATAAACATAAACTTACCACTAACTCTAACCCTAACCCTTATCCTAACAATAACCATAATCCTAAACATAACCCTAACACTAACCCTAAACCAAACCCTAACCCTAAACATAACACTAACTCTAAACCTATGCCTAACCCTAAATCTATTCATAAACCTAACACTAATTTTAACCAAAGACTAAAACGTACCCTAATCCTAAACCTAACCCTAACACTCAGCTTAACCCTAAATTTAACAAAAGCCCTAACCCTAATTCTAACACTAACTCTAACCCTATTTCTAATGCTAACACTAACCTTAAACCTAACCCTTATCATAACTCTAACTGTAACCCCACTGCTAACAATATCCTTAACTCTAACTCTAACCCTAACCCTAACACTAATACTAGACCTAAACCTAAACCTAACCCTAACCCGAACCGTAACCATAACAATAACCCTACCCTAAAACAAACACTAACACTAAGTCTAAAACTTACCCTAACCTAACACTAAGCCTAAATTAAACCCAAAATTTAACACTAAACCTAACCTTAAACCTAAACAAAACCCTAACCTAAACCTTATCCTAACCCTACCCTAACCAAACACTTAACACTAACTCTATCACTAACCCTAACACTAACCTTAACACTAACCCTAACCCTAACACTAAACCTAAAACTTACCCTAGCCCTAACCCTAAAGCTAAATCTAACACTAAATCTAAACCTAATCCTACCACTAACTCTACCACTAATACTAACCTAATCTAACCTTAACCCTTAACGAAATCCTAAACCTAACACTAAATATAATCTCACCCTAAAACTAATCCTAACCGTAACACTAACACTAAACCTAATTTTAAACATGACCCTATCCCAAACCCTAACCCTAACTCTAACCCTACACCTAATCATAACCCTAACCCTAAATCTAAGCCTAATACAAACCATAACACAAGCCATACCCCTAAACCTAACCCAACCCTAACCCTAACATTACCAAATTCTAACCCTATCTCTTACACTAACCATAAAACTAAAGCTAAATCTAACCCTAACCCTAACAGAAACCCTAAACCTAACCCTAATTTTAACTGTAACACTAACAATAACCCTAGCCCTAACCCTAACACTAACCCTAAACCTATCCCTTAACAAAACATTATACTTAACAGTAACCTTAACCGTAACTCTAACACTAATGCTAAACCTAACCCTATTCGTATCGCTAAAGCTAAAACTAGTAGGAACCCTAACCCTAATTCTGATTCTAACCTAACCCAAACCCTATTACTAACACTAACACTATCCATAACCCTAACATGAAACCCAATCAGAATCCTAACCCTAACAGTATCATTTACCTAACCCTAACCCTAAACCTACAGTAACACTAACCCTAACACTAACCCTGTCTCAAACCCAAATTCTAACCCTAAACCTAACACTAACCATAAACTTAACTTTAAATCTAACACTAAACCTAAACCTAACCTTAACACTAACACTAAACCTAATGCTAACCCTAACCTTAACACTAAACCTAACATGAACACGAACCTTAACCGTAACTCTAACTTTCGACCTAACCCTAACACAAAATCTAACCACAACCATAACCCTTACCCTAAAATAATTTTAACCCTAACCCTAACCCTAACCCTAACATTAACCCAATTCCTAACCATTATTCTATCACTAACCCTAAGCATAACCTTAACCCTAAACCTAACATTAACTCTAATCCTAATACTAATACTAATCCTAACCCTAAATGAAACACTAAGACTAACCCTAACCCTAACAGTAAGTACTCTAACCCTAACACTAAACTAACCCTAATCTGAACAGAAATCCTAACCCTAAACCTGACCCGAACAGAAACCTTAACCCTAACCCTAACTCTAACCCTAACCCTAGCCCTAACTAACCCTAAATCTAATCCTTACCATAACACTAACTCTATGCCTAAACCTAACACTAACACCAAAACTAACAGTAACCCTAACCCTAATTCTAACACCTTCACTAACCCTAAACCTAACCCTAACCCTAACTATAACACTAAACGTAACCCTAAATTTAACCCTATCCCTAAAAGTATCCCTAACACTAACCCTAACACTAACCCTAATCCTATTGCTAACACTAACTCTAACCCTAATGCTAACACCAACTCTAACCCTAAACTTAACCTTTACCCTAATTCTATCCCATCCCTAACACAAAACCTAACCCTAACCCTAACACTAACCCTAAAACAAACCCTAATCCTAAAACTAACCCAAACCCTAAACTTCACTCTATCCCTAACAGTAAGCCTAATCCTAACCCTAACACAAACCCTCATGTGAACTATTACCCTAACCCTAACTTAATCCTAACTCTAAAGTTAACCTAAACCTTACAATAACCCTAACCTTAAAACTAAACCTAAAACTAACCTTAAACTAAATCTAACAATAATGCTAACAATAAACTTAACCCTAAACATAACCCTAAATCTAGCCCTAACACAAACATTAACCTTCACACTAACCCAAACCTAAGCGTACCCCAACACTAACACTAATCTGAATCCAAACTGAAACCGTAACCCTAACCCTATACCTAACCCTCACCCTAACACAAACCCTAAAACTAACCCTAACATTAACCCTAACCCTAACCCTAAACTTAAAGATAACCCTAACACTAACACTAACTCCATAACCGTAATTCTAACCCTAATACTTACCCTAACACTAACCTTAACCCTATCCCTAACATTAACACTAACGCTAACACTAATCCTAACCCTATAAAGAACACTAACCCTAACCCCAACCCTAACCCTATCACTAATACTAGCCCTAAACATAAGCCTAACATTAAACCTAAACCTATTCCTAACCCTAACACTATCCATAAACCTAAACCTACCACTAACCCCAACAGTAAAACTCACCCAAACCTAACTCTAATACTAACCCTAAACCTAACACAAACACTAACATTAACCCAAACACTAACCATATTTCTTTTCCTAAACCTAACACTAACCCTAAACCTAACCCTTACTGTAACTTTAATTCTAACCCTAACCCTAACACTAACACTAACACTAACATTAACCCTAACCCTAATCTGAACTGTAACCCTTACCTTAACACAAACCCTAACACTAAGACTAAAACTAACTCTAACCTAATTCTAACACTAACCCTAACACTAACCCTAACTCAAACCCTAACAGTAAACGTAACTCTAACCCTAACCTTAAAACTAAAAGTAACCCTATTGCTAACACTAACTCTAACCTTAATGCTACCACTAATTCAAACCCTAAACTTAACCCTAACTCTAACCCTAACACTAACCCTATTTCTAACCATTATTCTATCACTAAACCTAAGCCTAATACTAACCCTAAACCCGACACTAACACTAATTCTAATCCTAACCCTAACACTAACCCTAACCCTAACCCAACCCTAAACCTAAATCTTACCCTAGCACTAACTCCAAACTGAGCACTAACCCTAACCCTAACCCTAACAGTGACACTAAACCTAAACCTAACCCTAAGTCTAACACTGATTCTAACCCTAAACCTATCCCTGATCTTAACACCATGCCTAACCCTAACCCTAAGCCTAACCCTAACACTAATCCTAACCCTTAACCTAACCCTAACACGAACCCTAAAACTTATCCTACCACTCACCCTAACCCTAACCCAAATTCTAATCCTAACCCTAACACTAACTTTAAACTTAACCCTAACCATTACCCTAACACTAACCCACCCTAACTACAACCCTAAACCTAACCCTAACAGTAACCCTATCCCTACCCTAAAACTTACACAAACCTAAACCTAATCTTAACCCTAAAACTAACCCTAATCCTAACTCTAACCCTAAACTTCAAACTAACCCAAACACTAAGAGTAGCCCTAAACCTCAACCTATCCCTAACCCTAATCCTAACACTGAACCTAAAACCTAACAAGAAGCCTAACAAAAGCATTAATCCTTACCCTAAACCTAATTGTAACCCTAAAATAAAAATAACACTAACCCTAAACATATCCCTAACACAAACCCCAACCCTAACTTTACTGTAACTTTAACACGAACCCTAACCCTAACCCTAAACTTAAACCTAACTTGAATCCTAACCATAACTGTAACCATAATCTTAAACCTAACCACCACCCTAACACAAACCCTAACACTAACAATAAAAACAACTTTATCCCTAACACCACCTCTATCCGTAACCGTAACCCTAAGCCTAACACTTATTCTAACCCTTGCCATCACCCTAAACCTAAAACTAACCCTAACCCTAACATTAACCCTAACACTAAACTTAACCTTATTTCTAAAACTAACACTAACCATTAAAGTAATCCTAACTCTAACCCAAACACTGACCCTAATTTGAACCCTAACCCTATCACTAACACTAACCTGAAACATAATCCTAAACCTATCACTAACCCTAATCCTAACCCTAATACTACCACTAATCATAAACCTAACCCTAAACTAAAAGTAACACTAACCCTAATCCTAAATCTAAATGTAAACTTAACACTAACACTAAAACTAACCCTAATCCTAACACTAACCCTATCCCTAAAATCAACCCTGACACTAACCCTAAAACTAATACTAAACCTAACCATAATATTAACTCTGAACTCCAGCATAACACTAACCCTAAATCTATCCCTAACCCTAGCACTATCCATAAACCTAACCCAAACTTTAACTCAAACACTAAAACTAACCCTAACCCTAAATCTAACCCTAAACCTAACACTAACACTCACCCAAACTCTAACCCTAATATGAACCCTAAATGTAACACTAACACTAACCCTAACACTATTCCTAATCCTCACACTAACCCTAAACCTAACCCTAACCATAACTCTAACACTGAAACTAATCCTAACCCTAACCCAAACACTAATACTAATCCGAACTGTAACCCTAACCCTAATACTAAACCTAACTCTAACACTAAGCCTAAAACTAACCCTATCCAAACCCTACGCTAACTCAAACGCTAACGCTAATCGTAACCTTAAAACGAAACCTAACCCTAAACCTTACCCTAACACTAATACTAATTGGAGGACTAACTGTATCCCTATCCCTAACACTAACCCTAACACTAAAACTAACACTAACCCTAATCCTAACAGTAAACCTAAAATTTTTTCTTACACTAACTCTAACCCTAACCTAACCCTAACCCGAACCCTAACCCTATCATTAACCCTAAACCTAACACTAATCCTAATTCTAACCCTAACACACTTAACCATAACCCTATCCCTATCCCGATCCCTAACCCTAACACAAACCCTAACCGAAACCATAACCCTAAACCTAACAAAACCCTAATGCTAACTCTTACCTAACCCTAATACTAACCTTAACACTAACCATAAAACTAAAGCTAAAACTAACCCTAACACTAAACCTAACCCAAATTCTTACCCTAACCATAACAATAAACGTAACTCTAACCTTAACACCAAACCTAATCCTATCCCTAACCCTAAAATTATACCTAACCCTAACAGCAAACCTAACATTAACACTAAATTTAACAGTAAACTTAACTTTAACACTAACCCTAACCTTAAACGTAACAGGAACCCTAACCCTAACACAAAAACTAACCGTAAACCTAAACCTATTACTAACACTAACCCTAACCTTAACCTAAAACTAACCATAAACCTAATCCAAACCCTAACCCTAAAAATAACCCTAACCATGACCATAACAAGAAACCTAAAATGAACCCTATGCCTAATCCTATCACTAACCTAACCCTAAACCTAGACCTACACTAAATCTAACATAACCCTAACTGTAACCCTAAACCTAACCATAACCCTACACTAACACTAATCTAACCCTAACACTAAACATTTCACTACCCGAAACCTAACCCTAAACCTAACACTAACCCTAATGTTAACCCTAAACCTAACACTAAACCTTACTCTAAAACTAACCCTAACTCTAATTCTAACCCTTACAGTAACCCTAAACCTAACACTAACCCTACACCTTACCCTAACCCTAATCCTAACCCGAGTACTAACCCTAACCCTAATACTAACAATAAAAATAACCCTAACCAAAACCATAACACTAACAATAAACTAACCCAAAACCTAACCCTTACCTAACCCTAAACCTAACAATAATCCTAATCCAAACCCTAACTCTATCACTAAACTTAAGTGTAACGCTAACCCTAAACCTAACACTAATGCTAATTCTAACCCTAACTCTAAAACTAATATTAACTGTAACTCTAACCCTAACAGTAACAGTAACCCAAACCCTAACCTTAAAATTAAGACAACCGTAGTCTTAAATGAAACCCTAATGCTAACCCTAACACGAACCCTAACCCTAACTATAAAACTAAACCTAAGCCTAACCAAACCTCTAACCCTAACCCTATCCCTTACCCTAACACTAGCACTAACCTAAACATTACTCCTATATTAAACCTAAACCTAAGCCTAACCCTAACCGTAACACTAAGCTTAAACCTAACCTAACCCAAAACTAACCCTAACACTAAACCTATATTTTACCTTAACACTATCCCTAACACTAACCTAACACTAATCCTAACCCTTAACTTAAACCTAATCCTAATGTGAACCATAAACTTAAACTTACCACCACCCCTAAACCTAATTGAAATTCTAATCCTTACTATAATACTAACCCTATGTCTAACCCTAACCATTATGCTAATACTATTCCAATCACCTATCCTAAACCCAAATCCAAACCGTAACCCTAATCCTAACACCAACCATTACACAAACCCTAAACCTAATCTTACACCTAACACTAACCCAAAATCTAACCCTAACTTTAACCCTAACACTAACTCTAACCCTAACACTAACCCTAAACCTAATGCTAACCTGAAAGCTAATAATAACCCTAAAATGCACCCTAACCCTAACCGGAACCCTAACCCTAATAAAAACACTAAACTTAACCCAGACATTAATCCTAACCCTAACCCTAAACCTAAACATAACACTAACCCTAAACATATTTCTAACATGAAACATAAACCTTACCCTAAAGGTAACTTTAAAACAAACTCTAACCCTAACAATAACCCTATACTGAACTTAACCCTAATCCTAATTCCAACACTAACCCTAACCCTAATCCTACCCCTAACATTAACACTATCCCTAACCCTAACCCTAAACCTATCTCTAACATTAACTCTATCACTAACCCTAACCCAAAACCTAATCTTAAAAGTAACCCTAACGCTAATCCTAACCATAACTCTAAACCTATCTATAACCAAAACACAAAACCTAACCCTAATCCTAACACTAACCCTGCAAAACCCTAATTCTAACCCAAACCCTAACAATAACCCTTGATGTAACCGTAAACCTAACACAAACCCAACACTGACACATACCCTAACACTCACCATAACCCTAACCCTAAACCTAACCTAAACCTTACTCTAACCCTAACCCTAGCAATAATCCTACAACTAACCTTAACCTAAATCTAGTGATAACCCTAACCATATACTTAACCCTAAACAGAACACTAAATATAACCCTAACACAAACCCTAACTCTTACCCTAACCCAAACCAAAACCTAAAATTAAACCTAAACTTAACCTGAATCCTAACCGGACACATTACCCTAACCCTAACCCTTACCCTAAAACAAACCCTAACACTAACCCTAAAACTCACTCTAACTCTATTCTTATCCCTAACCCTAACACTTATCCAAAACCTAACCCTAACCCTAACACTAACTCTATCCATAACCGTAACCCTAACCCTAACACTCTCCCTAACCCTAACCCTAACCCTAATCATTACACTAACCTTAACCTACCCCTAACCCTAACACTAATCTTAAGCCTATCCCGGACATTAATCCTAACCTTAACCCTATCACTAAAATTAACCGTATACATAACCCTAAACGTATCACCAACCTTAACCCTAACCCTATCACTAAAACTAACCTTAACATTAGCCCTAACCTAAAAGTACCCTGACGGAGTTTAAATGGCTAAAGAGACCCCTTGAGTCCAAAATGTCATGTAAGGACAGTGTCTGGGATGAAGGCCAGTTCTGGCCGGCCAGAACTAGGAGGAGGAAAAAGTTCCCTTCCCCTTATCTCAAGCCACAAGTTCTGCATGTTTGGGCTATAAGGAAATGACTCTTGGCATATTTAGCTTTGTATTAAATGTTCTCAAAACATCTGATTAAAATAGAGATTGTATTTTGGAAGTAAAAGGTAATATCAACAGTACAGCTTATAAAGAACATTTAGAGTTCTCATAAAGAATAGTTTATACATTACTGCATGTTTATGAGGAGTGAAATCCGGGTGAAGAGGGGTGATGTGTTCCTTGTAAATACTTATCTTGATTGCAACTAATATATAAGTAGCTTGGGAATAAACTGCAGCATGCAGTTGCAATTGCTGCCTTTGCTCTGCATCTCCTGTGTCCTGGTTACTTCGAGACCCTTACCCAGGGACCCGAGTGCACTAGACACTCACAATTGGCGCCCGAACAGGGACCCTGCAGATTCGTCAGGAAGGGTAGGTACGGTAAGTACATATTACAGGGTGATGGGACAAGTATCGTCTTCTCCTTTTCTAAAAATTCTAAAACATTCTTTGGCTACTTATGGTGTGATAATATCATCCTCAGATATAGACATGTGTTTGAAAGTAGTAAAGGAGTGGAATTCTTGGTTTCCAGAGGAGGGTTCAATGGATGTTGATAATTGGAAACGTGTTCGCCAGAATGTGGAAAATGCTATGAGACAGGGAGAGAAAATTCCTATTCGATTCTGGTCCATTTGGTCTATTTTACATGTCATGTTCCAAGCTATGGATGAGGAAAGACTTATAGGAAATTTACATAAGGAGGTAACCCCGTCTATTTTTGATCTTCCTCTGGATACGGAGGAAAAGGAGGAGGTTGCAGAGGACGCAAAAAAATTAACGATCAGTCAATCTGCTCACGGTAAACCTATGAGCAGTAATGATTTAAAAATGAAAGTAACAACGGTCACTGATACAGTTTCACTTTTGAAAGAAGTTTTAAAGAAACTTGATAAATTAGAAGATAAGTCTGAACTTAAAACCTCTGCTCCTCCTCCTCCTAATCCGTTTTTGCTGGCTTCAATGAAGGCTGTCAAGGATTTGAATAATGAAGTATCGGATGAGGATGATGAAGATGATGATTTCTCTCATTTCATCTTCCCTGTAATTCGCCCAGATCCTGCTAATGGAATGGCGATACCGCCCAGATATGATGGAATAGATATTGATCATATTGGACGGTTAAAAAAGGCAGTAACTTTATATGGACCTCACTCGCATTATGTAAAAGAATTGCTTAAGGCTTTTGCAAACCATTATAATAATTTTGCTCCCAAGGATTGTAAAATAGTAGGGCAAGCATATTAAGGGAACCTGAATATTTACAATGGCATATGTGGTTCTTGGAAGGTTGTGTCACTAAGGCTCGTGAAAATGCTGCCAGCCAAAATGCTGTGATTCGTGCCATCACATACCCTATGCTTTCGGGTACAGGGTTGTATGATGATATTAATCAACAGCTTAATATCCCTGCTGAAATTCATGAACAATTGAATGAAATAGCCTTAGAAGCATGGGATCGAGTTAGGCCTACTGGAGAACATTATGGATCATGGACTAAAGTAGTACAAAAAACAAATGAACCCTATGTAGAGTTTCTATCCAGGTTAAAATCAACTATTGAAAAAACTGTTATAGGAGAGGAGGCCAGACAACAATTACTAAGGATGCTTGCTTTTGAAAATGCTAATGAAGATTGTAAGCGTGCTATTTTGCCCATTAAAGATACAGGAGATATTAATGCTTATTTAAAGGTATGCAAGGATATTACCTCAGAATCCCGTAAAATGCAGTTACTTGCAGAAACTATGGCATCTACGTGGCATAGTTTAAAATCTGATAAACTTCCCCAAGGCATTAAGTGCTATGGATGTGGACAATTGGGACATTTGAAAAAACATTGCAAAAAGGATAAAAAGCCAAATTCTCGGGGTCCTGGAATATGTCCTAAATGTAAAAAGGGAAAACATTGGGCTCGTGAATGTAGATCAAAAAATAATACTAGCTTTCCGATTCAGGGAAACGGGAATGCAGGCCCTTCCCTGGGCCTGAATCAAATAAATGGGGACTCCCAACAATCTTTTCCCTACAACCCACAACCAAACAAAGTGCCGCAGTGGATATACCAGCCATAACGGATTTTGAATTACAAGCTGGTGCTATGCCCAAGAAAATTCCTACAGGTATATATGGCCCATTACCTTCTGGTACTTTTGCTCTATTAACAGGCCATTCTAGCCTAAATGCAAAGGGTATTACAGTTCATCTGGGAATAATTGATGCAGATTATGAAGGTGAAATTCAGGTTTTAATGTCATCTTTGGCAGATATCAAATTTCAAAAGGGTGATCGTATTGCTCAAATTTTATTGCTTCCATATTTACCTATAGGATATTTTCATAATGACAGATATGGAGGATTTGGTAGCACTGATAATAAAAGTATTTTTGGGGCTACTCAAATTACTAGAATGCAGCCTATGGTGAACATAAGCATAAATTCAAAAGGTTTGTCTGCTCTTTTGGATACAGGATCTGATATTACTATAATTCGTACGCAAGACTGGCCTGATACATTGCCTTATAAAACTATACCTTGTCAAATTAAAGGTGTGAGTTCCACCCCAGTACAAAGTATAGGGCAATCAATTTCTCATGTGACTATACAATCATATGATGGACAAGTTGCAGTACTAAAACCTTATATTTTAGATATTCCTCTTAATATAATTGGCAGAGATGTTTTAGAGCAGTGGGGAGCTCACATACAATTTTAATTTCCCAGATGGAACCTCTAAAAATAATGTGGAGGTCTGATGAACCTTTGTGGATTGAGCAATGGCCCTTATCAAAAGAGAAATTAGAAGCAGCTCATCAATTGACTCAGGAACAGCTACAACAAGGTCATATTGAATTTTCTACTTCTCTTTGGAATTCTCCGATATTTGTTATAAAAAAGAAATCAGGGAAATGGAGACTATTAACAGATTTGCGAGGAGTGAATGCCTCGATGTTACCAATGGGGGCATTACAGCCAGGTATTCCTTCGCCTGTTATGTTACCAAAGGATTGGAAGGTAATAGTTATAGATTTGCAAGATTGTTTTTTTTACTATTCCTGTACATTCTGATGATAGAAAACGTTTTGCTTTCTCTTTACCACAAATTAATCATGCAGAACCACATCTTAGATTCCAGTGGAAAGTATTACCTCAAGGTATGATGAATTCACCTACTATGTGTCAGATTTATGTAAATGAAGCATTAAAATTAGTAAGACAGAAATGGTCTCAATTGTATATTTCTCACTATATGGATAATATCTTATTTGCAGGATGCAATGAGGATGATCTAAAAGAAGTATTACAATTTCTACCAAAGCATTTTAATTCTTTTGGTCTTGTTATTGCTCCAGAAAAAAATTCAAAAAGACGATATTGTTAATTATTTAGGATACACAATTACTAGACAAAAGATTTTTCCTCAAAAAATGACTCTTCGTCGAGACAATCTAAGAACACTTAATGACTTCCAAAAATTCTTAGGAGACATCAATTGGTTATGACCTAGTTTAGGAATTCCCACATATAAGCTACATAATTTATTTAATATATTACAAGGAGATATGCAGCTTAATAGCCCAAGGGAATTGAGCCCGGAAGCTGCATTAGAATTGGACTTTGTGGAACAAAGGATTAAAGAAAGTTTTTTGCAACGAGTAGATATATTTAAACCTGTTGTATTTTATATTTTAAATACTTTCCAATACCCAATAGCTATTTTGGGGCAAGATGCTTTGCCTATGGAGTGGATTTATACTAAACATAGATTTTCCAAAAATATTATGCCATATGCAAATCAAATAGCTTTATTAATAGAACAAGGTAGAATGCGTTTTCTGACACTTACTGGTTATGATTTAATGGAAATTATTGTTCCTTTACAGAAAGAGTAATGGGAATATTTATTACAAATGACTGAAATGCTTCAAATAGCTTTATCAGGATTTACAGGGTCTGTTTCTTATCATTTTCCACATAGTAAATTATGGGATATTTTTAGAAAAAAAACTTTTGTTATTAATCATATAATTAGTACAAATCCTTTAGTTGAAGCTATTACTGTGTTCACAGATGGTTCAAAGCCAAAGAGTGCGTATTGGACTGTTGATCATTTTGGGGTACAGTCATCTCAATTTAACTCAGTACAACAAAATGAACTATTTGCTATTATACAAGTGTTAAAAGATTTCCCAAAACAAGAAATTAATATTATAGCAGACTCTGCCTATGCAGTAGGAGTAGTATCTAATATTTATATGGCTATTGCTTATTCTAACAAACCTATTTTACAGAGTTTATTTATTTCTTTACAAAAATTACTGCAATTAAGGAATCATTGCATCTATATTACTCATATGCGATCGCATTCTCATCTGCCTGGACCTTTAACTTATGGCAATAATCAAGTCGATAAACTAGTTATGTTTACTACTCCCCAGGAAGAACATCAATTGTTACATTCTAATGCTGGACATTTGCATATTAAGTATAAAATACAATTTAAAAGGGCAAAACAAATTATTAAAGAATGTCCTATATGCAGACCGTTACACTTAAGAATAGTACCTGCGGGAGTCAATCCCAGAGGAGTACAACCCAATGAAATTTGGCAAATGGATGTAACTCATATTGCACAATTTGGACGATTATCTTATGTGCATGTGGTTATTGATACATATTCTAAATTTTTGTGGGCTACCGCTCAAAGTGGGGAAACTACCAATAATGTAATTCAGCATTTGATTGAAGTTTTTGCCATAATGGGAGTACCTGCTATAATCAAAACAGATAATGGACCTGCTTATACTAGTAAAAAATTCAATAAATTTTGTGAATTATATGACATCAAACACATTACAGGAATAGAATATAATCCACAAGGACAGGCAATAGTGGAGAGGGTACATGGTACTTTAAAATTACAAATTAAAAAAATTAAAAAGAAGGAATAACTCAGATTCTCATATGTTTTTATTCAAACATTTACAAAATCAACCTAAAGCTATATTACATCAAGCTTTGTTTATATTGAACTTTCTTAATTTGCCACAAGGAGACATTTTAACTAGAGCAGAACGCCACTTTGAAGAGAAGGTTCTGGATGTCATACATGAACCCGTGTGGGGAAAAATTGCAGCAGATGCTGAATGGCAACCTGGCATATTGTTGTATAAAGGGAAAGGCTATGGTTATGTTTCCACAGACAATGGACACCGACAATGGCTTCCAGGGAGATGGATCCAGACCCGTCACCATACGAACAGCACCTTATCCGTCTCGTGGACCCAGAAATCAGGTGTCGGATTTTGATATACCTGTTGCTGCTCTGGCTCAACTTCGTTTGGGCCCACGTAGACGTCGCCGACTTAATATCTCCCGTTTACCAACATGGGGACAAATTAAAAAGCTGAGTGGGGAGGGACAAAAGGTGTTGCAGCATACAGGAAAGGCTCTTACTGTTGAAAATTTATTCTTGGCTATGTGTGCATTGCTGACTGTCTCATCTTCCTCAGAGGTACCTACTAACAATAATAATACTCATTACTGGGCTTATATTCCCAATCCTCCCTTGATGAAACCTGTTATGTGGGGAGAGATGGATATCACTTTATATACTTCCCCTGCTATTTTATCCCCACCGTGGAATAATTTGACTTACTTAAATATACATGATGGGGCTATATATAATTTTACATATCAAAATGATGTGTGTAGACCTATTTGCTTGGGATCTCCTCCATGTTTACAATTGGATTGGCAACATTGGATATTAGCAGGAAACTGGAGTAATGGTTCTAGGACTAGGTTACAAAGGCTTTCCGTGTGGTCTATTAATATGACCTGGGATAATATTACAGAAGCCAAATACCCTATGTTTCCTAACTGTCCTGATTTTACTTATAAAAGGTTGCAATATAATTCATTTATTTGGCAAGAATGTGGAGGCAAATTCGGAAAAATTTATCAGGATGTAATAACGTGGGGACCATATGGAATGTTTCTAAGAGTTGTTCTGAATGGAATAGTTCTACTTGTGAATTATCTTCTACATACAGAATCCCGCCGATAGAGAGGTGGAATGAAACTTTGACGAATGACAAGTTGATGGCTTGGGGAGACGGTGGAGTGGCTGATCCACGCTTAGCTTCAATACAACACCCTTATCATATCCAGACGCATCTGTGGAAAATTGCTGCGGCTATGAAACCAGTCGGACTTTTGAACGGCTCCTTTTCTGGAACTAGTAGATATCCCTCATCTTATAATTTTACCATTTTTAAGGAATATAATGTAACAACTTGTGTTCCTATGCCATATCTATTTTTGGTAGGAAACATAACTTTTGATTTAGGGATAACCTGTCACCACTGCAAATTGTATACTTGCATTAATACTTCTGTACCTCTTGCTCCTGGTCACTCTGTTATGATGTTACAACAACGATCTCGTATTTGGCTTCCCATAAATTTACAAAGACCTTGGTCTCAAGATCCTGTAAATACCTTAGTTATGGAATTTTTTAGACAATTATTGAAACGAAGTAAACGCTTTGTGGGAGTATTGGTTGCAGTAATATTAAGTCTTATCGCTGTTACTACAGTAGCCACAGTGAGTGGAGTTGCTTTACATACCTCTTTACAAACAAAACATTTTGTAGAAGAATGGCATAAGGATTCTCATAACTTATGGTTATTACAAAAGGAAATTGATTCTAGACTTCAAACTCAAATAGATATATTAAAACAAACAGTGAATT
This sequence comes from Callospermophilus lateralis, assembly GCF_048772815.1. Classification (NCBI taxonomy): domain Eukaryota; kingdom Metazoa; phylum Chordata; class Mammalia; order Rodentia; family Sciuridae; genus Callospermophilus; species Callospermophilus lateralis. Next base: position 133,948,842 of record NC_135310.1, on the reverse strand, counting down.
GGTTAGGAAAGAAAGTTTTAACCTTAGTACAAGAAATTAGATTAAAATGTGATTGGAATTCTACTACCTTTTGTATTACCAATGTTCAATATAATGAAAGTCTTCATGAATGGAGCACTATTCAAGCTTATATGGATGGTAATGAAACTTTAAGTTTAATGATTAATTCACTACAAAAAGATATATTTGAAGTGTTTGGTAAGGGATTTCAACATAATGATGATGCTCAGATAGCAGAATTATTCCTGAAACAATTGGAAGGGTTGGATCCTAAAGGAATTATACAGAGTTTATCTCATACTGCCGGAGGTGTGGGTATTGTTCTAATATTAATTCTAATCATCTTTTTACTCCTGTATTATGCCTGTATAAAACCTTCTCAAAGTTCTGTATTTACTCTATGGAAAGCTGTTTTAGAAAAACAAAAGAAAAAAGAAGTAAATGACGGAGTTTAAATTGCTAAAAGGACCCCTTGAGTCCAAAACGTCATGTAAGGACAGTGTCTGGGATGAAGGCCAGTTCTGGCCGGCCAGAACTAGGAGGAGGAAAAAGTTTCCGTCCCCTTATCTCAAGTGACAAGTTCTCCATGTTTGGGCTATAAGGAAGTGACTCTTGGCATATTTAGCTTTGTATTAAATGTTCTCATAACATCTGATTAAAATAGAGACTGTATTTTGGAAGTAAAAGGTAATATCAACAGTACAGCTTAAAAAGAACATTTAGAGTTCTCATAAAGAATAGTTTATACATTACTGCATGTTTATGAGGAGCGGAATCCGGGTGAAGACGGGTGATGTGTTCCTTGTAAATAGTTATCTTGATTTCAACTAATATATAAGTAGCTTGGGAATAAACTGCAGCATGCAGTTGCAATTTCTGCCTTTGCTCTGCATCCCCTGTGTCCTGGTTACTTTGAGACCCTTACCCAGGGACCCGAGTGCACTAGACACTCACAGTACCCTAACCCTAAAATTAAACCTAAATGTAAACTTTACACTAACACTAACCCTTTCTCTTACCTAATACTAACCCTCTTTCTAACCCTAATCCTAACACTAACACTAAACCTAGACATAACCCTAACTGTAACACTAACCGTAACACTAAGGCTAACACTATCCCTAAGGCTAACACTATCCATAACCATAACACTAACACTGACAGAAATGCTAAAACTAATCCTAAATCTAAAGCTAACTCTAACCCTATCCCTAACACTCAGCCAACCCTAAAGCTAATATAAGCCATAACCCTAAACCTAACACTAACACTAACCCAAACACTAACTCTATCACTAACCCTAAACCTAACCCTAACCCTAATCCTAACACTAACTCCAAACCTAAACCTTACCATAACTCTAACCCTAACCCTAGAGCTAAAACTAACCCTAACCCTAAACCTAAGCTAAAACTAGCATTAACCCTAACTCTAACCCTAAACCTAATCTGAACTGTAACCCTAACCTAAAACTAAACCTAACCGTAACACAAATCCTAACACTAAGCCTAAAACTTACGCTAACCTAAACCTAACACTAACCCTAACCCTAATCCTAAACCAAACCTTAACACTAAACCTAAACTTAAACCTAAACCTAACTCTTAACATTGTTTTAACCCTAACACTAAACCAAGCACTAACCCTAACCCTAGCCTTAACACTGATGCTAACCCTAACACTAACCTAAAACTTACCCTAACCCTACACCTAACCCTAACCCTAATGCTAACCTTAACACTAATTCTAAACTTAACCCTAATGTTAACCCTAACACTAACCCTAAACTAAACCCTATCCTTACACCTAACCCTAGCACTAACACTAACACTAAAACTAACACAAAACTAACACAAACCATAACCCTAAACCTTACTTAAACCTAACCCTAACCCTAACACTAACCATAAAAGTAAAGCTAAAACTAACCATAACCCTATCACTAATCCTAACCCTAACTCTAACCCTAAACATAACACTAAATGTAACTCTAACCCTAACCCTAAAACTAAACCTAAACCTCTCCCTAACTTTAACACTATACCTAAACCTAAACTGTAAACTGTTAACCATAAATTTAACACCAAACCTAACTTTAACACTAACCCTAACCCTAACACGGATCCTAACTGTAACACTAATATTAATGCTTACCCTAACTCTATTACAAAAACTAATCCTAACCCTAACCCTAATCCTAACACTAAACCTAAACCTAATCCTGGCCCTAACCCTAACATTAACCCTTACTGTAAACCTAACATGAAACCAAACCAAACCCTAATCCTAAACCTAACACTAACCTAACCCTAACCCTAAACCTACACAAACCCTCACCCTAAAACTAACCCAAACCCTAATCCTAACTATAACCCTAACACTAATGCCAATCCTAAACCTAACACTAACCCTGTTCCTATCCCAACACTACACCTAACCCTAACACTAACCCTACACTATACCAAACCATAACCCTAATCCTAACACTAGCCCTAACATAAACCCTAACTCTAACTCTAACACTAAATGTAACTCTAACCCTAACCCTAACCATAACCATTACCCTAATACTAACCCTAACACCAGCCATAAGACTAACCCTAAACGTAAATGTAACCCTAACCCTATTCCTTACACAAACACTACCCCAATCATAACCCTAACACTAACTCTAACTCTAACCATAAATTTAAACCTAACACAAACCCTAAACCAAACCTAAACCTAACACTAACCCAAACTGTAACCCTAACACTAAACCTACTCCTAACCGTAACACAAAACCTAAACCTTATCTTAGCCCTAACCCTAACCCAAACAATAAAACTAACTTGAACCCTAAAACAAATCCTAACCCTAAATATTAACCTAACACTAACCCTAACCATAACCCAAAACTTCAACCCAAAACTAACCAGTACGCTAATACTAACCTTAACCTAAACCAAACCCTAACACTAACCCTAACACTAACCCTAACCTTAAAACTAAGGTTAAACTTAACCCTACCACTAACTCTGACCATAACTCTAACCCTAACCATAACACCTATCCTAACCCTACCCCTGACCCTAATACGAATCTTAACCATAACAATAACCTAAACCTAACACTAACTCTAACACTAACCCTAACCCAAATTCTATCCCTATTCCTAACACTAACTGTAACGCTAACCCTAAAACCATACTCTAAACCTAAAAATTACCATTACTCTTACCCTAACACTAACATTAACCCTAACACTAACAATAACTATAAATCTAACACTAACCCTAACGTAAACATAAAACAAACCATATCCCAATCCATATCCTAACCCTAACTTAACCGTAATGATAACCCTTACCTAACACTAACCCTAATTCTAACCAGAACACTAACCCTAACATTAACTCTAACCCTAACACGAAACCTAACCATAACTATAAAACTAAGCCTAAGCCTCAACCAAACCCTAATACTAACCCTAAACCCAACACTAGCCTTAACACTAACACTAATCCTAACCCTAACCTAACACTAACCCAAATGGCAATACTAACCCTAACCTCACCATAAACCTAACACTAGCCCTAACACTAACCCTAAACTTAACACTAACCCTAACCTAAACACTAATCATAATTTTAACCCTAACCATAACAATAACAATAACCCTAACCCTAACCCTCACTCTAAACCTAAACCTAAACCTAAGCCTAACAAGAACCCTAACACTAACAATAACCCCAACCATAACCATAACCATAATCCCAACCCTAACACTAAACCTAATCTTAAACCTAATCCTAAAACTAACTCTAACACTAACATTAACCCTAACCCTAAGAAAAACCCTTACTCAAACCATAAGCCTGACCCTTACTAAACCTAACCCTCACACTTACCTAACTCTTACCCTAACCCTAACCCAAACACTAACCCTAATCCTAAGGCAAAACCTAAAACTTACCCTCACTCTAACCCTAACATTAAAATTTTCACTAACCCTAACATTAATTTTAAACTTAATCAAAGCCTAACACTAACTATAACCCCAACCCTAAAACTAACCCTTAACCTAATTATAAACCTAACACTAAATCTTCACCTAACCCTAACCCTAAACCTTACACTAACACTTACTTTAACCCTAATCCTCATCCTAACCCTAACCCTAAACCTAACAGTAACTCAAACCCTAAACCTAAAACTAACCCTACCACTAACCCTAAACCTAACCCTAAACCTAAACCTTACATTAACCCTAAACCTAACCATAACATGAACCCTAACCCTAATCCAAACTCTAACCAAACCCTAAACCTAAACCTAAACCTAACATTTACCCTAATCCTAACCCTAACCTAAACCTAACCCCAACACTAACCTGAATCCTAACACTAACCTTAACCATAATCCTAACCATCACCCTATCCGTAAACCTAACACAAAACCTAATCCTAAAACTAACACTAATACTAACTCCAACCTTAACATTAACCCTAACCTTAACCCTAAATCTATCCCTAAGACAAAACTTAACCCTAACTGTAAGACAAACCCTAACACTAAACCTAACACTACCCTAACCCTAACCCTAACCTTAACTGTAAAACTAACTCTAACCCTAACCATAAGTCTAACTCTAACCCTTTCTCTTAATAACACTATATGTTATCCTACACTTAACCCTAAATCTAAACCTAAACCTAACCATAACTCTAACCGGAATACTAACCTTAATCCTAAAACTAACTTCAACACTAACCCTAATCCTAAACTTCTCATAATATTAACACCTAAACCTAATCCTAATCCTAACCCTAATGCTAACATTAACCCTATCAATAACAATCACACTAACCCTAAACCTAAACATTAACATGAACCCTAACCCTAATTCTACCACTAACCCTAACCCTAACCCAAACCCTAACCTTAACCCTAATGCTAAGCCTTACCCTAAAACTAACCCAACCCCAACCCGACCCCTAAGAGTAATCCTAACCCTAACACTAACCCTAACACCAACCGTAAACCTAATACTAAACCTAACGCTAACCCTCACCCTAACCCTAACTTTAACCCTAACACTAACCTTAACCCTAAACCTAAACCTAACACTAACCCTAAAAATAATACTAAACTTAATTCTAAACATAACCCTAACCCTAACCCTAGTACTAACCATTCACTAACCCTAAACCTAACCCTAACTTTAACCTAACCCTAACCCTGAACCTAACCCTTATGGTATCCATTAACTAAATCTAACCCTAATCCTAAACCTAACAATAACACCGACACTAATCCTAACCCTAACCTAACATTAACCATAACACTAACCATTTCACAAAGCTCAAACATAACCCAAACCCTAATCCTAATCCTTACACTAACACTAACCTAACCCTAAATTTAACTGTAAAACTAACCCTAACCCTAACACTAATACTAACACTAAGTCTAACTCTAACTCCAACAAAAACCCTAACACAAACCATAACCCTGAACCTAATCTAACGCTAACCCTCACCCTTAGTTAACCCTAACCCTAGCCCTAACACAAAGAGTAACCCTAACCCTAACACTAACCCAAACCCTAATACTATCCCTAATCCTATCCCTAACCTTACCTTAACACTAACGCTAAAACTAACACAAATTTTAACACAAACTCTAACCATAACCATAAACTTAACCCTCACTTTTACCCTAACCTTAACCCTTACCCTAACACTATCCCTAAAAAAAACCTAACACTAACCCTAACTCTAACATGAACCCTAAACATAATCTTAACCCTAAACTATCCCTAACATTAACCCTAAACCTAACCCTATTCTAAACCTATCCCTAACACTAACGTAAACTCTAACAGTAACCATAACTGTAAACCTAACCATAACCTTTACTGTAACCCTAGCAAAAAACCTAATCATAACACTAACCCTAACCCATACCCTAACAGTAACACTAACCCTATCAATAACCCTAAACCTAACACAATGCCTAACCCAAAATATAACCTTATCCTTAACCTAATGCTAACTCCAAGGCTTACCTAACCCTAAACCTAATCCTAACCCTAACACTAACCCTAAACCTAAACCTAAGCCAAACCCTAATGCTAATCCTAACCCTAACTAAAACCCTAACCCTAAAACTAACCATAACCCTACCTGTGACACTAAAACTAGCCCTAAACCTAACACTAAACCTCACTCTAAGACTAATCTTAACAGTTACTCTAACCCTAATCTTAAAATTAACACAAAACCTATCCATAACATTAACTCAAACACGAACCATAACCCTAACGTAAAATTAAACTTTTTACTAACCCTAACCCTAAACCTAACCCTTATAATAAAACTATATCTAACCCTTCTCTGAAACCTATTCCTGCCCCTAACACGAAACCTAACCCTAACCCCAACCAAAATTGCAAACCTAACACTAACACAACCTCTAATCCTAACCCTAACCCTTACCCTAAAACTAACCCTAAACCTAACCAAAGCACTAACACTAAACCTAAAAGTAACCATAAATAGTACCCTAACACTAAACCTAACACTAAACCTAACACTAATTCTAATCCTAACCATAGGCCTAAATCTAAGTATAATTCTAAACCTAATATAAACCATAACCCACATCATAACCCTGAACATAAGTTAACCCTAATCCTAACCGTAGCCCTAACCCTAACCCTAACCCTATATCTAACACGAACAGTGACACTAACTCTATCCCTAACACTTACACTAAACCTTACCCCAACCCTAACACTATCACCTAGAATAACCAAACCCTAACCCTATACCTAACATTAACCTTAACACTAACTGTAATGCTAATTCTAACACTAACTATAACCCTAATCCTAATCGTAACCCTAACCCTAACCCTAACTCTAATCCTAACACTAATACAATTCCTAAACCTGACTGTAACCCAAACACACACCATAACCCAAACCCTAACATGAATCCTAACACTAACCTTAAGCCTACACCTACTTCTAAAACTAGCCCTTACCCTAACCCTACCACTAACACTAACCCTTAACCTAACCCTAAACGAACACTTTCCCTGATTCTAAACCTAACTCTAATCTGCAACCTAACCCTAACCCTAACCCTACACTAACCATAACCCTATCACTAACACTAACCATAATTTTAACCCTAACCTTAACACTGACCATAATATGAACCCTAACCCTAACACTAACACTAACCCTAACCCTAATCCTGACACAAGCACTAACCTTGTCCCTAACCCAAAAACTATTCCTAACCCTAACCCTTAACCTAACACTAACTGTAACCCTAACCCTAACCCTTAGACTAAACATAATTTGATCCCTAACCCTAAACCAAACCCTAACACTAACCCTAACCCTAACCCTAACAATAATCTTAAACCTAACTGTAAACCTAATACTAACCCTAACCCTAACACTAACCCTAACACTAAATCTAACCCTAACCCTATCACAAACCCTCACCTAAACCATAACCCTGACTAAGGTAACCCTAAATCTAACCTTAATCTAAGCCTATCTCTAAGCCTAATATAAAACCTCACCATAAGTCTAACATAAAAGCTAACCCTATCCCTAAACCTAACCCAAATCCTAAAGTGAAACCTCACCCTAACTCTAACATTAAAGCTAATCCTAACCCTAACACTAACCCTAACCCTCACACTAACCCTATACCTAACCCTAACACTATCCCTAACACTAACTCTATCACAAACCCTAACACTAACACTAATCCTAACCGTAACCCAAACCTAACCATAACCCTAAAGATTACAGTAACCCTAAACCTAACACAAATCCTAAACCTAACCAGAACACTAACTCTAAATTTAAACCTAACCTTAATATTAAACCTAACTCTAACGCTAACCTCAACCCTAACCCTAATGCTAATATTTACACTAACTTCAACCCTAACCCTTACCTAACCCTAACCCTAAACCTAACTGTAAGAGTAACCTTAACCATAACCCTAACAATAACCCTAATGCCAACCATAACCCTCTCACTAACCTAAGCCTAACTCTAACCCTAAAACTAAACATAAACCTAACCCTAATTAAAACCCTTACCCTTAAACTAACCCTAACACTACCTGTATCCCTAAAACAAACCCTAAACCTCACTGTAAACTTAACTCTAACCCTAAACCTAACCATAACTCTATAACTGACCCTAACACTTAAACTAAGCCTAACCCTAAACCAAAACAAAATTCTAAATCTAACACTGAATGAACCCTAACCCCAACCATAAACCTAAACCTATCACTAACCCTTACCTAAACACTAACCCTAACCATAAACCTAGGCCTAACACTAAACCTATTTTTAACCATAAACAGAACCCTAACACTAAACCTAATACTAAATCTCACACTAACCCTAACCCTAACTGTAACCATGTTCTTAACCCTATCCCTTTCCTTAGCCCTAATCTAAGGCATAATTTAAACCATTATATAAACTGTAATCCACAAAATAACCGTAACCCTAATCTTAACCTTATCCTAACCATAGCCCTTCGCTAAACCTAATCATGTCCCTAACACAAACAGTGACACTAACACTTACATTAATACTAATCTTAACCCCAACCCTAATCCTATCACAAAGCCTAACCCAAAACTTAACCCTAAACATAACACTAACCCTAGCCGAAAATAACCCTAATCTTAACCGTAACCCTAATCATAACCCTAACCCTAATGCTAACCCTAACACAATTCCTAACCCTCACCATAACCCTAATACAAACCATTACCCAAACGCTAACACTAACCCTAAGCCAACACCTAATTCTAAAACTAACTCTAACCATAACCCTAACCCAAACATGAAATCTATATCTAAAACTAAACCTAAAACTTACCCTAAAACTAAAGCTAATCCTAATCCTAACCTTAACACTAACTCTAACCCTAATCTTCACCCTAACCCTAACACTAACCCTAACCCTGAGGCTATACAAACACTAACCCTACTTCTAACCATAACCCTAACACTAAACATAAACAGAATCTTAACCCTAACACTAACACTAACCCTAGACCTGCCCCTAAGCCTAACACTATTAATAATCCTAACCCTAAGTTTAACCCTAATGCTAATCTTAACCCTAACCCTAACACTAACACTAACTATGACATGAAAAATAACCCTAACCCTAACACTAACCCTAACTCTAACCCTAACCCAACCATAACGTTAAACCTAACCGTAACCCTAATACTAACACTAATCCTAACACTAACCCTAACCATATACTAACTCCAAACCTAACCCTAACCCTAATACTAAACCCCCAAATTCCCTAACTTTAACCCTAATCCTAAAACTTACCCTAACACTAACCCTAAAGATAACACTAACCCTAAACCTAAAAGTAAACCTTACCCTAAACCTAAGAATAAACTTAAGACTAATACTAACCCTAATATTAAAAATAAGCCTAACCGTAACCATAATACAAAACCCAACCATAACAAAAATTATAACCTCAACGCTAACACAAACCCTAACACCAACCTTAAACCTACACCTAACTGTAAAACTAGCCATAAACATAACCCAAACCCTAACCTTAATATTAACCCTAACCCTTGAAATAACCCTAATCCTAACCTAAAACCTATTACACACACTAACCCTAAAAATCAACATAAACCTAACCCTAACACTAAACCAAACATTAACCCTAACACTAACCCAAACACAAAATCTAATCCTAATCCTAACACTAAACATAACCCTAAACCTAATGCTAGCCCTAACACAAATTCTAACAATTACCCTAATCCTAAACCTAAAACTAACCCTAAACTTAACCCTACACAAAACACTAACCCTAACCCTAACCCTAAACCTCACCAAAATCATAACTTTACCCTAACAATAACCCTAACCCTAACACTAACACAAAGCCTAACACTAACCTTAACCCTAACCCTAAACCTAAATTAACACAGACCCCAAACCTAAGCCTAACCCTAACCCTAACCCTAACCCTAGCTCTAACACAAATTCTAACCCTTACACTAATCCAAAAAGAAAGACTAACCCTATCCCTTACTTTAACCCTAACTCTAATTCTAACCCTAAACCTACACTAACCCTAACCCTAATCCTAATTCTAACCCTAACCATATGCCTAACACTAACACTAACCCTAAACCTCACCCTAAAGGTAACCCTAACCTAACACTAACCCTAAAACTAACAATATACCTAAATCTTGCCCTAACCCCAAAACTAATTTTAAACCTAAGCCTAACACTATCCCTTACAGTATCCCTAAATCTAGCCCTAATCCTAAAACTAAGACTAATCAAATACTAACCCTAACCCTAACCCTAAAAATAACACTAACTCTAACCGTAAAACTAACCCTAAACCTTACCAAAAACCTAACACTAAACCTAACCCTAAACCTAACCATAACCCTAATATTAAATTTAACATTTACCATAACCCTAAACCTAACCCAAATCTTAATACTAACCCATACATCTACCCTAAAGCTAACCCAAATCTTAACACTAACACTTACTTCTACCCTAACCCTTTCAAGAACCCTAACCCAAACCTAAATATATACCAAACACTAACTTTAATGCTAACCCCAACAATAACCCTAATTCTAACCATAACCCTAAACCAACCCTAACCCTAACCCTAATCCTAACCCTCACACTAACCCTAACCCTTAACCTAACACTAACCCTAGTGATAAACCTAAACCTAAGATGAACCTTAAACTTAACCCTAAACCTAAAGATAATCCTAACTGTAACCCTAACCCTAAACCTAAACCTTACCTAAACATAAACCTAACCCCACATCTAACCCTAACAATAAGCCTAAACCTTATCCTAACCCCAAAACAAACTCTAACTCTCACCTTAACACTAACCCTAAACCTAACAGTAAACTTAACCCAACGCTAACTCTTTCCCTAAACCTAATTATAACCCTCAACCAAACACTAACGCTAACCCTTACCCTAACCCTAACACTAACACTAACACTAACTGTATATCTAAACCTAAACCTAACTTTCACCCTAACTCTTACACTAACATGAACCCTAACCATAACCAAACCTTTACCATAACACTAACCCTAACATTACACCAAATTCTAACCCTAACATTTATCCTAATCCTAACCCTAACCATAACTATAACACTAACCCAACAATAACACTAATCCTAACCCTAACTTTAACCCTCACCCTAAACCTAAAGCTAACACTAACCCTAATCCTAAAGTTAACATGAACCCTAAACCTAACCCTAACTCGAATCTTACCCTAAAACTAAACTTCAACATAATACTAACCCTACCCCTAACACTAACACAAAACCTATACCAAATGTTAACTTTAACATAACCCTTACCCTAACACTAACCTTAACCCTAATCCTAAACCTAAAGATACCCCTAATCCTAACGCTAACCCTAAACCTCACACTAACCCTACCTATAAACCTAACACTAACACTAACCATGATCCTAACACTAATCCTAAACCTACCTCTCACCCTTCCCCAAACACTAGTCCTAATCCTAACCCAAACACTAACATAACACAAACACTAATCTTAATCCTAACCCTAACCCTTACCCTAACTTTAACACTAATACAAACTTTAATTGCAACTAAACCCTAACCATTAAATTTACCCTAAACCTCACTATAACCTAAACCATAACCCTAACACAAGTCTAACCCTAAATCTAATCCTAACACTAATCCTAACACTAACCCTAACCCTAACACAAATCCTAAAGCAAATCCTAAGCCTATCCAAAAACCTAAACCTAAACCTAACCCTAACACTAACCCTTACCCTAACCCTAACAACAACCCAACACTCTCCCCAACTGTAACCCTAACTATAACCCTAACCATAACCCTAACCCTAACCAAACCCTAACCCTAACCCTAGCGTAACACTAAACCTAACCCAAATTTATCCCTACCACTAACTTAAACTCTAACCACGACCCTAACACTAACCATACCCTAAACCTAAGCCTAATTTAAACACTAACTCTAACCATAAAATTAAACATAATACTAACACTAAAATGATTCCTAACCCTAATGATAACACTAAATTTAACCCCAAAACTAATACTAACCCTAAACCTAACCGAAACCCTAACACTAACCTTAACCCTAACCATAACTCTAACCCTAACCCTAAGCCTAAAACTAAACCTAACCCTAAACTTAACCCTTATCCTAAATGTAACCCTATAACTAACACTAACCGTAAGCCTAACCATAACTCTATCCCTACCCCTAAAACTAACACTAACACTAAACCTAACACTAATTCCAACACTCACCCTTAACTTAAAATTAACCCTAACCCTAACCCAAACAAAAACCCTAACCCTAACCTTAATCCGAACTTAAATCTAACACTCAACCCCACCATAACACTAACCTTAATCCTAAACGTAACACAAACCCTAAAGCAAATACTAACTTTAACTGAACCCTAACACTAATCCATAACCCTAACCCCAACCCTAAACCTAAACGTAAAGCTAACCCTGACACTAAATCTAAGCCTCACCATAACCCTAATTCGAAACCTAACACTAATCCTAAACCTAACCCTAAACTAACCATAACTAACCGTAAACTAAACACTAAACCTAACCTTAATCCTAACTCTAACTCTAACACGATCCCTAACCATAACCCTAACACTAACACTAAAACGACCCTTAAACCTAACCCTAACACTAACTGTAACCCTAACCCTAAACCTATCCCTAACACTAACCCTAACCCTAAACCTAAACCTAAACCTAAAACTAACACAAAACATAACCCTAACCCTAAGACGAACCATAACCCTAACCTTAACTCTAATTTAACCCAAATCCTAACACTAATCTTAACCCTAACCCAAACCCTAACTCTAAAACTCTCTCTAACCCTAACCCTAACCCAACCCTAAACGTCAACGTAAGTATAAACCAAATCCTAGTCTTTATCATAACTATAACCCTAACTATAATCCCTACATAAACCCTAATGCTAAAACTTACACTAACCTAAACCCTAATCCTAACACAAACTCTAACCCTAACCCAAACACAAACACTAACTCTAATCGTAAGCCAAAACTTAACCCTAAATTTTACTCTAACTATCATCCTAAACCTAACCCTAACACTAACCCCCAAAGTAATCCTAACACAAACACTACTAAACCCTAAATTTAACCCTAAAAACCCCTAAACCTAACCATAAAACTAACGCTGACATTAACACTAATCCTACCTTTTACCCTAAACCTAATCCTAAACATAAACCTAAACATAACAATATCTCAAAACCTAACCCTAAACCTACAGCTATCACTAAACCTAATACTAATCCTAACACTTATTCTAAACCTAGGTATATCCCTAACCCTAACCCTACAACTAACCCTAACCATAACCCTAACCATAAACCTAAAACTAACACTTACCCTAACCTTAACCCTAACAAGAACCCTAAACCTAACTCTAACCCTAACCAACCCTATACCTAAACCTAACTTTAACATTCACCTTAATCCTACCACTTACCCGAACCCTAACACTAACCTTAACCCTGCCCTAACCCTAACCTCAGCCTAACTCCAACCTAACGCTAATCCTAACCATAACCGTAACCATAACATATTCCTAACCATTATCCTAACACAAATCCTAACCCTAACCCTAAAACTAACCCTAATCCTAAAACTAACTCTAACACTAACACTAACCCTAACCCTAAAACTAGCTCTAAAATTAATTAAAATCATAGCACTAAACCTAACCCTTACCCTAACCAAAACCTAACACTAACCCTTACAGTAATCTAACCCTGACCCTAACCCTAAACCTAACAAAGCCCTAACCCTAACCATAACCATTAACCTATCACAATACCTAGCACAAAACATAACCATAAACATAACCTAAACATAAGCCTAAACACTAACCCTAATTTTTAGCTATCAATAACCATAATTCTAACAATAACACTAACACTAACACTAAAACTAACCCTAACCCTAATGTTAACACTTACCAAAATGTAACATAACCCTAACCATAACAGTAAGACTACACAAACCATAACACTAACACTAACTGTAATCTAAACCCTAACCCTAAACCTAACACTAACCCTAACACTAACCCTAACCCTAACACTATATCTAATCCTATTCCTAAAATTAATATTTACACTAACCCTAACCCTAAACCTATCCCTAACACATACCTTACTCTAACCCTAACTCTGACCATTACACTAATCATAAAACTATCCCTATCCCTTAAACTAAATTTATCCCCAACCCTAACCCTATAATTGAAACTAACCCTAATTGTAACCCTAAACCTAACACTAACCATAACCCTCACTGAACCCTAACCCTAACCCTTACCTAACCCTAAACCTAACGCTAAACCTAACACAAACCATAACACTAAACCTAACCCTAGTCCTAACACTAACCATAACTCCAACAATAACCCTTTTACTAACCCTAAAGTAAGCCTAAATCTAAACCTAACACTAACTCTATCCCTGACCCTTACTTTAACCCTATTATTAACACTAACCCTAACCCTTATGCTAACACTACACCTAAACTACATTTAACCCTAAAACTAATCCTAACCCTAACACAACACCTCATTCTAAACCTCTTTCTACTCATAACCAAAATCCTATTTTTAACTCTAACCCTAACACAAAAGCTAAACCTAACCCTTATCCTAACACAAACCATAATTCCTACCCTAATACTAACCTTAACACTAACCCTAACCCATACCATAAACCCATTTCTAAAACTAACCCTAACCCTAACCAGAACCCTAATGCAAAAGCTAACCTTAAACATAAACATAACCCTAATGATAAAACTAACCCTAACCCTATCCCTAACCGTAACACTAACCTTAAACTTAATTCTAACATAAACCTAAAAGTAACCCTAATCCTATCCTTAACCCTAACACTAACCCTAACCCAAACCCAAACACTACCACTAACACTAATCTAACCCTAAAACTAACCCTATCTCAAACCCTCATGCTAATCCTTACCCTAAAACAAACCCTAACCCTAACACTAACACTAATCCTAACCCTTACCCTAACACTAACCCTAACCTACAAGTTACCCTAGAACTAACCCTAAACCTAACCCTAAGCCTCACTCTAATCCAAATTCTAACCATAACCCTAACCATTATCCTAACACAAACCATGTCCCGCACACGTACACTAATCCTAACATTAACCCTAACACTAACCGTAACTCTAAAACTAAACCTAAATTTAACCCGAACACTAACCCTAACCCTAACCCTAGAACCCTAAACATATCTCTAAACCTAAGCATAAAACGAACCCTAACCCTAACCCTAAACTTAACCCTAACTGTAAACCTATTCCTAACCATAACACTCTCCTTAAGCCTAACCCTAACACTAACACTAAAGATAACCCTAAGCCTAACCCGAACAGTAACACTAACCCTGAAACTAATACTAACCCATAATCTTTACACTAATCCTAACCCTAAACCTAAATCTAAAACTAACTCTAACTCTAACACTAACTCTAATCCTAACACTAACCCTAACCCGAATACTAACTCTATCACTAACCGTAACCCTAAGCGTAACCCCAAACCTAACAGTAATTCTATCCAGAACCCTCAGTTTAACACTAACACTAACCCTAAACCTAAGGCTATGACTTTCTCTAACCTTCTTTCTAATCACAACCAAAACCCTAATTTAACTCTACCTAATACAAAACCTAAACCTAACTCTTACCCTAACACAAACCATAATTCTTACCCAAACACTAATCTTAACACTAAACTAACTGAAACCCCAACCCTAATTCTAAAACTAAACCTAATCCTAACTTGAACCGTAACCCTAAACCTAACCATAACACTAACCCTAACCACAACACTATCCCTAACACTAATTCTAATGCTAAACCTAAAAGTAACCCTAAACCTATCCTTAAACCTAACACTATTCCTAACCCTAACACTAACACTAACACTAACACTGAACCAAACCCTAAACCTAACCCTAATCCTAACCTTGACCCTAAACCTTGCCCTAACACAAACCCTAACCCTAACCCTAACACTATTCCTAACCCTTACCCTAATGATAACCCTATCCTACAAGTAAACCTTAAACAAACCATAAACCTAAACCTAAGCCTTACTCTAACCCTAATCTTAACCATAAACCTAACCCTTATCCCAACACAAACCATATCCCTCACACGAACACTAATCCTAATACTAACACTAACCATAACCCTAACCCTAAAACTAAACCTAAACCCTAAGCTTAATTCTAGAACTAACCCTAACCCTAACCCTAAAATGAACCCTAAGCCTAACCCTAACTGTAACACTAAACCTAACCCAAACATTAGCCCTAACCCTAAACCCATTCCTAACCATAAAACTCTCCCTAACCCTAACAATAAAGCTACCCTAACCCTAACACTTATCCTAACACTATACCTGAAACTAATTCTAACCCTAAACCTTACACTAACCCTAAAACTAACACTATCTCTAACACAAACCCTAACCCTAATCTTAACACGAACCCTAACCCAATACTAATCCTATCACTAACTCTAAGCCTAAGCCTAAGCCTAAACCTAACAGTAACTCTATCCCTAAGCCTTCTTTAACTCTAACACTAACACTAACCCTAAACCTAATGCTAACACTATACCTAAACTACCTGTAACCCTAAAACTAACCCTAACCCTAACCCTATGCCTCACTCTAACCCTCATTCTAATCATATCCAAGACCCTAATTTTAACTCTGACCTAACACAAAACATAAACCTTACCCTTACCTTAACACAAACAATAATTCTTA
Organism: Callospermophilus lateralis; assembly: GCF_048772815.1. Classification (NCBI taxonomy): domain Eukaryota; kingdom Metazoa; phylum Chordata; class Mammalia; order Rodentia; family Sciuridae; genus Callospermophilus; species Callospermophilus lateralis. The sequence goes on along the minus strand of NC_135310.1, from coordinate 133,931,858 downwards.
CCCAACCACTTAACTTAACACGAACCCTAAACAAAACCCTAACCCTAATTCTAAAAAAAACCCTAATCCTAACTTGAACCTTAACCTGAACCCTAACCCCAAAACTAACCTTAACAATAAACCTAACACTAAGCCTAACACTAACCCTAGTCATAAGCCTAACCCTAAATGAAACACTATCCCTAAACTTTATTCTAACACTAAATCTAAAAGGAAACCTAAACCTATCCCTAACACTTACACTATTCCTAAACCTAACACTAACATTAACATTGAACCTAACCCTAAACCTAACCACAACCCTAACCCTCACCGTAAATTTTACCCTAAAACTAACCCTAAACTTAAACCTAACCCTAACACTAATCCTCCCTAACCTACAAGTAACCCTAAAACTAACCCTAAGCCTCACTCTAACCCTAATCCTAACCTTTAACCTAACCATTACCATAACACAAACCATATCCTTCACACGAACACTGATCCTAACACTAACCCTAACCCTAAGCCTAACCCTAACTTTAAAAACCTAAACCTAACCTGAACCCTAACTCTAAACCTAGAATTAACCCTAAACATAACCCTAACCCTAACCCTAACTGTAACTCTAACCCTAACACTAAATGTAGACGTAACCCTAAACCTATCCCTAATACTTACACTCTTTCTAATCCCAACACTAACACTAACACAAAAGCTAAACCTAAACCTAATCCTAACCTTAACACTAACCCTGAAACTAATTCTAACCCTAACCCTTACACTAAACCTAAACCTAATCCTAACCTTAACACTAACCCTGAAACTAATTCTAACCCTAACCCTTACACTAAACCTAAACCTAATCTTAAACCTAACACTAATCCTAATCCTAATCTTAACACTAACCCCAAACCAACACTAATCCTATAAGTAACTCCAACACTAAGCCTAAGCCTAAACCTAACAGTAATTCTATCCCTAAGCCTTACTTTAACTCTAACACTAACACTAACCCTAACTCTAATGCTAGAATTATATATAAACTACCCGTAACCCTAAAACTAACCCTAACCCTAACCCTATGCCTCACTCTAACCTTCTTTCTAATCATAACCAAAACCCTACATTTAACTCTAACCTAACACAAAACCTAAACCTAACCCTTACTGCAACATAAACCATAATTCTTACCTGAACACAAAGCTTAACATTAACCCAAACCCAAACCCTAACCCTAATTCTAAAACTAAACTTAATCCTAAGCCAAACCATAACCCTTACTCAAAAACTAAACTTAACCATAAACCTAACGCTAACCCAACACTAAACCTAACCATAACACTAACCCTAACACTAATTCTAACCCTAAACCTAAAAGTAACCCTAAACCTATCCCTAACCCTAACACTATCCCTAACCCTAACCCTAACACTAACACTAACAATGAACCTAACCCTAAACCTAAGCCTACACCTAACCCTCACCATAACCCTTACAATAACACAAATGCTAACACTAACACTAATCCTAACCTTTATCCTAACAATAACTCTAACCTACAAGTAACCAAAACTAAACCTAAACCTAACCCTAAGACTCACTCTACCCCTAATCCTAACCCTAACCCTAAACCTTACCCAATCCCGAAGCCTAACACAAACCCTAACCCTAAACCTTACCCTAACACAAACCATATTCCTCAAATAAACACAACCCTAACACTAAACCACACCCTAACCTGAACTCTATAACTAACCCTAACCCTAACTGAAACCCTAACACCAACACTAAAACTAAAACTAACTGTAAACCTATACCTAAAACGAACCCTAAAACTAACCCTAACCCTAACCATAACACTAACACTAACTCTAACCGTAGCCCTAAACCTAAACCTATCCCTAACCCTACATTCTCTCTAACCCTAACCCTAACACTAACACTAAAGCTAACCATAACCCTAACACTTCAAATAACCCTAAACCTAACCAAAACCATGACTCTAAACCTAAAACTAACCCTAGCAATTACCCTAACACTAACCCTATCACAAACCCTAACACTAAGCATAACCCCAGCCCTAAACCTAAAACTAACACTAAACCTATCCCTAACCGTAACACTATCCCTCATCCTAACACTAACCCTTACCCTAATCCTTACAATAAGCCTAAACTTAACACTAACCCTAATACTAACCCTAACCCTAACACTCTCACAAACCCTAATTCTTACACTAATAGTGACCCTAAACCTCACCACAAACGTAACCCTAACGCTAACACTTACTCTAATTATAATGCTAACACTAAGCCTCAAACTAAGTCTAACACTAACCCAAACACTAATCCTAAACCTTACCCTAATTCTAACTGTAACATTAACCCTAATCCTAACCATCAACCTACAACTAACCCTAAAACTAATCCTAACCGAAACTCTAACACGAAGCCTAAACCTAACCCTAACCATAACCCTAACACTAACCAACACACTAACTTTAACCCTTACACAAACCCTAACCCTCATGCTAACCCTAACACAAGCCCAACCACACACTAACACAAACCCTAACCTAACTTTAATTCTAAATTAATTTAGAATTACCTAACCCTAACTCTAACTCTAACACTAAACCAACACTAACCCTGAACCTAACCCTAACACTAACCCTAACACCAACCCTAATTCTATAACTAACCATAACCCTAACCTTAATCCTAAACCTCACACTAATACTAACACTAACCATAACCCTAAGCCTAACCCTAAATCTAACTCTAAACTTAAACTTAACCCTAACAATAACCTTAACCCTAACCCTATCACAAACACTAACCTAACCCTAACAGTAACCGTAACAGTACCCCTAAACCCATCCCTAACCCTAACTATAAAACTAACCCTAACCCTAACCTGAATCCTTACCCTAAATCTAACCCTATCACAAACACTAAACCTAACCCTAACACTAACCCTAGCCCTAACCCTCATACTAACCCTAACCATAACACTAAACTTAACTGTAAACCTAAACCTAACCAAAACCTCAACCATACACAATCCCTAATACTAAACTTAACACTAACCCTAAACCTAAGCATAACCCTAACCATAACACTAAACTTAAACCCAACCCTAAGCCTAATGCTAACACTAACATAAAACCAAAAGCTTACCTTAATCTTAATTTTAATTCAAACACTAATGCTAACCCTAATCATAACATTAAACCTAACCCTAACTATAACTGAAACACTAAACCTAAACATAACCCTAAACCTAATGCTAACACTAACTCTAACCTTAACTCTATTCCTAATTCTAACCACAACACTAACCCTAAACCTAACCCTAATGCTAACTGTAACACTAAACCTAATCCATACCCTAACCTTAACCCTAAAAATAACCCTAACACCAATCCTAACCCTAACACCTATCCTAACCCTTACCCTACCCATAACTTTTACACTACTTTTAAACCTAAATAAATCCTAACACTAATCCTAACCCTATCCTTAAACCTAATGGTAATCCTAATCATAACCCTAACCCTAACCCTAATACAAACCCTAAACCTAACCCTAACACTAACACTAATCCTAACCCTAACACAGACAATAACCTTAAGCCCAACAGTAAACATTACTCTAACCCTAAACCTAACCCTAATCCTATCTGTAACCCTAACCATCACACTAACCGTAACTCAAACCCTAACCTAACCCTAAACCTAACCTTGTCCCTAACCCTAACCCTAACACTAACCCTAATCTTAACCGTTACCCTAACCCTAACACTCACTTAATCCTAACCATAAACCTAACACTAACCCTAACCTTAAACCTAACACTAACCTTAAACATAACTATAACCCTAAGCCAAACTCTAATGCTAACCCTAAACATAACCCTAACACGAATACTAACCAAAACCGCAACCCAAACCCTAACAATAAGCCCTAATAATAACCCACTTCCTAACAATAACCCTAATACAATGGCCAATTGTAATCCTAACAATAAGCCATTCCCTAACCTTAAAGCTAATCCTAACACAAACCCTAAACCAAACACTAACCCGAACAGTAACCTAATCCTAACCTTAACCCTTACACTAACACTAAGCCTAAACTTAACCCTAACCCTAACACTAAACCTCACCCAAAACCTAACCCTAATCTTTACACTATATCTAACCCTAACACAAACACTAACCATAAACCAAATGGTAACCCTAACCCATATACTAATCCTAACCCAAACCCTAACCCTAACTGTAACACTCAGCTAACCTTAACCGTAAACCTACACCTTACCCTAACACTATTCCCAAACCTAACTTTAACATGAACCTAACACTAACCCACTTCCTAACAATACCCCTAATACAAATCCTGACTTTAACTCAAACCGTAACACAAACCCTAACCCTAACCCTAACTTAACCCTAACTCTTACCCTTGCCTAACTCTAACCCTAACACTAACCCTAACACTAAATTTAACCCTAAAACTAACTCAAATCCTAAACTCAAACATAACTCTATAACTAACACTAAACCTAACCGTAAGCCTAAACCTAACACTATCCCTAACCCTAAATCTAATGCTAAATCTAACCCTAACCCTAAGTTGAACCCTAAACCTAACACAAACCCTAACCCTAAACCTAACACTAATCCTAACACTAAACCTAAACCTAACTTTAACTGTAACTCTAAAACTAACCCTAACCCAAACACTAACACTAACCCTAACACGAACTGTAACCCTAAATTATTCTTAACCCTAACACTAATCCTAACCCTAACCTTAACCCTAACAATAAACATAACCCTAACTCTAACACTAAAACTCACCCTAATCCTTACCTTAATCCTAACCCTAACCTTAACACTAACCCTAACCCTGAAACTAATCCTAACCCTAACCCTGACCTTATCCCTAATCCTAAACGTCAACGAAATCCTAATCCTAACCCTAACCCTAACACAACCCTAACCTAACCCTAAACCTAAACCTGTCCTATCCCTGACCCTAACAATAACACTAACCCTTACCCTAACCCTAACCCTAAATGTAATCCTAAAACTAACCCTATCCCTAACCCTAAAACTAATCCTTAACTTAACTATAACCAAAACCCAAACACTAATAATAAACCTAACCTTAACTCCAACACTAACCTTAACCCTTCCCCTAACCTAACCCTACCTCTAACCCTATCCCTTACCCTAACCCAAATCCTAACCTAAATGCTACCCTAGTCCTAACTATATTTCTTATACTTCCCCTAACCCTAACTCTATTATGAGTCCTAAACATAGTCCTAATTCTAGGTCTAATCCTAATCCTAACCCTGAGCCTTACTCTGACCCTAACATTCCCTAACACTAACATTCCCTAACTCAGATCTTAAATCTGACCCTAAACCTAAACCGAAACTTAACACTACCTCTTCCGGTAAACCTATACATAAACCTAACAATAACACTAGCACTAGACAAACCTAATTTTAAATAGAATCATAAATCTACCCTAGCCCTAAACAAAAACCTAACACTAGCCCTAACAATATCCCTTAACCTAACATAAAGACTAAACCTCTCACTAGACCAAACCCTAGTCCTATTTGTGGCTCTAAACCTAAAGTTAACCCTAACTCCACAATGACCCTTAATCTAATATGAACCCTAGATCTAAACCTTATCCTAAACCAAAACCTAACCCAAACACTAGACTTATCCATTACTCTTACCCTATATTTAGCCATAACCATATCCCACACTCTTACATTACCCAAGCCCTAACGTTAGCCTTAAACATCACATAAAACCTAGCCCTTATCCAAGCCCTAAATGTAGCCCTAATATAACCCTAATCTTAACTTTAGACCTAACCATAATGGTAACCCTCAACCTAGGCCTAACCCTAGCTCAAATTCTAATCCTTAGACCAAAGATAACCATAACCCTAAACCTAACACTAGCCTTGACTCAAAACCTCACCTTTACCCTAGCCCTATCCCTAGCTCAAATGCCTACACTTACCATTACCCTAACCCTAACATTAACCGTAGGCCTAACCCTAATCCTAATCCTAATCCTAACCTTAACCCTAGCCCTAACCTTAGCTCTAACCCTATCAATTACCCTAAAAAAAAATGCCTAATCCAAATGCTAACCCTAGGCCTAACAATAACCCTATCATTAACACTAACCCTATCTATTACTCTAAACCTAACTGGAACCATAAACCTAATTTTATCCATTACCCTAACCTTAACCCGAACCCAATGATAATACAAGCATAAACCCTAAATCTTAACCTAAACCAAACCCTACCCTAACCCTGACTCTAATAATTCACCTGGCTCTAACATTGACTCCTACCCTACACCTAAACCTTACAATAGACATAGCCATAACCTAACACTAAAACTAATACTAATCACAAACCTAGACTTGACATTAGCCCTAGCCCTAATCCTAGCTGTAGTCCTAACACAAACCCTCAGCCTATCCCTAAACCTAGTATTAATACTAACTCAAACCCTAACCTTAGTCCTAACCTTAATTCTAACCTTTTCCCTAGCCCTAAAGCTAGCTATAACGCTATCCCTTCCCCTAACACTAATCCTAACCCTAACACTAACACTAACACTAACCCTAGGACTAACCCTAACACTAACCAGGTGCTAATCCTAGCCCTAATTTAGCCCTAAACCTAAACCAACACCTAACCTTAGCCCAAAGACTAACTCGAACTCTCAACCTAGGCCTATTTCTAGTTCTAATCCTATTCGTTACCATAACCCTAACAGTAGCCCTAACCTTAACCCTAACCCTAGCAGTATTTCTAAACCTAAATGTCACCATAACAATAAATCTAAGCCTAAACTTCTCCCTACCATTAGCCCTAACAATATCGCTAATCATAAAACTAGCCCTAACTCTAGGCCTAGTTCTAAAACAAACCTGAGCCATTGCCCTATCCCTAACCCTACCTAGCCTTAACCCTAGACGTGACATTAGCCCTATCCCTATCCCTAATCCACCCAGCCTTAATCCTTACCCTTATCTTAACTCCAGCCCTATCTCTAACTTTATCCCTTGTCCTAGCACTAAACATAGTTGCAACATCATACCTTACCGTAACACTAAAGCTAACCTTAACCCTAGCCCTAAAACTAGGCCTAAACCTAACACTAACCCTAGCACTGATCCTAGCCCTAATTTAGGCCTAACATTAAACCTAAACCTTTACCTATCCCTATGACTAACTCTAACTCTTGCCCTAGCCATATCCCTAGTTCTAAACCTATCCCTTACCATAACCTAAAATCTAGCCCTATTCCTAGCACCAACCTTAGCCCTAACCTTTGCCCTACACCTAAACCTGGATCAATCCCTAAACTTAAGCCTAAATCTCACCCTAACACTAGCCCTGTTCCTAATGCTAATTGAAAAACTTGCCATAAGATTCAACTTACCCTAAAACAAAACAGAGCCATACACCTAACTCTAATCCTTAACCTAAACCAAACACTAACCCTAAACCTAGCCCTAAACATTGCCATAATTTGAGTGCTAAACCTAACCCTGAACCTGATTCGTATCCTAACACTAACCCTAGCTCTAAACATTGCCTTAATGCTAAAACAAGAAGTAGCCTTAATCAGAAACCAAGTCCTTTCATTAGTTGTATCCCTAATGCTAACACATACCTAGTGCTAATCTGAGCTCTAAACCTAGATTTAACTCTAAGACTAACCATAACCCTAACCCTACTCCTAACCCTATCCCTAATCCTAACCCTACCTCTAATCTTATTCATTACCCTAAGCCAAACCCTCACCCTAATGTTACCTAGACCTAACCCTAATCTTTAGCCTACCCCAATCCCCAACTCTATTACTAGTCCTAACCCTAGCCTTCATTCTAGTTGTAACTCTAACCCAAACCCTAACCTTTATTCTGACTTTAACACTAACCCTAGAACTAAACCTCACACTAACCCTAAACTGGACCCTACCCCTACCCCTACCAGTAAACCTGTACCAAAACCTAACAGTAACACTAGCACTAGATAAAACCTAATCCTAAATATAGCCATAAGTCTAGCCCAAGCCCTAAACAAAATCTTTACACTAGCCCTAAAAATAACCCTTAACCTAACCCAAAAACTAACCCTATCCCTAGACCCAACACTAGTCCTAATTCTGGCCCTAACTCTAACTCTAACCCTAATCCTAACCAATAGCCCTAATGCTAGCCATAAACACCACACAAACCTAGCCTTATCCTAGCCCTTAACCAAGCCCTAATCATAACCCTAACCATAACCCTAGTCCTGACTCTAACCCTAAACACCACCCTAGCCCTAAACCTAGCTCATAATCTAACACTTCCCTTAAACATAAAGCTGACACTAATTCTAAGCCTAAACCTAACCCTAGCCCTAATCCTAACCTTAACCCTAGCACTAACCTTACCTCTAATCTTATCCAATAATCTAAAGATAAGTCTAACTCAAATGCTAACCCTAGGCCTAATGCTAACCCTATCGCTAACACTAACCCTACCCATTACTCTAAACTTAAGTTTCACCCTAAAACTAACCCTATCCATTACCCTACTTCTAACCCTAAACCTAACGCTAATTCAACCTTTAACCCTAAACCTTAAACTAAACCAAACATTACCCGACCCTGACCCTAATAATACGCCTAGCTCTAAACCTTACCTAAACCTTACCCTAAACATAATCCTTACACTAGACCTAGCCATAACCTAACCCTAAAACTATTACTAACCTAAACCCTAGACCTGACATTAGCAATATCCCTAATTCTAGCCCTAGTCCTTACACAAGCCCTTAAACCTAGCCCTAAATGTAGCCTTAATCATAACCCGAACCCTAACCTTGCCGTAACCCTAATTCTACTCTCGCTATATCCCTAAATCTAGCAATATCCCCATTCTTTTCCCTAAACCTTACCCTGTCTCTAACGCTAACACTAACTCTAACCCTAGCCCTAACCCTAACACTAACCCTAGCGCTAATCCTAGCCCTAATTTAACCCTAACCTTAAACCGACCTCTAACCCTAGCCCTAAGACTAACTCTAACTCTTGTCCTAGCCCTATTTCTAGTTCTAACCCTATCTGTTATCAACACTAGCACTAATTTTAAACCTAACTATAGATCTAGCCCTAAACCTAGATCTAACCATAAAAATTAATAAAAGGTTTAACCTCACCTTACTACTACCCATAACACTATCGCTAATCCAAAAACTAGCCCTAACCCTAGCCCTATCTTTAAAACAAAATTGAGCAATTGCCCCAACCCTAACCTTAACCTAAACATAACCCTAGACATGACATTAGCCCTATCCCTAATTCTTATCCTAACACTAACACAAATCCTAACCCTACACCTAGCCTTAACCCTTGCCCTAATTTGAGTCCTATTCCTAATCCTAAATTTACCAAGTATCCTGATGCTGACCTTAACACTAACCCTATCTCTAATCATCACCCTAAACCTAAATCTAATATAAGCACTAGACCTACTCCTAATGCTAACCCTAATACTAGCCCTAAACGTAACCAGAGTACTTTCATTAGCCATAGTCCTACATTATCCCTAACCTATCCCAAAACCTAGCCCTAATCCAAGACCTAACTCTAGTTTTAATCATAGCCCTAACCCTATCCCTAGCCCTAATATTTAACCTAAACCTAAACCTGAACCTAAACCTAAACTTTGTCCTAACCCAAAACCTAAACCGAACCATAACCTTATCCCTAACCATAACACTAGCCCTCGACCTAGATATAATTTTATCCATTAACCTAGCCATAACCCTAGGCAAATTCTAACCTTAGGCCTAACTCTAACCATAGCCCTAACCTAATCATAACCCTAATCCTAACTGTAGCTCTAATTCTATCCATTACCTGAACCATCTCTTTAACCAAATTCTATCCCAAGGCTTAACTCTATCCCTATGCCTTACACTATCCCTATCCATTATACTAAACCTAACCTGAACCTGAAACCTAACCATATCCATTAAATTAACCCTAATGATAATTTTAGCCATAACCATAAGCCTTAACCTAACCCATATCCTAACCCTGACTCTGACACTAATAATACCCCTAGCTGTAAACCTGACCCTAACTCCCAATGTAACCCTTAAATTGACCTGGCCATAAACCTAAACCTAAACCTATCCTTAACCATAATCCTAAAACTGACATTAACCCTAGACCTAATCCTAGCCCTAACCCTAATGCAAACCCTAACCTAATCGTTACCCTAAGACTAGCCTTAATCCTAGACCTTACATTAACCAGAGCCCTAATCCTGATTTTATCCCATACCCTAGCCCAAAATATACCTGTAACATCATACCTTACCCTAACCCTAATGCTAACCCTTTCCATAGCCCTAACTCTAGGCCAAAACCTAACACTAATCCTAGGGCTAATCCCAGCCCTAATTTAACCTTAATCTTAAACCTAATCCTATCCCTGGGTCTAAGACTAACTCTGACTCTCACCCTAGCCCTATCCAAAGTTCAAAACCTATCCCTTACCATAACCCCAAACCTAGCCCTATCCTTAGCCCCAACCCTAACTCTCACCATCACCCTAGCCATAAATCTTGTTGTAAACTCTAACCTTAAGCCCAAACCTCACCCTAACACTAGCCCTCAACCTAATGCTAATTGGAACACTAACCCTAACCCTACCCTAGCCCTGAAACATAACTGAGCCATAATCCTAACCCTAACCTTTAAACTAAACCAAATACTAACATTACACCTATCCCTAAACTTAGCACTATTTTGAGTTCTAACTCTAACCATAGATATAACCCTGACCCTGAGTCAGACCCTAACAATGCACCTAGCTCTAAACATTGCCATAACACTAACCATAGAACTAGCCCTAATCAGAAAACTATTTCTTTCATTAGCCGTAGCCCTAATACTAACACAAATTCTAGCCCTAATCTGAGCCCTGACTATAACTCTAACCCTAACCGTACCTCTAACCCATTTTTATCCCCAAGCCAAACCCTCTCCCTCATGCTACTCTAATCCTAAACTTAATCCTTAGCCTACCCGTAACCCTAACTCTATTACTAGTCCTAAACCTAGCCCTCATTCTAGCTTTAACCCTAATCCTAACCTTGAACCTTATTCTGGCCCAAACACTAACCCTAGAACTAAACCTGACCCTAAGCCTAAACCAAACCCTAACACTACCCCTACCTGTAAACCTATACTTAAACCTAACATTACCACTAGGACTAGACCAAACCTAATCCTAAATAGAGTCATAAATCTAGCCTTAGCCCTAAACAAAAACCTAGCACTAGCCTTAACAGTAACCCTTAACCTAACGTAAAGAATAAACCTATCATTAGACCAAACTATAGTCTTAATTATGGCCCTAACCATAAAATGAACACTAACCCAATGATGACCCTTAATCTAATAGAAACCTTTGCTCTAAACCTTATCCAAAAAGAAAACATAACCCTAACACTAGACTTACCAATAACCCTGACCGTAACACTTGCTATAACCATATCCCTAGCTCTTACATTACCCATAGCCCTAATGTTAGCCCTAAACATTACACAAAAACTTGCCCTTATCCTAGCCCTATACCTAGCCCAAATCATAACCCTAACCATATCCTTATAGCGAACCCTAATGCTAATGCTCTCCCTAGACCTAACTCTAGCTCAAACTCTAATCCTTAGTCTAAACATAACACTAACCCTAAACCTAACCCTAGAACTGACTCAAATCCTTACCCTCGCCCTAGGCCTATCCCTAGCTCAAATGCCTACACTTACCCTAAACCTAACCCTAACATTAACCCTAGGCATAACCCTAACCCTAACCCTAATCCTAACCTTAACTCTTGCCCTAAACTTAACTCTAACCCTTTCCATTACCTTAAAGATAAGCCTAACCCAAAAGTTATCCCTAAGCCTAACAATAACCCTATCGCTAAAAGTAACCCTATACATTACTGTAAACCGAACCGGAATTATAAACCTAATTCTATCTATTACCCTAATCCTAACATACTGCTAATTCAAGCATTAACCCTAAATCTTAATCTAAACCAACCCTACCCAGATCCTGACCCTGATAATACACCTAGCTCTAAACCTGACCCCGACCCTAAACCTATCCCTTATACTAGACATAGCCATTACCTAACACTAAAACGAATACTAACCATAAACCTAGACCTGACATTAGCCCCAGCCCTAATCCTAGCCCTAGCCATAACACAAACCCTCAGCTTAACCCTAACACTAGTCTTAATATTAACCCAAAAGCAAACCTTAGTTCTAACCCTAATTCTAACCCTCACCCTAGCCCTAAACCAAACTATAACCTTATCCCTTCCCCTAAACCTAATCCTAACCCTAACACTAACACTAACCCTAACCCTAGGCCTAATCCTAACACTAATCCTAGAACAAATCCTAGCCCTAATTTAGCTCTAACCCTAAACCTACCCCTAACCCTAGCCCAAAGACTAATTTGAACTCTCAACCTAGCCCTATTTCTACTTCTAAAACTATCGGTTACCATAAACCGAACACTAGCCCTAACCTTACCCTTAACTCTAGCCATAGCCCTAAACCTAGATCTAACCATTACAATAAATCTAAGCCTAAACTTCACCCTACCACTAGCCCTAACACTATCACTAATCATTAAATTAGCCCTAAACCTAGCCTACTTCTAAAAGAAAACTGATCCATAGCCCTATCCCTAACACTAGCCTAACCTTAACCTGACATTAGCCGTATCCAAAGACCTAATCCTAGTTCCAAGCCTAGCCTTAATCCTAACCCTAATTTTAACCCTAGAACTAACCCTATTTTTTTCTCTTGTCCAAGCATTAAACATAGCTGTAACATCATACCTTACCCTAACCCTAATGCTAAACCTAACACTAGCCCTAAACCTAGGCCTAAATCTAATACTAACCCTAGCACTATTTCTAGCGCTAAATGAGCCCTAACAGTAAACCTAACCCTATTCCTATCCCTGAGACTACCTCTAACTCTCTCCCTAGCCTTATCCATTGTTCTAAACTTATTCCTTATCATAACTTAAACGATAGCCCTAGCCCTAGCGCCAAACTTAGCCCTAACCTTTGCCCAAGGCTTAAACCTGGATCTAAAACTAAGATTAAGTATAAACCTCACCCTAACACTAGCCCTAACCCTAATGCTAATTGGAAAACTAGCCCTATATCTACCCTAACCCTAAAACAAAACCAAGCGAAAACCCTAAACCTTAACCCAATCCAAACACTAAGGCCAGACCTAGTCCTAAACCTAGCCCTAATTTGAGTCCTAACACTAACCCTAGAAATAACCCTGACACTAACTCGGCCCCTAACACTAACCCTAGCTCTAAATATTACCTTAACACTAACCCTAGAACTAACCCTAAACAGAAACCTAGTTCTTTCATTAGCCATAGCCCTAAAGATAACACAAATCCTTGCCCGAATTCGAGACCTAACCCTATTTTTAACTCTAACCTTAAAACTAACCCTAGGCCTAACCCTAACCCTACCTTAAGCCCTATTCCTTTCCCTAAGTCAAACCCTAACACTAATGCTACCATAGTCCTAAAATTAATCTTTCATCTACCCCAAACCCTACCTCTATTACTAGTCCTATCCTAGCCCTCATTGTAGATCTAAACCTAACCCCAACACTGACCCCTTTTCTGACCCTAATACTAACCCTAAGTCAAAACCTGACCCTAACTTTAAACCGAAACATAACCCTTCCCATACCGGTAAACCTATACTTAAACCTAACTGTACCACAAGCACTAGACAAAACATAATCCTAAATAATCATAAATCTAGCTCTAGCCCTAAACAAAAACCCAGCAATAGCCCTAACAATAGCCGTTAACCTAACTTAAAGACTAACTGCATCCCTAGACCCAACAATAGTTGTAATTCTGGCATTCACCCTAAACTAAACCCTATCCTGAACAATGACCCTTAACCCTAAACAAACTCTAGCTCTAAACCTTATCTTAACCAAAATCTAACCCTAACACTAGACATATCCATATCCCTGGCCCTAAAACAAGCCATAAACATATTCCTAGCTCTTATATTTCCCATAACCCTAATGTTAGCCCTAAATCTCACACAAAACCTAGCCCTTATCCTAGCCCTAAACCTATCCCTAATTGTAACACTAACCATAATCCTAGACCTAAGCCTAATCCTACACTCTCCCTAGCCCTAAACCTAGCTCAAACTCTAAGCCTTACCCTAAATATAAACCTAATCCTAACCCTAGCCCTGACTCTAACACTAACTCTTGACAAGACCTAACCCTAGCTCAAATGCTAATACTTAGCCTAAAACTATGCCTGACACTAACCCTAGGCCTAACCCTAACACTAGCCCTAGTTGTAATCTTATCCCTAGCCCTAACCTTAGCTCTAACACTATCCATTACCCTAAAGATGATCCTAACTCATAGGTTAACCCTAGGCATAATGCTAAACCTATCGCTAACACTAACCCTATACATTACTCTAAATCTAACCTGAGGCCTAAACTTAATCCTATCCATTACCCTATCAATGACCCTAACCCCAAAGCTAATTTAATCCTTAACCCTAAACTTAACCTAAACCAAACCCTACCCAGAACATGACCCTAATAATACACCTATCTTTAAACCTGACACTTAAATAAACCTAACCCTTACACTAGACCTAGCCATAACCTAGCCCTAAAAGTAACACTAACCATAAATATATACCTAACATTAGCCCTATCCTAATCCTAGCCCTAGACTTAACACAAGTCCTCATCCTAGCACTAAACATAGCCTTAATCCTAACCGTAGCTCTAACCCTAATTCTAACCCTCGCTATAGCCCTAAACCTAGCTATGACCCCATCCCTTCCCCTAAACCTAACCCTAACTCCAGGCCTAACCGTAACACTAACCCTAGCCCTAAATCTACCCATAATTTAGCCCTAAACCTAAGTGTAACCATAACCCTAGCCCTAAGACTAACTCTAACTCTCACCCCAGGCTTATTTCTAGTTCTAATTCTATCTGTTAATAACCCTAACACTAGCCCTAACCTTAGCCCTAAACATAGTCATAGCCCTAAACATATATCTAAAAATAACAATAAATTTAAGCCTAAAACTCACTATACCACTAGTGCTAACATTATTGTTAATGCTAAAAGTAGCCTTAGCTGTAAAAGAAAACTGTGACCAAGCCCTAACGCTAACCCTAAACAAACCATAATCCTTGACTTGACATTAGAACTATCCCTAATTCTTATCCTAACCCTTACACAAACCCTAACCCTACATCTAGGCTTAACCCTAGCCCTAATTCAAGTGTATCCCTAAACCTGAACAGTAACACTGATCCTAAATCTGACAGTAACATGAACTCTATCTCTAATCATCACCCTAAACCTAAACCTAATCTACACACTAGATTTAGACATAATGCTATACTTAACACTAGCCGTAATCATAACCATAGTTCTAACAATAGCCCTAGTCCTAAAAAGCTCTAACCTAAGTCAAAACCTAGACCTTATCAGAGCCCTAACCTTAGCTTTAAACCTAGCCCTAACCCTAACCCTAGTCCTAATACTAACCTAAACTTAACCATAAACCTAAACCTTGGCCTAACCCGAAATCTAACCCAAATCATAGCCCTAATCCTAACCATAATTCTATCCCTATCCCTAGCTCTAATCTTATCCATTACCCTAACCATAACCCTAACCAAATTCTAATCCTAGACATAACCCTAATCATAGCTCTAACCTAACCATAACCCTAGTCCTAATTGTGGCTCTAATCCAATCTATTACCCTAACCATAACCCTTACCAAAATCTATCCCTAGGCCTAAGCCAAACCCTATCCCTAACCCTAAACCTGTCCATTACTCTAAATCTAACCTTAACCCTAAACTTAACCGTATCCATTACTGTAACCCTAACACTAACCCTAATGCTAATTTTAGCCCTAAGCATAATTCTTAACCTAACACATAACTTAACCCTGACTCTGACCTTAATAATACCTCAAGCTGTAAACCTGAACCTAACCTTCAACCTAACAATAGACCTGGCCATAATCCTTAGCCTAAAACTATCCCTAAACACAACCCTTGATCTGAATTAGCCCTATCCCTAAACCTAGACCTAAACCTAACACAAATCCTAGCCCTAATCCTATCCCTAAGCTTAGCCTTAATCCTAACCCTAACATCAGCCCTAGCCCTAACCCTAATTTTATGCTTTGCTCTAGCCCTAAATGTAGCTGTAACATCAGACCTTACCTTAACCCTAATGCTAACACTAACCCTAGCCCTAAACCTAGGCCAAATCCTACAACTAGCCATAGCTGTAATCTAGCCCTAATTTAGCCCTAACCCTAAGTCTAATGCTATCCCTAGCCCTTAGACTAACTCTAACTCTCGCCCTAGCCCTATCCCTATTTCTAAACCTATCTGTTACTTTAAACCAAACCCTAGCCCTAGTTCTAGCCCTAAGCTTCACCCTAGACCTAAACCTGGATCTAACCCTAACCTTAAGACTAAAGCTTACTCTAACACTAGCCCTAACCCTAATGCTAATTGGAAAATTAGCCCTAACTGTACCCTAGCCCTAAAACAATATTGAGCCATAACACTAACCCTAACCCTTAACCTAAATCTAACGCTAACCCTACATCTAGCCCTAAACGTAGCCCAATTTGAGTCCTAACCCTAACCCTAGAAGTAACCCTGACCCTTACTTGGATCCTAACAGTAACTGTAGCTCTAAACATTTTCCTAAAGCTAACCCTAGATCTAGCTCTAATCGGAATTTTAGATCTTTCATTATCTGTATCCCTAAAGGTATCACAAATCCTTTCCCTATTTTGAGGCCTAATACTAGGTATAACCCTAACCCTAACCCTAACCCAATCCTAACTCTACCTATAAACCTATCCCTTACCCTAAGCCAAACCCTCACCCTAATGCTACCCTATTCCTAGCCATAATCTTTAGCCCACATCAAACCCTATTTCTATTACTACTCCTAACCCTAGCCCTCATTCTAGCTCTAACCCTAACTCTAACCCTGAACCTATTATGACCCTAACACTAACCCTAGGTCTAAACCTGACACTAACCGTAAAGCAAACCCTAAACCTACTCCTACTGGTAAATCTATACCTAACCCTAACAGTAACACTAGCACTAGACCAAACCTAATCCTAATTAAGTCATAAATCTAGCCTTACCCTGAGCAAAAACCTAACACTAGCCCTAACAATAACTGTTAACCTAACTTAAAGACTAACTAAATCCCTAGACACAATACTCGTCCTAAATCTGGCCCTCACCCTAAACTTAACCCTAACCTGAACAATGACCGTTACCCTAAAACAAACCATAGTTCTTAATCTTATCCAAACCCCAAACCTAACTAGAACACCAGACTTATCCATAACCCCAACCCTAAAACTAGCCATAACCATATCCCTAGCTCTTACATTACCCATAGCCCTAATGCCAGCCATAAATATCACACAAATGTAGCCCTTATCCTAGCCCTGAACCTAGCCCTTATTGTAACCCTAATCAGAAGCCTAGACCTAACCCTAACCATAACCCTCACCCTAATCCTAATTCTAGCTCAAACTCTGACCTTAATCTATACATAACCCTAACCCTAAACCTAACATTAGCCCTGATTCTAACCCTAACCCTCACGCTAGTCCTAATCCAAGCACAAAAGCTAACACTTACACCAAACCTAACCCTGTCACTAACCCTAGGCCTAACCCTAACCCTAGTCCTAATTCTAATTTTAACCCTACTCCTAACCTTAGCTTGAACCCTATCCATTAACCTAAAGATAAGCATAACGCAAATGCTAACGCTAAGCATAACGTTAACACTATTGCTAACACTAACCCTATTCATTACTGTAAACATAACCTGAACCCTGAACCTAACCCTATCCATTACCCTAACCCTAACCCCAACCCTATTCCTAATGCTAATTCAAGCCTTAAGCCTAAATCTTAACCTAAACCAAACCTTACTCAAACCCTGACCCTAATAGTAAACCTAGCTTTAAACCTGATCCTTAATATAAACCTAACCCTTACACTAGACCTAGCCATAACCTAACACTAAATCTAACCATACACCCAGACCTGACGTTAGCCCCAGCCCTAATCCTAGCCCTAACCGTAACACAAACACTAGTCCTCATTTTAGGCCTATAACTAACCTTAATCTTAACCCAAACTGTAACTCTAGGCGTATCTCTAATTTTAACCCACGACCTAGACCTGATCTTAGGTATAACCCCATCCTTTCCCCTAACCATGTCACGAAACCTAACCCTAACACTAACCATATCTCTAGACCTAACCATAGACCTAACCCTAACACTAACCCTAGCACTAATCCTAGCCCTAATTTAGCCCTAACACTAACTCTACCCCAACCTTGGCCTAAGACTAACTCTAACTCTCCCCCAGCCCTATTTCCAGTTCTAACCCTATACATTACAATAAACCTAACACAAGCCCTAACCCTATCTTTAGACCCTACCCTAGATGTAACCATAACTCTATATTTGACCCTAAACATAAGCCTAATCCTCAACCTACCACTAGACCTAACACTATTGCTCATCCTAAAACTAGCCATAACCCTAGACTTATCCCTTAAACAAAACCGAGCAATTGTCCTAACCCTAAATGTTAACCTAAACTAAACCTTAACCCTAAACCTAGCCATAACCTTCTACCTCTAATTGATGTCCTAGTCCTAAAATTAACCCTAACTCTGACTTATATTCTTACTCTAACCTTAATTCTAAATATCCCACTAATCCTAAAGTTAGCACTAACATTAGATCTAGATTAAATACTAACTTTAATTATAACCTCAGTTCTTATATTAGCCATAGTCCTAACCCTAGCCCTAAACTTAACAGAAAAATAGCCCTACTCTGAGTCCTAACCCTAGAAGTAAACCTAAACCTAAACCTAGCCTTAGCCCTAAACCTAACCCTAACCCTAGCCCTATCCCTTGTTCTAACTGTATCACTTACCCTAAGCCAAACCCTATCCATAATGCTAACCTTAGTCCTAATCCTAATCCATAGCCTAATCCAAACCCTAACCCTATTACTAGTCCTAACCCTAGCCCTCATTCTACCTCTAACCCTAACTCAAACCATTACCCTAACACAAACCCTCAGTCTAAATCTTACCCTAACCCTAAACCAAACCCTAAAACTAGCCCTACCAATAAACTTATACCTAAACCTAACCCTAACACAAGCCCTAGACCAAAGCCTAATCCTAAATATAGACATAACTCTATACCTAGACCTAAAAAAACCCCTTAGCCCTAGCCCTAACATAATCCTTAACCTACAGCAAGCACTAACTCTATCATAGACCTAACCCTAGACCTAATTCTGGCTTTCACCTTAAACCTAATTCTAACCTGAACACTGACCCTAACACTAACACTAAACCTAGCTCTAAACCTTAGCCTAACCCAAAACCTAAACCTAACACTAGACATAGCCATAACCCTAACCCTAAAACTAGCTCTAATCAGAACCCTAGATCTTGCACTACATATAGCCTTAACCCTAGGCCTAAACCTAACACAAAACCTAGCCGTAATCTGAGGCCAAAACCTTCCCTAAGTGTAACCATAATCCTAAAGGTAGCCCTAACCCTAACCCTCACCTTAGACATAACCCTAGCTCAAAGCCTAACCCTTAGCCTAAACATAACCCTAGCCCTATTCGTAAATATAAACCTAAACCTAGCCCTAATTCTAACCTTAACCCTAGTAATAACCCTAGCTCTAACCCTAACATTAACCTAACCATAACCCTAATAATAACCCTAACCCTAAATATGACCCTATTTCTAACCCTAATCATAAACCTAACCCTCAACATAACCCTTAACCTAACCTATGTCATAAAATTAACCCTAAAACTTACCATGAGTCAAAGTTAACCTATCCCTAAACCTAAATTTAACCATAACCTAAACTTAACCCTAAACTTAATCTTACATCTAATCCAATACATTACTTTAAAACTAACCCTAACCCTAATGAAAATTCTAGCCCTAACCCCAACCATAACCATAACCATAACCATAGCCCTAACATAGACCTAACAATAAACCTAACACTCCCCCTAGCCCTAACCATAGCTTATACCCTAACCCTAAACCTAGACCTAGCTCTAAACATAACCATAACTCTAATCCTAATGCTAACATTAAACCTAGCCCTGATCCTAGCCCTAATATAGTTCTATTCCTAATCCTAACCCGAACCCTAGAATTAAGACTAACTATAATTCTCACCAAAGACCTATCCCTACTTCTAAACCTGTCCCTTACTGTAACCGTAACCCAAGCCCTTAACCCTAGTAATAACCCTTGTACTATCCTTATCCCTAGCACTAACCCTAGATTGAAACCTATCTCTAAAAATAACCCTAAACTGATGCCTAGCCTAATCCTGAAACTAGCTCTAACCTTAATGTTAAGCCTAAAATTAGCAAAAACCCTAGTCCTAGCCCTATAACAAAACCGAGCTATAACCCTAACACTA
Source organism: Callospermophilus lateralis (assembly GCF_048772815.1). Lineage (NCBI taxonomy): Eukaryota > Metazoa > Chordata > Mammalia > Rodentia > Sciuridae > Callospermophilus > Callospermophilus lateralis. Next base: position 133,911,142 of record NC_135310.1, on the reverse strand, counting down.
ACCCTTACCCGAGACACCACCCTAACCTTAAACCAGCCTTAACCCTAGCCCTAATTTGAAACCTAACCCTAATCCTAAACATAACCATGACCCTGACTCATATCCAAACACTAAACCTAGCTCTAAACATCACCCTAACTTTAAAACTAACCCTAATACTAGACCTAGCCCTAAACTTAACCCTAAAACTGAACATAATCATAACCCTATTTCTTCCAATAGCCATAACCATAACACTATCCCTAACTCTAATACAAAACTAGCCCTAATCCAAGTCCTAACACGAGCTTTAACCCTAAACCTAACTCTAACACTAGTCCTAAGACAAACTCTCACCCTAATGCTAACCATATTCTTAGAATTAATCCTTAGCCTAACCAAAATCTAACTCTATAATGTGTCCTAACCCTAGCCTTCATTCTAGATCTAACCATAAACCCAAACCCTAACCCTATCCCTGACCATTATTCTTACCCTAACACTAATCTTAGGTCTAAATCTAAACCTAACTCTAAAATGAACCCTAAAATTAGCCCTACTGGTAACCTTATTCCTAATCTTATAACCCTAATACTAGCCCTAGACGTGAACCTAATCCTAAATCTAGCCATAACTATAACTCTAGACCAAAAGATGAACTGTACCTAGCATTAACAATAACCCTTAACATAACCCAAAATCTAACCCTACCTCTGTACCTAAACCTAGTCCTAATTCTGGCTCTAACCCAAACCATTACCCTCCCCGAACATTGTCACTGACACTAACACTAAATCTAGCTCTAAACTTCACCCTAACCCTAAAACTAACCCTACAATTACACGTAGCCATAACATTAACCATAAAACTAGTCTTAATCATTACACTAGTTCTTACATTACCCATAGCCCTAACCTATTGCAAAACGTAGCCCTAATCCAAGCCCTACCTTAACTTTAAGCCTAAAGATAACCCTAACAATAACCCTAGCCCTAACTATAACCCTAAGCCTAACCCTAGACCTAATCCTATCCATAACCTTAGCCCTAACCCAAGCTCTAACCCTATTCATTACCCTAAGATTACAATAATCCTTATGCTAAACCTAGGCAGGACTCTAATCCTAGCACTAGCCTTCACCCTATCCATTAACCTACACCTAACCTGAACCCTAAACCTAACTGTGTCATTACCCAAACCCAAAACATAAGACTAATTTTAGCCCTAAGCCTAAACCTTAACGTAACACTAACCCTAAACTTGACCCTGACTCTAATAATATCCATAGCTCTAAACCTGACCCTAGCAAGAAACCTAACCTTCATAATAGACCTAGTCATAAACCTAACACCAAAACTATCCCTAACCCTACCCTAGACCTGACATTAGCCCTAGCTCTAATCCTAGCCCTAACCCTAATACAAACCTTAGCCGACATCCTAGCCGTGAACCTCACCTTAGTCATAAACCTAACCCTAACGTTAACCCGAACATTTACCATAAATCTCACCGTAGTCCTAAAACTAGCTATATTTCCATCCCTTACCCTAAAAGTAACCCTAGGCCTAAGCCCAACACTAACCCTAGCCCTAACCCTAAGCCTAAACTTAACACGAACCATAGCCCTAATCCAAGCCCTAATTTAGCTGTATCCCTAACCTTAACTCTAGCCTTAAGACTAACTCTAACTCTCACACTAGCTCTATACCTAGTTCTAACCCTATCCCTTACCATCACCATACACCTAGCCCTAAACATAGCCCTACCTTAGCCCTATACTTAGCCCCATCTCAAAATCTAGATCTCAACCTAACTCTTAAATTAACCCTAACCCTAAGACTAAATTTAGCCATAACTCTACTCCTATCCCTAAACCTTAACCTAAGCCAAAATCTCACACTTACACCTAGCCCTAACCCTAAGATTAATCTTAAAACTAGCCCTAACCCTACCCTTAACATCATAGCCCTAACCTTAAACTCTAACCTAAACCAAAACCTAATCCTACACCTATCCCTAACCCTATCCCTAATTATAGTCTAACCCTAACTGGAAAACTAACCCTGACCCTGACAATAACCCTAACACTAACCCTGGCTCTAAACATCATCATCAACATAAACCTAACCTTAACACTAGACCTAGACCTAACTCTAATCCTATAGCTACCTGTAATCATAAACCTACTTCATAAAGTAGTGGTAGCCTTAACACTAGCCCTAACCTAACCAAAAGCCTAGCCTTAATCAGAGTTCTAAACCTAGCTTTAACCCTAAACTTAAACCTAACCGTAACCCAAACACTACCCCTAACCCTATACATAACCCTAGCCCTAACCTTAGGGTGATCTCTATCCACTACCCTAACGATAACCCTAACCCTTCTGATAACCCTAGGCCTAACGCTAACCCTATAAATTACATTAAATCAAACCTAAACCCTAAATCTAACCTGTAATTATCCTAACCCTAAATCTAACACAAATTTGAGTCCTGCACCTAAACACTTACTTAACCCAAACCATAATCCTGACCCTGATTCTACCCTAGATCTAAACTGGGCCCTAACTAAAAACCCAATCATTACACTGGACCAAGCCATGAACTTAACACTAAATCTATCCCTAACTGTGACCCTAGACCTGACATTTGTCATAGCCCTAATACATTCCCTAACCCTAAAACAAATCCTAGTCCTCATCTTAGCCCTAAACACAGCCTTGATCATAACCCTAACCCTAACCTAGTTCTAACTCTAATACTACCCTCGCCCTTTCCCCAAACCTAGCTATAACCACACTCCTTACCCTAAAATAAACCTTAATTCTGACCCTAACCCTAGTGGTAACCCTTATCCTTAGCCTTAGCAGTAACAATAGATTGAAACCTAATTCTAAATCTAACCCCAACTTGATGCCTAAGTCTAATCTTAAAACTAGTCCTAACCCTAGCCCTAACATAACCCTAGCCGTAATTTAGCCCTGTCCCTAAACATAACCCTAACCCTAGCCCTAACATAACCCTAGCCGTAATTTAGCCCTGTCCCTAAACATAACCCTAACCCTAGCCCTAAGACTAACTCTAACTCTCGCACTAGCCCTATCACTCATTCTAACCATATCCCTCATTCTAACCCTATCCTTTACCATACCACGAACCCTATCCCTAACCCTTTCCCTATTCTTATCCCTAGCACTGACCTTAGGCAAAACATACCTCTAAGTCTAGCCCTAATCTGAAGCCTAAGCCTAACCCAAACACTAGCCCAAACCATAACACAAATCCTTAAACGAGCACTAATGCTAGCCCTATCCCTAAAACAAAACTGAGCCATAGCTCTAACCCTACCCATTAACATAAACCAAACCCTAACCTTACACATAGACCTAACCGTAGCCCTAATTCAAGTTGGAAGCCGAAGCCTAAAACTAACCCTGAACCTGACACTGACCCTAACACTACTAGCTCTAAATATCACCCTAACCCTAAATATAAGCCTAACACTAAACCTAGCACTAAATCCCTAAAACTAGCCCTGATTATAAACTTAGAACTTGCATTAGCTGTAACCCTAATCCTAGCCCTAAAATAACCCAAAACCTAGCTCTAATCAGAGCCCTAACCCTAGCTTTAAACCTAACCTAACACTAGCCCTAAATGTAACAATAATTCTAGCCTTAAACTGATCTCTAAATATATCCATTACTATTACCATAACACTAACCATAATGATAACCCTAGGCATAAACCTAACCCTATCCTGAATCATAACCCTTCCATTACCCTAAACCTACCTGAATCCTAAAACTAACTCTATAATTACCCTAACTCTAATTCGAAAACTAATTCAAGCCCAAACTTGAAACCTTAACCTATCCCAAAAGCTAACCCAGACCTTGACCCTAATAATACCCCTAGCACTAAACTTGACCATAACCCAACACCTAACCCTTAGCCTAGACGGAGCCATGAAACTAACCATAAAACTATCTTTAACCACAATTTAGGACCTGAAATTTGTTCTAGCCCTAATCCTAGTCCTACCCCTAAAAACACACCTAGTCCTCATCCTATCCATAAACCTAGCCTAAATCATAAATCTAACTCTAGCCCTACACCTAACCCTAATTCTAACCCTCACCCTACCTATAAACCTAGCTATAATGTCATCTCTTACCCTAAATTTAAACCTAACCCTAACCCTAACCCTAGGCTTAAGCAAAACACAAAACCTAGCCCTAATCTTAGCCCTAATTTAGCTCTATCTCTAACCCTATCCTAACCCTAGTCATAAGACTAACTCTAACTCTTGCCCTAGCCTTATCCCTATCCCTAGTTCTAACCCTATCCACTACCGTAAACCTAACACTAGCCCTAACACGTGCCTTAAAGTTAGCCATACCCCTAACTCTAACTCTAAATCTAACCTTAAACCTAAGCCTAAGCTTAACACTAACACTAGCCCTAACCCTAATGATAATTGTAAAACTAGCCCTAACCCTAATCCTAGCAGTAAACCAAAACCGAGCAATAGCCCTAACCCTAAACCTTAACTAAAACCAAACACTAACACTACACCAAGACCTAAACCTAGACCTAATTCGAGTCCTAAGCCTCACCTTAAAACTAATCCTTACCCTGACTCATATCTAACACTCACTCTAGCTCTAAACACCGCCCTAAAATCAAACAGAACACTAATATTAACAAGAGTCCTAATTCGAGTCTTAATGCTATCCCTAAAACTAACCCTGACCCTGACTTTTATCCTAACAAGAACCATAACTATATATATCGCCCTAACTTTAAACCTAACCCTAGCACTCAAACTACCCCTAACCCTAACCCTAAAACTAACCCTAATGGTAACCCTATTATTACATTAGCCGTTACCCTAATCCAAGCCCTAAACCTAACAAAAACTAGCCCTAAACCGAGCCCTAAACCTAATTTCAAAACTGATTCTAACCCTAACCATAGCCCTAACTATAGATCTAAATCAACCTCTTACCCTAAGAGAAACCCTAAACCTAAGAGTGACCCTAGACCTATCCATAGTTTTTAGACTAACTAAAACCCTAACCCTATTAATAATCCTAATCCTAGCTGTCATTTTAGCTCTAACACTATCCCAAACTCTAACCCTAACCCTGACCCTTATTCTGACCCTAAAAATAAACCCAGGTCTAACCCTAACAGCAACCCTAACCCAAAATTTACCATAATCCTATCCCTAGACCTAACTCTGAACCTAACTCTCAGCCTAGCCCAAGCCATAGCTCAGAACCTAAAACTTAAACTTAACATAACCCTAAACCCAATCCTAGTTCTAACCCTTATCTTAACCCTAACACAAGACCTAATCCTAAACGTAACCCTAGCCCTAACCTTAACTCTAACTGTATCAATTACCCTAAACATAACCCTTACCAAAATGCTATCCCTAGCCTTAAACCTAACCCTATCGCTTTCCCCAAACCTATCAATTATCCTAAACCTGACCATATCATTATGATAACCGTAACTCTAATGTTAATTCGAGCCCTAAACCTAAACTCAAACCTAAACCCAACCCTAACACTGACCATGACCCTCATAATACCCCTAGCTATAAAACTGACCCTTACACTAGACCTAGCCATGAACCTAACCCTAAAACGTTTTCTAACCTTAACCCTAGACCTGATATTAACCCTAGCTATAATCCTAGCGCTAACCCTAAGACAAACCCTAGCTCTTATCAGAGCCCTAAACATAGCCTTAATTTTATGCCTAACCCAAACCCTAGGCCTGAACCTAACACTAATCCTAGCCCCAATCTTAGCCCTAATTTAGCCCTATCCTTAACCCTAAATGTAACGCAAGCCCAAAGATTAACTCTAACTCTCACCCTAACCCTAGTTCTAACCCTATCCCTTACTAGACCCCTAATCCTAGCCCTAACCATTGGTCTAACCCTAGCCCTATTCATAGCCCTGTCCATAACCCTAAATCTAACCCTTACTCTAAATCTAAACTCAACCCTAAGCCTAAAACTAAACCTAACACTAGCCCTAATGCTAACACTAACCCTAAAACTAGCCCTAACACTAGACCTAGCCCTAAAATGAAATCGAGTAATAGCCATAACCCTAACCCTTTATCTAAACCAAACCCTAACCGTACACCTAGCCCTAACCATATCGCTAATTCTAGTCCTAACCCTAACGCAAAAACTAAGCCTGACCCTGACTCTTACCCTAACACTAACCCTGGCTCTAAACATCATCATCACCATAAACCTCAACGTAACACTAGACCTAGCCATAGACCTAACCCTATAAGTAGTGCTAATCCTAACCCTACTTCACACATTAGCTGTAGCCTTAACCCTAGCCCTAACCTAACCCCAAACCTAGCTTAAACTGAGTCCTAATCCTAGCTTTAACCCTAAACTTAAACCAAACCCTAACCCAAAACTAGCCCCAATCCTATACATAACCCTAGCCCTAATGTTAGGTCTAAACCTACCCATTAACCTAACAATAACCCTAACCCTTAAGCTAACCCTAGGCCTAAACCTAACCCTATTCATTACACTAGACCAAACCTAAACCCTAAAACTAACTCTGTCATTACCCTAAACCTAAACTCTAACCTAACCCAAACCCTAAACTTGACAATGACCCTAAAAATAACCCTAGATATAAACTTGAATCTTACCCTAAACCTAATCCTTACACTGGGCCAAGCCATAAACATAATACTAAATCTAGCCCTAACTATAACACTAGACCTGACATTAGTCCTAGCCCTAATACTATCCCTAATCCTAACACAAACACTAAACCTCATCCTAGTCATAAACATAGCCTTAAACATAATCCTAACCCTAACTGAGCCCTATCCCTAATACTAACCCTTTCCCTAGCCCTAAACCTAGTCAAAATCACATCTCTTACCCTAAATGTAACCCTAACTCTAACCCTAACCCTTTTGTCACAATTGCCCTAATCTTAGCCCTACCTTTAACACTAGATCGAAACCTAACTTTAAAATCTAACCCTAACTGGATGTCTAAGCCTAAAACTAGCCCTAAACCTGATTCTAATTCTAAAACTAGCTCTAACCCTAGCCCCAGCATAAACCTTAGCCATAATTTAGCCCTATCCATAACCCTAGCCCTAACCCTAACCCTAATAACTCTCTCACATTGGCCCTATTACTAATTCTAATACTATCCCTTCCCATTAAAGCAACCCTATCACAAATCCTAGTCCTAACCCTTGCCCTATCTCTAGACCTAGCACTAACCTTAGATAAAAACCTAACTCTAAATTTAATCCTAAACCAAAGCCAAAGCCTAAATCTAAGACTAGCCCTAACCATAATACTGATTCTAAAAATTTCACTAACCCTAACCCTAGCCCTAAAACCAAACCAAGTCAAAGCTCTAACCTTAACCCTTAACCTAAAGCAAGCCCTAACCCTACATCTATCCCTAACCCCAGCCCTAATTCGAGTTTTAAGCCAAACCCTAAAACTAACCCTGACCCTTACTCTGACCATAACACTAAACTGAGGTCTAAATATCACCCTAACCCTAAAACTAAACCTAATAGTAAACCTAGCCCTAAAACACTAAAATTAGCTGTAATCATAACCCCAGTACTTACATTAGCCATAACCCTAACCCTAGCACTAACTTAACCCAAAACCTAGCACTAATCATAAAAATAAACCTAGCCCTAATCTGATTTATAACTCTATCCATTACAATAACTATAACCCTAACCCTAATGTTAATTCAAGCTCTAAATTTAAACCTTACCTACCCCAAACCCTACCCCAGAACTTGACCCTAACACCCCTAGCTCTAAACCTGACGCTAACACTAAACCTAAGCCTTACACTAGACGTACCCATAATCCTAATCCTAAAACTATCTTTAACCATAATTCTGAACCTGAAATTAGCCCTAGCACTAATCCTATCACTAACCCTAAAAATAAATTTCTAACCCTCATCCTAGCCCTAAACCTAGGCTTAATCATAACCCGAACCCTAACCACAGCCTTAACCCTTATTATAACCCTCACCCTACCTCTAAACCTAGCTATAAAGCCATACACCCCAAACTTTGCCCTAACACTAAACCTAAACTCTAAAAGCTAATTCTAAACTCTAACCCTAACCCTAACCCTAACCCTAGGTTTAAACTAAACACTAAACCTAGTACTAATCCTAGCCCTTATTTAGCCCTATCTCTAAACCTAACCCTAACACTAGCCCTAAGACTTACTCTCTCCCTAGCCCTATCACTAGTTCTAACCCTATCCCTTACCAGACCCCTAAACCTAGTCATAACCCTTTCCCTATCCTCATTTCTAGCCCTAAGCCTAGATCTAACCCTAATTCCAAATTTTATTCTAAAACTAAGCCTAAGCCAAACACTAACACTAACCCAAACCCTAACCCTAGGTATAAAACAAAACTCTTTTTGCATAAGCCCTAACCCTAAACCTTAACTAGAAGAAAACCCTAACATGACTACTAGACCTAACCCTAGCCCTAGTTGAAGTCCTAACCCTAACTTTAAAACCAACCCTGAACCTGACTCATATCCTAACACTCACCCAAGTTCTATACACCGCCCTCACATTAAACTGAACCCTAACAGTAACCCTAGCCCTAATTCGAGTTCTAACTCTAAACCTTAAACTAAGCCTGACCCTGATTCCTATCCTAAGAAGAAACCTAGGTATAAATATCATCCTAACCTTAAACCTAACCCTAAAACTAAACCCAACCCATACCCTTACACTAAAACTAACCCTAATGGTAAGCCTAGTTCTTACATTAGCCATTGCCCTAACCCAAGCCCTAAACCTACCACAAAACCTAGGCCTAATACGAGCCCTAAACCTAGCTTTAACCCTAGCTCTAACCATAACATTAGCCCTAAACCTAGCTCTAAACCAATCTGTTACCCTAAGCAAAACCCTAAACCTAAGGGTAACCTTAGACCTATCACTAATCCTTAGGCTAACCAAAGCATTAACCCAATTAATAGCCCTTACCCTTGCCCTCATTCTAGATCTAACCCTATCCAAAACCCTAACACTAACCCTGACTCTTTACTGACCCTACCACTAATCCTAGGTCTAATCCTAATCCTATCCCAAACCCAAAACCTACCATAATTCTATCCCTAGACCTAATTGGGAACCTAACTCTCAACCTAGCCCTAACCATAGCTCACAACCTAACCCTTACACTAAACATAACGTTAACCAAAACCTAGTTCTAACTCTCACCCTAACACTAAATCAACACTTAATCCTAACCATAACCCTAGCCCTAACATTAAGTCTAACTGTATCATTACCCTAAATATTAACCTTACCCTAATGCTAACCCCAAGCATAACCATAAACATATCACTCTCCTCAAACTTATCAATTACCCTAAACCTATCCTGAACCCTAGACCTATTCCAATCATTACACCAACCCTAACCCTAATGCTAATTTGAGCCCTAACCCTAAACTCAAACCTAAATCAAACCCTAACACTAACACTGACCCTACTAATTCCCCTAGCTCTAAACCTCACTCTTACCCTATACCTAACCCTTACACTAGACCTAGCCATAAAACTAACTCTAAAACTATTTATAAGCATATCCCTAGATCTGATATAAGCCCTAGCCATGATACTAGCCCTACCCCTAACACAAACCCTGGCCTTATCCTAGCCCTAAACATAGCCTTAATTATAACCCTAACCATAAACCTAGGCATAACATTAACACTAACCCTAGCGCTAATCTTAGACCTAATTTAGCCCTATACCTAACATTAACCCTAACCCTAGCTCAAAGACTAACTGTAACTCTCAACTTAGTCCTAACCCTAGTTCTAACCCTATACTTTACTGGAACCCTAATCCTAGCTCAAACCATAGATCTAACACTAGCCCTATTCAGAACCCTAGCAGCAATCCTAGATCTAACATTAACTCTAAATCTAACCTTAACCATTACCAAAACCTAAACCTAAACCTAGCACTAACCTAAGGCTAATCCTAAAACTTGCACTAACCCTAGCCCTAAAATAAAACCAAGCCATAGACCTAACACTAACCCTTAATATAAACTAAGCCATTACCCTACATTTTGCCATAACTCTAGCCCTAATTCGAGTATTAAGTCAAACCCTAAAACTAATCCTGACCCTGATTCTGACCTTAACACTAACCCTAGCTCTAAGTATCACCCTAACCCTATATCTAAACCTAACAATAGACCCAGACCTAAACCTAACCTTAAAATTAGCCCTAATTCCAACCCTGGTACTTACATTAGTCGTTACCCTAAACCTAGCCTTAACTTAACCCGAAACCTAGACTTATTCTGAGCACTATCCCTAGATTTACACCTAACCTTAAGCCTATCACTAATCATAAATACAATCCTAGCTGTAACCGTAGATTTAACCCTAACCCTAACCCTAAGCCTAACCCTATAAATATTCGTAACAATAACTCTAGCAATACCCCTATCTCTAACCCTATCCATTACACTAAACATAACCTGAAACCTAAACCTATACTGTAATCCTAACTCTAATACTATACTGTATTCCTAACTCTAATACTAATTCAAGTCCTAACATTAAACTTTAACCTATCCAAAACACTAATTGCAACCCTGACCCTAAGAGTACCTTTAGCTCTAAACCTGACCCTAACCCTAAACCTAACCCTTACACTAGACATAGCCATCAACCTAACCCTAAAACTATTTTTAACTGTAACACTGGACTTGAAATTAGCCCCAGCCGTAATCCTAGCCCTAAACCTAGGCTTACTGGTAACCTGAATCATAACCCAAGCCTTTACCCTAATTCTATTCCTCATCCTAGGCCTAAATCTACCTATAACCTCATCCTGTACCCAAAAACTAACCATAACCCTAAACTTAACCCTAACCCTCACCCTCAAATTAGTACTAACATGAAGCCTAGCAATAATCCTAGCCTTTATTTAATCCTATCCTGTTGAGAGCCACAGCCGAAAGGGGCTCCAGAAAACTTCCAGCTGCCAGCAAACTTCCAGCTGCCAGCTGATGATTGGCTCACAGTGGCCCCAGCAAACTTCTAGCTGCGAACTGATTGGTTCCTCTGTGGTGATGCTCATTGGGCTGTTTCCCTGCCCTTTAGACCACGGAGCTGCTCTTTGGGGGATTTTTTTGGCTCTGCCCACACGACCCAGTCAATCAGCCTCAAGAGCAGGAGGAGTGGGGGAGGTTGAGAGGCTTGTGGGAATCCAGTGGTGGCAGTTGGGCTCTGAAGGTTTTTCCTGAGGAGCTGTGTGGTCTGAAAGGGCGGGGAAACAGACCAATGAACATGACCTCAGAGGAGCCAATCAGTTGGCAGTTAGAAGTTTGCTGGGGCTGCTGTGAGCCAATCATCTTACGAGAAGGCCTCTCAAGCTAGTCAGACAGAGAAAGAAAGTGTGGAGTATAAAAAGCCATCAGGGGGAAAGTTACAACAGGAGACTTCTACTAACACCTTTCTATCACCAGAGGACGTAAGTGTCCAACCAACAGCACCACCTCTACAGAAGACTGCTACTAACACCTTTCTATCACCAGAGGACATAAGTGTCCAACCAACAAGGCCACCTCCATACGCTGGGAGGTGCCCAACCCCCGCAGTTGATAGATGGGATCCTGACACAGGATTTCAAATATTAACATGCCCTGTATTTGAGGCAGGAGGGAAGCGAATTCACAATACTTTAAATTTCAAAACAGTGAAGCAACTAAAAGAGGCTGTAACAACCTATGGTCCTCCAGCACCCTTCACTGTAAGCATGGTCGAATGCATTAACAACTTGAACATGACGCCAGCATATTGGACTAACATGTGTAAAGCTGTGCTAAATGGAGGACAATACCTGTTATGGGAGGTTGCCAATGAGGAATTTTGCAAGGAGACGGCTAGGCAAAATGCAGCAGCTGGTTATCCTCAGAGAAATCTAGATATGATGTTAGGAAAGGGACCTTAAGAGGATCAGCAGCAGCAAATTGCATACAATCCTGGTGTATACGCACAAATTGCTGCAGATGTGGTTAGGGCATGGAAGACTTTACAAGGACATGGGGGTTTACAAGGTCAATTATCTAAGGTAATACAAGGATCTAATGAATCTTACGCGGAGTTTGTAGATAGGCTTATTCAAACAGCTGTTGAGAATTGTTTTAATATGTGAACAAAAAAGGAGGTTAACAGATCTGTTTGTTTACTTTCACCTTTCCTTTTTATTATATTTAATAATTCTGTTCAAGATAATGTAAATTGTTCAGAAAATTGTTTTATTTTAATGCCTTCTGGAATGTTACGTAATTTTTTTCTTTAGCCATTATTGCCAGAATTTCTATCTTCATCCCAGTGCCAGTGACGACAAAGATAAAATCAACCTACAGCTTCTGCAATAGCCATCACAGAACTGCTTGCAGAACTTGCCTGGACTATGTATCACTTGTATGCATTGTGAACTCACTTGTATGCATTGTAAACTATCTGTTGGTGCAGCGACTTGTGGTAGTGTTGGGGTATTTTTGCTGATGGTGTCATCAGTGGTACAATTTTTCCAAAAGGAGCTATCACTGAACTGCTTGCAGAACTTGCCTGGACTATATATCACTTGTATGCATTGTGAACTCACTTGTATGCATGGTGAATTATCTGTTGGTGCAGCGACTTGTGGTAGTGATTTTTGCTGATGGTGTCATCGGTGGTACGATTTTTCCAAAAGGAGCCATCAATTGGCTTGGTGTATCCTCCTCCCTTCTGCTTGTGATGGTTGTTAAGCTAAAAATTGGGGGCCAACAGAGGTGAGGCAAAGAACCTCATCCCCCTGCTGGTACAAAACCTATCCACAGGTTGGCTGTATACTAGACTGGTAGTCAATGATGGGTAAGATCCAATTGCAATGGTACCAACCTAAGACAGGAGGCTGACGCCTTGAAGTCAGCTCATTTGACGACGGGTAAGAACCATATGTAGTATTGGACAACCTAAGGCAGGCATGATCCCTAAGCCACATGCTTGTTGTTTAAACAGAGAGGGGAAGATGTTGAGAGCCACAGCTGAAAGGGGACCCAACTAAACTTCCAGCTGCCAGCAAATTTCCAGCTGCCAGTAAACTTCCAGGTGCCAGCAAACTTCCAGCTGCCAGCTGATGATTGGCTCACAGCAGCCCCAGAAAATTTCTAGCTGCCAACTGATTGGCTCCTCTGCAGTGATGCTCATTGGGCTGTTTCCCCAGCCTTTCAGACCACGGAGCTGCTCATTGGGGGACTTTTTTTGGCTCTGCCAATGCGACCCAGCCAATCAGCCTCAAGAGCAGGAGGAGTGGGGGAGGTTGATAGGCTTGTGGGAAGCTGGTGGTGGCAGTTGGGCTCTGAAGGTTTTTCCTGAAGAGCTGTGTGGTTTGGTGTGTGTGTTCTAAAAATAAAGTTCATTTCTTTTGACAGTTGGCTCCTGAATTGTGCCCAGATAGACTGCGGCATTCCAGCTGCCAGCAAACTTCCAGCTGCCAGCACTATCCTAACCCTAAATCTAGCCATAAGACTAACTCTAACTCTTGCCCTAGCCCTAGCCCTAGATTTATTTTTAGCCTTAATCCTAATCCTAGATCTAAGCCTAAATCTAAATCTAAACATAACTCTAAATTTAACTGTAACAATAAGCTTAAACCAAACCCTAACACTACCCTAAACCATAACACTAATCATAAAACTTGCCTGATCCCTAGCCTTAGCCATATACCAAAACCAAGCCATAGTCCTAATCCTAATCCTTAACCTAAATCAAACCTTCACCCTACAACTGACCCTAAAATTAACTCTAAAACTAACGCTGACCCTGACACTGACCCTAACAATAACCCTAGCTCTAAACATCACCCTAACATTATATTAACCCTAACACTATATCTAGCCTTAACCTAACCCTAAATATAGCCTTAATCATAACCGTAGTTAATATATTAGTCATTTTCCTAACTATAGCCCTAACCCTAACACAAATTCTACCCCTAATCCAAGTCCTAACCCTAGATTCAAACCTAATACTAGGACTAACCCTAACCCTAACACTAGCCCTAAACCTAACCCTAACTCTATTCTTTACACTAAGCCAAACCCTGATTCAAATGCTAATCCTAGTCCTAATCCTAATCCTTAGCCTAATTTAAACTCTAACCATAATACTAGCCTTAACCCTAGCCCTCAATCTACCTCTAAACCTAACCCTGGCCTTCATCTGACCCTAACAGTAACACTAGGTCTAAACCTGACGTAACCATAAACCAAACCCTAACACTAGCCCTACTGGTAAACCTATAACTATACCTAAGCTTAACGCTAGACCTAGACCCAAACCTAATCCTAAATATAGCTATAACTCTAACCTTAGACCTAAACAAAAACTTAGCACTAGCCCTAAAAATAACCCTTAACCTAAATCAAACACTTACCCTACCACTAGACCTAAACCTAGTCCTAATTCAGGATCTCACTCTAACCCTAATCCTATCCAAAAACTGACCCTGATTCTAACACTGAACCTAGCTTTAAACCTTACAGTAACCCAAAACCTAAATCTAAAACTAGACCTATCCATAACCCTAACCCTAAAACTAGCCCTAAAAATAACCCTAGCTCTTACATTACCCATAGTCCTAACCCTAGCACTAAACCTAAAACAAAACCTAGGCCTAATCATAGGCCTAAACTTAGATCTAAGCACAACTCACAGCCTAACCCTAGCCCTAACCTAGCCCTAACCTAAGCCTCCCCTTAGACATAACCCTAGCTCAAAGCATAACATTTACAATAAACATAACCCTAGATCTATCCTAAAAACTAACCCTAAACCTAGCCCTAATCTTAACATTAATCCTAGCCTGAAATTTAGCTCTAACCTTATCCATTACCCTAACCCTAATCCTAACCCTAATTAAAACCCTATGCATAAAACTAACCCTAACTCTAAACATAAAGGTAAACCTAGACCTAAATCTAAACCTAACCCTTGCCCTACCCCTAACCCTAGATAAAACACTAACCCTTACCCTAACCTAACCATAAACCGATCCTAAACCTAACACATACCCTAACCCTATAACTTACCCCAAATCACACCGTAGCCCTATTTCTAAACCTCACCCTAATTCTAGACTTAATCCAAACCATAACCTAGCCCTAACCCTAGCTGTAAACCTATCCATTACACTAAACATAACCCTAACTTTAATGCTAAACCAAAACCAATCACTATCCTAACCAACCGATCCATTACCCTAAACCTTAACTGAAACCTAAACCAAACTCTATCCACTACACTACCCCTAAACCTAACCCTAATGCTAATTAAAGCCCTAATCTTAAGCCTTTAGCAAAACCAAATGCTAACCATGACACTGACTCTGACCCTAATATTAACCTTTGCCCTAAAGCTGACCGTTAATCTAAACCTAACTCTTACACTAGACCTAACCATAACCTAACCCTAAAACTATCCTTAAAATTAAACCTAGACCTGATATTAGCCCTAAATATTAACACTAGACCTGATATTAGACCTGATACTAGCCCTAGCCATAAACCTAACAGAAACCCTAGCCCTTAACCTAGCCCTAAACCTAGCCTTAATCCTAAACTGAACCATAACTCTAGGCCTAATCCCAATTATAACCCTCACCCTAGCCCTAAAGCTACTATAACCCCACTCATTTCCCTAAACTTAACCTTAACACCAATGCTAAACCTAACTCTACCCCAACACATTGTTATAATCCTAACAGTAACTCTAGCTTTAATACTGGCCCTAATTTAGCCCTAACCCTAACACTAACCCTAGCATGAATTCTAGCCCTAATTTAGCTCTAACCTTAACACTAACTCTAGCCCTAATTCTAGCCCTAATAAAGCCATAACCCTAACAGTAACCCTAGCCCTAATCCTAGCCCTAATTTACCCCTAACGCTAGCCCTAACTCTAGCCGTAATCCTAGCCCTAATTTTGCCCTAACCCTGACACTAACCCTAAGACTACTGCTATGAGTAACTCTAATTCTTGCCATAGCCATATTCCTAGTTCTAACCATATTCCTTACCATAACCCTAACCCTCATCCTAACCCTAGCCCTAGTCGTAGCCCTAACCTTAGATCTAACCCTAAATCTAAATCTAACCCTCACCCTAAGCATATACCTCAACCTAACACTTGATGCTAATCCATAATCTAGCCGTTACCATAGCCTTAGCCCTAGAACAAAACCAACCTATATCGCTAACCCTTAACGTAAACCAAACCGTAACTGTACACATAGTACTAGCTTTAGGCCTAATTCAAGTTCTAACCCTAACTCTAAAACTATCCCTGACTCTGACACTGCCCCTAACAATAACCCTTGATCTAAACATCACCCTAACCCTAACACTAGACCTAGCCCTAACCCAAACCCTAAAACCAGCACTAATTGCAGCACTAGTTCATACATAAGCCATAGCCCTAAATCGAGCCCTAACCAAACCCCAAATCAAGCACTAATCTGAGCCTTAACCCTAGCTTTTACCCAAACCCTAAACCTAAACCTAACCAAGAACCTAGCCCTAAACCTTACCCTAACACTAGCCTGAATTCTAACCATAAGCCTAGCCATATCACTAGCTCTAACCCTATCCATTACCCTAACCATAACCATACTCTAATGGTAACCCTAGGCCTAACCCTAAACTTACCCTTAACCCTAACCTATTTTATTAACCTAAAACTAACTTGAACCCTAAACCTAACCCTATCATTGCCTTAACCCTAACCATAATGCTAATTAAAGCCCTAACTCTAAACCTTAACCTAAAACAAACCCTAACTTTGACTCTTCCTGTGAAAATATACCTAGCTCTAACACTGATCATACCCCTAAACCTAACCCTTATACTAGACCTAGCCATAAACCTAACCCTAAAACTATCCCTAACCATAACCCTAGACCTGACATTTACCCTAGCCGTAATTCGGGCCCTAAACATAACACAAACCAAACCCATAACCCTAACCCTAAACCTGTCTCTAATCTTATCTATAACACTAACCCTAAATTTAGCTCTAACCCTATGAATTACCCTAAACATAACCCTAATTATAATACTAACCCTAGGCCTAAATCTAACCCTATCCCTAACTGTAACCCTATCCATTACCCTAAAAATAACCTGAACCCTAAACCAAACCCTATCATTACCCTAACCCAAATCCTAATGCTAATTCAAGCCCTAACCCTAAACTCTAACCTATAAAATACCTTAAACCTGACCCTGATCCTAATAATAACCCTTGCGCTAAACTTGACCCTTACACTAAACCTAACACTTGCACTAAACATAACCATAAACCTAACCCTAAAACTATCCCTAATCGTAACCCTAGATCTGACATTCACTCTAACACTAATAATAGCCCTAACCCTAACACAAACATCAGCACTCATTCTAGACCTAAATCTAGCCTTAATCATAACTCTAATAAAACCCTAACCCTAACCTTAAGTCTAACCTTCACCCTAGCTCTATCCCTAGCTTTAACCCCATCACTTACACTAAACCTAACCCTAAGCCTAAAACTAACCCTAGGCCTAAACATAACCATAAACCTAGCCCTATTCCTAGCCCTAATAAAGTCCTATACCTAGCCAAATTCTAAGCTTAGCCATAAGACTAACTCTCACTCTCACCCTAGCCCTATTCCTTGTTCAAACCCTATCCCTAACCATAACCCTAATCCTAGCCATAAACCAAGACCTAACAGTAGCCCTATCCTTAGACCTAGACCTAACCCTAGATCTAATCCTAACTCTAAATCTAACTCTAATACTGACTAAACTTAACCCTAACTCTAGCCTTAAACTCAATGCTAAGCCTATAACTAGCCCTAACCATACCCTAGCCCTAAAACAAAACCAAGCCATAGACCTAACTTTAAAACTTAACCTAAACCAAAACCTAACCCTACACCTAGCCCTAACCCTAGCCCTAATTTTAGTCCAAACCCTTTACTCTAAAACTACTCTGACCTTGAATTTGACCCTAACACTAACCCTAGCTCTAAACGATATACCTAACCCTACCAATAGACATAGTCTTAACCCTAATCCTATAACTAGCCAAAATCGTAACAATAGCCATACATTGGCCATAACTCTAAACCTATCCCTAACTCTAACCAAAACCTAGCCTTAATGCAAGACCAAACCCTAACTTTGACCCTAAACCTAAACCTAACACTAGCCCTAACCCTAACCCTAAATATATCCCTAATTCTAGCTCTAATCCTATCTCTTATCCTAAGCTAATCCTAACCCTAATGCTAACCTTAGGCCTAACCCTAATCCTTAGCCTAACCCAAACCCTCACCCTATTACTAGTCCTAACCCTAGACCTCATTCTAGCTCTAACCATAACCCAAACCCTAAACCTAACCGTGATACTTATTCTGATGCTAACAGTAACCTTATATCTATTCCTCACCTTAACCATAAACCGAACCCTAACACTAGCACTAGCAATAAACCTATACCTAAGTCTAACCCAAACACTAGCACTAGACCTAAACGTAATCCTATATCTAGCCATATCTCT
This sequence comes from Callospermophilus lateralis, assembly GCF_048772815.1. NCBI lineage: Eukaryota > Metazoa > Chordata > Mammalia > Rodentia > Sciuridae > Callospermophilus > Callospermophilus lateralis. The sequence goes on along the minus strand of NC_135310.1, from coordinate 133,892,474 downwards.
AGCCCTAGACCTAAACAATACCTAGCCCTAGCTCTAATGATAAATCTTAAGCTAACGTAAATATTAACCGTACCCCTAGACCTAACTTTAGTGATAACTCTGGGTTTAACCCTAAGCCTAACTATAACCTGAACACTGACCCTGACTCTAACACTAATCCTAGCTCTCAATATCATGCTAATGGTAACCCTAACCCTAAAACTTGACCTAGCTGTAACACTTACCCAACAAGTAGCCCTAATCATAACTCTGGATTATACATTAGTTATAAGCCTAACACTAGTCACAACCTAAACAGAAACCTGGCCCCAATTCTAGTGCTAACCCTAGTTTTAATGTTAACCATAAAACAATCCCTAACACATATCCTAACCCTAGCTCTCACCCTAACTCTTACCCTAGCTCTTACCCTATCTGTTACCTTAAGCTAAACCCTAAACCTAATGCTAACACTAATTCCTAGCCAAACCCAAAACCTAACCCTATTACTAGTCCTAACCCTAACCTTCATTCTAGCTCTAAACCTAACCCAAAGCCAAACCCAAACCCTGACACTTATTCTGACCCTAAAACTAACTGTAAGTCTAAACCCGACTCTAACCCAAACCCCAACCCTAACATTAGCCCTACCTGTAATCATATACTTAAACCTAAACCTAACACTAGCCCTAGACTTAAACCTAATCCTAAATCTAGTCATATCTCTAACCCTAGACCTGAACAACAACCTAGCCCTAGCCCTAACCCTAACCCTTAACCTAACCCAAAGACTAACCCTACACCTAGACCTAACCCTAGTCCTAATTTTTGCACTAACTCCAATACTAACTCTAACCCGAACACTGGCCCTGACCCTAACATAATCCTAGTCCATAGCTCACCCTGAACCAAATCCTAATTTTAACACTACACCTAGCCATAACCCTAACCCTAAAACTAGCCCTAACCCTAACTCTTACATTAACCATGGCCCTAACTCTAGGCCTAAAATAACACAAAACCTGGCCCTAATTTTAGTCCTGAACATAGACATAAGTGTAACCCTAAATCTAGCCCTAGCCTGAACCCTAACCTTAAGCCTCACTTTATACCTAACCCTAGCTCAAGCCTAACTTTACCCTTAACATAACCCTAGCTCTATCCCAAACTCTAACCTAACACTAGCCCTAATTTTAACCTTAACCATAGCCCTAACCATAGCTCTAATTATATCCACTACCGTAAACCTAGCCCACATCCTAACCATAACTCTAGCCCTAAACTTAGCTCTAATTCAATCCATTATCCTAATCATAATCCTAACCCTAATGCTAACGCTAGGCTTAACCCTAACCCTATCATAATCACAAAACCTATCCATTGCCCTAAAACTAACCTGAACCCTAATCCTAAGCCTATTAATTACCCTAATCCTAACTCCAACCCTAATGCTAATTTGAGCCCTAAACCTAAACCTTAACCTAAATCAAACCTTAAGCTGTACAATGACTCTAATAATACATATAGCTGTAAACTTGACCCTTACCCTAAATCTAACCTTACACTAGACCTAACCATTAACAACCCGAAAACTATCCCTAACTATAACCCTTGACCTGACATTAGCCCTAGCCCTAATCCTAGCCCTAACACTAACACGAACACTAGCTCTCATCCTAGCCCAAAACCTAACCATGATCATAACCGAACCCTAATTCTAACCCTTCCCTAGCCCTAAACTTAGTTATAACCCAATTGCTTACCCTAATCCTAACCCAAACCCTAACCCTAACGCTAACCTTAGCCCTAAACTTAACCCTAGGACTTACTGTAACACTAATCCTAGACCTAATCCTAAACCTAACCCTAACCCTAGCTTTAAGGCTAACTGTAACACTTGGCCTAGCCCTAGCCCTAATTCTAACCCTATCACTTACCGTAATCTTATACCTAGCCATAGCCTAAAATAACCCTAACGCTAACCTTACACCTTGCCCTAACCCTAGATCTAAACCTAACTCTAAATCTAACTCTAATTCTACACCTAAACCTAACCCTAACACTAGCCCTAACCATAACTCTAATCCTAAAACTAGCCCTAACCATAGGCTTAGCCCTAAAACAAAACTGAGCCATAATACTAACACTAAATGTTTACCTAAACCAAACTCTAACTTTACATCTAGCCCTAAGCCTAGCCATAATATGAGTCCTAATTTTAACCCTAAAATAACCCCTCAACCTGTCTCTGACAAGAACACTAACTTCACCTGTAAACATCACCCTATACCTAAACCTTACCCTAACACAAGACCTAGTCCTAACCCTAAATCTAAAACTAGTTCTAATCATAATCCTAGATCATACATTAGCCATAACCTTAAAACTTATGCTAACCAAAACCTAGCCCAAATCTGATACCTAACCTTGGCTTTTACCCTAACCCCAACACTAGCCCTAATCCTAACCCAAAACCTAGCTCTAACCTTATATTTTACGCTAGCCAAACCCCAACCCTAATGCTAACCCTAGTCCTAAAACTAATCCATACTCTAACCCAAACCCTAACACTATTGCCAGTCCTAACCCTCGTCCTCATCCTTCTTTTTACCATAACCCAAATCCTAACCCTAACACAGACCCATATTCTGACCCTTTACCTAAACCAAACCCTAACACAAGCCCTACCCAAAACCCTATATCTAAACCTAACCCTAACACTAGCCCTAGATTAAACCTAATCCTAAATCTAGCCATAAAGACCTAAACAAAAAAGTAGCCCTAGCTCCAATGATAACCCTTAACCTAAGCCAAACACTAACCTTAACTCTAGACCTAACCAATCCTAATTCTGGCTCTCGCCCTAACCCTACCCTAATAAAAAAAACAGACCCAGACACTAACACTAACCCTACCTATAAAACTGACTCTAACCAAAAAACCTAAACCTAACACTAGAATTAGCTTTAACTGTAAACATAATTCTTCCATTACCATAGCACTAAAAGTAGCTCTAAATCAAACAGAAAACCTATCCCAAATCCTAGGCCTAAATCTAGACAAAAGTGTAAACCTATCCCTAACCTAACCTTATCTCTTACCCTAAGCCTAGCCCTCACGCTAACCCTAAACCTCTACTTAGACCTAACCCTAGATAAAAACCAAAACTGAACCCTAAACATAACCCTAGCCCTATCCCTAAACCTAATTCTAATCCTATCCCTAATCATAATGTTAACACTAGCCCTAATACTATCTCTAAAATTATCCATTTGCCTAATCCAAACTTTAAGCCGAAAGATAACCCTAGCTCTAATCCTAATTGTAAACCTAAGCCTAGACCTAACCCTAAACCTAACCCTCATCTTAGTCTTAATTCTAGATAAAACACTAACCCTTACTCTAACACTAACCCTAGCCCAAATCCTAACACTAACCCTAAAATTAAAACTACCCTTAATCCTAACCTGACACCTAACCCCATCCATTATCCTAACTCTAATGATAATGTTAGACCAAACCCTAAGACTAACCCTAAACCTAAATCTACCCCTTACCCTAACCCAACATATAACCCTATCCATTAACCTAACTCTAAATAGATAACCTTAGCCCTTACCCTAGCACTAAAACTAACCTTAACTGTAAATCTAACCCTAGACATAATCCTAAACCTAACCCTCAACCTAGCACTAAGCCTAGCTCAAAATATGAACTGTACCGTAAAAATAACCCTAACCCTAATTCTAGCCCTAGCCCTAATCCTAACTCTAGCCCTAATCCTATCGAAAACCCTAGCCCTAACCCTAGTTCTAATGCTATTTATTGCCCTAACAATAACTCTAACCCAAATGCTAACCCTAGGCCTAAACCTAACCTTATCACTAACCCTAACCCTACCTATCACCCTAATCTTAACCTGATTAAATGATAATCTTAGCCCTAACCTTAACACTAATTCTAAACCTAAAACCTCCCCTAACTCTAACCCAAGATCTAACCCTATCCATTAACCTAACTCTAAAGATAACCTTAGCCATAAACCTAACACTAACCCTAACCTTAACTGTAAATCTAACCATAGATATAATCCTAAACCTAATCCTCACCCTAGCACTAACTCTAGCTCAAAACCTAACCTGTACCCTAAACCTAACCCAAACCCTAACCCTAGTCCTAGCCTAATTCTAACCCTTACTCTAGCCTTAATCTTAACCAAAACCCTAGCCCTAACCCTAGTTCTAATGCTATTCATTACCCTAACAATAATCCTAACCCAAATGCTAACCCTAGGCTTGAACCTAACCCTATCACTAACCGTAACTCTATCAATTATCTTAATCTTAACCTAAATCATAAACCTAAACCTATCCATAAACCTAACCCTAATTCTAAACCTAATGCTAATTTGAGCCCTAACCCAAATAATTAACCTACCACAAACTCGAAACCTGACCCTGACCCTAAAAATAAACCTTACTCTTAACCTGGCTCTTACCTAAACCTAACATTAGACCTAGTCATGAACCTAACCCTAACCCTAACCCTAACCCTAGACCTCATCCTAACCCCAAATCTAGCCTTAATTCTAACGCAAACCTAACCCTATACCTAAATGTAATTTTAATCATTGCCCTAGCCCTAAACCTAGCTATAACCCCATCCCTTCCCCTAAACCTAATCCTAAATCTAATATTGAACATAGTCCTAACCCTAGGCCTAAACCTAACACCAATCCTAGACATATTCCTAGCCCTAATTTAGCCCTAAACATAACCTAAACCTAGCCTTAAGAACTAACTCTAACTATCGCCCTAGCTCTATTCCTATTTCTAACCCTATCCCTTACCATAACCCAAAAACTAGACCTAATCTTAGCCCTAACCCTAGCCATAGCCCTAACCCTAGAATTAACAATTACTCTAAAAGTACCCCTAAGCCTAAACTCAACCTATCACTAGCAATAACACTAACATTAATTGTAAAACTACCCTTATCTTTATCCTTAGCCCTAAAACATAACGAGCCATAGCACTAACCCTTAAATTTAACCTAAACCAAATACTAACCCTACATCTAGCCCTAAGCCTACCCGTAATTCGAGTCCTATACCCAATGATAAAAACCCTGACCCTGACTCTGAACCTAACACTAACCCTAGCTCAAAAAATCACCCTGATCTTAAACCTAACCATAAAACTAGACTTAGCCCTAAATATAATCCTAAATATAGCCCTAATAATAATCCTAGTTCTTACATTAGCTTTATCCCTAAAATTAGCCCTAACGTTACCCAAAATCTAGCCCTGATGCAAGCCCCAACACTAGCTTGAACCGTAATTCTAAGTCTAAACCAAGTCCTAACCCTTACCCTAAACGTAACCCTGACTTTAATACTTGCACTAACCCTAAACCTAACATTAACCCAAAAACTAACACTAACTATAACCCTAGCCCTAAGCCTAGCTCTAACCTATCCATTACCCCAACCCTAACCCTAATCCTAACCCTAATGCTAATCCTCAGCCTAACCCTAACACATTCACTAATCCTAACTCATCCATTAGGCTAAAAATAAGCCTAAGCCTAAACCTAACCAAACACTAAACTTAGACATAACACTAACCCTAAAACTGACCCTAATTGTAACCCTGGTTCTTACATTAGCCGTAGCCCTAAAGCTAACACAAAACCTAGCCTAGCCCTAATCCAAGCTCTTACCCTAGCTTTAACCCTAAACCTAAACCTAACCCTAACCCTATCCAAATCTTAACCAAAGCCTAAACCACAGCCTATCATTAGCTCTAACCCTAATGCTAGTTTCAAAACTAGCCCTAACCCTAGCCCTAGTTCTCCAGCAAAACCAAGACATAGCACTGACCTTAAACTTTAGCCTAAACCAAATCCTAACCCTACACCTATCCCTAACGCTAGCCCTAATTAGAGTCCTAAACCTAACACTAGAACTAATATTAACGCTAACTCTGACCTTAACTCTAACCCTAGCCCTAAACCTAATCCTAATACTAGACCTCAACCTAAACCTAACCCTAAAACTAACCCTAATCCTAATGAAAGTTCTTAAATTATCCAAAGCGCTAAAGCTAACACAAAACCTAACCCTAATCCAACGCCTAACTCTACCTTTAACCCTAACCTTAACCGTGGCGCTAACCTTAACCCTATTCCTAGTCCTAATCCTAGCTCCAACCCTATTACTTACACTTAGTCAAACCCTCAACCTATTGCTACCCTAGTCCTAACCCTAATTATATAGCTACCCCAAACCCTAACTCTATTACTAGTCCTAAATCTAGCCCTCATTCTAGCTCTAAATTTAACCCAAACCCTAACTTTAACCCTGAACCTTATTCTGACCCTAACATTAACCTAGGTTTAATCCTGACCCTAAACCTTATCCAAAACCTAACACTAGACCTATCATTAACCCTAAACCTAAACCTAACAATAACACTAGCCCTAGATGTAAACCTAATCCTAAATATAGACATAACCCTAGTGTTAGCCCTAACAATAATCCTTAACTTAAACCAAACACTAACTCTACCCCAAGACTCAACTCTAGTTTTCGTTCTGGACCTAACCCTAAACCTAATCCTAACCTGAACACTTACACTTACCTTAAGAGAAACCCTAACTCTAAAACTTATCCTAACCCCAAAACTAACCCTAACATTAGACGAACTCTAAATCTATCTATAACCATAACTCTAGCTCTTACATTATCTATATACCTAACACTATCCCCAAACCTCACACAAAACCTAGCCCTAATTAGAGCCATAATTACCTAGCCATAATTACACCCCTAAACCGAACCCTAAAGCATAACCCTAACCATAAACCGAACCCTAAATATAACCCTAACACTGAACCTAGCTCTAACCCTAGCTCAAACCCTGAAACTTACCCTAAAATAACCCTAGCCCAAACCCCAAACCTCACCCTAACTCTAGCCCTAATCCTAACTGTAACCATAGCTTAAACCCTAGCTCTAACTTTATCCATTACACAAACCATAACCCTAAATCTAATTCTTATCCTAGCAATAAACCTACACCTAACCCTACCTAGAACAGATTTTAACCCTAACCCTGGTCCTAGTCCTAAAACTAGCTCAATTCCGAACCCTTACACTTAACCTAACCCTAACACTAACCCAAGGCCTAACCCTAACCCTATCCCCAGCCCTAATTTTAAACTTAACCCTAGCCCTAACACAAGTACAAACCGTACCCAATACCCTTACCCTAAACTTAACCCTAATGATAATACTAGAACTAAAGCTAAACCTACCCTAAACTTAAATATGAACCTAACCCTAGAACTAACAGTGAATCTAACCCTAACCCTAAATCTAAGCTAGCTCAAACCCTAATCCTAAGCATAATCTTAAACCTAACACTAACCTAAACCTAACCCTATCTATAACCTGACATCTAAACCTATTACCCTAACCCTAATGATAACCCTAGCCCTAACCTAACACTAACCATGACCATAACCCTAGACCAAAACCTAAATTAACCTTAGCCATAGCAAAAAACCTAGCTCAAACCCTAAACTGTACCCTAAACCTAATCCTTAGAGTAACCCTCGTCCTAACCCTGACCCGAACTTTAATTCTAGACCTAATCCTAACCATTATCCTATACCTAAATCTAGATCTAAACCTTATAAATTACTCTAATAACCATAACCCTAATGCTAACCCTAGGCCTAACCCTTAACCTAACACAAACCCTAAGCAAATCCATTACCTTAAACCTAATCTGAACCCTAAACCTAACACTATCCATTACTCTAAACCTAATTCTAACCTTAATGCTAATTTGAGCCTTAACCCTAAGCCTTAACCTAACCCAAACCAGAAGCCTGATCCTGATCCTAATAATGTGCCAGCTCTTAATCTGACCCTTTCCCTAAACGTAAAACTTTAAGATGACCTAGCCATAAACCTAAACCTAAAAATATCACTAACTATAAACATAGACCTGACATTAGTCCTAGCCCTAATTCTTGCCCTAAACCTAACACAAAACCTAGCCCTAATCCTAGCCTTATATCTAGCATTAATCCTAAACCTAACCATAACCCTAGCCCTAACCCTAAAGCTAATCATAAAACTAGCCCTAACCCTAACCATAGCACTAAAACAAAACCGAGCAACAGGCTTAACACTAACCTTAACTTAAACCAAACCATAGCACTACACCTAGATCTATCTCTAACCCTAACTCGAGTCCTAATCATAACCTTAAAAATAATCCTGAACCTGACTTATATCCTAACACTCAACCAAGCTCTAAACACAACCCTAAACTTAAACTGAACACTAACAGTAAACCTAGCCCTAATTCAAGTCCTAAACGTAATACTAAAACTAACCCTGACCTGACTGATATCCTAACACTAACCCTAGATATAAATATCACCCTAATCTTAAACCTAACCCTAACACTTAACCTACCCCTAACCCTAACCCTAATTGTAACCCTAGTTCTTATATTACCCATTTTCCTAACCCTAGCCTTAAACCTCACACAAAACTATCCCTAATCTGAGCCCTAAACCTAGCTTTAACCCTAACCATAAACCTAACCCTAGCCCTAACCCTATGCCTTACCCTGAGTAAAACCTTAACCCTAATGGTAACCCTAGACCTATCGCTAATCCTTAGGCTTACCAAATCCTAACCCTTTTAATAGTCCAAACACTAGATTTCAATCTAGCTCTAAAACTATCCCCAAACCTAACCCTAACCCTGACCCTTATTCTGGCCATAATATACACCCTAGGTCTAAACCTGATCCTAACCCTAAACAAAACGCTAACACTAGCCCTACTTGTAACCTTATACCTAAACCTATCCCTAAAATAGCTCTAGACCTAAACCTAATCCCAAATCTACCCTGAACTATAACTCTAGACCTAAACAAAATCATAGCCCTAGCCCTAACAAAAAACCTTTACCTAATCCAAACACTAACTCTGCCCGTAGACCTAAACCTAGTCCTAATTCTGGCTTTAACCCTAACTTGAACTCTAATCCAAACACTGACTCTGGCTTTAACACTAAACCTACCTCTAAACGTGAAACTAACCAAAACCTAAACCTAAATCTAGACCCAGCCATAACCCTAACCCTAAAACTACCCCTAATCATAACCCTAGATCTTACATTACCCATAGCCCTAACCCTAAGCCTAAATGTAACTCTAAACATAGAGATAATTTTAGGCCCAAACGTAGCCCTAAACATAACCCTAACCCTAACACTAGCCCTATACTTCACCCTAGCCCTCACCTTAGTCTTCAGATAGCTCAAAGCCTAACCCTTACCCTAAACATAAGCCTAGACCTATCCCTAACTCTCATCCTAACCCTAGTCCAAATCCTAAACTTAACCTAGCCCTAAACCTAGTTTTAAACGTACCCATTATCCTAATCCTAAACATAAACTTATTGATAATCCTAGCCTGAACCCTACCCTAACTGAAAAAAATAACCATAGACATAACCCTAAAATTAAACTCAGCATATCCCTAACTCTAGATCAAACCATAAACGTAACCATAAACCTAAACATAACAATAGCTCTAATCCCAACCCTATTATTAATTCTAACTCTAAACCAAATCTAAACCTAACATAACACTATCCGTTACCTTAACCCTAACCCTAACGTTAACGATAACCCTAGACCTAACTCAAACACTAACCCTAAATCTACGGTAATCCTATTCCTCGACCTAACCCTAATCCTAGCAATAACCCTAGCTTAAAACCTAACCTTTACACTAAACATAACCCTAAACCTAACCCTAAACCTAGTTCTAACACTAACTCTAACCCTATCTCAAAGAATATTCCTAACAATAACTCTAGTTCTAACCTAGAGCTATAACCCTATCAATTACCATAAACATAACCCTTACCCTAATGCTAACCCTAAGCCTAACCCTAGCCCTATCACTAATGCTAATAGTATTAATTATCCTAAACCAAACTTGAACCTTAAAACAAACCCTAACTATACCCTAACCCTAACCCTAATGCTAATTTGAGCCATAAACCTAAATCCTTACCTAAGCGAAATTCTAAACCTAATAATTCCCCAAGCTCTCAACATGACCCTTACCATAAACCTAACCCTTAAAATAGACGTAGCCATAAGCCTAACCCTAAAACTATCTTTCACTGTAACCCTGGACCTGATATTAGACCTAGCACTATTCCTAATCCTGAATCTAATACAAACACTAGCCCTCATCCTAGCCTTAAACCAAGCCTTAATCATAACCCTAACCCCAACCCTAGTCATAACCCTAACTCTAACCTTCACCCTACATCTAAACCTAGCTATAACGCCATTCTTTATCCTAAACTTAAACCTAAACCTATACCTATCACTAGGCCTAAGCTGAACACTAACCCTAGCCCTAATCCTAGCCCTAATTTAACCCTATCCCAAGCCTTAACTCTAATTTTAGCCCTATCACTAACTCTAACTCTCACACTAGCCCTATCCCTAGTTCTAAACCTATCCCTTACCATAACTCTAACTCTGGCCCTAACCCTTGCCCTATCCTTAATCTGAGCCTAATCCTAGACTAGCCTAATTATAAATGTAACCCTAAAGCCTAACACTAACACTAGCCCTAACCCTAATACTAATTGTAAAACTAGCCCTAACTCTAACCCTACGACTAAAACAAAACCAAGCAATAAACGTAATCCTAAACCTTAACTTAAACCAAACACTAAACTACAACAAGAACTAATCCAAGCCCTAATCAATTCCGAACACTAACCTATAAACAAACCCTGATCCTGACTCATATCCTAACACTCACCCTAGCTTTAAATATGACACTAACCTTAAACCGAAACCTAACAGTAAACCTAGCCCTAATTTGAGTCCTAACTCAAACACTAAAACTAACCCTGACCCTGACTCCTATCCTAAAAATAACTCTAGGTTTAAATATCATCCTAACCTTAAATCTAACAGTATCACTAGAACTAGCCCTAACCCTAACCCTAAAGCTACCCCTAATTGTAACCCTGGTTCTTACTTACCTGTTGTCCTAACCCTAGCCCTAACACTAACACAAAACCTAGCCCTAATCCGAGCCCTACACCTAGCTTTATCCCTAACCCTAACCCTAAGCCTAACACTAGCTCTAACCCTATCCCTAAACCAAAGCAAAACCCTAATCCTAATGGTAATATTAGGCCTATCCTCAATCCTCAGATGAATCAAAACTCTCCCTATATTAATAGTCCTAACCCTAGCCCTCATTCAAGCTCTAAGCCTATCCCAAAACTGAACCCTAATCCAGACCCTTATTCTGACCATAACACTAAACTAGGTCTAAACCTTACCCTAATACTAGGCCAAACCATTTCACTATCCCTACTAGTAAACTTATACCTAAACCAGACACTATCACTAGCCCTAGACCTAAATCTTATCCTAAATCTAGACTTAACTCTAGCTCTAGACCTAAATAAAGACCAATTCTTAGCCCTAACAATAATCCTTAACTTAATGCAAAGATTAACCCTACCCCTATACATAAACCTAGTCCCAATTCTGGCTTTATCCTTAACTCTAACCCTAACCTGAACACTGACCCTGCCTTTATCACTAAACCTATCTCTAAACATGACCCTAACCAAAACCTAAACCTAACACTAGACATAACCATAACCCTAACCCTACAACTAGCCTTTATCATAATTCTAGCTCTTACATTACCCTTACCCCTAACTATGCCCGAACCTAACACAAAACCTAGAGTGAATTCTGGGCCTAAATCTAGCCCTAAGCATAACCACAACCCTAATGCTAGCCATAACCCTTACCCTAAACCAAACCCTAGCCTTAGTCTTAAACTTTACTCAAAGCCTATCCCTTACCATAAATATAAACTTAGAACTATACCTTATTCTAAACCCTAACCCTAGCCCTAATTCTGAACTTAACATTATCCCTAAACCTAACTAAATCTACTCCTTACACCTAACTGTACTGATAACCTAGCCTTACCCGTAACTGTAACCCTAACCCTAACCAGAAAACTAACAATAGACTAACCCTAAAACTAAAATTTACCATAGCCCTAACCCTAGCTCAAAACCACACCCGTACCATAAATCTAAACATAACTGTACCCTTTACATTAACCCTAAAACTAAATCTAACCCTAAACCTAAACCTAAACCTACATCTAACCATATACATTACCCTAAGCCTTATCCTAACCCTAATGATAAACCTAGCCCTAACCTTAACCCTAACTCTAAACCTACCATCAACCTGTCCTTAGACCTAAGGCTGATCCTAATCCTCAACCTAGCCCTAGAACTAACACTAGCTCAAACCCTAGCCCTTACCCTAAACATAACCCTAGACCAAAACCTAACCCAAATTCTAATCCAAATTCTAACCATTACTATAGCATAAACCCTAGCTCTAACTCTATCCATTAACCTCACCATAACCTTGAACATAATGCTAAACCTAGCCCTAACCCTAACCCTAACTCTATCCCTAGCCCTGATTCTAACCTGAAGCCTCCACCTAGCCCTAACACTTACACAATCCCTGACCCTTACCCTTAATCTAACCATAAGAAAATGATAAGCCTAACCCTAACCCTAGCCCTAATCCTAAACTTAAAACTAGACTTAACCTTAGTTCTAACCCCACCCACTACACTAACCCTAACCATAAATATTATGATAACCCTAGCCCTAACCCTAAACTTACTCTAAACCTAACTGTAAACCTAACCCTAGACCTAACCATAAACCTAACCCTTGACGTAGTGCTAACCCTAGCTCAAACTCAAACTCAACAATTATGCTACACGTAACATTAACCCTAGTCCTAAACATAACCTAACCCTAACCCTAACCCAACATCTAAACCTGTCCATTACCTTAACCCTAATGGTAACCCTATACTAACCCTAGACCTAATCCTAAACCTAACCCTATCCTTAGAACTAACTCTAGCTCAAACCCTAACTCATAACCTAAAGCTAACCCTAGCCTTAACCCTACCTCTAACTCTAGCTCTAATCCTAAACATAACCCTAGCTCTAACCCCAGCTCTAACTTTATCCATTACCCTAGGATAACCAGAAACCTAATGCTAACCCTAGGCCTAACCCTAACCCTATCCATTACCCTAAATCTAACCTGAAGCCTTAACCTAACTTTAGCCATTATCCTAACCCTAACTCAAACCTAATGTTTAACCCTAAACTCAACCTAACCCAAACCCAAAACCTGACTCTATTATAATACCCCTAGCTCTCAACTTGAACCTCATCCTAAATCTAATTCTGAAGCTAGACCTAGCCATAAATCTTACCCGGAAACTATCCCTAACCATAACCTTAGACCTGATATTAGCCCTAGCCCTAATTCTTGCCATAACCCTAACTCAAATGCTAGCCCTCATCCTAGCCCTAAATATAGCCTTGATCCTAACCCGAACCCTAACTCTAGCCCTATCCCTAATTTTATCCCTCTTCCGAGTTCTGTGCCTTGCTACAACCCCATCCCTCCTCCAAATCTAACCCTAATTCTAACTCTAGACTTAAGCCTTACAGTAATCCTAGACCTAATCCTAGCCCTAATTTAGCCCTAACCCTACCACTAGCACTAAGACTAAAGTAACTCTCTCGCCCTAGCCCTATTCCTACATCTAAACTTTTCCCTTACTGTAAGCCTAACACTTTCCCTAACCTTAGGCCTAACACTAGCCCTAGCCCTAATGCTAGAATTAACCATAACTCTAAGTCCAACCCTAAACCTAATCCTAAACCTCACACTAACACTAGCCCTAACACTAACACTAATCCTAAAACTAGCCATAATCTAGTTCAATCCCTAAAACAAAATCGAGCCATAGCCCTGACCCTAACCATTAACCTAAACCAAAACCTAACCCTACACATAGCCCTACCCTTAGCCCTAATTCCAGTCCTAACTTAACCCTAAAACTAACCTTGAGCCTGACTCTGACCTTACACTAACCCTAGATCTAACATCACCCTAAAAGTATACCTAGACTTTAAACTAGTACTACCCCTAACTCTAACCCTAAAAGTAGCCCTAATTATAACTCCAGTTCTTACATTAAAGGTATCCCTAAATAACCCAAAACCAGCCCTAAACTGAGCCCTACACCTTGTTTTAACAGTAACAATAACCCTAGACCTAACCATTACCCTAAACCTAACACTAACCCTAAAACTGGCCCTAACCCTAATAAAGCTACACTTAATCCTAACCATAATCCTTACCCTAACCCTAGCTCTAACCCTATCCATTACCCTATACATAACCTAAACCTAATGATAACCCTACCCTTAAACTTAACCCTAATCTCAAACCTAGACCTGACACAAACCCTAACCGTCTAACAGCCCTAATCATAACTCAAACCCTAACACTTACCTAAACCTAACCATAAAACTAACCCTAGACTAAACCTGACCCTAACCTGAGCCCTAATCCTAAACATAAAACTAGCCCTAAACCTATCCATTACCCTTTACACAAGCCTAAACAAAACATAGCTCTAAACATAGCTCTAACCCCACCAATTACACTGACCCTAACTATAAATATCATGATAACACTAGCCCTAAACCTAATTCTACTCTAACCCTAACTGTAAATTTAACCCTAGTCCTAACCCTAAACCTACACTCACTCTAACCTTATCATTACCTAAACCTAAACTGAACACTAAACCGAACCCTATCAATTACACTAAACCTAACTTTAACCATAACCCTAATGCTAATTTGAGCCCTAAAACTAAACCAAAACCTAACCCAAACTCTGAGCAAGACACTGACTCTAATAACACACCTAGCTCTAAACTGACCCTAACCCTAAAAATAACTCTTAAACTAGACCTAGCCATAAAACTAACCCTAACAGTATTTCTAACCATAACCCTAGACCTGACATTAGCATTCTACCTAATTCATGCCTTAAACCTAACACAAACCCTAGCCCTCAACCTAGCCCTAAACCGAGTGTTAATCATAACCCAAACTCTAACAGTAGACCAAACCATAATTTCAACCATCGCCCTAGTTCTGACCCTAGGTATAACCACGTCCTTTCCCCTATCTTTAACCCTAACAATAACACTATCATTAACACTACCCTAGACCCAACTCTAGACCTAATCCTAACACTAACCATACCTCTAATCCTAGCCCTAATTTATTCCTAACTGTAACCCTAACTCTAACCCTAGCTCTAAGACTCACCCTAAATCTAGCCCTACACCTATTTCTAGTACCAACCTTATCTATTGTCTAACCCCAACACTAGCCCTAACTTTAATCCTAACCCTAGCCATAGTCCTAAACCTAGAACTAACCCTAATTCTAAATCTGACCCTAACTCTAAACCTAAAACTCACCCTAACACTAGCCTTAACTCTAATTCTAATTTGAAAACTAGCCCTAAACCTAGCTATAACCCACAAACATAACTAAGCCATAGCCCTAATACTAACCCTTAACGTAAACCAAATCCTAATGCTACACCTAGTCCTAACCCTATTCCTACAACTGATAGTGACCCTGACTCTGACCCTAAAACTAATCCTACTTCTAAACATCACCCTAACCCTAAACCTAAGTCAAGCACCAGACCTAGCCCTAATCCAAACAGTAAAACTATCTCTAAAAGTAAAGCTAGATCTTACATTAGACATAGCCTTTACCCTAACACAAAACCTAGCACTAATATGAGCCTCAATCCTAGCTTTAACACTAACCCTAACCCTAACCCTAACCCAAACCCTAGCTCTAAACCTATACCTTACACTAGGCAAAACTCTCATCATAATGCTACCCTAGTTCTAACCCTAATTCTTAGCTTACACCAAACCCTCACTCTGTTACTAGTCCTAACCCTAGCTTTCATTCTATCTCTAACCCTAATGCAAAGCCTAAGCTTGACCCTTACTCTTATTCTGACCCTAACACTAACCCTAGGTCAAAGCCTGACCTAAAACTAAACTGAACCCTAACACTAGCCCTGCAAGTAAACCTATACCTAAACCTAACCATAACACTAACACTAGATGTAAACTTAATCCTAAATATAGCCATAACTAAGCCCTAGTCCTAAACCAAAACCAAGCCCTAGCCCTAAAATAACCATTAACCTAACACAAAGACTCACCCAAGACCTAAACCAAACCATAGTTCTAATTCTGGCCCTAACCATAAACCCAAGGCTAGCCCGAACACTGATGCTTATCCTAACACAAACCGTAACTCTAAATCTTATCCTAACCCCAAACTTAACCTAGCACTAGACATATCTATAACCCTAACCCAAAAAAACTAACCATAACCATAACCGTAGCTCTTACATTACCCATAGCCCTAAAATTAGCCATAAACCTGACACAAAACCTAGCCCGACTACAAGCCCTAAACCTATACCTAAGCATAACCTTAACCCTAACCCTAGTACAAACCCTAAACCTAATTCTTGCCCTAGCCCTTACCCTAGCTCAAACTCTAACACTGACTCTAAACATAACCCTAGCTCTAACCCTAATTCTAAACTATCCATAATCC
Source organism: Callospermophilus lateralis (assembly GCF_048772815.1). Classification (NCBI taxonomy): domain Eukaryota; kingdom Metazoa; phylum Chordata; class Mammalia; order Rodentia; family Sciuridae; genus Callospermophilus; species Callospermophilus lateralis. The sequence continues at coordinate 133,875,837 of NC_135310.1, read as the reverse complement.
TAAGTGTAGCTATAGCCCAAATCCTAGCTCTAACTTTATCCATTACCTTAAACATAACCCTAACCATAAGGCCAAACCTAGCCCTAATCCTAACCCTAACCCTAACCGTAGCACTGATTATAAACCTAACCCTCGCCCTAGACCCAACCATAGCTCATACCCTAACACTTACCCTAAACCGAACCCTAACATTAACCGTAGGAGTAACCCAAACACTAGCCCTAATCCTAACCTTTATCGAAGCCCTAACACTAACACTAAACCTATTCATTTGGTTAGCCCAAATCAAATGCTAACACTAGGCCTAACCCTAACCCTATCCCTAACACTAACCCTATACATTACTCTAAACCGAACCTGATCTGTAAACCTAGCTACCCATTACTTTAACCTCAACCCTAATCATAATGCTAATTTGAGCTCTAAACTTAGAACTTAACCCAAACCAAACCCTAACCCATACTCTGACCCTAATAATAACCGAATTCTTTACCTGACCCCTACAATAAACCTAACCCTTAAACTAGACCTAGCTATAAACCTATCCTTAACACTATCCCTAACCATAACCCTAGACCTGACATTTTCCCTAGGCTTAACACTAGCCCTAACCCTAACACAAGCCCTCATCCAAGCCCTAAACCTAGACTTAATACTAACCAAGAACACTCACCCTAGCCCTATCCCTAAATAGAACCCTTGCCCTAGCACTGAACCTAGCTATATAACACCACCCCTTCCCCTAAAACTAACCCTAACCCTAGCCCTAATCATAGGCCTAAACCTAACACTAATCATAGCACTAATCCTAGCCCTATTTGAACCCTAACCTTAACCCTACCCCTAATCCTAGCCCTAAGACTAACACAAACTCACACACTAGATTTCTATCTATTTATAACCCTATTCATTACCATAATCCTCACAATAGCCCTAACCTCAGCACTAACACTAGCCATAGCCCTAACCCTAGATCTAACCATAACTCTAAATCTAACCCTAAACTTAAGCCTAAACCTAATTCTAAAACTAGCTCTAACACTATTGCTAATCCTAAAACTAGCCCTAATCCAAACCCTAGCCCTAAAACAAAACTGAGCCATTGCTCTATCTCTATAACTTAACCTAAACCAAACCCTAACCCATGACTAGCCATAACCCGAGCTCCAGCTCGAATACTAGGCCTAAAACTATCTCTCACTCTGACTCATATCCAAAAACAAACCCTAGCTCTAAATATCACTCTAACCCTAAAACTAATGCTAACACTAGACCTAGCCGAAACCCTAACCCTGAAACTAACCCTAATTGTAACCCGAGTTCTTACATTGGCCTTAGCCAGACCATAGCCCTAACTATAATACAAAATAGCCCTAATCCAACCCTAATACTGGATTTAACCCTAACCCTAACCCTAAAACTAGCCCTTAACCTAACCCTAAACCTAGTGCTAACCCTAGCTCTAATTCTATACATTACCCTAAGCCAAACCCTATTCATAATGCTAACTCTAGTACTAATCCTAATCCTTAGCCAAACCCAAACAAGAACCCTATTACTAGTCCTAACACTAGCCCTCATTCTAGATCTAACCCTATCCCAAATCCTCAAACTAACCTTCACACTTATTCTGACCCTAACATTAATTATAGGTCTAAAACTGACCCTAAACCAAAACTGAAAACTGAAACTAGCCTTACAAGTAAACTTATACCTAAACCTAATACTAACACTAGACCCAGAACTAAACCTAATTCTAAATCTAGCTATTACTCTAGCCCTTGACCTAAATAAAAACTTAGTGCTATCCCAAACAATAACCCTTTACATAAACCAAACACTAATCCTAACACTAGATCTAACCCTAGTCTTATCCTGGTTTCACCATAACCCTAATTTTAACCTGAACACTGTCCCTGATTTAACATCAAACCTAGCTCTAAACCTGACCCTAACCCGAAACCTAAACCTAACACTATACCTAGCCATAACCCTAACCCTAAAACTAGCTCTAATCAGAACCCTAGATTTCACATTACACATAACACTAATCCTAGGACTAAACCTAACAGAAAACTTAAATAACCTTAACCATAATCGAGACCCATACCCACCCTAATCATAACCCTCACTCTAACCCTAACCCTAATCCTCACCTTAGTCGTAACTCTAGCTCAAAGCCTAACCCTTAGCCTAAACATAACCCTAGCACTATCCCTAACCATAACCCTATCTGTAGCCCTAATCTTAACCTGAACATTAGACCTAACACTAGCTCTAACCCTAGCCATTACCCTAACTTTTACCCTAACCCTAATGATAACCCTATCCCTAACCCTTACAGAAACCCTAACCCAAACCATAAAGCTAACCCTAGACCTAACCCTAAACCTAAACCTTGCCGTATCCTTAAAACTAACTCAAAACCTAACTCTTACCCTAAAACCAACAGTAGACCTAGCCCTAAAAGTAAAATTAAACCTAAACCTAATCTTAACCATAAAGCTAACCTTACATGTAACCCAATCTATTACAGTAAACCTAATTCTAAACCTAATGAAAACCCTAGTTCTAACCCTAAACCTAACCCTGATCATGACACTAAACCTAACCCTCGTCCTAGACCTAACCCTAGCTCAAAACGTAAACTTTACCCTAAATATAACCCTAACCCTACCCTAAGCTAGGGTTAATAACCCTCACCCAAAACCTAACCTAACTCGAGCACTAATCCTAAACTACCCTAGCCCTAAACATTGCTCTAACCCTATATAGTATCCTTATGATAACCCTAATCCTAATGCTATCCCTAGGCAAAACCCTAACCCTTTTGCTAACCCTGAAGCTCTCCATTGACCTAAACCTACCCTGAAACCTAAACCTAACCCAATCAATTACCCTAACCCTAACTTAAACCCTAATGCTCATTTGAGCCCTATCTTTAAACCTTAACTTAAAACAAACCCTAACACTGATCCTGACCCTAAAAGTACACCGAGCTCTAAACCCTAACCTAACCCTCACCTTTGCCCTAATCCTAACTCAAAGCCTAAACATTTCTCTAAACATAAACATACCCGAACCCTCAATCTAACCCTAACACTAGCCCTAATCCTAACATTAACCCTAGCCCTAAACCTAGCTCTAAACCTACCTATTACTCTAAATCTAAACCTAACCTTATTGATAATCCTAGGCTTAATGCTACACCTAAACCTTATTGGAAATCTAACCCTAAACCTAACCTTAAACCTCAAACATGCCATAGACCTAACCCTAGATCAAAACCTAACACTTACTATAAACCTAAACATAACCATATCCCTAACTCTAAGCCTAAACCCCAATCTAACCTTAAACAAAGCCCTAAATCCCTAAATTTTACTGTAATTGTAACCCTGGTACTTACATTAGTTTTAACCCTAATGCTAGCACTAATTTAACCCAAAACCTAGCCCTAATCCAAGCCCTAACCCGAGCTTTAATCCTAACCCTAATCCTAATCCTAGCCGTAAGCAAAACCATAACCCTATCCCATACCTATCTCTAACCCTCTCCATTGCCATAACCATTACTCTAGGCCTAAACCTAACCCTATCCCTGATCCTAAACCTAGTAATTATATTAAACCAAACCTAAATCCTAAACCTCATCCTATCATTACACTAACACTAACCATAACACTAATTCGAGCTCTAACTTTAAAACTTAACCTATTCCAAACTTCTAACCCCAACTTGAACTTAACAATAACCCTAGGTCTAAACCTGACCCTAACCCTAAACCTAACCCTTACAATACATGTAGCCATAAACCTAACCCTAAAAATATCCTTAACCATAACCCTAGATCTGATATTAGGATTAGGGCTAATCCTAATAATCCTAATCCTAGCCCTAACAATTTAATAAACCATAGCTCTCATCCTAGCCTCAAACCTAGCCTTAATCATTACCCTAACCCTAACCATAGCCCTAACCCTAATTGTAAACTTTACTTTTTCTCTAAACCTACCTATAATGCCATTCCTTAACCTAAACTTAACCCTAACCCTAACCCTAACTCTAGGCCTAAGATGAACACTGACCGTAGCTCTAATCCTAGCCCTAATTAAATCCTATCCCTAACCATAACCCTAACCCTAGACTTAAGACTAATTCTAACTCTCACACTAGCCTGATCCCTTCCTCTGACCCTATCCATTACCGTAATCCTAATCCTAGCCCTAACCCTGGACCTAAACCTAGCCAATACCATTGCCAAATCCTTATTCCTAGTCCTAACCTTAACTCTAAATCTAACCCTAAACCTAAGCCTAAGCCTAACATTAACACTAGCCCTAGCCCTAACGGTAATCATAAAACTAGCCCTAACACTAACCTTTGCAGTAAAACAAAACCGAGCAATAGCCCTAACCCTAAACCTTAACTTAAACCAAACCTTAACACTACACCTAGACCTAACCCTAGCCCTAATTCAATTCCTAATCTTAACCTAAATACTAACACTAACTCTGACTCATATCCTAACACTCACCCTACCTCTAATCACCACCCTAACTTTAAACAGAACCCATACAGTCAACCTAGCCTTAATTTGTGTCCTAACCCTAACCCTAAAACTAAACCTGACCTTGACTATTAACCTAACACTAACACTAGCTCTAATTTTTACCCTAACCTTAAACTTAATCCTAACACTAGAGGTTTAACACCTAACCATAACCCCTAAACTGACCCTAAAAACCATAGTTCTTACATTAGTCATTGCTCTAACCTTAACCATAACCCTAACACAAAAACTAGCCCTAAGCCAAGCCCTAACCCTAGCTCTAAACCTATCCTTTACCCTATGCCAAACCCTAAACCTAATGCTAATCTTAATCCTGATTCTATTTCTTAACCCAACCCAAATCCTAACCCTATTAGTAGTCCTAACCCTAATCCTCATTCTAGCTCTAAACCTAACCCAAACCCTAACCCTAACCCTGACCCCTATTGTGACCCTAACACTAATCATAGATCTAAACCTGAACCTATCCCTAAACCGAACCGTAACACTAGTCCTACTGGTAACCTTATACCTAAACATAACCCTAACACTAGCCCTAGACCTAAACCTAATCCTTATCTATCCACAACTCTAGCACTAGATCTAAAGAAAAACCTAGCCCTAGCCCGAATAGTAACCCTTAGCCTAAAGCCAAACTAAACCTTCCCCTAGTCTTAACCCTAGTCCTAATTTTGATTTCACATTAACCGTAACCCTAAACTGAACACTGACTCTGACACTAAAACTAACTCTAGTTCTAAACATCACCCTAAACCTAAATCTATCCCTAGAACTATACTTAGCTCTATCATTAACCCTATAACTGGCCCTAATCATAACAAAGTTCTTACATTTGACATAGCCCTAAGTTATTGCAAAACCTATTCCTAAACCCAGCCCTACCCTATCTTTAACCCTAATGCTAACCATAAACCTAACATTATCAATACCCCAAAAGCTAGTCCTAACCCTAGACTTAATCCTAAAAATAACACTAGCCCTATCACTAGCGCTAACCCTATCCATTACCATAATGATAACCCTAATGCTTCTGCTAACCTTAGGCCATACCCTAATCCTATACTTTACCTTAACCCTATCCATTACCCTACACCTAACCTGAACTCTAAACCTAAAACTATCATTAACCTATCCCTAACTTTAATGATAACTTGAGCCTTCACCCTAAACTTTAATAAAAACCCTAACCCTGACTCTGACCCTAAAAATACCATAGCTCTAAACCTTACCGTAACAAGAAACCTAGCCCTTACAATAGACCTAGCTATAAACTAACCCTAAAACTCTCTCTAACTGTAACCCTAGACCTGTCATTAGCCCTAGCTCTAATTTTAGTCCTAATCCTAACACAAACCTTAGCCCACATCCTAGCCATAAACCTCACCTTAATCATAAACCTAACCCTAACCATATCCCTAATTATAACCCTCACCCTAGACCTAAAAGTAGCTATAATCTCATCCCTTTACCTAAACCTAATCCTAATCTTAACACTGACATAACCCTAGCCCTAAACCTAGGCCTAACTCTAACACTAACCCTAGCCTAATCCCAGCCCTAATTTAGAACTATCCCTAACCCAACCTTAACCCTAGCCCTAAGACTAACCCAAACTCTCTCCCTAGACTTATACCTAGTTCTAACCTATCCCTTTCCATCAACTTATACCTAGCCCTAAACTTAGCCCTAATCATAGCCCTATCCTTACCCCTAGCTCAAAGCCTAGATCTAAACCTATCTCTAAATCTAACCCTAAACCTAAGCCTAAACCTCACACTAAAACGAGCCCTAATCCTAAAACTAGCCCTAACTTTATCCCTAGCCCTAAAACAAAACCAAATCATAAGCCTAACCCTACACCTAGCCCTAATCCTATCTCTAATTCTAGTCCTAACCCTAACCTGAAAACTAATCTGGGCTCAGACTCTGACCCTAACATTAAACCTAGCTCGAAACATCTTCATAACCGTAAATTTAACCCTAACACTAGAAATAGCCCTATCCCTGACTCTATCACTAGCTCTAATCATAATGCTACTTTGTACATTAGCCGTAGCCTTAAACCTAGGCCTAACTTAACCCAAAACCTAGCCTTAATCGGAGCCCTAAACCAAGTTTTTTTAATATTCATTTTTCATCTTTTGGTGGACAAAACATCTTTATTTTATTGGTATGTGGGGCTGAAAATTGAACTCACCACCCTGTGCACACCAGGTGAGCACACTACTTCTTGAGACACATCCCCAGCCTCTAAACCTATCTTTAACCCTTAAACATAAATCTAACCCTAACCCCAAAAAGCCCTTAATCCTATACATAATCCTACCCCTAATCTTAGGTCTAAACCTAACCATTATCCTAATGATAACCCATTATGCTAACCCTAGGCCTAACCCTAACCCTATCAATTACACTAAACCACACCTAAACCCTAACCCTAACACACAAAAAAATCCCTAATTCTATACAAAACCGAACCTCTAATCTTAGGTCTAATCCTTTCCATTTCCCTAATAATAACTCTTATGCTAACCCTGGGCCTAACCCTAAGCCTATACATTACTAAACCATACCTAAACCTAATCCTGACACTTTCATTACCTTAACTTGAAACCCTAATGGTAATTTAAGCCCTAAACCTAAACCCTAACCTAACCCAAACCTTCACCTTGATCCTGATCCTAATAATAACCCTAGCACTAAAACTGACCCTTAGTATAAACATAACCCTACACTGGACCAAGCCATAAACCTAACACTAAATCTATCCCTAACTCTAACCCTAAACCTGACATTAGTCCTAGCCCTAATACTAGCCCTAACCCTAACACAAACATTAGCCCTCATCCTATCCCCAAACTTAGCTTTAATCATAATCCTTAACCCAACCCTAGCACTAACTTTATACTAACCCTTGCCCTAGCCCTCAACCTAGCTATAACCCAATACCTTACCCTAAATGTTATCCTAACTGTAACACTAACCCAAGGCTTAAACCTAACACTAACACTAACCCTAATTTAGCTCTATCCCTAAACCTAACCCTATCCCTTACCATAATCCTAAACCGAACCCAAAACTTGGTCTTAACCCTTGCCCTATGCTTAGCCCTAGCCCTAATTATAGATCAAAACTTAACTGTAAATCTAACCCTAACCCAAAGCCTAAGCCTAGCAATTATAAATACATTTATATTTATACTCTGTGTCTACAGATGTTGGCTTCAATTTTTATTTAGAATATAAACATCAGATTCATGAAAGGCATACCATTTCTGGTGGTGTATAGAGAACTTAGGGTCAGGGGTAGGATGCTATGTTAAGGGGGAATGGAATGAAGGTATGTTATTAATCTAACTTAACAAGTTTGGAGGAGAACTCTAATGAATAGACAGCGGTAATTTGAAGAAGAAGGTTTAAATTCAAACTCCTTATGTGTATTCATAAAATTACCCTATATATTAATAGTAAAAGTTAGGAGGCTGAAAGTGGGATAGAGGGAGAAAGAAAAAAGAAGAAAAAATAACAAGGAAAGAAAGAAGGAGAGGGAGAAAGAAAATAAGGGCAAATAAAGAGGTGGTGGGGTGGGGCCTATGCAATTCCTCTGTATTATACAATTCTAGTGATTCAGTTCTTAAAGTCCAATTTCATGTAAAGTTCTTGGTTTCACATATGTTGAGGTTGTGAGGACCAGAGGGGGAATGGTAGAAAAGAATGGATGAGAAGAGCAAGAAAAGAAAAGTAAGAATGAAGAAAAAAAAAGTTCCTCAGAACTCTGTTTTCTTTTCTTGCAGTAGGTGAAGTTGTCTATTCCTAGTTTGAGTCTCTGTGCTCAGGGTGGTGGAGGAAACCAGGCTGAGAGGGCTTGAACTTCTACCTGGAGTCTCCCTATGCTTAGTCTCTGAATTGGAAACCAGGTGTCTGTAGAGTTGTGGTTCCACATTGATAACTACACCCCCCAAAAGCTTGTGAGAAAAATCTTGAGTTATCACAGCTGGAGGTAGGGGAGTTGGAAACCAGGTACCTGATAAACTGCAGAACCAAGCTGGTAGCCACACCCACTGATAGATGGCGAGTAAGTTTTTGCACAATGGATTCCATCTATTTCCCATGTATGGTGTTTGGTGAGGTGGGTGGTCCTGGAGTGACCTTGTTCTGTGTCCAGAGCTCAGTCTTGTGACTCACAAGCAAAGCCTCTGTGTTCTGTGCTGCCTTCCGTCTGTGCAGAGAGCGCCTGTGCGGCTGAGACTGCTGTCTGCGCCCAGAGAAACTGCACAGCCAAGTCTTCATTCTGAACTGAGAGCACCCATGCGGCCCTAGTTGTCTTCAAATTTCTATGATACTGGGCAGGATTCATTTTTAAATTAGCCTGACTATGCTCCACAGGTTTGGGTCTTGTCAGTTCAATGGTTTGCTGTCAGGAACAGTTTGTATTTTAAGTTTTCCCTTCATTATGGCTTATTGATGTGAATGAAAATTGAGCTGGAAATCAAATGGGGTTGGGCAGAGTTGCTTGAAACTTCACACAATCAGTTCTCAGTGGGCAGTCTCTGGTTTCTTTCTTTTGAAGGTAGGCCAAAGATGAAGCATGCAAAAGAAACTGTATCCATGAGCCCTTAAGGAGAAAACAAAGAAACATGTATGCACTGAAATAAGTCTCCCAACAATTTGATCAGATTTCTTTGATACTACACAGTATTCATCTTTTAGCTTGCTCCACTAGGCTCCCCAAAGTTGGCACTTCTAGGATCAATGGTTCTTTAAACAGGTAAGTGTTAGTGTTATGGTTAGAGTTAGGGCTAGATTTAGAGCTAGTGTTAGGGTTAGAGTTTGTTTTGTTCAAATTTCTTTGATACTGGAAAGATTTATCTTTTACGTAGCCTTATTATGTGCCCCAGTTTGGGGCATTCGAAGTTCAATGGTTCACTGTTGGGAATAGTTTGTTTTTAATGTCTCACTTCATTTTGACCTATATGGGTAAATGAGAATCGAGCTGGAAATCAGAGCGTTGGTGCTAGCTGGGTGAAACTTCACATACTCAATCAATTGTCTGTGGGCACTCTCTGATTTCTTCCTTGTAAAAGTAGCTGAAGTATGAGAAACAAGTTTATCCAAGAGCACTTTAGGAGAAAACAGGGCAATATGCATGTACTGAAATACCTCCCCGAAATATTTGGTCAGATTTCTTTGATACTATGCAGGATTCATATGTAAGCTTGTCCCACTAGTCTCCTCAAGTTTAAAACTTTTATGATCAAAGATTCTCTTAACAGGTTAGGCTTAAGGTTATGGTTAGAGAGAGGTTTAGAACTAGTTTTATGGTTAGAGTTAGTTTTTTTCAACCTCTTGGATACTCAGCAGGATTTATTTTTTTCCTATTCTTAGTATGCTCCCCATGTTTGGGCCTCCTAGTAAAAGGGTTTGCTCTAAGGAGCAGTTTTAATTTTCATGGTTCACTTCATTTTGCCCTATAGGGGTGATGGAAATGGAGCTGGATCCTGAACCTAATAATAACCCTAGCTCTAAAACTTACCCACAAAGAGGGCTTGTGCTAGTTGCTTGAAACTTCACACACTCAATCATTTCTCAGTCCACATTCTCTCATTTGTTTCTTGGGGTAGTAGCCCAAAGCTTAATTTGAAAGAAACAGCTTTATCTGTGAGCACTTTAGGAGCAAATTCATTTTTTTTTTCATTGATTACTTTGCTATTGTACAGGATTCATCCTTTTCCAATCTTAGTAGGATCCCCAAGTTTGGGTTTTCAAGGTTTGCCAGTTCACTGTCAGGAACAGTTTGAATTTTTAGGTTTCACTTTATTATGAAAAAAAATGGAGCTAGAAATCAAAAAGATTTAGTGCTAGCACCTTGAAACTTCACAGACTCAATCAGCTCTCTGTGGGCACTCTCTGGTTGTTCCTTGTGAAAGTACCTTAATATGAAGCATGAAAAACAATTTATCCATGAGCACTTTAAGAAACACAGGGATATATGAATGTACTGAAATACTTCCCCCAAATTTTTATCAAATTTCTTTGGTACTGCAGAAGATTCATCTGTTAGCTTGCCCCAATAGGCTCCCTTAATTTGGGACTTCTAAGATAAAAGGTTCACTAAACAGATTAGGGTTAGGGTTATGGTTAGAGTAAGGGCTAGGTTTAAACCTAGTGTTAGGGTTAGAGTCAGTTTTGTTCATATATCTTTGATACTGGGCAGGATTCATCTTTTACGTAGCCTCACAATGTACCCTGGTTTTGGCCTTTTTAGTTCAATGGTTTGATGTCAGGCACAGTTTGTATTTTAAGGTTTCACTTTATTTTGAACTATTTGTTGAAGATAAATGGAGCATGAAATCAAACAGGGTTGGTGCTAGCTGCTTGAAACTGCACACACTCAATCAGTTCTCTGTAGGCACTCTCTGGTTTGTTCCTTGTGAATGTTGCCCTCAGCTGAAACATGCAAAGCAACTTTATGCTAGAGCACTTTTGGAGAAATCAAAGAAATGTACATATACTGAAAAACTTCCCCCAATTATTTGATCAGATTTCTTGGATACTGTGCCTGATTCATTAGTTATCTTGCCCCACTAGGCTCCCTTAGTTTGGGACTTCTATGATCAAAGGTTCTCAAAACAGGCCAGGGTGAGCTGTAGGGTAAGGATTAAGGATAGATTTAGTGTTAAGTTTACAGTAGTTTTGTTCAAATTTCTTTGATACTAGCCAGGATTTATCTTTTACCTAGCCTTACTATGTTCCCCAGGTTTGGACCTTCTAGGTTCACTGGTTTGCTGTCAGTATTTCAGATTTTATTTTAAGGTGTCACTTCATTTTGACCTATATGGGTCAATGGAAATGGAGCTAGAAATCAAACAGGTTTTTGCTAGCTGCTAGAAACTTCACACTCTCAATCAGTTCTCTGTGAGGATGCTCTGGTTTTATTCTTGTGAAAGTATCCTAAAGATAAAGCATGCAAAAAACGACACTATGTGAGAGCATTTTAAGAGACAACAGGAAAATATGCATGTACGGGACAACCTCCCCCAATTAGTTGGTCAGATTTTTTGATACTGGGCAGAATTTGTCTGTTAGCTTTCTGTCGGGAGCCATTCTCACACGTGACTGGGTGACTCCCGGTTAGGGTCTGAGGCGCTCTGGCTGGGTCGGAGCTTTCCCGGCCCTCTCCTGTTGAGAGAACCTGTCCGTGTGGGGTTGTAACTGACCACTGACCCCGGAGGCCCAATCACTGACCCTGACCTTGGAGTGCAGGCCCCCCTTCAACCTTCATTGGATGAAATTCTCCCCTGAGTTTCTTGCTCCCCAATAAAAGGCTACTCCCTGGCGTGCTCGCTCTCTCTCTCCTGCTAGCCCTGAGTAATCCTTGCTGCCCTGCCAGGCGGTTAGAGGAGGGAACCAGAGGGGAGCCGTCTTGGACCTGGTCATAGAAAAAGGTAACTGAGTCTGTGTGTTTATTTCGATCTCGCTAGCTAACTTTTATGCCAAGAACCTCATTAATGAAACCATTGCGCTGGTCGCGTGGTGGTAGAATTGGCGCCCACGAGGGGGGCATTCTAGATTAGCTAGATTGAGTGGGAGCACGCGCTATAAAGATAAAGAAAAAAGTAAAAATAAAGGAAGTGGTGACAATTTGGGTCACAAAAGGAAGTGGTGACAATTTGGGTCACAAAAGTACCTTAAGATATTGAAGGAAAGAGATGTTAAATTAATTAAAATGGGAAATTCAACTTCTACGGATAAGGAAATGTACCTGACTATTTTAGACAGTATAATTAATCAGAAAGGAAAACAGATAAAGAAAGCTCAGTTATTACAATTCTTAGAGATTGTAGGTAAATATTGTCCTTGGTTTTGTGAACAAGAATCTCCAAATTTACTTACTTGGGAGAAATTAGGAAGAAAGTTACAAAAGGTCTGTCTTTCTAATGAATTACCTGGAGGCATAGATAATATTCAGAGAACCTGGACGGCTTTGGAAGTTTGTCTTTTTAAATATATGGGCCAAAGTTCGTGGCCCCCTGAGGACCTGCTAAAAGGCATTCAATGGGCTATCAAGTCTATTCAAATGGAAAATCCGCCTGAGGCTACGTTAATTCCTTTTCCTTTAAGCCACTTAAAAACGAAGCCGCTAGGGGCCAGGCCCAAAGTTAAAAATGTAAATTTAAGTTTGCAAAATCAGGCTACTCCGCAGGGAGATTATGGAGAGCAATATCAGAAAGGAGATACCTCTGAGGTCCTAGAGAGTCTTCCAGAGGAGGTAAACGATCTTCCTGGAGAGGAAAATGTGGAAGAGATTCCTAGAGGGGCTCAGAGTTCTTCTCAGCCACGTGACTTAAAAGCCCAATTTCAAAATGGCGACAGCACAGAACCTTTACCAGCTAATCTATGGGGGAGAGATATTTTAACCAAAATGGGATTATTATTAGTTACTCCTAACTCTATAAGGTCAGTTGAGGAATTTAGTCAAAGGTATTTTCCTGGAGATGATAAGGAGACCCTTCAGAAAGAGTATCTGTTTACAAACCAGTCTCCACGACAAAGATTAGTAAATGCTCCAAGCCAAAATTTTTATTAGGGGCCCTGAGTACTTCCCTGATCCCTAAGACAGCTGAAAAAATCACTTGGCTCACAGAGGAGCCTATATGAATTTCTCAGTGGCCCATCTCAGGGGAAAAGCTTAAAATAATTCATAGGTTAGTTGAGGAACAACTTCAGGCTGGTCATATAGAACCAACGCTTAGTCCTTGGAACACACCTATTTTTGTTATTAAGAAAAAGTCAGGAAATTGGAGATTGCTGCAGGATTTAAGGGCAATAAATCATGTAATTCAGCCTATGGGATCCTTACAACCAGCACTTCCCTCTCCCACAGCCATTCCTTTAGATTATAGCTTGATGGTAATAGATTTAAAAGACTGTTTTTTCTCTATAAGGTTACATCCTGGAGATTGTGAGAGATTTCCTTTCACTGTCCCAACAATTAATTTTAAGAAACCTGTTAAAAGATATTGCTGGAAAGTACTCCCACAGGGAATGCGTAATAGTCCTACTCTGTGCCAAAAATACATAGACCAGGCGATAGATCCCATAAGAAATAGCTTTCCTGATGCATATATTATCCATTTTATGGATGATATATTATTGGCTCATGCTAATCCCGAGGTACTTTCAAAAATTTTTACTCAGTCAGAGACTTCGCTTACAGCAATGGGTTTATGCATAGCTCCTCAAAAAATTCAAAAAGTGTCTCCTTTTCAATATCTAGGTCAGATTATTCAAGGACGTACAATCCATCCTCAAAATCTTCAGATAAGAATTAAGGAGTTACATACCCTTAATGATTTTCAAAAGCTATTAGGAGATATTAATTGGCTGAGGCCATCTTTAAAACTAACTACTTCTGAGTTAAGTCCTTCATTTCAGATATTACAAGGAAATCCTTCTCCAACCTCTCCACGTCAGCTAACTTTAGAGACTAAAACAGCTTTAAGGAAAGTTGAAAATGCAATTAAAAATGCACAGCTTACTAGAGTTGATCCTAAGGAAATGGTGTATTTATTAATATTTCCAACTGAACATACACCAACAGGAGCCATATGGCAAAAATTAGGAGTTATTGAGTGGATTTATTTATCCCACTCCCCTCAAAAAACATTAATTCCTTTTCATGATTCTATAGCTCAATTAGTAATTAAGGGTAGAACTAGGATTTTACAATTAATTGGATCTAAACCTGATATCATAATTATTCCATTTTCTGTTCAACAGATTAATTGGCTTTTTCAAACTTGTAGCTCATGGCAAATAGCTTTTGCTGATTTTCCTGGCCAGATAGATAGTCACTATCCTCGTGATAAGATTATACAATTTACATCATTAACGTCACTTATTTTTCCAAAGATTGTTCGTGCCCATCCTATAGATGAAGCCTTATCAGTGTTCACTGATGAATCTAGTTCAGGTAAAACAGGATTTTATAGTCGTGTTCACACAGAGGTAATACAAACTTCTTATACTTCTGCCCAAAGAGCAGAGCTTCAAGCTCTGATTTGTGCCTTAACCTTCTTTGCAAATGAGCCTATTAATATTTATTCTGACAGCTTATATACAGTCAGAGTTACTAAAAATATTAAAACTTCAGGTATTGGGTATACTTCATCATGAAAGTTATTTAAATTATTTCATAATTTACAAAAGGCAGTGCTAATGCAAAAATATCCATGTTTCATAGGACATATATGAGCTCATACTAATCTTCCAGGACCTTTAGCCTCAGGTAATAACAAAATTGACAGACTCGTAGTTTTTTGTCAACAGATGTCTTCATATGACTGTGCACTAGCTTCCCATTCCTTACATCATCAAAATGCTTCTAGCTTACGTAAAAAATTTAATATTACTAGAGAACAAGCTCGTCAGATTGTAAGCCAATGCCCTAAGTGTGTTATTCACACTCCATCTCTGCCATCAGGGGTAAATCCCCGTGGATTAAAACCAAATCAAATCTGACAAATGGATGTAACTCATATTCCTCAATTTGGTAAGCAGTGTTATGTGCATGTCATAGTGGACACTTATTCTAGATTTATTTTTGCCACAGCACGTACTAAGGAAAATTCTCAAAATGTAATTTCTCATTGCCTAACAGCTTTTCTGTTTTAGGATGCCCTATGCAGATTAAAACAGATAATGCTCCAGCTTACGTAAGCTCTTCTTTTCAACAATTTTGTCAAGAGTTTAAAATTAATCATAAAACAGGAATTTCTTACAACCCCCAAGGTCAAGCCATTGTAGAACGAGCTCATTTATCTATTAAACTTCAATTACAAAAATTAAAAAGGGGGGATAGGCTTATGACTCCCCCAAAATAGCCTTAATCATGCCTTGTTTGTTTTAAATTTTTTAAACTGTGACGCAGAAGGTCACACTGCTGCTGAGAGACAAATGTCTCCCTCAGTAACAGGCCCTTTAGGCAGAGTTTTGTGGAAAGATTTACAGACCGATCAGTGGAAGGGCCCAGACCCGGTGCTTATATGGGGCAGAGGGCATGCTCGTATTTTCCCAGAAAATTCTTCTCGTCCTATTTGGGTGCCTGAACGTGCTATCAGACATGGAAGAGATAGAACCCAGATTCAAGCGACTGAGAATCGACCCAGAGGAACCCCCATCCAGAAGGAGGAGATATCGGAAAAGGATGAAGAAAGACCAGATTGACCCAGCCAAAAAGCTGATTTCATGAGAAGACGTGAAGAAGCTAACAACCCAGGCTTCCCGAATACTTGGAGACCTAGGAAAAAACAGGACCCAAATGATGATGGTAGCAACAATAATTGCCCTACTGGGCTGTCAGGTAAAGGGGGATCAAGTAGACATTTACTGGACATATTTCCCAGATCCACCCCTGGTACACCCAGCTGTGTGGACTGGAGAATCTATTCCAGTATTTACTAATGACTCATTCATGATGGGAGGATTTACAGATACTCATATTACTCCCAATCATGTGACTAGATTTAATTATTTTGGCTATAGTGCCCAATTACCCTTGTGTTGGTCCCACAATAAACATGTTGGCTGTCTGAAAGTATCATTCGAATAAAAGACAGCTGTTGGTAGACCTAGACTGACAAATAATTCTATTTGTGGAGATTTAAAACCTAATACTAGATCAGTAATTAAGATGGGACTTTCCCATAACAAGCCAGTCATTTCTGCAAAACCTCCACAGATACACCACTGTCCAAATAGTTCTACAATTGAGATTGGCACCTTTCCTAAATGGATGGATTGTATAAATCCCTTTCCTGTACAACATAAGGTGTCTAAAGATAGTGGGTATATTTTAGACTGGTCTCCAAAAATTGATAAGAGACAATTACGAAGAAATTCTGCTATGACACCTGCAGGATTTGTTAGTAATATTTTGACTTATAGTAAAGGTGGTGTTCAAAAAGATATTTGGCGTTTAATTGCTGCCTCAGAATTCCTACATTTTACAGACAAACCCTTACCAAGATTTATTGGCAAGAACTGTAAAGAGGGATCTTGCTATGGCTTACGAGCTTGTGTCCAATCTCCTTATGTTTTAATTATTGGAAATGTAAACGTTAAATGGATAGATGACAGATATGTTGTTACTTGTAAAAAATGTAACCTAACCAATTGTATTACTAGGTATAATGGAGGAAAGGGGGTGCTGACACTTCATCAGCCCTCTTTCGTTTTATTACCTGCTAATATTTCAGAGCCATGGTATGCTGATGCTGGTTTACAAGTCTTACAGCAAATTCATGCCCAGCTGGCAAGACCTAAACGTGCTATTGGAGTTATAATTGTTGGTGTTTTGGCACTAGTCTCTTTTATTGCCTCAACTGTCTCTGCGTCTCTGACATTGTCTCAAAATATTCAGCATGCAAAATTTCTTAATAATTTAGCTCAAAATACTTCCAAGGCTCTGCGTAATCAAGTAAATATTGATGAAAAGATTGAAACTAAATTAAACGCCTTATAGGCAACTGTTATAGACATAGGTAATGAACTTTCAGCCTTAAAATTTAAAGAAAGGCTTAAATGCCATGCTAATTATTAGTATGTGTGTGTTACAGCTGCCAAGTACAATGCTTCTCTCTGGGATTGGGAGAAGGTTAAAAACCATTTGTTAGGTATTTGGCAAAATAGTAATAATAGCTTGGATATTCTGGAACTTCATCACCATATCCAAGACATTCAAAATAATAGAGCTGATTTTTCAGATCCTTTTTCTTTGGCTAACCAAATATTGAAGGAGCTAAATGGATTCAACCCTGGAAATATTCTCCAACACTTGGCCTGGTACATTATTGGATTATTCTCTTTGCTGCTAATTCTCTATTGCATTGTAATTGTAGGATGGCGAGTCTTCAGAACAAGAATGCAGAAACTCCGAAGAGTGAACCGCCACCTCATTTTTACGAAAAGAAAGGGGGAATATGTCGGGAGCCTTTCTCACACGTGACTGGGTGACTCCCGGTTAGGGTCTGAGGCGCTCTGGCTGTGTCGGAGCTTTCCCGGCCCTCTCCTGTTGAGAGAACCTGTCCATGTGGGGGTGTAACTGACCACTGACCCCGGAGGCCCAATCACTGACCCTGACCTTGGAGTGCAACCCCCCCTTCAACCTTCATTGGATGGAATTCTCCCCTGAGTTTCTTGCTCCCCAATAAAAGGTTAATCCCTGGCGTGCTCGCTCTCTCTCTCCTGCTAGCCCTGAGTAATCCTTGCTGCCCTGCCAGGCGGTTAGAGGAGGGAACCAGAGAGGGGAGCCATCTCGGACCTGGTCATTGAAAAAGGTAACTGAGTCTGTGTGTTTATTTCGATCTCGCTAGCTAACTTTTATGCCAAGAACCTCATTAATGAAACCATTGCGCTGGTCGCGTGGTAGAGCTTTCCCCACTAGGCTCCTCAACTTTGAGACTTTTATGATCAAAGGTTCTCTAAACAGGTTAGGTTAGCATTAGGTCTAGTGTTAGGGTTAGAGTTTGTCATGTTCAAATTTATTTGATACTGGGCAAGATACATTTTTATCTAGCGTTACTATGTTCCCCAGGTTTCGGCCTTCTCGGTTCAATTCTTTGCTGACAGGAACAATTTTTATTTTATGGATTCACTTCATTTTGACCTACATGGGTAAATGGACATGAAACTGTTAATCAAACAATGTTAGTGCTTACTGCTTGAAATTACACACACCCAATCAGTCCTCTATGTGCACTCTCTGGTTTGTTCCTTGTGGAATTAGTAGTAAGCTCAAGCATGCAATACAAATTTATCTGAGAACGCTTTAGGAGAAAAAAGGGAAATATGCATGTGCTGAAATAGCTTCCCCAATTATTTTGTCAGATTTCTTTGAAACTGCCCATGATTCATTCATCCATAAGCTTGCCCCACTAGACTCCCCAATTTTGAAACTTCTATGATTAAAGTTTCTCTAAACAGGTATGAATTTGACCTAGTCTTAGGATTAGGTTTAATGTAAGGATTAATGTTTCAGCTAGGGTTAGGGCTATGGTGAGATTTAGGTTTATGGTTAGGTCTTGGGATACATTTATGATTAGGTTTAAGTTTAGTATTAGGGATAGGGTTACAATTAGGGTTAGGGTTAGGGTTAGGGTAATTGACAGGGTTAGAACTATAGTTTGAGCTAGAATTAAGGTTAGGATAAGTGCTAGGGTTAGGGTTATAGTTTAGAATAGGGCTAGGGTAATGTTTATTGTAAGGGTTTGGCTTTGAGCTAGGGTTAGGTCTAAGGCAAGGGTTAGTGTTAGGGCTAGGGTTAGGGTTAGGGTTATACTTAGGTCTAATTTTAGGCCCCAGATTATGGCTAGGTTTTGTGTTAGGTTTAAGGCTAGGGTTAGGACTATGGTTAGGGTTAGGGCTACTGTTAGGTATAAGATTATGGTTAAAATAGCGTTAGGGCTAGGGTTATGTTTAGAGCTAGTATTAGGGTTATGGTTATGGCTAGGTCTAGTGTTAGGACTAGGTTTTGAGTTAGGGTCAGGTTTAGAGATAGGTTAATGTTAGGGTCAGACTCAGTGTTCTGGATAGGATTAGAGTTAGGGTTAGAGGTGGAATTAGGACTAGTGTTAGGTCTAGAGGTAGGGTAAGTGTTTAGTGTAGGTTAAGCGTTATTGTTAGGGTTAGAGCTAGGATTTTGTTTAGGTCTAGGGCTAGAATTATACCTATATTTAGGAGTATTTTGGGGTCTATATTAGTGTTAGGGTTAGGTATAGGTATAGGCTTACTGGTAAGGCTAGTGTTAGGGTTTGGTTTAGGGTTAGGGTAAGGTTTAGACCTAGGGTTACTGTTAGGAACAGAATAAGGGTCAGGGTTAGGGTTAGAACTAGAATGAAGGCTAGTTAGTAAGGACTAGTAATACTGTTAGTGTTTAAGTTAGTCTAAGGATTAGGGTTAGGACTAGGGTTAACATTTGGTTTAGGATTTGGTTTAGGGTAAGGGATAAGGTTAAGGCTCGTGTTAGGATTAGGGTTAGCGCTAGTGTTAGGGATAAGATTAGGGTTTAAGCTAGGGTAAAGACTAGAATTAGGGGTAGGATTTGTGTTAGGGTTAGGTTTAGGGTTATGACAACGACTAATGTATGAATTAGGGTTACAATTAGGGCTAGTTTTACGGTTAGGATTAAGGCTACGTCTGTTGTTAGGGTTAATTTATGGTTAGAGTGATGTTTAGAGCTAGGATTAGTGTTAGGATCAGTGTTAGGTTCAGGGTAATTTTTAGAGTTAGTGTTAGGGCTAAGTGCAGGTTTATGGTTTGGTTTAGGTTAAGGGTTAGGGTTAGGGATATGGCTTGGTTTTGTTTTAAGGCTAGGGCTAGGGGTTAGGCAAGTTTTAGGATAAGCATTATTGTTAGGGCTAGTGTTAGGGTTTGGTTTAGGATTATGGTTATGGTTAAATTTAGAGTTAGGTTTAAAATGAGACTTAGGTTTAGATAAAGGGTTGGGCTAGGGCTAAGGATAGGACTAGGGATAGGGATGGAGCAAGAGTTAGAGTTAGTCTTAAGTCTAGGTTTAGGTTTAGGATAGGACTAAATTAGGGTTAGTTCTAGGATTATTGTTAGGGTTAGGCTTTGGGTTAGGGCTAGGGTTATGGTTATGTTTAAGATTACGGGTAGGTTTAGAGTTGTGGTTAAGTTTAGGGTAAGAGATGGGATTATAGCTAGGTTTAAGGCTAGGACGAGTGTTAGAATTAGGGTTAAACCTTGGGTTATTGTTCGAGTTAAAATTAAGGCTAGGTTTAGGGCTAGGATTAGGGCTAGAGCTAATTTCAGGTCCATCTTTACAGTTAAAGATAGTTTTAGGTTTAGGTGGTAGTGTAAGGGTTAAGGATTAACGTTAGGGTTAGGTTTAGAACTAAGGGTATTGTTAGGCTCAGTGTCGTGATTAGGGTTTGGGATAGGTTAAGGTTAAAATTTAGGGCTCGAATTAGAATAGGTGTACAATTAGGGTAATGATATAGTTAGGCTTAGGTTTCAAGTTAGGTTCAGGGTAATGGATAGGGTTAGGATTAGGGATATGGTAAGATTTAGGCCTAGGGTTAGCATTAGGGTTAGGATTATGGTTAGGGTAATGGATAGGGATAGAGCTAGAGTTAGAGATAAGGTTATGCTTATTATTAGTGCTAGGTTTAGGGTTATGGTTAGGGTTAGGGTTAAAGCTCGGTTTAGGGCTCAGATTAGGCTAGCTTTGGGGTTAAATTAGGGCTAGGGTTAGGGTTATGGCTAATGTAAGTTTAGGGTTACAATTAGGGCTAGTTTTAGGGTTAGGTTTAGGTCTAGTGTTATGTTTAGGGTTATATTTAAA